>NW_024386982.1:0-601660 GCF_900408965.1 Simochromis diagramma | reverse complement strand
ATTTGCTGCCTTATTATGCAGTCAAGTTCTTTAAAGTCTAGCTAAAGACCTACTAATTTTGTTCAGGTGTGTCACAGCAAGGACACATTTAAAAGTTTCAGGACATTGGCCCTCAAGGACTGGAGTTTGACATCCACGATCTACACTAAACCTGTCATATTTAGTTTAAATCTATTTTCACAGTTACAGGAAAATCAATTCTGCATCTATCTATAATTATCAGACATTAACTTGTTTTTGTAAAACACTTTTAAACAAGAATAACAAAGAAATGTAAATGACAATGCAATGAAATAATAAATCGAGGTCAGGTAGCATTTTTTTTTAAATGTTTTAATGGAATGATTTTTATGAAATAGGTCTAGAGAGGAACATTTCTATCCTTTATAAATTTAAAAAAATGGCAGGTCCAACACTGGAGCCTTTTTCAGAGGTGAGGACAGGTTTACCCTAAGCACATCGTGGAGTGCCCACTCCGGGTCAGGGACGAGTTCCTGCCCCAAGTGGAGGAGTTTAAGTATCTCGGGGTGTTGTTCACGAGTGATGGGAGATTGACAGACGGATTGGTGCTGCGGCTGCAGTGATGCGGACGGCTGTAGCGGTCCATTGTGGTAAAGAGACAGCTGAGTGTAAAAGCAAAGCTTTCAATTTGCCGGTCGTCTACGTCCCTATACTCACGAGCTGTGGGTAGTGACCGGCAGAAATTAGCTTCCTCCCCAGGGTATATGGTATAGCAAACACACGTATATCTGTCTAAGTGTAAGGGCCTTTTGTTCAGATACGCTAGACTCCTGGCACCAGCTTTGGGGAGTCTTCACGGGGTCACATCTTGACCCCCCGCCCACACACACACACACAGACACACACACACACATACTTACACGACACACACAGACAAGGTATTCTTTGTCCACATGTATACCTATATGAAATGTCATATGTTAATGAACCTGTGCATATTCATGTAACCACAATAAAAGGAGTGCTATGGGGAACCTGGCTGAGAGTCTGATGGAGGTCAAGTGGGTGGAACGACACTTGGCTCCAGGCAGGTCTCCCTCATGAGTAACACAAAGAACTTTGCCTACTTGTGTCTTGCTTTTTGCTGTGTAGTAAATTGTCTTGAACGTTCCAGCAAATAGGTTTATGCTACAAACCTATCAGCTGGCTTCTCCCTTAGAGACAGGGTGAGAGGTTCAGCCATCCGGGAGGGGCTGAACCAGGAGGGGAGAGTAGAGCCAATGCTCCTCCACATCAAAAGGAGCCAGTTGAGGTGGTTCAGGCATGTGACAATGATGCCTCCATGGGCATCTCCTGGGTGAAATGTTCTGGGCATGTAACCACCAGGAGGAGGCCCTGGGCAGACCCAGGACACAATGGAGAGATTATATCTTGGTGTTCCCCTGGACAAGCTGGAGGAGGTGGCTGGGGAGAGGGAGGTCTGGGCTTCTCTGCTTAGGCTGCTGCCCCCCCAACCCGGCTCCAAATAAGCGGAAGAAGATGGATGGATGGACTTAATTAGCAAATAAATTATAACAAGTTGTACAAGCAATCTTCCAGTAACAGTCATGTTCAGCATCCCAATATGTAAGCGTGAAAATACACAAACTCTTTCCCTGTTTTGTCAACAGGGATGTCTGTTTGGGGCAGTGTGACTTTCCAGTGGCTAGACTTTGTAAACCTACAGGAATATTCTAAAGTACCGAATGGTTTAGGCCCACAATATATTTCTGATATGTTATAAGCCTATTACTGTTAGTGTCAAAGTACCTTGAGGCGACTGTTGTTGGTACTATATATTTATGAAATATAGTGCTCCTTTTTACACTTATATTTCAGAAAAATAAAATGAATACATACATACATTTAATTAGTTATTTATAAAATATAATTTAAAACTTAATTACCTTGCACAACGTTTCTGATTAAGTTAATTTTGTGTTAAACAAAAGTGTTTCATAAAAACAAATGTTGGTTGTCACATCGGCTGTAACTACAACATTAGAGGACACTGTGGGATATGGTTCATATCACACACTGGAACTGACAATCTGTTCATTGTCAGTTTTGTTCATGCAGTGGTTAGTTTGTGGTTTTCTAAGTAACTAACTCACACACACACTCATACTCCGATGGATGCATCGGAGAGAAATTTGGGGTTAGTATCTTGCCCAAGGATATTTGGCATGCAGACTAGGGGAAGCCAGGAATCGAACCACCAACCTTCCGATCAGTAGATGACCTGCTCTACCGCCTGAGCTACAGAAAAATTCATAAGAGATGCTGAATTAGATTAAGCTGCAAAAACCAATCTACCAGCATAAAATATAAGCTTTTTATTCAGAGTAGTCCAAGGATGTCACTTAATAATAGTGGTTATCAAAGTTTTCTTAAATGCTGGCCTTTATACATCTATTTCCTGCACAAGAATATGTGAAATACAACTTAAATTAAATAATTAATTAATTATTTAAACAGACTTTAAGTTATAATTCAAATTTAGATCAACAGGACATTTATTGTTTGCATTTTTATGATAAAAACAATAAAAAATATGTATGCCTTTTGCATTCAATGTGATTAAAAGATGAAATGTACAATGAATCTGTTCAAATGTTCGTCAGGAAGAAAAGAATTGACTGACTTATTCATTATGTCTCAGATTTAGGGTCTTCCACACATGACTTGGCCAATGTCTGGATTGCTCTATAAAGTATAAACAGTCTACTGGCAGTAGGCTGGGAAGGCAAAGTCATCTTAAAGTTAAAATAGTGTGTTTAAAATTTACTAGTTAAAGCAAATATGACTTTAAATCAAAACTTCAATCTTCATCTTAATCAATCTTGTTTTTTACAGTTCCTGGAGTGGCATGCAGGTAAGCCAACACTTAGAGAAAGGAGGCACAACTGTCATATTTGGAATATCAAACTATTCATGAACCAAACTTTGCATTTCATTTGAAATTTCGTGTTTCAAATGTGTGTCACCTTGTGTGGTGGCACACGAAATTCAAGGTGCTTGAAGACCAGTGTGAAGTTTAGGTAGTCTGTTTTGTGGTTTGCATGTCATCTTGCTAGCATTGGTGGGAGTTGGTCCACTGTGTTTTCTCGAATCTAAGGCCATCGCAGCTGTCCACCAGGAGATTATAGAGCTCTCCATGCTTCAGTCTACTGACAAGCTTTATAGAGATGCAGATTTCCTTTCCAGCAGGGCTTTCCACCTTCTCATAGTGCCAAAACTATTACCAAATGGTTTGCCGGTCATTTTATCATTGTGCTTGATGTGAGAGGATATATCAACTACCTCACACATATACATAGGAACTCAGCCAAATATAAACAATACCACAGTGTGCAGGTGTGAAATAATTTGTCATGTGGCCAAATTTAATAAAAGTCCTGCTTGTGTACGCTGTGTGTAAGTGGGTTTTGACTGTGGTTCCGGATTTTTAATCCGGTGTCTTCAGTGTAGATTGATCATAATCATTTGTTTACAGTATGAGACCACTATCCAGCCTGACTTTCATCTTACATACTGACACACATAGATAGACAGAGATCTGACAACCCATAATAATATAATAGTTGGAAATAGCTGTAATTACATTTGAGTTTGCAAGGGAGATTAGTGACAGGATGTGACTGTGCTGATAACATGTATAGGAATGTACACATGGAGAAATAAGCAAAAACATTTACAGAGCACATCAGTTTTGTTACTTTTTTCTATTAAAGTTAAAATATTCATCATTTTAGACTTAAAAGCATAAGTCCTTTGCTTGGTTACTGTCACACTCTTAGCTTGGTGGTCAAGGCTGGTACCCAGCCCAAAATAACCGCAATTTCCCCAGTCAACCCATTATTCCGGGGACCCTTGTAACACACCGCACCCCTAACCAGGTTTCCTGTCAGCCTTTTGCTAAAAGTTAGCAACTAGAAGACTAATAAAAATATATTTATGCTGTCTAAAAGCAATCGAACAAAAGTAGCAGTTTGGTTTATTTTTAAATTTACTACTACATTGATACAGCTATATCACTCACTGCTACTTTTGCAACAAAGGCTGCAATAACCACATCTATCACTTTTATTACTGCTACTACTTTGACTACTACAAAGCCAAAGTAGCTGCTATCATTGTGCCCATACATATAGGTTCTTTTTCACTTTTACTCTCTCCCTTCTATTTCTTAGGATTAGAAAACTGACATTCAAGTTTTTCTGAGCTGCTCTGAAAAAGAAAAGTGATTTCTTAGTTACCTTTGATGTAGCTGATTTTGGCCTCATCCAGCAAGCCAGAGGAAGATGCTCCCATGATGTCTACTTTCTTTCTTTTGAAGGTTGTTAAGAACAGGTGACTGGGGTTATTTAAGGATCTGCGCACAACACACATAGGAAACACATGTCAACTGAATGAGCTGCTCTGATGTGTCAAGAGGCTTTTGCTCAACTCATTTCCTCTGTGCTCTGTGAGTCAGTGTGTGGTGAGGTGGGGCGGGGCCAGCAAAATGTGAGGTGGAATCTGTCACTGCGGCCCCTACCAACTTTAACGTTGTACCCAAGTGTCACAGCCATCCTTGCAAGGCCATCTGCTGGTCTGCACAAGAGTGAAAGTACATGTTTAACATAATACCCTTACCTAACAACATAAGTATTTTTTTTATGTGATGCATTTATTGAACAAGTTAGAAAAGATAACAAGAATTTAGTCCCTCATCTTTGGGTTATCTGTGGCAGTTCACGGAGAGATCGTTATTAATCAGTCTATGTTCCTGCCCCCACCTCTGAGCTAGAACTGTGGGTAGTGACCAAAAGAACAAGACGGCAAATGAAAAAATGAACTTATTTAAGTAACAATTATTTGAACCTTTCTCAACTCTGCTGAATCTATAAAACTTTGAAGTCAACCTTATATACTAAGATGAAAAAAAGTACCTTTGTAGCAACCAATGAAAGTCTAGACCCTAACCTTCTACATTTCAAAATATACAGTTGCCAGGTAATAGCAAATTTAACTAAATCTCTTAAAGATTATATTTTGTATTATGTTTATTTAAAGTTCAATTTGGCTTTATTCTTGGACAGTGAAGGAGTAGCTTTTAAAAAATAAACTTCTTCATCTTTTACCGGGCTTTGTTGTCTGAAACAAGCTGTTTTAAGCCCCTCCTCTTTTAAATCAAATGGGTGGGGCTTCTATGCTCAGCCAGAGTGTGCCTGAACTAGGCTATTCACACTCTGACAAGGAGTAAACACAGGACCAGTTTAATCAATTCCAATACCGATACCGTCAACCTATAAAGGCAGCTTATGTAGGCGACAACATGATTTTTTAGATAAATCATCATCAATTTGCAAATTCTAAACACATTTTAATGACCACTGTGATTTCCACAATATTTAGCTAACACAACAAAACATAACTTTCAGCTTTTGGTGTACTTTATAACTGGGTTTTTGTACAGAACACTTAGAGTTTGTTTGCAGTCTTATGAGTTTGTGGCTCATAGGGGTTACTTTTTCAAACACTGACCTAAAATTTTGTCCATACTTAATATGAGTATGGACATACTCCGAGGCATAGCTTTCCCAGATGAATGTGCCTGATCCCATCTGCCGGTGGATCACTGACTTCCTGACGGACAGGAAACAGCATGTGAGGCTGGGAAAGAATGTCTCGGACTCCCGGACCATCAGCACCGGCTCCCCTCAGGGCTGTGTTCTTTCTCCCCTGCTCTTCTCCCTGTATACTAACTGCTGCACCTCCACCCACCAGTCTGTCAAGCTAATCAAGTTTGCAGATGACACCACCGTTATTGGACTCATCTCGGACGGGGATGAGTCTGCCTACAGGAGGGAGGTTGAACGTCTGGTGTCCTGGTGCAGCCACAACAACCTGGTGCTGAATGCCCAGAAGACAGTGGAGATTATTGTGGACTTCAGGAAGCACACAGCTCCACTCCCCCCCATCATCCTGACTGACACCCCCATCACCTCTGTGGACTCATTCCGCTTCCTGGGTACCACCATCACCCAGGACCTGAAGTGGGAGCCCACCATCACCTCCGTCATTAAGAAAGCCCAGCAGAGGATGTACTTCCTGAGGCAGCTGAAGAAATTCAACCTGCCAACACGGACGATGATGCAATTCTACACCGCAATCATCGAGTCCATCCTCACCTCCTCCATCACCGTGTGGTACGCTGGAGCCACTATCAGGGACAAACAGAGACTGCAGCGTGTTGTGCGCTCTGCTGAGAAGGTGATTGGCTGCAGACTCCCATCTCTGCAGGACCTGTACACCTCCAGGACACTGGGGCGTGCAGCTCGGATCTCAGCTGACCCTTCTCACCCTGGACACAGTCTGTTTGACCTGCTCCCCTCAGGCAGGAGGCTCCGGTCCATTCACACCAGAACCTCTCGCCATAAGAACAGTTTCTTCCCCTCTGCTGTTGAACACATGAACAATAACCGTATGACTGTTCCCACCACTAACACATGACCCTACGCTGTGTTCACTGCATCATTCCATGTTTGGCACTGATCACCACCTGCACTCATGTATATATCTATCTATCTACTTAGCACTTTTAATTCTTATTCTCATTTTTATTTTCATGTCTATTTAAGCTTAATTTATAACAGTATTTATAACAGTATGTTTGCACTGAAGCACCGCAGCAATTTCCTAATGTTGTAAACCCGCTCAACATTTGGCAATAAAACCCTTTCTGATTCTGATTCTGATGAACATCATTGAACAGCATGTACATGGAAGACAATCACAAAAAGCACAATTCCCTACTACAGCGAAAGTGCCTTTTCATCATGCACATCATTTTCGTGAGTCCAACTCACAACCCTGAAATGGATAAGCGGAAGTGAACGGATGGGTGTATATTTGATGACATTCTAATGGCCGTGTGTTTATGAAAGACACAAAGAGTTAGGAATGATACAATAGTTTAACTTGTTTGTATAATTTTTCATATACGATATGACGTATTTTTATATAAATATTAAAATATAATTTGAAAAAAGTCTCTATATTTCTAATAGTTTTTGTTACAATAAGCAGGATCCGTTTTCAGATATTCTGGTTAAACTAAATACCTTGTGGTATATTTCGAGACATTAATAGTAAGAAAATTGTTTGACATCGGTTTTAATGGGAACCTTATTAAGCGTGAACATACCGTGAGGTTTACTGATAAAGCAAAAACAGTTGTGACATGATAAACCGCTCGGGACCTTTGCAGTGCCCAGTTAGGCTACTTTGATTGGCTGGCAAGCTGCAGTAAGCTGTGTGTAATGTTAAGTGTTCAACCTGGAGCCATTCTGCTCTCTCTCTCTCCCCTCTCCCTCCCCGCCCATCTGTCCCACTCCCACTTCAGGCTCAGGCTCGAGCGCAGTTAGTCCAGTTCTGATTGGGGCCGGTGTTGAGGTCCGTCGGTGCCACCCAGCTCACCGGCGACACGTCACACTGACCCGAGTTAAAGCAACCTTTTTTAAAAATTATTATTATTATTTTAGCTTTTAATTCGTTTCTTTTACAACAATTATTTTAATACGAGTCTTCATAAAAAAAATAACAAGTACACGAGATCTTTCTTTCTTTTTTAAGTTTGAGTACTTTTTTTTCAAGCTAAACCGTTTTATGGACTCGTTTTTACCCGCTCGGAAGGACAATAAGCCTACTTTCTAGTGAAGTAATTTACTGCACCGTTTGATGCGTGGGTGTTTATTCATTCGTACTTGCTCCGCAATTTTTGGCTACAACTACCTGATAAAGACTAGTTTGTATACAGAGTCCTTCTTATCCTTAGCTGCTGTGCAGAAATGTGGCGCGGACTTTCACTGCTGATTTTCTGCTGTGCTGTAAGAAGCCTGGCGGTGGACGGAAGCATTCGGGAGAAGATGCTGCTAGCTGAAACCGACGAGCTGAGGCCGATTAAAGATGCCAACTCCACAAGCAAAGCAGAGGGTAGTCACCAGTTCCCGGAGAAAGCCACTCAGGGGAGAGTTCCACAGTTCCAACCCACTGTCGAGCCTCTGGAGGACGAGCTGGAAAACCAAGAGAATATAATAAGCCAGGTTTGTGAACTATAATGTGCGCCTTTTTATGATTAATTGTATTCTATGTTAAACTACACTGACAAAGAAGTTTATGTATATTCACATACTGCGAATGAGTTGGGAGAACAGAAATTCCTAGTTTTAATAATTAAGGCAGTTATCAAATTTAAAACGTTTTAAAAGTTAAAAGCACAAGATGATGTGCTGTTTGACCTATTTTTTTTTACATTTGATTGAACTGAAGTAAAGTTCTGCAAAGCCATGCTCTTTTATGCAAATTATAAAAACTAAAACTTCAATCCATGACCTGTGACCTGCTTAATTCTTCTTCCAGGAGACTTCAACTGAGTAACAGCAGTTAGCAAAACTTTCCATCTACCTCACCAAGGGAAAACCACATGAGATCCCACAGCACTTGTGCTGTTAGGACTTACTTTGCTTTAAACAGTGAACCCTGAACCTCTCGTTTTCCATCTTGAGTTGGATTTCAGGGGTTGTTTCTGACACAGCGATTCCAAAAGTTTAACTATACGGGAAATTTCCTTTTACCTCATACTGTCATGGTAAATCAAGCCCAGAGCTGTGTGTTTGTGTGTGTGTGTGAGTGTACACTATGGTAAAAGTTTGCATCCCCCTGGTGGTTGGTTATGTAATATCCTCAAACTGTAAGTGGTCCAAACCAAAGAGGGCCTGTTTGTAAATGCCTATAGCGGTCTTCATTCCACACAACTCACCACTGTTGCAGCTGTGTGGAATGACATTTCAACTCTTTTTCTGATTTTAGTTCCTGCATTTCTGCTAAATAAATTATAATATAAGTATAGTATAATATACTATCAATTTTACATTCACTATTTATTCAGGTTTCCTGCTATCTGGCCTATATTGTGGAAAAAATATACTGAGAAAGACAACTTTCTGCCTCTGTTTCAGTTGCTGGGAGATTACGACAAAGTAAAAACAGTGTCTTCAGGGTCCGACTGTGTGTGTCGCTGTGTTGTTCGACCAATCAAGCGATCCGACTGCAGCCATGTCCATGAAAGTGACCTAAAATCACCATCTCAGGATTTTTACACTGTAGAGACAATTACCAAAGGAACAGACTGCAAGAAGTGTGTGTGCATGGCTCCACCTTCCGCTGTCAATCCCTGCGAGGGAGAGTACAGGTTTAAAAAACTACAGGAAGCGAGCAAAGATGACATCAAGGTAGAAACATATACATGTGTTCTGGTTACTGATGATACACTGTTAAGTTAGTTTTGAGCAGGAAGATGTTTAACTAATAATAATAATAAAAAAACAATTTCTTGATTTTGTTTAGCTGGCAACTATCATTGACTTGTTGGAAGTCTCTCTGTATGGAATGGACTTGTTAAAGCTCCATTCTGTTACCACCAAGCTACTGACCAGGGTGGACAACATAGAGAAGGTGAGCACATGTTGTCCAAAAAACACTTATTAAAAATCAAAACTGATAGTTTGTATACAGTACATACTCTTATGTAGAGCATGTATATATTTTTAATGCAGAAGCTTTGCAAAGGTAGACAGACCTGCTAACACAAACAAATGGTAAAACTAAACACTTTGGCTTCTTCATATCCTCTGTCAGCTTGCTCTTTGACTGTGCTTGGATGTTAAACTGTGCCATATCATATACTTTAGGGTAATACTAGTATACCTGTTATGTGCTCTAAACTCTTGACATTGTTGTAGCAACGATATAGCATGGTCAAGCATTTACGTTCCAAAGTGCCCGCAAAAATGAGACAAGCCCGGATATGACTGCCTTTTAAACGTGGAAGCAACAAACCCTACTTAAGGCAAAAACACATCACCAATGTGCGACCAAAAAATAAAACAAATGACTCCACCAAGCATTGGTGGAGCACTTGCACTTAACTACTCTCAATATAACAGGAAAAACAAACAGTGGATGAAAATTACTCACAGTTTACATGGTGGTAAAATGAGGGCCTTAAATAGCAGTTCAAAAGGCTCAACCTAAGATGCAACTTCCCTTTACTTAAAATTTCCAAGGAAAACACTACTACTGGCTACTTTTGTGTTTACATTTGACTGTGTCACTACTATTATACTATAATACTGCAAGTAGCTCACTGGAAAAGAAGGATGGCAAATGCCCGTCACTCACTTACACTTGTAAAGTTTGTTATCTGTGAGCCGCAAAAATCAACAAAATGTATTCATTTTTTAAAAAAATATCAGAAATATGATTGTTGGACATTTCCTTGAAATATGATACCCCTACATGGATGGCTGTACTGCAATACTGGAATAGCTTATTTTTACAATTAATTGAAAAAAATATATAGTTGGTATTGTCTTTAGGCCATAGAAGTTTTACTCTTAAAGAAATATTTCTGTGATTTTGTTTAGGGTCAGAGGCAGGGTACACAGGACTGAACCAGAGAGACAGATAACCATTCATACTCCCACTCTCTCCACTTTTAAGATTAGGCTTAAAACTTTCCTTTTTGATATGCATATAGTTAGTGCTGGATTAGGTGACCCTGAATCCTCCTTTAGTTATGCTGCAATAGGTGTAGACTGCTGGTGGATTCCCATGATGCATTAAGTATTTCTTCTTCAGTCACCTTTCTCACTCACTATGTTTTAATAGACCTCTCCGCACTGAATCATACCTGTTATTAATCACTGGCCCTCTTCCACAGCATGCTTTTTATCCTGTCTTACTTCTCTCTCCCCAACCAGTGGCAGCAGATGGCCCCGCCCCTCCCTGAGCCTGGTTCTGCCGGAGGTTTCTTCCTGTTAAAAGGGAGTTTTTCCTTCCCACTGTCGCTAAAGTGCTTGCTCATATGGGGTCATATGATTGTTGGGTTTTTCTCTGTATCTATTATTGTAGGGTCTACCTTACAATAATAGATTGTAAGATAGTTGTCTTGAGGCGACTGTTGTGATTTGGCGCTGTATAAATAAAATTGAATTGAATATCCAGACTTCTAAAAATATATATTTGTATATTCACAGAGTCCAGACTAAGTGCAAAGTGATGTCATCTGAAATAGTTGGTTGACCCTGCATGTGTCTTTTTCTGAACTCAAGGCATTCACACAAAATTTGACTGAAAGAATGAGAGAGAAAGAACGTGTAAAGGAAAGAGCGAGGGAAAAGGATAAAGAAAAAAAGATCCAGCCGAAAAAAAAGAAACTGAATGATGAGTGCTCAAGAGTTAAAAGTGGAGCAGCTGCCTACGCCCACAAGCAGGTAAAAACCTTGTGAAAATCTGCGTCTTAACAGATCACAAGCCAAGACAAACTCTTGTCTGATTTTATGCTGTGCACTCTTCTAGAAGATTGCTATCGTGCATAGATAGTCCCTCTTCATTATAAATGAGACTGAATTTTCTCTTACAGAAGAATTATGACAGCCAGCTGAAGACAAACCACCAGCAAGATGGTGTGGAGGAACAGAACCCAATCAGGAATCAGACAGAAACACGAAAGCCGATCAAAGAGAAGACAGAGCCAAAGCAGCAAATGAAAGACAAAAACACTGTTGTCATCAGGGGTGTGACCTTTTACAAGGCAGAGGAAGAGAGCTACAAGGAGGATAAGAAAGGCAAAGCACAGAACAGTAAGTCTATTGCATTGATCTGTAAAATCAATGCTTTCAAGTTATGTGCTAAAGGCTTTTTTAATTTAATCAAAGGTAAAATTTCTTTTAAAAATTACAGAGAAAGGCCCTTTCTTCTTTTATCTTGTCTTGTAGCTTCTGTAACCACAAAATCATCAGTGGATTTGCAGGTGTCTGAGCAGCTGCCACCTAACAGGCCTTCAAAAACTACCATAAAGCCAGACCTCAAAGACATACCTTTGACCAGTTCTTCACCATCCCATCCACCAACAGCTCCCCCATCTACCAGCCAACAAACCATAACTGCAACCCAACCAGTTCGCTCCTCCACAACAACTCCAAAGCCAACAGCAACTACCCAAAAATCCTTAACTACCAGAACTGCTATTCACCCCACTGCGCCTGTCAGCCAGTATACCACTTCACCCTCAGACACCAATATCACTCCACCTATTGGTGCAGCTCCCACCTCAGCGCCTCATTCAAGAACCAAAAGCCGCCTCAGCTGGACAGAGAGCCCCGCTGACCAACCAATGGTTACCAAAAAGCCAGGTAGAGTAAGACTAATGAACCTATTCATTTCCATATGAAGCTAATGTTGATTATTTCATAAAAATGAAATGGTAACCTCCAGGGCTCCAGTGGCCACTTGAGGGAGATCTCACAAAATCCTGTGTTAAAATGCCTTCAGTTTCAGCTTCCCAGCCTGATAAAAAATGTGGTCTTGGTCTTTATCAATAGTTTCCCTTTTCAACATAACTGTTTAGTCTTATAGATATTAGACAGACAAAATAATTACTAGAAAGGTGTAATTATAGCATTTTGGCTGATCGGCGTATTGTAATACCTCATCTGGTAGTAGGTGTATCCTTGCTGACACCTAATGTGTATTTTTACAGGAGTGTGTAAGGACACAGTAGCCAGCATCTCTGAACCGGTCCAGAAAAATACTTATGGCCTTAGTGATGGAGCCTGGATGAGAGATGCTCGTGGTCATGGGAACGTCATCTACCTCACTAGTGGTCACTATGGCAACAACCTACTGGAGTTCCGAGACATGGACACCTTCAAATTAGGTACAGAGGTTTGTGTTTGTGAAAAAAATTATCTTCTAATCTCAAACAGTGTCAGGTACCCTAATTCATCTCATAAAAGTTCTATCAATGTTTTAGCAATCAGAACAGATTCCACTGACAAATGCATTTCATATTTGAACGACAGAACAAACAGTGACATGAAGATCCGTAAAAGTAAAAAAACAGAAAAACAGGAAACAATATTTCACACACAATGGATGTGTTAGAAAAAGATTCATGGATTAGAATCAGGTCCTTCAAGCTGAACATGAGTATGGTAAAATGCTATACACTTGTGAAATTCATTTTAGCACCTGTGTTTCAATATTACCAGGTCTAGGAGTTAAAGTTTTGATACTTAACAATCAAATGATCTTTATATTTAATCCTCTAAATCTTGGTTGCCAATTTCATTTTAAATGAGGTTTCATAAAGTACGTAAAAATAGTTTAAATTAATGGTTATTTGTGTAGTGCCAGTAGATAACAACAGTTGTTCCAAGTGCTTCATATTGTAAGGAAAGGCCCATGTAATAGACACTATTAGAGAGAACCCTGATGAGCATACGGCTCATTATGAGCTAGTATTTGGTGATGGTGGGAAGGAAGAACACCATTTTAACAAGAAGGGGCCTCCAGCAGAACCAGGCTCAGGAAAGGGCATTCATCTACCATAGCTGTCCCTTTGCAGTGATGTAAAACTGCCTTCGCCTTTGCATCTGGATGAAAAGTTAGCCTGAACATCATTTTGATGCATGAGCATGTAATATTTGTCTTCTCCTGGATATTGCAGGGATTTTCTGCCTTAGAAAATAAGGCTTCTCAATTTGGGGAAATTTTACAATGACAATTACTTAGCTCAATATCCTAATGACGATTACTTAATCACAAGGCTTTGACAAAAATCATATTTGTTGTTCTTCATTGGATGCTTGAAACCAAGATGTTTCTAAAAAGCTGAAATAGTTTAAAAAATTTTCTTGACAAAGACAAAGATCATCCACAGCCTGGAAACAAGTTTTTTTTTTTTTTAAAGGGTGTGGAGGCGGGTCTTTTAATTATAAGACAGTACAAATGAGAGGATAATTGTGAAACCAAATATGAAATATAAAATACAGTCTGATTTATTGCATAACATTATAAACAGAAATAATCTAGTCTCAACATTAGTGTTATTAGAAAACAAAATAAATTTTTAACCATTTGAAATACTGTTATTAATTAAGGTAAAAATCGTTGCAATGTTTATTAACCCAATTTCCCTCGGGATGAATAAAGTATGATCAATCAATCAATCAATCAATCAATCAATCAATTAGTTGCAGTAAAATATTTTCTCTACATGATGGACATATCTTAGTTTGATGATCATTAAGGTTGTGCATATCTATTTTCTGTGTGTCCTTCCTGTTCAGGTCAGACAAGTAATTCATACAAGCTACCTTACAGTTTCACTGGAACAGGCCATGTTGTGTTTAATGGGGCTTTCTACTATAATCGAGCCTTCAGCAGGGACGTTATCAGATATGACCTGAGGCACAGATATGTGGCTGCGTGGACCACACTGCACGATGCTTTACTGGAGGAGCAAATTCACAAGACACAGACTGAAGTAAGACTCATTATTTTCATTTTTAAATAACGGCCCAAGAAGTACTCCATAATGATTTAAACAAGAACATTTAGAAGTCTTTCAAGCATCATTAAAATTATGTGTGGGAACATTATAAATTACTAAAGAGCTCAACTGATCACTTTTGTGGTTTGTTTCTGTCAAGAGATGTATTCTAAGACACTTCTTCAGCTGAGAATCAGAGAGGAGAAACACACAGTTTTACTTGCAGCAAGGGCAGTCACAGAGCACTCGCACGGGAGTGAGGGCTCAGGCACTCGCGCTCTGCCACTGCCCTGGTCTTTATTTATATACATCAGTGGGTGTATGTTCCTTACATTGGAATGTGGATGTTTATATGTGTGTGTGCGATTTTAGTGTGAAAATGACCATTAACAACAAGTCTCTGTTTTGTATAGTGTACCTGTTTCCAAAACAACAATGTCCACTAAGTTTAATTAGGATATTTTATTGATACACCAAGTTGGAACAAGAAAGGGCAAAAATGAGACATCCAAAATGATTAGCCCCATGGCCATTAATAGTCAATACTTCACCCTTTCTGAGCCACAACTGACAACAGTCTCTTAGAGTAGGTCTTTACTAGGTTTGCACAGGTCTCCTGAGGGACTTTGGCCCATTCCTCCATTGCAAATTGTTCTAGCTCATCCAAATTGAATGGTTTCCAAGCATGGACATTCACTTGGAGCACTTGCCACAGATTCTCAATAGGATTGAGGTCTGTGCTCTGTGCGGGCCACTCCAGGATCTTGGTTTTGGTATCCTTGAGGAACTGTTGGACTAATGTTGATGTATGCTTTGGGTCATTGCCTTGTTGGAAGACCCAGCGACAACCTAAGCCTAGACTATGAGCGGATTTCTGCATTTTCTCTTTCAAAATGTCAACATAAATTATTTTTTCACGATGCCATGCAACCAAACAAGGCTCCCTGTGCCTGAAAACAGCCTCACAGCATGATGTTCCCAACTGTGTTCCTGGGGTTGAAGGCCTGTGCCTTTCTTTGCCAAACATAAGCAACAACTATGTGCTGAAACAGTTCCAGTTTAGTCTCATCAGATCAAAGCACTTCCAAAACTGATCTTTACCTTACAAATGTTCATTGGCAAACCTCAGTCGGGCTGTGATGTGCAGCTCTTTGAGTAAAGGTGTTCTTCTGGGATGATGCCCCTGAAGTCCACCATGATAAATAGCCGTCACAACTGTGTTCCTTGAAACATCAACTCCAGAAGAGGCCAGGTCAGTAACAATCGTCTTGGCAGGTGTCCGCGGTTCCTTGCTGACATCTGTGTCTATTTTCGTGTCCAGGGTTCTTGAAATCTTGAACTTACGGCCACGGCCAGGTTTGTTTCTTACAGAATTTGTCTCCTTGGACTTGGCAATGATGCAACATACAGCAATTCTAGACACTGTGAATTGCTTGGAAATGGCATGTAGCCTTCCCCCTTATCATGAGCCTCTACTATCTTTTTTTCTGAGCTCCAGAATTATTTCCTTTATCTTTGGCATGGCCAGTAACAGTAGTTCCTCTCATGTGTTCAAATGCCCTGTTCCTTGAACCCTTTTTATGCCAATTGAATGTTTTTAGGAAGCTAGTTGACTGCATGTGGTTTCAAAGCTGACTGGTTAATTACTCTAGGTGTTTTGAAAGCAAACATTCACATAGGGCTAATATTTTTGACCTCCCCATTTTTTATTATATTTGATATGAAGCAAACTTAAAAAGGTATTTTATATTACAAAATGTACCGAAAGCTACTAAATCGCACTGGTGAATGTTTGAATGTATCAAGTTTCATCAATGCTGCAAACGTTGGGCAAAAGTTTAGCAAAATGTTCCAAAATTCCTGGGGGCCTAATAATTTTGGCCTCAACTGTAGTTAGAAAGAAAAGTCAGCCAGTCAGGCTCTCTTTAAACTCTTTAAAATCTCTTTAAAGATTCTCTAAATCTGTTTTTGATCTCCACCAGCAAGGAGTACCTTAATCTGCTGTCTGGAGAGCTAAGCACAGTATGTAAACAGCTGCCTGCTGCAGATGAATAACTGCAGTGGGAATGAATAGATCAGTAAAATTATAGGTTCTAAAACCAAAACAACAACCTGAAAGATTGCAGTCTAAAATTATTTTAAGATGCAAAAGTCATACAAACTTGAGCTTGTGTATTTTGCAGGTCGAGTTTGCGGTAGATGAGTCCGGCCTGTGGCTGCTTTACCCTGCTTTGGACACAGAGGGCTTCCACCAGGAAGTTATCCTGCTAATCCACCTCCACCCTCGAGACCTTCAGCCAATACAGACCTTTCGCACAGGTCTCAGAAGAGGTCGTTACGGTAACAGCTTCTTGGTATGTGGTGTGCTTTATGCAGTGGATAGTATGGAGCGTCGCTATGCAAACGTGACCTACGCATTTGACACTCACACGCTTACGCACACAGTGCCAAGCCTGGCGTTCACAAACATGCATGCACATAACTCCCAGCTGGCTTATTGTCCACTGGACAAGAAACTGTACTCATGGGATAATGGTCATCAGATGATGTATGATGTCATTTTTGCTTATTTAGAATAATGGGCAGATGGTTAGATGAATATTTGGCAATTTAGTTTGTCCAGTGAGTCAAAACAAAGCCGAGGATGGAAGAAATACGAAAACTGAACAGATATTCCGTCTGTGTTTTGTTTCGAAAAGACTGTGGATAAATTAAACACTGTGTGGTCACTGGGTTGCTGCTCTGATGTGCATGCACTTAAGTCAGTAACTGTCGGACACAGCACTTGCAGACAAGAAAAGCAGAATTGTATTGTATCTTGGGTGACATGAAGAAGAAGATACTTTTTCCTGGCAGCAGTGTTTCAAGCAATCCATACTAGTTCAATTGTTTTCTTATTTTACTGTCATGAACTGTAACATTTAACATACTAATTAGGGCTTGTAGATTCTGAGATGTAGCTCTTTGGTTGCAATTTCTCTGAGCACTGTATGATCTGACCTTAGGGGGAATTGCTGGGATGTTAACTCCTGGGACAATTGGCAAATGTCTTGAATATTTTCCACATCAATAATCTTTCTCACCGTAGAGTGTCTTCATTTTGTTTGGAAATGATCTTATAACCTTTTCCAGGCAAAATGATTTATCAGAAGCAACAATTGTTTTGGTTATAGTGGATGTGGAAACAATAAGGGACTGTAAGTTGGGCAGAGGTTTATATTTACTCATAATGACCATGAATGTTATGGTAATTTGGGGCTTTTCAAGATGTCTTTGAACTGCTCTTTTTACAGAGTGGAATGATTGTACAACATACATCTTTAATGACTTAAAAGAGAAAAAAAAACAAGAATTAGGTCAACAAGTTTAAATTTATTTTGAACTTTCTTTAATCTACACAGAGTCAAAATTACACAAATCAGCCTCAAATACAGCAAATACAGCTTTTCAAATTCTTTGCTTAATAAAAAAAGGTTTGCATATGATATGCCCCATGTAACCAGTATAACCAGTGTTTTTTTTTAGATTTTCTATTGAAGTAATTGCCTGTTATTTTCTTTGTGATAAATTTTTTTTTAATTGTTTGTCCTTTTAATGTATTTCCCATTGTTGATAGAAGTGGTAAAATAATTTTTAACTTGTCCTATTTTGGTTGTAAAAAAAAAAAAAAAATACCCAGACAAGGGCAAGAATTTTGACTGCTTAACTAGGAGTTTGTACATTTATAATAAAACGATTCAAACGTTTTTCAGTGTCATTGTCTCACTTTTCTCCTTCTCTGTGTGCCTCTGTATCCTGTTGTGGGCATTATTTGTGAGGTATGATTAAATTTTCCTGGAAGCAGCAGAGCCACTGGAAGGAACACAGGATGGAAAATAAACCCTGGACCAGATGTTGAACTGTTGAACTTCAAACTGGAAATGCTCAGGACACACATCAGACCTGCTACCTGAAACACACATGGGTACAAACAGGGTGATGCACTGCTCACTGCCGCTGTTCTTCCAATCTGGTTCATTTCAGCCAACTCTTTATCTCTGCTCTACAGTCTTACCAGCTGAAAAAGTATGTGTGTGCACAGCAAAGCTGTAACAAGAAAGAAATGAAATTTAGAAAAAAAAATTGTTTGAAAAACGTTAAAGATAAGTGAATGACATTAAGTCCAAGCTGATTTCAAATGCATAAATTCTGAGCAGGAATATTCCACTAAAACTCAGTGGAACATCAGTGGAGATGACATCAAAAGTTATATAACCATCATGTTGATGTGGTGGTGGAGTGTGTGTGGTAAGTGACCACTGAGCAGGATGCAGAAGAAAGACGCCCATACACATACACTACAGACTTGCCAAACTGAGTGAATGCGTTAGTGTGTGTGTGTTCTGTACCACTTTGAATGACTTGTTCTAAACGCCTGAAAGCAAGGAGACCACACAAATGGACACACACTCACAGTAGAAGTCATATGCTAAGGATGCTGTCTTCTGACAGAGTAGTCTTTAAACATGCAATGCATAATGTCTAGTTTAAAGATAACAGTGGTATCTAGATACACATTCTAAAATACCACTGAGCTAAAACTTTAAACAAAGAAACAAAAGAACGATAGAGAAGGGCTCTCATGGAGATCAAAATCTTTGGGTTGCAATTACACTCACTTAAAGGTTATTTATATTTATACCAAAGAAAACAAAAAAGAGACTACCAAAATAGGACTTGGTTAAGAAAGAAAAAAAGAAGGAAAAGCAAAAGAAAAAAAGTTGGAAGAGAATGAGAGGTTAAAAGTTTAGAGATTATTTTAAGGGTGAAAGAATGGATAAGATGATAAAATTGAAGAAAGCAGTCCTACGTATTTTTTTAATATGTGCATATTCTGATCAAAGATTCTTCGTAGTGTTACTGGAGGCCAAGTTAATGCTACTCAAAGTTAACATCTGGTTAGATACTGTATTTCTAAGACTGTTAGTGTGGAGTACAAAAACTACAACTTTATCTGAATTTAAAAGCAGAAAATTTGAGGTAATTTATGTCTTTAAGACATTGCTGCATTTGGTGCGTGTTATCAGGCTTCATGAACAGATAAAGTTGGGCATCAGATGCATAGCAGTGAAACTGTATCCTATTCCTTCTAATGATACTGCCTAAAGGAAGCATGTATAACAGAAACAAAATTGGTCCTAGTTAGGAAACCATTGTAATTCCACAATTAACCTTAGTGTGTTAAGAGTACTCTCCATTTACATGAACAAATTAGAGTCTATTAGACAGATATGATTCAAACCACTGCAGTGAGGTGCCTTTAATACTGACAGCATGCTCTAATCACGTTGACATATTATGGTCGACAGTATCGAATGCTGCACTGAGGTCTAGCAGGACAAGCACAGAGATGAGTCCACTGTCAGAGGCCATAAGAAGATCATTTGTAACCTTCACTAAAGCTGTTTCTGTGCTGTGATGAGCTCTGAAACCTGACTGAAACTCTTCAAATAAACCATTCCTCTGCAGATGATCTGTTAGCTGTTTGACAACTACTCTTTCAAGAATTTTTGATGTGGAAGGAAGGTTGGAGATTGGCCTATAATTAGCTAAGACCACTGTGTAAAGGTAATGGCTTTTTAAGTAATGGTTTTTATTACTGCCAGTTTGAAGGCCTATGTTACATATTCGATTAATAGAGATAGGTTGACCCTATTTAAGATTGGAACATTAATTAATTCTTTGAGCAGTCTTGTAGGAATGGGGTGTAACACGTTGATGGTTTGGAGGAAGTAATTACTGAAGTTAACTCAGGAAGATCAATTGTAGAAAAAAAGTGTAAATAAATATCAACGGTATTAAAGCAGCTGTACACAGTGTTACGTCTGTGAGATGGTTATGGGTAATTTTTTCATGAACTCATTATTAGTTAAGGTTAAAGGTTGGTTCAACAGAGCTCAAACCTTTTGTCATCCTGGCTACAGTGCTGAAGAGAAACCTATGGTTGTTCTTTTTCTGTGTTCTTCAATCACTAATAAATAATATTACTCCATTACATAGTCCATACGACCCCCCCCCCCCCCCCCCAGTTGTGGAGTTGTGGATGTGGATATGTGGCCATGCCCCACAGCTTATATGCTTGCGGCACAGGGAGGAGAGGGGCGGGGCGACGGGGGATTCTCTGGCTGGCTGGAGCAGCGTCTAATAACCAACTGGCAAAATAAAACAAAATAAAAGCAAAACAACAAACACGGAAACAGCAGACATTATGATACAGACTTATAATTTGCACCGATGTTTTCCTCGGTGCGCCTGCTCGCTGCTGAAGTCAAAGAAAACTTTATTGTCATCTCCGCTACAGTCCAGTATATAGAGAGACACAGTGTTGGGGAGTAACGGAATACGTGTACCGCCGTTACGTATTTAAAATACAATATGAGTAACTGTATTCCGTTACATGTACCGTTTAAAAAGGTGGTATTTAGAATACAGTGTGGAGGTAAACACAGACAACACGAGAGCTCTCGATTAACACTGCTGGTTTATTACTCATCACCACACAACTGAATACTTTTCCCTCCAAAACACAGCAACAACACTTCCTGAGAACTGGGTGTGAGTGGAGCCCTCCAGTGGTCCGCCACACATGCCCCCCCCCCCCGAACACCCAGTAGGGTTATCCCCTAGTCCAGAACCCTTGCTTTAATTAAACGTCCAGAACGGCTGAACCGTGGAGGTGGAGAGCTGGCGGAGGGGAAACGAGCCTGAGGGCCAGGCTGGCATGGTCGGTCAGGAAAAGCTGAAGATAGCTCGGGCCCCGCCAGGTGGGGGGCGCTCCCAGAGGAAGCAGGGTTGTCCAGTCCAGTGGAAGGCGGGCGGCCACGGCGGGGGGCCTGAGCCGGCACCACCTGATCATCCAGAAGCACATGTGCTGGTTTAAGTCTGTCAATAGAAACAGCCTCCTGCCGACCCCCAAAATCCAAAAGGAAATGCTTCCAGCCCGGTTGAATAACCCTAAAGGGGCCGTCATACAGTGGACGCAGCAGAGGCCTATGAGCGTCATGCCTGACAAAAACAAACTGCGAAGAGTCCAACGACCTCGGAACAAAGGTGTCGGGCAGACAATGGTGCACTGGGCCAGGAAGAGAAAACCAGTCTCTTGGGGGACGGAGAGACAGCACAGAGGGAGCGAAGCACAGGGGTGGGCTCTCGGGCAAGAATTCCCGGAGGGGCTGACCGAGGACAAGTTCAGCCGGGGAAACCCCGAGGTCTTCTTTAACCGCGCAGCGCAACCCGAGTAAAACCCATGGAAGGCGGTCAACCCAGTTGCCATCTGTGAGAGAAGCACGGAACGCGGCCTTAAGCGACCGGTGGAAACGTTCGCACATCCCGTTAGGCCTGCGGGTGGTACGCAGTGGTCCGGTGGACCTTGACCCCCAGGCCGTCAGCCATGGCAGACCAAAGCTCGGAAACGAACTGAGGTGATGTCGGCGGGGGGACCGAAACGCGAAACCCACGTTGACAAAAATGCCCTGGCCACTGCTGCTGCTGTAGTGGATGCCAGAGGCACTGCCTCGGGCCAGCGGGTTGTGCGGTCCACTACAGTCAAAAGGTGCGTGAAACCTTGTGACTGCGGCAGAGGACCAACCAGATCCACATGTACATGATCAAAACGCCTCCCTGGAATGCGGAAGGATTCGAGGGGCGCCTGTGTGTGCCTATGGATCTTAGCACGTTGGCATGGGATGCACGCGGCAGCCCAGTCTTTCACCGATTTATGAAGGCCCGGCCAAACAAACATAGAGCTGACCAGCTTGACCGAGGCCCGGACGCCTGGATGAGAGAGGGCGTGTACGGAGTCAAAAACGCGACGACGCCACGAAAGGGGAACTACAGGGCGTGGACGGCTGGTGGAAACGTCACAGAGCAGGCTAGGCCCGCCGTTCCACACTGGTCTGTCCTCCAGTACAAGGCCCGTTTGCGCAGACCGAAGGGCAAGGACGTCCGGGTCAGCCTGTTGGTCAGCGGCCATAGCCTCAAAGTCTATGCCAACATAAACGGGAGAAACCAGCACGCAGGATAGACAGTCAATGCAGTTGGACTTACCAGCCACGTGCTGAATGTCAGTTTGGAACTCGGAAATGGCAGCCAACTGGCGCTGCTGACGCCCGCTCCACGGATCAGAGACCTTGGACATCGCGAATGTCAAGGGTTTATGATCGACGTGAAGCTCCGACCCTTGAGAAAAAAACGAAAATGCTGCGTCGCGAGGTGCAGGGCCAGCAACTCCCTGTCAAAAACACTATATTTGCGCTCACTGTCCCTAAGCGTGCGACTAAAAAAAGCGAGCGGTTGCCAGACACCGGAGACCCGCTGTTCTAACACTGCGCCCACCGCCACGTCCAACGCGTCGGAGGTCAACGCAATCTCCGCCGACGGAAACGGGTGAGCCAGCAGGGCGGCATGAGCCAGCAGGGCGGCGTTAGCCAGCACGGTCTTGGCCCCAGAAAATGCCTGGATGCGTTCAGGGAGCCAATCAATCGGGTCCTTAGCTGTTTTACCCTTCAAGGCAGCATAGAGAGGCTGCAGCAGGTGCGCAGCTCTGGGGAGAAAGCGGTTGTAGAAATTGACCATCCCCAAGAACTTCTGCAGCGCTTTAATGGACGCGGGACGCGGAAAAGCCGAGACAGCCCAAACCTTGTCTGGCAACAGAACCACACCATCAGCGGAAATGCGGTGGCCCAAGAAATCCAGAACCGGCAAGCCGAACTGGCACTTGGAGGGGTTGACGATCAGGCCATGTGCCGCCAAGCGCTGGAAAACTTGATGCAGATGGGACGCGTGCTGACTCTCAGAACAGCTGGCCACCAATATATCGTCAAGGTACACGAAGACGAAAGGCAGCCCGCGCAAGACAGAGTCCATCAACCGCTGAAAAGTCTGGGCGGCGCCTTTCAGGCCGAACGGCATGCGCAAAAATTCAAACAGGCCGAAAGGGGTAATAACGGCAGTTTTGGGGACGTCTTCGGCGCGCACGGGAACCTGGTGATACCCCCGCACCAAGTCAATTGTAGAAAAAAATCGAGGTGCCGGCGAGGTGGGCGGAAAAATCCTGGATGTGGGGAATGGGGTAACGGTCGTTCTCCGTGACATTATTCAAATGGCGAAAATCCCCACACGGCTGCCACTGACCGTCTGACTTGGGCACCATGTGTAGCGGAGAAGCCCAGGCACTATTCGAGCGCTGCACTATGCCGAGGCGCTCCATTGCGGCAAACTCTTCCCAAGCGACGGAGAGTTTCGCGGGGTCGAGGCGGCGCACGTGCGAACACCGGGGGACCGACCGTCGGTATATAATGTTCAACCCCGTGCTTCGTTGCCGTGTTCGAGAAATTAGGAACAATCAGTGAAGGGAACTCCAAGGGCAAACGCTGAAAAACATTCCCTGAAGTCACTAAATTAGCCCGATTCAGGGGCTCGATGGCGCGAGTGAAACAGGGTATTGAAGAAAAAGACTGGGCATCGATTAAGTGTCTGTTAGCGACATCGACCAGCAGTCCGTGGGCACAAAGAAAATCGGCGCCCAAAATAGGTACAGAGCTAGCGGCAACAACAAAGATCCATTGGAAATCCCGACCATGAAAACAAACAGTCACGAACCTTTCCCCGAATTTTGCGATGGGAGAGCCATTAGCCGCAATAAGCTGCGGTCCGCAGCCCGCTGCTAAACTGTCTGGGAGCCGGAGTCGACCAGGAAACGTCTCCCAGAGCGCGAGTCTTCTATGAAGAGCAGTTTTTCTTCTATGAAGAGCAGTTTTTCTTTGTCGCCAGCGGTCGTGGCCGCTACAGCGCGCTGGCGGGGCCCGTGTCCCAGGGTCGGAAAAGTGCAAGGCAGCTGGCAGCAGCACGCTCTGGCGCCAAAACGCTGATGGTAGAAACAGAGGTCCCATCGGTGTCGCTGTGCCGCGATCTTTGCCGTCAGCGAAGGATCGGATACGTCCGGGCAGGTCAGCGGGGAAGTGGAAGGCGCCGCCGGCGAGGCTGGAACCAGGTCGAGATCGTGGAAAGTGCGGGTAGCCAGGAGAATACGATCCGCGTCCTCAGCCAGGGAGCGATAATCCTTCGTGCCCAGAAGCGGAGAGTTAGCGAGGCCGGCTCTTACGGCAGCCAGCAGCTGTCGGAGGAAGATGTGGACGAAGAGGAATCCCCCCTCGTCCGGTCCGAGAAAGGATAGCATGTGCTCCATCAGTTCGAGAGCCATACCGCCACCCAGGCCTGAGAGGGAGGGGAGCTTCTCGGCTCGCTCTGCGTCGGAGAGGGCATAGCGCCGAAGAAGCAGCTCCTTAAGGGCGGCGTACTTCCCTTGGGTGGGTGGGTCCCGGAGGAGAGTCAATGCACGACGGGTGGCTAGAGGGTCGAAAGAAGCCACCACATGGTGATATTTCGTGTCGTCAGCCGAGATGCCACGAAGGGCGAACTGAGCCTCCACGTGCACGAACCACAACGGGGGATCGTGAAGCCAAAAGTCCGGCAGCTCGAGCGCTACAGCAAACGTAGCTGCAGCCGGAGGCAGAGGGCTGGCGGCTGCTGATGCATCCAGAACGGAGTTGGTGCCACCATCGGACTGCAGCATGTTCGAGTCAGGGGTCACCAATGTGGAGGTAAACACAGACGACATGAGAGCTCTCGATTAACACTGCTGGTTTATTACTCATCACCACACAACTGAATACTTTTCCCTCCAAAACACAGCAACAACACTTCCTGAGAAATGGGTGTGAGTGGAGCCCTCCAGTGGTCCGCCATAACAGTTACTTTGTTGAAATAAATGGATTACACGGCGGTACTTTCCTGTTTCATATTGTGGCTGGTCAGGACTGTTCGGTTTTGTTTGACAGTAGTTCCAGGCGGCAGCGTTGCGGTTGCCATGGTTACAGGGTGACGCTCTCACTCTGCGTGTTTCCTGGGTGAGAGAGCGCCTTTTTGTTGTTGTTGTTGTTGTTGTGCTAAGCTAATAAGCAGAATGCAGAATGTAGCATCATGGGCAGTGTAGTCCGTGCTGCAGGGAGAATGGACTGCCATACTCGTTATGTGTCTGTGAGCGTGAGGTGGGAGAAAAAGGAGAGTCGAAAAGTACGAGTTGTCATCGAGCAAAAACGGGAGCTGGAAGCATGTAAATATAATAATAACCACTGCAGCCAAGAAGAGAGCCTGAGGAGCCCAGTTGTAAGTAAGCTATTAAAACTCGACTGTATGCTTTGTTCGTGTTTTCCTCCGAAACAATAAGTTCCGTTGGAGCAGCCTTTCAACGCCTCTCTCTGTCTCTCACAAGCAGAGTTGACCCACACAACAAAGTAAAGCTATTTTTCGGCTACGAGCCCGACACGAACCCGTATTAGTCAGAGGTCCCTTTACTACGGTTCGGAGCCGCGGACCTTCAGTAACAGTAATAAATCACGCAATAGTACATTCATGTAGTTGTAAAATGCATGATAATATGTTAAGTAATCCAAAGTATTCAGAATATGTTACTCTCATTGAGTAACGTAATGGAATACGTTACAGAATACATTTTAGGGCATGTATTCTGTAATGGAATACATTTTAAAAGTAACCTTCCCAACACTGGAGAGACGAGACGACGAAGCTCCAGTTACATCAGTGCAAGTAAACAAACAATAAATATAAGAACAGTAAGAAAATAAATATACACTTTAGGACTAGAGGTAAAGGGATCAATAACAATTTAAAAGACCCAGCCACACACTCAGACAAAAACTGGTTCATCCCAAAGACAAAACTCCTAAACACAAACTTAACAATGTAGTATATGCTGTACAGTGCAGCAAGGAATGCTCAGACCTCTACAATGAAGAGACCAAACAGTCACTTAATAAAAACATAGTAGAACACAGAAGAGCCACCTCAACGGGACAAGACTCTGCTCTCCATCTGCAATTCTGAGGACAAAGGTCACTCTTTTGAGGATGCCAATGTTCACATTTTGGACAGAGAAGACAGATGGTTTGAAAGAGGAGTGAAAGAAGCCATCTATGTCCACTGTGAGCGACCATCTTTGAACAGAGGCGGTGGCTTACGACATCAACTGCCATCTGTAATCCAGTTTTGAGATCCCTTCGCAGATGCTTTAACGCCCACTCACATAGTGGGTCATTTGACCTCAGTAAATCACATGATAACGTGGGTCTAGGCTTCACAATGGGTTCACCCGAAACCGTGGCTGATTGTGACTCACACCCGTTTTCATACCTTGGCTCGTGTGATTAGATACAGGATCAACAGGGGGTCCATGACCCTCTTGGGGAAACTCCCATAGGGCTTAAAATTTGGGACTCTCCACCAATTGCTCTTAGAACTGAAGAAGCTTCTCGGATGAGAGGTGAAACGCCTACAAGGAAACTTGAACAACATTTCAGCTTCTTGTTAAACACACTCAAAATCTTTTAGTTCTCTCTTATACAAGACTGAAGACTTGGGGGAACATCCTTTCAGTCTGTGGGCTCTGGAAAAGTTTACCACTCCAGCTCCATTTAACTGAGTCTGTGGACTCTTTAAAAAAACTGTTGTACATTTTTCTGGCCTTAATCAGGCCTTCAGCTGATATTCTGTTGTTATTTATATATTTCTTTATTTATTTTTTTCTGGTTTAATATAGTTAATAGATTAACATTGTGATTTGTGAATTTTATTGTGACCTTTATGTCTGTGAAAAGTGCTATATAAATGAACTTTATTTACATTACTTTATATTGAATGGTAAAAAATGCTATTGAGAAAAGTGCAAGAAAAAATCTGGAGATAGAAATGAACACAGTGGGTCCTCTTTAATTGTTTTCAGTCATTTGTATTCTTGGAATTTGTTGGTGGAGTTAAATAGAACCTATTACAGAAAATGAAACTTGCTCACATGTCCTTTGTCTGCTACATATGACTTAGGGAACATCTTGGATTTTTGATACAGTCATTTTCTCATGTTGAAAGAAAATATTTTTGTGTATTTAGGAAACCTACTTCAACCATATGTAGATTATGTAAGTTTGAATATTTCTGCAGCAGATGGCTCTGTTTAGGTTTCCAGCCAGACCATCAGTGCTCTAAAAGAGGAAATACTAGAAAGCAGGGGAGACGCAAATGATGAGAACAGAAAAGGACGACGTGGGGAGAAGAGAGAGGTGGAAAATAATAGGGATTTGAGGGCAGCAGACAAGTAAAGATGAGAGATGAATGAGGGAAGTAAGAAAAGCAGACAGCAGGGAGAGCTAATGTGTCCCCCAGGCATTACGTTACAACATCTGGTTTGTTACTCTAAGCTTCTCAGACAGACTGAGAAATACAGCCAAAGTACTTGCAGGAATAACCTTGTTGTGGTTGTGGTGTGGTAATGGAGACAAGACAAAAATAACAAGCAGCTTAGGTAGCTTATGAAAGTAAAGATCTTTGAAGAACAGTCTGAAAATAAGAAATTGTTGGAAGCAAGAGGATGTTAAATCACACATCAATCACTCGGAAAGGAAAATAACTTTGTTTGCCGTGTCTGTCTACAGCCAAAGGCAGAGAAGTATAAATGAGGCAGAAAGACAGAAATAGCTTGAAAAGTAGTTCTTGAACTAATCTGCAAAGATTTCACTTTACAAAGACTCTTACTTCTGTGCCAAAACAATTGTTTGCATAATGATAGCCTAAGTCAACTTTCCTCTAAGCCCAGTCAGAGCAGCAAATGCCTGCTGAGTGCTTTCTAAATAGATATCCTGCTCCATGAGCCCAGACATACAGACCACAGAGTCACACGGTTGAAGTTTGAATGTGACTCACATCCTCCATCATGTCACTTCTTTGCTTTTCCTGGAGGTCCTGCAGGTCTTGGATCACGTTACACGAAGTAGGTTAATGGAAGTAATCTTGTGATGTGATAGCGATAAATGGCAAAAGGTGACATCCACATATATTCTCTGCTTATTTGTGTATCTCATCACGATACATCTGCTTTATTAGTCTGTGGTCATTTTCTCAAAAGAATTCTTCATTCTTCACTTCTTCATGCTCAGCTTAAGTTGTTGTTTTTCTACAGGAAATCCTCTGGGTCTGGAGTTATAGAATGACTGTTTATCATTAGCAACTTTGGACTACTGCAGAATACTGCAGCAGTTTCCTGTGCTTTAAGGCAGATATAAATACAAGTGACTGTGAGGGAAAAGTTGTAGCGGTGAGAGAAGTGACCAACGCCTCAACAAACTCCTACCACATCTGAGGTTTTGGTTCAGCTACTGACATTACTGCACTCCAGTTGGATTGCTTATAGTCCCACAGGCTAATCAAGTCTGTTAGCATTCCTTCTTTAGCTTGGTGGCTCCCTTCACCTCTGGTGTCCATCATCTGGTGGACAGACACCAACCACCTTTCAGCAACATCTTTGTACTTCGACATCAGCACTAGAGATGCTCAGTATGGTCCACTCAGACTCAGTGTCCCAAGCCTCCCTCTTGAAAGATGTTGAAGAGCAGCACCCTCTTGAGCACCCTCAGCAACCCTGGACCCAAGGGCTGATGGACATGATTGGGAGGAACAGCCAGCCTGATCTAAGCCTGAGTAGTGCTTTGTTATTGAAGTTCTGTGCAAACCATAGTTTGTCTATAATGAACAGCATGTTCAAGCATAGGTGTGTCCATAATTGCATGGGACCATTGGCACACCATGTCACAAGTTAATTTTGTAATTGTATCATCAGATCTGTGATTGTATGTTCTGGACACCTGGATGAAGAGAGAAGCTGAGGTGTCAGATGATCACTACCTGATGGTGAGTTGGATCAGGTGGCAGGGAAGGATGCTGGAAAGGCCTGGCACACCTAAACATACAGTGAGGGTGCTCTGGGAGTGCTGTTAAGAGGTCCCAGACTGTGAGATCTTTAGCTCCAACTCCAACAGAAATACAACAACATTCCAAGAGAGCCTAGAAACATGGAGTTCAAATCAACCATGTTCCGCACCTCCATTGTTGTGGCCACTGCATGGAGCTGTGGTTGTAAGGTGGTTGGTACCTGTTGTGGTGGTAATCCTCAAAGCAGATGGTTGGACAGCGATTGGTTGACAAAGCAATCCTATCCACCTTGATTATTAAGTGGGACTTCTGAGGGAACTGATGTGTTAAAAGCAGGGCCAAGTGCTTAAACAGTCATAGATCAAATAAAATCTCACACGCACGCACGCGCGCACACACATTTAACAATTGGCAGTTAATAAGCATGCCATCTCCAAAGACACTTTCCAGAATGAAAGGACGCTGTATCATAATTATGGTATTGCATTGCTGTTTGCAAAGGAGTACAGAGTGAGAAGCAAAGCCTAGATGACTTTATGCTGAGGGAGATGCTGACCCCCAATTAAACTGCAGGTATGCAGCACAACAACAATAGGGGGAGTATTTGATTTTTTTTCCTTCTTGTGAAATGCTGGAGTGACTCTTTAGTGGCTCACAAAATCTGAGTGTGTGTGGAGTTCATCCATCCAGTCTACTTTGTTTTGTGGACTTGGAGAAGGCATTCAATTGTATCCCTCAGGTTATCCTCTGGGTGGTGCTTTGGCAGTATGGGGTGTCTGACCCCCTTTCTTATGAGACATTTCAGTCCCTGTACAACTGTTGCAAGAGCTTAGTCTACATTGCCAGCAATAAGTTGGACTCGCTCCCAGTGTGTTTTGGACTCTACCAGAGCTTCCCTTACCACCAATTTCTAGGCGTGGTCAATTAGTGGCATGGCTCCACCTTGGTGGCCTCAGAATCTCATCCTTCCTTTTGTAGATGATGTGATTCTGATGGCTTCATCAGGTGGTGGCCTCCATCTTGCATTGGGGAGTTTCGCAGCCTAGTGCAAAGTCCTCACACAGAAAAAGGTGGGGTGCTGACTCTGGGATAGGGACAAGTTGCTTCTCTAAGTGGAGTTTAAGTAACTTGGTATCTTGTTCACAAATGAGTTGAGAGGGAAGTTGGAGACAGATAGACTGCAGGGAGACTCAGGCTGCACTGGTCTGTCATGGAGGAGAAAGCCAGCTCCACCTCTTGGTTTTCACTTTGGGGTTCCCAATATGGTGATGGCAAAAGTACGTATTTTGAGGCTTCACAACAAGACTTGACTAAATTAATGAGTGATGTCAGTGTGGTTGTATTTTATTTAATTTTACATATAAGGTCCAAGGTTGAAAAAAAGCTGTTTAGGTGAATTACCAAAGCTGCTCATTTTTATGGAAGACTTTATGGACCATCATTGTGTTTATAAAGTCTTATAAACAGAGTTGTTATGGTTTTAGAACAAAGACATTTGATGAACTGCAGAAAATGTGGTTACAACACGACTCTTGAGAAACAGCGAAAAACTATGATTACTGTTATGCTGAGTGTGGGATGTGCTTTGATAAGGCAGTCTAATATTATGCATAATTAACTGTGGGAAAACTGTAACTTCTTCTTTGTAAGGTAAACTGCCACTCAGCCTGGCTGCACTGAGCCTAAAATTTTGTCAGTTAAATCAAAATAGAGCTGTAAATTTTAGGAAGGACTATAGTTGACCCCAGAAACACTGCAGACAGTATTCTAAAAATGGTTACCACTCTTCTTTGGTGTGAAATAGCAGCATAAAATGGGATTTCCACCAGGACCAGACAGGCTGTTTGGCCATGAAAGGAAATATTCTGAATTTTTAAATTATTTTTTTCTTAACAGAAGTATTTCATCTGCCATCTGTATTAACAGACATACTGCTAGAGCACAGGCTGTCTAGGTACTCCACTAACGATAACTTGAGACAGAACCACTTAAATTAATGAAATCCTGGGCATATGTGAGATCTGTTTAAAGCACTTTAAAAGGATTTCTTAAACCCTGCACTTTATGTTTTGCTCTCGCAGACCATAAAGTTAAAGAAACCATCTCAGCAGACAGATGAATGACACTTTTGTGATCAGCTTTAGTAATAAAAACAAACCTGGAGATTTCAAAGAAACAGCAGTGCCTGGTATTGTTCAGTGAGCAAATATTTTATCTTTCATTATTTCCACTGAAATAATGAAAGATGAACTATTTAGAACTAAAAATTTACTATAGGTGCCATTTATAATGTAAGTCATTATAAATGGCATCCAAAATTTAGGAAGACATTATACACTGTCTTAAGTGGGCGTGAAATGTCAACTTTGAAGAAATTATTGTAACTTGATGTAAGCATTCTGGCCACAGCAGGTTCTCCCAAGTATTCTCTGTACATGTGCCTTGTTGGGACCTTGCGAGTGCTGCAGGATTTCTGTCTATTACAGATGAACACCAATGGTAAGTTGGTGTTCTTAGTAACTATGGCCCCAACTGCCTTCAGAACATTAACAAGCTCCTCCCGTACAAATCAATTTAGAATTATTATTTTGGCTTGCTAGAAGGTTCAGTGTACCACCTTTGTGAAGAATTTTTTTTTAAAATCTCTATTATGTATTGCAAACTGTCTTGCGATCTTCCTTGCAAACCACCTCCCCTCCTCCTTTGATGCAGGTTCTGCATTAGTCACAGTCATAAGTCATATCTTCATTCTGTGCTGGAGCCTTACATCCATGAGTAAGAGAGCTATACTGCCATGATCTAGTGCTACCATTAGCTCAAATATACAAAATTAATTAGTTTATTTGAAATCATTTTTCTCTGGAAGAGGTGCCTGTTGTTGTGATTTGGTGCTATATACATTAAATTGAATTCAATTGAATTGGAAGCAATGCTAACATTGCTCTGCCACACCTTCGGGCTTATTCTTTTTTCTTCAGTGTAAGTTAATGTTAAAACATAAGAGGATGTAATCATAATTTACATAAAAAGAAAAAAAGGTTTTATTGTGATGATATTGATGATATGAATGTATTAAACCAAACTACATGTTCTGTTTGATTTTGAGTTACAAAGTGGCCAAAATAAAGTCAAAGTGTCTTTATTTGTCCCCCCTGGGAGAAATTTGCTTTGGCTATACAGGTCTATTGCACTCCTCCATTTAATCATAGAAAAACATAAATACATATATATACACATATATACATACACATACATTCATATTTATGTATATGTATATATACGTATATATATATATATATATATATATATATATATATATATATATATATATATACACACATATATACATATACATATATATATATATACATATACACATATATATATATACATTACAAATTACACATACACTATATATATTATATACTTACACATATACATATATATATACTACATATATAATATATATATGCAACGATATTCGTAATCGATATGAACCGTTCGATACAGTGCTTTCGGTTCGTTACGCATATGTATTCGAACATACAACATTTGTAATTTATTTTATCAATTTTCCTTCTGACGATGCTGTCTGTGTTGAGCGCTCAGTGAATCTGTGTTCGACTACTCCGCCTAGGCTGCACTGTCGAGCGCAGATCCACTGAGCGCTCAACCACGACAGCATAGTCAGAAGGAAGAGCGCAGGGCAAGCTAGCGAGACAGAAGTTAAGCTCTACTTGCAACATTCAGATCTGGCGTTTGGAATTATTTTGGTTTTCATGTGACGTATGACCCTGAAGGTAAGCGAGTCATGGACTAAAGTAAAACAGTATGTTGGATGTGCCATGCAATGCTCAATTACATGGGTGGGAACTAGTGTGTTAGCGCAGTTAGCTCGTTAACGTGTTGGCCGTCTAGCCCCATGCACGGGGCGATCGGCGGTAGCTCGTTAACGGAGATTTGCCGTGTTGTGGCGTTAAGGTCATTTCAACGAGATTAACCTGAAAGCACTAGTGGGAACACAACGAATATGACTGCACATTTACGCCGACATCATCCTAGTGCAAAGACAAAAATAACAAGCATGCTACTAACTTTAGCAGAGTCATTTAGACAGCTGTTAGCACATGATTCTCCTTATGCTGCTGAAAATATAGCCCAGAAGAAGCGGATAGTATAGCTTTTATTTTGGAAAGAGACATTTCTCTGTAATAAACTCTCTTTTCCAAAGATGAGTAATTCCTCAATCAGATACAGGGCTTGCAATATCGCTAGCCTGACGTCCTGGAGCTAGCGATTTTTTCAGTCGGGCTACCAAAATCTATCTCTTCCCTGCCCGTTGGGCTATTGTAGGAATATATGTCAATGCTTTTGCATTCTTTCAGAAATGTAGCTGGGTAATTATGTCATTGGCATCGGTGAGCCACTGTCAATATGTGACATATTGAAATCGCGTTTGAATTTGCGCTTGTTTTTTGCTTTCACTTTGCAATCATGTGAACTGTGTATAGAGAGCGACAGCACTGATCTGTGAGTGATGATAATTTGTGCACCAATTCCTCTGACATCGTCTTATTAATCGTTAGCTTACTATGCAAACATGACAAGTGAAATCTCCTGCAGCAAGCTTAAACATGTGAGAGGTTGATCGCGCAGAGAATCGCTGAGCTTATGTGAGTGCGTGTGTAAAAGCAGCAGCATATATATTTTAGTTCTGCTGAGCCAAATAAGACAGGTCAGGGTGAAGAAGTGACAGCCAAAGAAAAGCTTACCACAAAACGGAGAAGTTATGACAAATCAGACTATAAGGCAAAAAGAAAGTGCAGCTTTATGGTTTCATGGACAAAAGAATTTCTGTGGCTGCAATATGACGAGCTAAATAACCAGGGCTGCACATAAGTGGTCCGCAGGTGCGCATTCGCTGTCAAAATAAAAAACACGCACAAGGGTTAGGGTTAAATTTAAAAACTGTACCTTTGAGTTAAAATATATATTTATAATTTTAATAAATGACAAATTAAAAAGGCGTGAACATTTTTTTTGTATCGAAAAAATATCGAACCGTGACACCAAAGTATCGAACCGAACCGAACCGTGAATTTTGTGTATCGTTGCACCCCTAATATATATATATATATATATATATATATATATATATATATATATATATATATATACATATATATATACATATACAATGGTGTGCCTGGTATCAACGTAACTTATTCTTTCATGAGTTATTTACAAGTATCTGACCACTTATAAAATGTGTTCAATGTGTTGCCCATTGTGTTGGATTGTCAATGCAACCCTCTTCTCCCACTCTTCACACTGATAGCAACACCGCAGGAGAAATGCCAGCACAGGCATCCAGTATCCGTAGTTTCAGGTGCTGCACATCTCGTATCTTCACACCATAGACAATTGCCTTCAGATGAGTCTAAGGGGGTCAGATCGGGAGACCTTGGGGGCCATTCAACTGGCCCACGACGACCAATCCACTTTCCAGGAAACTTTTCATCTAGAAATGCTTGGACCTGGCACCCATAATGTGGTGGTGCACCATCTTGCTGGAAAAACTCTAAACTGGCATGCAATTACTGTGACAGTACTGACAACTATTAGTTGTAATAAAAAAAAATAACTTGATTATCATTTTAGAGGGTGATGCAGCTGGACGCTGCTGTGAATCATCACAAGTATATTTTTGTTGATGAGGCCAGTTTCAATCTGGCAAAAACTAGACGCAGAGGACGTAACCTTATTGGACAAAGGGCTACCATCCAAGTCCCTGGACAACGTGGGGGAAACATCTCAATGTGTGCAGCGATATGCTATATGGTGTGGTAGGCTGTAGACCAGTTCTAGGGTCATACAACACTGAACACCTGATAGTTTTTTTTAAATGAACTGGAGCAGGCCTGTCAGGGAGAAGACATCGTCTATGTTGTTGTGTGGGACAATGTCAGCTTCCACCATGCACAGCTGGTTCAGGAATGGTTTCAAACACATCCTCGCTTCATGACCCTCTATCTTCCACCATATTCCCCTTTCCTCAACCCAATTGAGGAATTCTTCTCTACATGGAGGTGGAAGGTGTATGATCGCCATCCCCATGAGCATGTCTCCCTTCTTCAAGCCATGTGTGAAGCTTGCGGTGATATAACTGCTGAGGAATGTCAAGCCTGGATTCGTCATGGCAGGAGATTTTTCCCACGGTGCCTGAACAACGAAGACATCCACTGTGATGTTGATGACAATTTATGGCCCAATGTTAATGACCGGCTTGATTAATTGTGTAAAAGTGATAAAAAAAAATATAAAAAAATAGAATAATATATATTTTGCTTATGTAAATGACTTGTTTTTTCTCTCTCTTTTTCGTGTGTGTGTGTGTGTGTGTGTATATTTTTTTTTTTTATGTCTGAACATAAGTGTAATATTTGCTGTGTAAAGTTTTACAGTTCAGTTACACTCATTCATCAACAAGGACAATTTGAAACCCTTACCTTGTATTATTTGCTCCTGAATGAAATGATTGGTAAAAGTACTAAGTTGAAAAAAGATCTTACTGTTTTGTTTGGGTGATTAAAGCAAATGTTCTCAAAATATATCACAATGATCATGTGTTCTGAAACAATGATTAAGTGGAATATGTGCAAATACAATGAAATCATGACATCAGATTTGAAAGAATGACTAGTGGTGTTACAAATGTGATCAAATGTGAGTTTTGTACTGAGAGATTTAAAAATGCACACTTTAGTTATGAAAATAGTGCCAAACCAATTTAAAAAAAAACTGTATATCATTACAGAGAGAGAGAGAGAGAGAGAGAGAGCGAGAGAGAGAGATTAACAAAAACATTAGAAGATTGCTTAAAAAAAGTAAATACATAAATTAAAAATACATTTGTCAGTCTTGTCAAGACTGAAAAGAATCTTCCTCCTACAGCTAAACTATAGAAAACAGATAAAGATTGTGGGTATTGCAAAGAGGCTCGGGTTACCATGACACTTTCACGATACTGGGCCCACACTGTTTTTGTCTAAAGCTCCCTTCTTGATAGTGATGGTGGTAGCATGCATGATCGAGTGTATGACCTTTTTAAATTGTTTCATAAAGTAAAGTTAAAATGGAATAGTGGAATGCTTTAAAAATAGTCTACCCCTCTCCATGTGGCTAATAATCAGGCTCAGTCATATCTTAAAGATAGTACCATATTATCCCAATAGAGCTGTAGTAGTGTGTGGGGGGAGTTGGGTGAGGGAGGTTCAGGGAGCAGTGGTAGATAGAACTGAGTGGCACAGCTTTAGTATATTCAGCTGAACTGAACTGATAAATCATTTTCCTTCACAGAGAAGAAAATTTTTACTTTTTATGACCCCGATGATTATACGATTTTACATTTTTGAAAAAAACTCTCGTGCACAGCCATACTGTGCATGAAGCTGGAATGGATTCCCAAATACAATGCTAATGAGAGAATGGAAAACTCAGACACATCCCCCTTTCTTTCCTTCCAACTCTTTTCATTTTCACACATTTTCACCTCAACTTTAAATCCGTTTTCCACCTCTTTTACATAACCATCTCTTTTTAGTGTCATTATTATTGCTCCTCCTGCCCCTTTGTCTCTGCACCAAATTTCCAGAGTGTGTGTTCCAGTTTTCCAGGGATCTGTTGGACAGGACTGCTGAGTTACAGTTAAACAGTCTCACTTAGGACCACTTGCTGTAACAATGCACATGCTGTAGTTTGAGTTTTCTCAAGCACATTATCACTTTCACATGATAACCTTTATCCTTTATAGTCAATTGCTTTCAGTATTGCAAGCAGTGTTGAGCAAGATCACACTTTTTTTGGCTTTTTTTGTTGTTGTTGTTAATGAGGTGCTTTCCAGCAGAACTTTCTCTCTTCTGAATAATAACCTAAACAGCCGAGACAAACTGAATTCATGGGCTAAAATTATTTGGAAACGTGGGCCATACTGGTTTTTTCATTAGTATGTATGGAGGTAAGGTTGAAATTATCAGAGTAAATGGACAGACTTGTTTAAAAAAAAAAAAAAATAGAATAAGACTTGGTGTTCTCACACAAACAGAAAGGCCTCATATACAATGAGGTTATGTTAGTGATGATTTCTTACTCCAATGAATTTTGCCATTGTCAGAGCAATGTTATTTTCAGTCTAGTAAAGAATCAGTGGAACAGCTGGAAGATGTCACACACTTAGAAAATGTAAATCACACACTACCAGAAGCAGGTGTTAACTGCTCAGCAACCACCTTGAAATAGCTCAGAGCACTTATTCGAGCAGTTACTTCAAAGCAGTATTTACCTTTTAACCAGCTCAAATATGAAGTAAAAAAAAAAAAAAAATCCTAGGATTTTTTTCAGTTCCACCATCTTTGCTGTTGCAGGATTCTCCCATTGAGCTTTGTAATTTCTGTCCTACTACTGCAGGTAAGCATAAAACACAAAGCAGCCAAAAGTTTATATAATCAATTAGCTCCATCTAGTGGACAGATAGAAAAACTTCACAATTTGAGGTTTCAGTGTTGGGGCAGCTGTAGCTCGGGTGCTTGACAAGGTCCTCTACTACACGAAAGGTCAGTGAACTGATCAACTCCATTTGTTGACGTGTCCTTTGAAAAGATACTGGGAATGAGTGGTGTGTGTGTGTGTGTGTGTGTGTGTGTGTGTGTGTGTGTGTGTGTGTGTGTATTAGATTAAAGGCATAGATACAAAACACTGTATGAATGTGTGTGTGTGTAAGTGACTGGGTGAGTGGGATGTAGCAGAAGGTTGCGTGCTCAAATGCACTATATAATTACTAGTGCATTTACTAGTATCTTGTACACTTAGACTCTGAACTGGACGTGATGCCTTCTTACATCAAATGCACACAGACACAATAGGTTTGATGTCTGTGTGACTTCTTCTCTTACAGTGAGAGATTTAAAAGTTTCTGCAAGCTGATGTCATCTTAATTTATAACAGGTGTCCTGTCAGATAAAGCTGGCTGATGAACAGGGTCATTTTGACTCTCTACTTTTGAGATATTTCTTAAAACTTTGCTTTTTTGATAGGGCCTGCTCATGTGAATCCTCCCTTAGTTATGCTGTGTGAAAGAGGTGGGACAGATAGAGACTGAAGTTCCCCTGGCTGTTTCCTCTTATTCCATCTGAGAGGAGGTAAAACGCTTTTCCCTTATTTGCTAATAGTAAATCATTTTTATTCTTAAATAATGATTTACTGAAGCCAAAGTAGAAGTCTGATTAGTACGGTATGTTAAATGACAAATGTAGTTTGAGTAGTGGAAGTAACTGTTCTAATGTCTGAGTTTTGTGAGGACATGATCTGGCTCTGACCTTGGCAGACTAGTGTGTGTCTCACCCATTATGATTTTGAATAAAAGAAAGAAATAAAAGGAAGTAATCCTCTTGATTTGAATTAAAAAGGGATCATTTTAAAACTGAATGTTCATGTGAGAATATGTTGAAGATATCTAACTGAAGTAGAATTACATAAACTGAATGAAACGAAGGAGTGTACCCATATATGACTGAATGTTCAAATATCTATGTTAACAATAACACAGAAAATGTCATGAAGTGATTTTAAAGTTTAAACTTTAGTTCATGCATGTGGGACGACTGAGTCAGCGAGAGGATAAGGTGTGTGGATATCAGGTGATTAGATGTTAACTGAGTAATTTGATGCCCCTGTGGTGGGTGAGGCAGGATGTGATCTCAGAAGATTTAATGTCCAGAAAGAAAAGGGGGAGAAAAGGTGGAAATGTATACAAGTGAGGTGAAGAAGACATACAAGGTTCTTTTTTGTCTTCTGATGATCAGAAGATTGGATCTAAAGAGGTCACAGTTGAAAATTCCAGCAGAGATGCCAGGGGAACCAATCACTGACCAAACCGTACACCTGCAAGTTGGTTTTGTATATTTTGGGGTTTTTCCTCTGCTAAATTTGAAGCCGTGTTAAGATGATTAATTCAGAAGGTCTTTCATTCACGGCATACTTCCACTGAATGCCCGGGGGATCCTGTTTTTCCTCTGATCTGCTTTATCCTCTCCAGCCTCTCTCCTCCACAGGATCAGAACAAAATCAGCATTAGCTCAGAGTTGGTAAATTAGATAAGTATAATTTAGGTAATGTGATTATTATACTTTGATTTTTATTAATTTTGGATTCTGTAACCTGCAAGTCTAAATTGTGGACATTAAATGTTTAACCTTTTGTGAAATGGTTAAAGGTAAAAATCTGGGTATTAAGTCCCTTGTTTTCTGAGTGTAAAAAGCTCTTACAGGTTACTCCAGCCATTTAAATATAACAGTACCTTGAGGCCTACTGTCCTGGTCCCTAAAATTAACGATCTAGGGTCTGTAACAGGTGTGACTGGTAGGATATGAGCTGCAAGTCTAGTCAGGTCCCCCCCACAACAGTGAAAGGAGGGAAGACACCTGGACTTCGAGGTAGTCAGAGCTGGGCGAGTCCCCTCATCCACTGTTATGGCTGCAGGTACAGCCACACAGTGGTAATAGTGTTACAATAGAGGCCTACATTTACATTTTTCTTTCTTTAAATATAGGATTTAATTTACAGGATAATAAAGAATTGGCTTTGGTTTAGAATTAATTCATTTATACAATCACATAATACACTATTCTAAAATAAGTGTGCAGATTTTAGTTTACACTGTTGTGCACCTATGATTTAATCTTTCTTTGTTTTCTGAGTTACCTCAGTGGCAGCTGCTCCCAGTCCCTTGGTTGATGAGCCAAGAGGTGGAAAAGGGTGAAGCAAGCCTATATGGAGACCTGCAAATTGGGTCATACCACAACTCTGGATCATGGGGGGGGGGGATTTGTTATGTTAGCTTCAGTTGGGAGCCCTTTTTGTATTTTTGGGGGCTGATTTATGGGCCCAAGATTTTGATTGTTGTGTAATTTAACCAAGTTTGTTTTGGGGTTAAATAAAAAGCCTTTTTTTGGACTTTAACCTGTGGCTGATGCTCCTTCATTGCTTGGTTCATCACATCCACATTGGCTCCATGTGAACTCTGACCCACAGGCTCAGAGGATAAAACTTTTTTAAAAAAGAGTGCCGACACAGACTTCCTGTATTGGGGCTCTGGGCTTTGAAGATCGACAGCTGTAATAGGCCTAGGCTGCTGGGGGCTTCCATGATGTGCTTAGTGTTTCTTCTTCACTCACCTCTTTTAAGTTACTGGGTGTTTTATATGCCATTTTGCATTTAATCATTACTTATGATTAATCTCTCTCTTCCATAGCTTGTCTGTTGCCCTGTCTCCCTCACCTGACTGTCCTGGTTTGTTTGTTTTTTGGGGGTTTTTTTACTGTTGGGGTTTTCCTCTCAACAATTTTAGGGTCTTTACCTTACAAGATAAACCAATTTGAGTCAATTGTTGTGATTTGGTGCTATATAAAGAAAATGTAAATGTTTTCAATTATCAGTTTTTCTTCAGTGTGGGCTCATTGATCCCATGATAACTCACGCTGCAATTAATCTGTATAAAAAGTTTACTTTAAGACTTTCAACTAGGACAGAATGAGGCAGGTGATTATCAATGTCAGGACACAGCATAACGAATAAGTGCATTTGCTTAAGATACACATTGCTCCTTTCATAGCTTAAACATGAAATATTCAAATTCAAAAACATATGGTCCACTCTTTGTGTGAAAGGCAGACATTTTCTTTTTTATTTGTTAGTTTATGGTGAAAAACCCCAGATACACACAGTATTGTTGTATACTAATCAGTGAAACATAAAAGTACCTGCAACAATTCTTAGATAAATGATATTTACATTTGTATTTATTTACATTATGCATTTCAGATAATAATTGAATCACTTTTTCGTGTTACAAACTGGAGTATGTCTTTATGCATGATGATTATTCCCTTTCTTACAGACATAAGGAAGTGTTATTTCATTATGTTCAGCTGCCGGATCTCGTCCACTCTGTTGTGGTGCAACTGGAAGGCGGGAGTGACCCAACGGCCACACGAACACTGATCTCCACACCAGCTGAATGAGCCCAGCTTACAGTTACACTTAGGACACAGCAGCTACACACACACAAATATATAAAAGAAAGGAAGAGAGAATGAACAAGAACTGTAAATTAGCAAAAGGTGGTCATATCAAACATTCATATTTGCTCAAAAGTTGTTGGGGGGTAACAAACAATGATGCAAGAGAAAAGATGACAAGTTTTTTACCTGTCCATCCATCACTCCAAGTAAGGCTTGCTCCATCCATTGCACTGGCTCAATAAAGTATGATGTACACTGGACCTCTCCTGAACAACAACACATCGAAAGATTACAAGTTCAGTAAGTGCGATTACTTTGTAGTCTTTTTTATGGATGTATGGATGTACTGTGAAGCCAGTTTGAAACAGTCAAGCTTTCTTCAGTTTAGCCATGTCAACACAATGTAAAATCATATCAGAGATAACAAATCTGTCATAAAACTAAGAAAACAAATATCTTAAAATCTATTTTAGAAATCAATCTGAAACTTGCTTAAAACTAAAATATATATATATTATTATTTATTAATGAAAAACAAACTGAATTCACATTTTAATGCCAAAATTTGAGCAGTCACACAAGTCATAAATTAAATTACTCAACATTCAACCACTAGAATGTTTTTTTAAGGAATGCAAGTAAATAAATAACTAAAACTAAATCTCTTGGGGAAAAAAAAAGTGCTTTACTATTGTTTTTCAGCTTTATTGCAAAAAAGTTCATTTGAAAATTCCTGGATAACATCAGTAATTATATTTTCTGATTAACTAGCTTGTAAATATAGGTGGGGCATCCGTTAATAGAAATATGAAATATGGTAATATTAATACTGTTAATCTAGGGCAGCTGTATCTCTGCAACATAAAAAAAGAACATGTGGGTGAAAAAAAGTCAATGAAATTAAAAAAAAGAAAAAAAGAATATCCAGATACTAATTAAAAATGACATTGTCAATAATTTATTGAGTGAATGTTCACAGTATGTCTTCTTACCAGTAAGGTTACTGGCCTTTTTGTGACTAAAGGCCGAAGCTCCTTCTCCTACTAAATGACTGAGAATACTGGAGCCACGAAATAGAGTTCGACTGCAAGGAGAAAGTGGAGGTTACTGCCTGCAGAAGCTGTAGCTCAAACTGACACACACACCAGGCTGAATACCCCCTTTTCTCCATTCAGAAGAAGATTCACTCAGTTCCTTGGATTCCTTAGATTACATTAGGAAATTACATATCCTATCCAAGATGTACAAACTTCGAGACAAACTTAATACCAATACCAGGATACATTGGTGTGAAAAAGTGATTGCCCCCTAACCATAATAACTGGTTGGGCCACCCTTAGCAACAACAACTGCAATCAAGCATTTGCGATAACTGGCAATGAGTCTCTTACAGCAACATGGAGGAATTTTGGCCCACTCATCTTTGTAGAATTGTTGCAATTCAGCCACACTGAAGGTATCAGTTTCGTCCGCAAACCTTTTTGATGTGACCTTCTTAGCTCCTCCTGCATCAGGTGAGACAATGATGCAGTTTTTCCACAGCATCTCAATCGGATTCAAGTCAGGACTTTGACTAGGCCACTTCAAAGTCTTCATTTTGTTTTTCTTAAGCCATTCAAAAGTGGACTTGGTGTGTTTTGGATCATTGTACTGCTGCAAAACCCAAGTGCGTTTCAGCTTGAGGTCACGCACAGCTGCCCGGACATTCTCCATCAGGATGTTTTGGTAGACGACAGAATTCATGGTTCCATTTACCACAGGAAGTCTTCCAGGTCCTGCGGCAGCAAAACAGCCCCAGAGCACTACCACCGCCATTTTTTACTTATTGGTAATGTTGCTCCTTTTCTGAAATGCTGTGTTACTTTTATGCCAAATACAATGGGACACACCTTCCAAAAAGCTCAACTTTTGTCTTGTCAGTCCATAGAGTATTTTCCCAAAAGTATTGGGCATCTTCAAGACGTTTTCTGGCAAAACTGAAATGAGCATTTTTGTTCCTTTTGCTCAGCAGTGGTTTTTGACTCTGCCATGCAGGCCATTTTTGCCCAGTCTCTTACTTATGGTGGAGTCATGAACACTGACCTTAACTGAGGTACATGTGACCTGCAGTTCTTTGAATGTTCCTCTGGGGTCTTTTGTGACCTCTTGAATAGGTCATTGCTGCGCTCTGGTTGTAATTTTGGTCAGCTGGCTACTCCTGGGAAGTTTAACCCCTGTTCCGTGTTTTTGCCTTTTACAGAGTTGTGTAGGAATTTTCCAGACTGACAGTCGCTTTTTCACACAGGGCCCTGTACGTTTGGATTTGTTTTCCCCTTAAAAATGAACACCTTCATTTAGAAAATGCATTTTGCGCTTACTTTAAACATTTAAGTATGACAAACAAAACCAAAAAAAAAGGAAATCAGGAAGTTGGCAAACACTTTTTCACAACACTGTAAATAGTTTGCTATGATCGGCTGTGAGTCATAAATTAAACTGTGGACTGTTGAGCTAAGAAGTAAAATCATCAACTTAACAAACTGTTTTGTTTTTGTGTGTGCCATCAGCTTATTCATATTAAAGACACATGTAATTTGAAGCATTCAGCTTCCATTTTTCACCTGCACTTCCTGCATCGATAGGATGCTTCAGAGGAGCTGGAGTGGGCAGGGTCAACAGCAAACACCTCCCTAGGCACCTTCTGTAACTCTGCTCAAACACATGCACACATACAGAAAGGAAACATATAATTTAAGAACAAGAAAGCACAACAAAAATAATGAGAAGTGCTCAAATGTTTAACTATAATCTCAGAATGTGTGTGTGTGGTTACCAGGGTATTTTTCAGTGATCTTGGTCAGTCTGTATTGTTTGTACAGAGGACTGGAGGTATCCACCTCACACTGCATTGCTTCGTACAGACACAACTGCTCCTCAAAACCACTGTTGACCCTAAAAGACATACATACAAGCAAGTGTGCTTTAGAGAATTTTTAAAAAATGTAAATTTTATGTGTGGAGTAAGAAATATAATCTCTGGGGGATTTAATAAACATTAAATACAAATAACAGTACTTTAAAGTGAAATACACACTTACTGTACATCTGGTTTGAGACTCTTTAGTCTATGATAAGCCTCAGTGAATCCCAGTTTGTATCTCTTCATTAGATAAGCAGTAACAATGGTGGCACTGCGACTCCGACCAGCCTGACTAAAACACACACAAAACCATGTTTGCGGTTTGTTTGCCACTTAACGCGATTGTTTCACATTGCATATTTTCACAAGCTTGAGTAAAATAAAAGGAGCATTTTTTAAATCACAATATTGCGATTTGATATATAAAATTGCCTTACCAGTGAACCAGTGCAGCCCGGCCACCATCTACAGCCTCTTTAATGAACCGGAAACTGGTGTCCATGTAACTGAGGAGGTCAGAAGTCTCTTCATCTAAGACATCAATCCACTTCCTAACAAAGGCTCTATCATCAGGAAACAGTGGGCTGGGGTCTACAGAATCTACAGACAGGATGTGACTGATGTTCACACCGACCAGTTCCTGGTGGTCGTTGAGGTTAGCTGCAGTGCCGATGTACAGCCCAGGGTCCACCAGAATCATGACTGCAGAGACAAACCCAGTAACACTAATGTCTGTGCAGAAATATGGCCAGAAAAACATCAAGAAGTCATAAATGAATCTGGACATTCTTCCAGGCACTAACAACACAAAGTAGAATGGAGTAAATGGCTGTGTCTATAACCATTTTTGTAGACCACCTTTACAGCTTTAAAAATTCTGATCACTGCCCAATTTCTCAAATCAAACCTTTATATTTTTTCCCCTTTGGATCATCTTGGCATTTCATTTGTTAGATACCAATTTAAAATTAGGAGATTAAAATGTGAACATAAAAACATCAATAAGCATCAAAAACAAAAAAATACTTTTTATACATACATACATACATACATACATACAAGTATAGGAATAGAATACAACTACGTTTTAATCTTAGAAGCAAATTTGGACCGCTGTCTGAATTTTAATTTCAAAGGTCACCTGGATACAAAAAGTGTCGAATCATCAAACAGTTTGCTGTCTTTGGCTTAAAATACGTTTTTTATTAAAAGCTTTTCCTCTTGAAAGCCACTTCTGCCACCATCGTTGCTGTTATTCATCAACTGATTACCATTCAGTGCCATGTTTCTCTATATATTGTCTCTGACACAGCAAAGGATTAAAAATAGGATACTTTGGTTCAAAGAAACCGTCAGTAGTATTATTTTCAAGTAACTAGTTTTGTTTTCTGTGTCACAAGTAGCGATCGTCTTTGGTTCAGTGCCGTTGCCAAAATATGAATCTGAACTTTCACTTTAACATCTACTCATTCTGACAACCCACACACCCTCACATCGTTCACTCACTCGCGATCTCTCGCAGTCGTTTTCGCCTTTTTGCTGATTCTCACCGGCTTCGCCTTTTAGTGTGTAACGCAGATACTGATTTAAGAGAAAGTGAGTGCAGTGAAATACGTTACAGGCTCAAATATAATCCAAAAAAAGTTAACGTGTTGTAGTCTGCATCAGCATTTGGTTCCCGTTTTAAAATGCTCGGTCGGAAACGTAGACGTCAACACAAACACGCGTCGTTAGTTCCGGCCTGTTATACTTTCAAAATAATTTCAATAAGTATAATAAGTATGGCAGAAAATTAAATAGTCAAAACGTATTTACATATACGTTCTATGTACAGCCAGTATCTCTGATGTTAAACAAAGCAAGAGGAACACAATGGTGAATACCAAATTTGGGTCATTTTATTGATAAAGGGTTTTTTTACTTGTTTTTCCCGCCCACCCCTATCGACCATACCCCAGAAAAATATTTTTAATTGAAGATAAACTAGACAACGCTTGGAGAGCAATACAAAAATTCCAATAAATAAATAAATAAATAACCTGGAGACGCTCTTGGCTCTTGGTTAGGGGAAAATTTTTAATTTCTCTTAGCTATTTGTTGAACATGAACATGAAAAGTGTTTACTTTGCCTGGCAGGGCGAAGGACATTGTCTCAGCTGAACTCTGGACACATACACACACACACACACACACACACACACACACACACACACACACAGACATATATATATAGGGGAGACCGGGGATAGTTGTAACATTTTTGACATTTCTGTCTGTAAATTGGAGCTCATTTAAGGTAGTGGATTCAAAATGTAATCCAAAGTATTTACATGTCTCGGCTATTAAATAGTGCAGCTATTTTCTCTGCAGCACAATTACCCATTGCATGGTATGGCCTCAAACACAAAGAGTGAAATGTTACAATTAACCCCATAGTCTGGGTTAGTTGTAACATATCCTGGGGTGAAATGTAACACAATGAAATAAGGGTACTGACAAAATATTAACATGTAATCTTTGTTTATTCAACACATGAATGCACTTAGAGCCATTTATGTAGCTATGTGTGTGTGTGACAGAATGCAGAAATCTAGCTTTTGAACATATTCCAACCCCCCAAAAAAAGACAAATTATGGAATTTTCTGCAACTGAATATTTCATTAATTTTGGTTGGTCTTCCTTGAGTTTGGCCTCATTGGCTCAGTGGGCATTATAACCTACAACTCTTGCACCAATTTTGAACATAACAATGAAGCTGAAAAAATGTAGTTGTTCACCAGCATCGCAATTCCATTACTTTTTATCATGGCTTACCTTGGTGTGGTTTGGAAAGTGCTTCAGAAAGATGAGGAAATCTGTTTCTTGCACCCATCCTGATTTATTTCCACCAATACTTCTTATTGGTCCATCTCTGACACAGTGGTCTGCATAATGTATGTGTGGGAACACAAACAGTGGAGGAACTGTGTTGCCAATGGCATTAACCGCATATACAAAAGCGACCAGTGAACCTCTCTCTGCTGATGTCGTTGCCCCAACTTGTTTAATATAAGTTAAAGTAATAGTGTGGTAAGTTGTAACATCTGCATTATTGTTACAACTAACCCAGACTGTTGCTGTTACAACTGACCCAGACTCCTATAGCCATGAACTAGCTAACATTACAGCCAACGGCTAAAACACTAGCACTAAAGACCTACACAGAATATATCCCCATAGACATACAAATAACATAATTTAAGTTTGATGAGTTTAACTGCAAAGCAGATAATGCTATTAAACATTGAAATAAAGTAGAAAAACTTACTTTTTGGCATACAAATTACTTTTTTTCATGTTAAATTGTCTGTGTTTGACAAAATGTGCTGATTTTTCACATGTGATAGCAGAACTGAGTTGGGCATGCACAGGATGAGTCACATCATTTGAAACTTAGCTCTGATTGGAGAAATTGGAAGTGTTACAACTGACCCACGTTACAACTATCCCCGGTCTCCCCTACACATGCAGATATACACTCATCCCCCCTCCCCCTCCAAACGTCTTCGACGCTTATTCCCCTCCGATGCTGACTGTGGATCAAGGAGACCAGCCTTATGCTGCAGGACCGGATGCACTGTCTACACTGGCTGTCTCTCACCCTTTACCCATCCCTGTTGCTTGCCATGTGTTTCTTTGGTGTATTAAGAGTTTTTTCATGTGCTATGTGCAGAGGTGTTTTTTTCTGTTCTCAAACTGATCTCCCTGTTGGAGCTCAGTCTGGGGAGAGTTATTTTTTTCTCCTTATCTTTCCTCGTGTTGTGCATTTTCCATGTTATACTCCTCTGACCTGTCTTCCCCATGTGATGTTTGTGTAATGTATGTATGGTCGGAAGGGTAAGATGGCACTGGCACGGCTGGCAGTCTTAACCCAATTTCTCTTGGGATGAATAAAGTATGATCAATCAATCAATCAATCAATCAATCAATCAATCAAAAGTATGTTAACTACATTTGATTTTGAAAGAGGAAGTCTTACTTTGTTTGATAGTTCTTACATCATTTTAATAACTTTTCAAATGGGAACAATGCATTTAATTTACAACAAAGATAAAGTCAACATCACTTTACAAAGTGATGTAAAACACAGAATGAAGTATAAAGTGCAGAAAAGCCTAAATGTTATGTGAGGACACAGGGTCTGGGCAGATTAAGTAAAAAAAAAAAAAGGGAAAAGGACTTTGAAGTATTTACATATGGGATTTGATCTAGGCCCTCTCCGTGAATCGCTACCTTATCGTGGTATGTATGTAGTATGTCCCAGGGATCCCAGGGGCTATGTTGTCTGGGGGCTTTTGCCCCATGGTAGGGTCTCCCATGGCAAATTAGTCCTGGGTGAGGGACCAGACAAAGAGCGATTCAGAAGACCCTTATGAGAAAAACATAGAGGGAACAGTTTACCCTGCCCGGGATAGGGTTACCGGGGCCCTGCCCTGGAGCCAGGTCCGGGGAGGGTGCCCGAGGGCGAGCATCTGGTGGCCGGGTCTTAGTCCATGGGGCCCGGCCAGGCACAGCCTGAAAAGGAGACATGGGCCCATCCTCCTGCAGGCCCACCACCCGCAGGAGGCGCCGTAGGGTTAGGGTGCATTGTGTGCCGGGCGACGGCCAGGAACGGAGGCCCTGGCGGACTGATCCCCGGCTACCAAGACTGGCAATTGGGACATGGAATGTCACCTCTCTGGTGGGGAAGGAGCCTGAGTACCGGCTAGATATAGTCGGGCTCACCTCTACAGGGTGAGCCCGATAGAGGATTACAGTGTATCCTCTATGGATACACTGTAATAACATGGGAATGGTTGGTGATATTAAAGTCCTGTTTGTGGCACATTAGTATATGTGAGGGGGCAAACTCCTCAAGATGGGTGGTGACCATGGTGATCATTTAGAAGTCGGCCATCTTGGATACAACTTTTGTTTTTTCAATAGGAAGAGGGCCATGTGACACATCAAACTTATTGGTAATGTCACAAGAAAAACAATGGTGTGCTTGGTTTCAACGTAACTTTATTTGTTTTATTTGTTCACAGCCATTGACATGTCGAAGAGGTTAACACGTGAGGAGCGGATCGAAATTGTGTTGATATCTGGTGAACGCAGTAACCGGGTCATTGCAGCAGATTTCAATGCAAGACACCCTACGAGACCACCCATCTCCCATGCTACAGTTAGCAAACTGCTTGCTAAGTTTCGTGAAACTGGTTCAGTGTTGGATTTGCCAAAATGTGGATGCAAGAAAACTGTCACTAATAAAGAAACATCAGTGGCTGTCCTAGCTTCATTCAGCAAGAGCCCACAGTGTAGCACTCGCCACATGTCACTGGAGACTGGCATTAGTCGAACATCCCTTCGGCGGATATTAGCTATTCACAAATGGCACCCTTACAAACTCCAGCTACTGCAGCACCTCAATGAGGATGATGCAGATCAGCGCACAGAATTTGCAGAATGGGCAAAACAAAAATTGAAACAGGACCCTCAGTTCATGCAGAAGATTTTGTTCAGTGATGAGGCAAACGTTTATGTGAATGGTGAAGTTAAAAAACAAAACCACCGCTATTGGTCTGACACTAACCCACATTGGATGGATCCCTCCAAGACTGTTGGAACAACAAAAGTGATGGTTTGGTGTGGTATATGGGGTACAACAATAGTGGGTCCATTCTTCATCAATGCAAACCTCAAGGCCACTGGATATTTGAAATTGCTACATGATGATGTGTTTCCCTCTTTATGCACTGAAGCTGGCACGTTCCCTGAGTTTTTCCAGCAAGATTGTGCACCACCATAATGTGGTGGTGCACACCCATAATGTGGCAGGAGAAATGCCTGTGCTGGCATTTCTCCTGCAGTGTTGCTATCAGTGTGCGAAGAGTGGGAGAAGAGGGTTGCATTGACAATCCAACACAATGGGCAGCACATTGAACACATTTTATAAGGGGTCAGATACTTGTAAATAACTCATGAAAGAATAAGTTACGTTGATACCAGGCACACCATTGTATATGTATGTATATATATATATATATATATATATATATATATATATATATATATATATATATATTAGGGGTGCAACGATACACAAAATTCACGGTTCGGTTCGATACTTTGGTGTCACGGTTCGATATTTTTTCGATACAAAAAAAATGTTCATGCCTTTTTAATTTGTCATTTATTAAAATTATAAATATATATTGAACACATTTTATAAGGGGTCAGAAATTTGTAAATAACTCATGAAAGAATAAGGTTACGTTGAAACCAAGCACACCATTGTTTTTCTTGTGACATTACCAATAAGTGTGATGTGTCACATGGCCCTCTTCCTATTGAAAAAACAAAAGTTGTATCCAAGATGGCCAACTTCTAAATGGCCACCATGGTCACCAACCATCTTGAGGAGTTTGCCCCCTCACATATACTAATGTTCCACAAACAGGACTTTAATATCACCAACCATTCCCATTTTATTACGGTGTATCCATATAAATGGCCCACCCTGTACTCATGGCTTGGGCTCTGAAACCAGTCTCCTAGAGAGGGGCTGGACTCTGTCTCAGTCTGGAGTTGCCCCTGGTGAGAGGCGGCGGGCTGGGGTGGGTATTCTAATATCTAATATATATGGATGAGAGGGTTTGTTCCCTGCACATTAGGGTCAGGGAACGGGTCCTGACTGTCATCTGCTCTTATGCACCGAATGGCAGTTCAGAGTACCCAGCCTTCTTAGAGTCCCTGGGTGGAGTGCTGGAAGGTGCTCCACCTGGAGACTCTGTTGTTGGGCATGATTTGGGAGGAACGGCTTCCCCGATCTGAACCCGAGCGGGGTTTTGTTATTGGACTTCTGTGCAAATCACAGTTTGGCCATAACGAACACCTTGTTCGAACATAAGAGTGTCTATAAGTGCACATGGCACCAGGACGCTCTAGGCCACAGGTCGATGATCGATTTTGTAATCGTATCACCAGACCTGCGACCATATGTTCTGGAGACTCGGGTAAAGAGAGGGGCTGAGCTGTCAACTGATCACCACCTGGTGGTGAGACGGATCAGGTGGCGGGGGAGGACGCTGGACAGATCCGATGCACTTAAACACGTAGTGAGGGTGTGCTGGGAATGCCTAGCAGAGGCCCCAATCCGCGAGATCTTCAACGCACACCTCCGGCAGAGCTTCAACAGGGAGACTGGGGACATTGAGTCCGAATGGACCATGTTCAGCATCTCCATTGCCGAAGCTGCTGCATTGAGCTGCAGCCGCAAGGTGGTTGGTGCCTGTCGTGGTGGTAATCCCCAAACCAAATGGTGGACACCAGAGGTGAAGGGAGCCACCAGAAGGAGTCCTATCAGGCTTGGTTAGCCTGTGGGACTTTGGAGGCAGCTGACAGGTACCGACAGGGCAAGCGGAATCCGGCTCGGGCAGTGGCTGAAGCAAAAACTCGGGTGTGGGAGGAGTTCGGAGAGGCCATGGAAAAAGACTTTCAGACTGCCTCAAAGAGATTCTGGCAAACCGTCAGGCGTCTCAGTGCTCTACCTGCACTGTGTATAGTGCTGGCGGAGCGCTGCTGACTTCGACTGAGAAAATTGTCGGGCGGTGGAAGGAATACTTCAAGGACCTCCTTAATCCCTCTGACACGTCTTCCGAGGAGGAAGCAGAGTCTGGGGATGAGGGGAATGACCCGCCAATTTCCGGGGGCGAGGTCACTGAGGCAGTTAAACAACTCCTTGGTGGCAGAGCCCCTGGTGTGGATGAGGTCCACCCCGAGTTACTGAAGGCTCTGGACGTTGTAGGGCTGTCCTGGTTGACACGCCTCTACAATGTTGCGTGGAGATCAGGGGCAGTACTCCTGGACTAGCAGACCGGGGTGGTGGATCCCATCTTTAAGAAGGGGAACCGGAGGGTGTGTTCCAACTACAGGGGGATCACACTCCTCAGCCTCCCTGGGAAAGTCTATGCCAGGGTGCTGGAAAGGAGAATTCCTCCGCTAGTCGAACCTCAGATACAGGAGGAACAATGCGGTTTTCGTCCTGGTCGCGGAACACTGGACCAGCTCTTTATCCTCTCAAGGATACTTGAGGGTGCATGGGAGTTTGCCCAACTAGTCTACATGTGTTTTGTAGACTTGGAGAAGGCATATGACTGTGTCCCTCGGGGTGTCCTGTGGGAGGTGCTGCAGGAGTATGGGGTGTCTGGCCCATTGCTACGGGCCATTCGATCCCTATACAACCATTGCAAGAGCTTGGTTCGCATTGCTGGCAATAAGTCAGACTCATTCCCGGTGGGTGATGGGCTCCGCCAGGGCTGCCCTTTGTCACCGATTCTGTTCATAATTTTTATGGACAGGATTTCTAGGCGCAGCCAAGTGGCGGAGGGCTTTCACTTCGGTGGCCTCAGAATCTCATCTCTGCTTTTCGCGGATGATGTGGTTCTCTTGGCTTCATCGGGTGATGGCCTCCAGCTCGCACTGGAACGGTTCGCAGCCGAGTGTGAAGCGGTGGGAATGAGGATCAGCACCTCCAAATCTGAGGCTATGGTTCTCAGCTGGAAAAGGGTGGAGTGCCCACTCCGGGTGGGGGATGAGTTACTGCCCCAAGTGGAGGAGTTCAAGTATCTCGGGGTGTTGTTCACAAGTGATGGGAGAAGGGAGCCAGAGATCGACAGACGAATTGACGGTCTGTTGTGGTGAAGAGGGAGCTGAGTGTAAAAGCGAAGTCTCAATTTACCAGTTGATCTACATCCCTACCCTCACCTATGGCCACGAGCTGTAGGTAGTGACTGAAAGAACAAGATCGCAGATACAAGCGGCGGAAATGAGCTTCCTCCGAAGGGCGGCTGGCCTCTCCCTTAGAGATAGGGTGAGAAGTTCAGCCATCCGGGAGGGGCTCAGAGTAGAGCCACTGTTTCTCTACATCGAAAGGAGCCAGCTGAGGTGGTTTGGCCATCTAACAAGGATGTCTCCTGGGCACCTCCTGGGTGAGGTGTTCCGGGCAAGTCCCACCGGGAGGAGGCCCCGGACCAGACCCAGGACACGCTGGAGAGATTATATCTCTCGGCTGGCCTGGGAACGCCTTGGTGTTCCCCCGGATAAGCTGCAGGTGGCTGGGGAGAGGGAGGTCTGGGCTTCTCTGCTTAGGCTGCTGCCCCCGCGACCCGGCCCCAGATAAAGCGGAAGAAGATGGATGGATGGATGGATGGATTTGATCTAGGCACATGTTTTCCTGTCACTTAGGAGCTTCCCTCCCCCCCATATTTTGAACCATATTTTGTGTCCTGTCTGCTCTGTATTCCAATTATTAGAATGACTTACAGATGTCAGAACGGCTGCTGAGTTCAATAACAGACAGAAAAGCAACATTTCAAACTGTGATTTTTCATTTCTGCTCAAACCTTTTTCCACTTCATGTGAGACTAATTAATTTCTCTTTCACGGTCCTCATTGTCATTGACAGATTCCCTGGTAGTGCCTTCCACAGAAAAATATTGTGTTCCTTTTCTTTCTGTGCTAAAAGCAGGGAAATTAAAATTACATTACGCTTGTAATGTAATTGTTGTGCATATGTTGTGCATAATATGTGACAACATTCAAACAAAATGATAGGAAAACACATGTGAAATGTAGCCATCACAACCACTCAACCTGGGCTGTCCCCTTGATGTACTCATATCTGATCCTGTCCCTCTTGCTCACTCCCAGTGAAAACCTTCAGTTTTGCCAGCTCTAGTTTTGCTTCCAGACGATTTGTCAGAATCACCAGATGCTGGCAGATGTGTAAAACTAACTGTTTGGTGGTGGCTATGGCGGAGCTTCCAAAGAGGTCAGCAGGTGGATGAGGGAAAGGGGAGGACCCGTGGCGGCCGCCGGGCTGGCCGCGTTTTGTATTGAGCTGAAAAGGAAGCGATTTGTCCCTTACTTCAGCTAGAATGAAAAAAGACACAAAGTTGGAGTTATTCTGTGTCTTTACACTGCGCTGCTGCCTCTTATTCTCTCCCCTCCCTCTCCTGTTGCTACTTGATGTCAGTTTGGATATCCTGGTGAGAGGGAAACATGAAGATGAAACCAGGAAATCTCCTTACAGAATCATCAGAGCTGAACAGGTGATGGAGAAACAGGTTTACCTTTTAGGTGACATGAATGAGTTGAAGGGAAGTTATGAACTGTTTCTGAGAGACAAATAACACCAGGATCCTTTTCTACGTAGCTGACAGCTGGTAACTGTGCAGAGGCAGGTCTAGCAAAGTTTTGCCAGGGGGCCAGGTAGGGCATTAGCAGGAAAAGGGGGCACAAAGAAATACTTTTCTTTATTATTCTCATTTAAAATGTCTAGCTTTAAATAAATAATTATCTGGATCTCACAACTAAAGTTTTTATCTGATGTAAAATGTATAGAAATCATACATATATACCAACAAGACAGTGTACATCACTGCCACTGTCACTGACAGCATTTGTTTTCATTCAAAGGCTTTATGGCTTTTCCTATAATACCTGGTGGGCTGGTCTCTAGTCAAAATGCCTGGGCCGATTTTTTGTCCCAGTCCAGCCCTGCTCACTACCATGTTGTAAATCTACCCTTTTAATGTTGCTGCTGTCACAAGTCACCCTTGACACTTGTCTCCGCCCACTCCACTGCCCTACACTCTCTTCTTGACTGTCTATTGTATTGAATGGGTTACCCCCAGGTATGTAAACTCATTTGTCTCCTATGTGTCTGCTCCTTGCAGCTTTACTGTTACATCTGTCTCCTGCTTATTCACACATATGTACAGTGATCCCTCGCTATAACGCGGTTCACCTTTCGCGGTTTCGCTGTTTTGCGGATTTTTTTTGTGCAATTTTGCATGCATTTTTTTTAATTTTTTTTTTTTTACAGCGCATTGTTCTGCATTCTGATTGATTGACAGTGGTCTGCAGCCAATCTCGTGCTGTGTCTCCTGTACAGTACAGAATGCGTTCAGCTTGTTGAATTTATCAAAATTTTCTAACCAATGGCAACCGCGGGTGCCATTGGTTTCATTCTATAATACTGGACTTATTTTTTGACGACGGTTTGAACTTTTAGAGTGTTTAAACAAGATAGAAAAGTGTTCATGCCTGTCAGAGAAAAGTGTAAGTCTGTAGAGAGGGGTTTTATATGGGCAGAAATCTGTACCATCAGAAACTGAATTTGAATACGTTAAATTCGAATTTGAATTGCTCAAATTGAATCTGAATTGTAATTTGAATAAATTCTTTTAAAAACTGAATATAAATTAGCCTATATTGAAATTCAATTTATTGGTTTGAAAATGATCATCACTAAATTGAAATTGCCTTTTATATTTTGAAAATGAATTCATTTGCTCTGAAACCGTATTTTATCCTTTAAAAGTTTAGCTCTCGAATAATTTCAGATTCCCTTCTCACCATTCAGTTTCAGTTCTACAATTCAATTTCAGTTCCAAAATTCAGTTTTTTGGGACTTACATACGGTTCCGGTAATCAACCGCAGATTAATAGAACTATGTTCTACTAGCGGACCGAAAGTGTTACTGACGGGAATCTACAGCATCTTGAGCTGACTTAAGACTTCAGAAGTCATTCGTCATGTCGAATGACCAGCGGATAAACTCTCAGGTTGGTAATAAATGTATTACATGTATAAGAACAAGCGTCATGTTAACAAATGATAGCCGTACAGTAACTGTTATGCTTATTGTAGCCAGTGGCGTGTCTAGAAAATTTTTGTTGGGGGGGCCAGGTAGGGGCACAGATTTGGAGAAGGGTGGCAGATGTAATTGCCAGATAATGTTTAAAAAAAATTCTACCAACCATTAACCATAATTCAATAATCCTGTAAACCTAATAACCGAATGCACTTTTTACTCTTATTAGAATGAGATTTTAACCACTACGGTGCAAAGTTTTTAGATACTGTGTTGATAAAGTACAAGAGATACAGTCAGTGCTTTGTCAGTGTTTACTTAACATTCAAGGACAGCAATATTTGCATAGTATTTTTACTGACATATAGAGCACATATGTTTTGGGCAAAAACATTTTTGAATATTAAAATACGAACATTTGTAACAAACAATTGACAAATTAGCCAGTTCCAATGTAAAACTTTATGTGCCTGTTAAAAGAAGAAGATAATCTTCTCACAAACTGGTGTTTGATTTTGAAACAGGAAAAAAGTGGAGAAACAACTGAAAAGACTAACATTTGAATAAAACCTGAAAGCAAGTAAATACTTTATATGCTGCCTTATGGTAAACTTTGGTAATATTGATCAAGAACAACACTGGCCGAGTCCGCTAGGGGGCGCGTTATGGAGTAGACGCGCAAACCACGAGGTCCCATTTATCTGTTAAATTACTTTATGGTTCACCTATTGTGGCCCAATTCAGAGATTTCTTAAGCTCTATTAAGAAAGTCAGCATTGTTTTAGCTGTTGTTCTTTCCGTCTTTTTGCCTTATCTCAAAGTGAAATGCCTCCTAAGCAGTCTGCTAAAGGAGTGCAGGCTAGCTGCTCAGGGACCGCTAGCAAAACTACCGTTGACCCAGCGACACTGCTAGCTTTCCGCGACATTGTCAAAGAAGTGATTCAAGAGGAAAATGACAACCTACGGGACAAAATTAAACGAGCCATTTCGCCCATCCAAACCACTCTTGACGAATGTACTGAGAAGTTGGGCGAACACGAAGAAGGCTTGAATAATCTGGACAAGCGGCTAGAAGTTATGGAGACATGTTTCGCAGATCTGAGTAACCAATACAAGAAGTTGCTGCTGAAAACTGACAACTTGGAGAATCGGGGAAGACGATGCAACTTGCGTATATTAGGAGTGCCGGAGGGAGCCGAACAAGGGAATCCCACTAAATTTGTTGCTGATCTGTTGCACGTTGTACTGGGTGGTCCCGGCGGTTTGGAGCAGGCTCCGATCCTGGACAGAGCTCACCGGGCGGCGGTTGCGCTGCCCACGGAGGGAGGGCGACCGCGGCCGTTCATTGTTCGCATTCATTACTACCAGGAGAAGGAGCGGATACAGCGCTTAGCCAGACAGAAAGGCCGGCTGGAGTTTCAAGGGAAGCAGATCTTCATCTTTCCTGACTACAGCGCCGACCTGGCCAGACGCCGGGCTGCTTTCAGCGAGGTGAAGGGACTACTACGGAAAAAAGACGGAGTTCGCTACGGTCTTCTTTATCCTGCCCGGCTTCGGATCTCGTTTAATGGAGAAACACAGGTATTCGACTCTCTTAAAAAGCAGTGAAAGATTTCATTGACTCCAAGTTTGAGTCATCTCCCGAATGACATTTCATAAGAACCACCGGGACTTTCATACCATCGTGACTATATTTTTGTCAATCAATAAACGGACGATCTTTGGTTTAGCTTAGTTTCATGTTCAATGTTCATTTAGAAATCTCAGATGTTGGTGAGTTTGCCCTTGTTTCCTGGGAGGTTAAATATATTCCAGTACTTGTCACTTAAAAGGGACTCCGGGGTCAGCTTTGATGAGAAGTGAAACAGGTCCGTTTTTCGGTTACGGGTAAATGCGACGTGGGAGTTTTTCTCTTTCCTTCTCTTAATTATTTTACTCTATTGTGTTGGACTTTGTGACTTTCTAATTTGAATATGTTTTGGACTACATGTGTGATTCATAGTTCAGATGCTTCTGCTCATGTGGGGCTGTGGTTATGAATAAGGTGAATGGGACTCTTAATAGAAGCAGGGGAGCTTTGGGAAATTGGTGTGTGTCGTTTGGGGACAACACTGAACACGGGGAGGTGGGTGGGAGGGACTTATCTACTTTTTCTTTTGTGTTTTTTTTTTTTTTTCTTTTTTGTTGTATATTATTTGCTCAGATTATTGTTAACAACAACATTTCAGTGTGCACTCATGATAGGATTGGTATTTGCGTTTGGAACCGCCTTTTTCATCATGTACTTATATGGTGATGACTTCTGTTGATGACACTTCAACTGCTGTGAGTAATGGCTGCCATGTTAACTTTATTAGTTGGAATGTGAAGGGATTGAACCACCTAGTGAAACGAAATAAGGTGCTCTCTCATCTTCTTTATCTTAAAGTACATGTAGCGTTTCTTCAAGAAACACACCTTAAGCATACAGATCATGCCAGATTAAGACGAAATTGGGTTGGACAAATTTTTCATTCCAAATTCAATGGTAAAGCCAGAGGTGCAGCAATTTTGATTAATAAGAATACTCCGTTTATAGTCTCTCACACAATAGCTGACCCAAATGGTCGCTATGTAGTTGTGACAGGGTCCCTGTTTAATACTTCACTTATTTTAGCAAACGTATATGCTCCGAATTGGAATGACTCAACTTTTTTCATTGACTTTCTTAATTCCCTTCCACAGATCAATACACACCAATTGATCCTTGGAGGGGACATGAATACTGTTATGGATCCAGTACTAGATCGCTCCTCAGATAAAAGACTTCCACTCCCTAAATCCTCATTAGTGTTACAGTCTTATTTACAAACCTATGGGGCTGTTGATGCGTGGCGATTTCTCTACCCCTCCACTAAACAATATTCCTTTTTTTTCTGCAGTGCATCAAACGTATTCTCGTATAGACTACTTTTTTGTTGACAAAAAATTGCTTCCCAATATCAAGACTTGTAAATACAATAGCATAGTAATATCTGATCACAGTCCACTTGTTTTGGAACTCAGCTTCCCGGATGAACCCTTTGTGTACTCCTGGAGACTCAATCCTCTTTCTTTGTCGGATAAGGAGTTTGTGGAATATCTTTCCAAACAAATTGATATCTTTATAAGAACAAACATTACGCCTGGCATGGCCTATAGTACGGTTTGGGAAAGCTTAAAAGCATTCTTACGGGGCCATATTATATCATACTGTTCATATACTAGAAAACAGAAACAGAAACGTCTTTCTGAATTGATACACCTTATTTTGCAATTGGATGAGCAACACTCTACAACCCCCTCTCCAGATTTGTATAAACAAAGACTAACGTTACAGACTGAATTAAATTTAATCTCAACCCAGCAGTCAGAGTCTATGATTCTTAAATCTAAAGGAAGATGGTATGAGCACGGAGAAAAAGCATCTAAAATTTTAGCACATCAGCTTCGTAAATCAGAAGCAACTCGTATAATCCCTGAAATTAGGACTGAATCTGGACATGTCACCACTACACCACAAAAAATAAATGAGAGTTTCCAAAATATTCTATTCCAGTCTCTATGATTCTGAATCTTTAAACACGCCTGGACTGTTTGAGGCTTTTTTTGATGGAATGACAGTTCCGACTTTAACCTCGGCATTCAGAGACCAATTGGAGGAGCAAATTACGGTGGAAGAAATTAAATTGGCGATTAGCTCAATGCAGAATGGCAAATCCCCGGGTCCGGATGGGTATCCGGTTGAATTTTACAAGACCTTTAAAGACAGTTTATCACCTTTATTACGAGACATGTTCATTGAGTCATTGGTTTCAAAATGTCTTCCCCTAACGCTTCGACAAGCGACCATCTCACTCCTATTGAAGCCAAATAAGGATCCATTAGAGTGTTCATCATATCGTCCTATATCACTCTTAAATGTAGATTTAAAAATACTGTCAAAAACACTTGCTCTCAGTGTCATGCCTTCAGAAATGTGTTCTCATGTGTTCTTTTTATCTCGTTATCACAGCTTAGAGCGACTCGTGTATCTTCGTAGCGACTCGTGTATCTTCGTAACCATGACAGCACGAGAGCAGTGCATGCTGGGAGTCGGGAAGTGAATCTACCGTGTGACTCGGGATATTAGCGTGTGGGCTCATGCAGCCGCCAGCTCCGCCGTTACAGGTTTAATCCTTTTCCCCTCGCTAAGGCATAGTCTGTGAGTATAATTCATTTTTGTACTATTAAGCGGCGAAGCGTTTGAACCGTTGTCTGTTATTCGGTTAGCTTTATTGTGTCTCATATAAGCTATGCGGCTAGGTTGTTAGGCTGTAATAATTAGCCAGATGTTTTGAGCTTATTGTATCTATAATACATCTCATATATTTCATTGTATCGTGTTTACAGTTTCACAAAAAAGTACCCAGTAAAGCTCCTGGACTTCAACCCCCTGTGTCTCGGAGATTTATTTGGGAGTGTTTAAGCTGGATGGAAACTTAGCCCATTACAGTGAAAAGACTGCAACGCAGCTAACGGGGCATACAGGATCGTCGCCGTACGCAGCCACTCATTATCAAGAGATAAACGGCTCCCACTACAGCCTTCGGAGAGCTTCGCCTTCAGCCTTCCTCTCCCGATACCAGAGACCCAGCGACACGCAATGTCACAACGTAGCAATGCTAACAAAGGAAATGGAGACAACCAGTCAGAGTGTGTGCGCTCAAGGAGCAGTCGCTCATCTGGTACATCGTCTGGCTCGAAAATCAGCATAGCCATCGCCGTGGCAAAAGCAAAGGCTGAAGCCGCGCAAGCTAGAGCGGCACATTCAAAAAGGGAAATCGAGCTTAAAGTGGAGCAAGCACGTATTCAAGCGAGCCTCGACGCATTAATGGACGAAAAGGAAAGGGATGCTGCCGTTGCAGAGGCGAACTCCCTAGTAGCCGGTCTACAAGATATGGGTCTCGAAGTACGCAGCGAAGTTAACAGCCCGGTCTCCCAGTCTGTCAAAGACCAGCGCGTAGCCGCCTTTGTCACCGAACAGGCCAGCCTGAGCGCCAAGGGTCTATCGGCTACAGAAAACAACCTTCCCCCTTCTCAGCCAGTCACTCACCCGCATAACGCGGCTCAGACCCAAGATGCCGCTCCCGCTGCTATTACGCCACGCCAAGCTCTTCAGGGCCCTTGGAAAAGCGAGGCACCGTTAAGACAGAGCTCCAAGTCACCCTTCTACCCCCCTCCAACTCCACTCCTACAGCAGAACCCCAAACGAGATTCTACGTTTCCCACGCATCAGCCCGTCCACGGGACACTCTACGGAGGTGATTACGACCACTCTACAACCACTGACCTTATCAAATATCTCACTCGTAACCACTTGGTGACTTCAGGTCTCACCGCATATGACGACCAGCCAATAAACTACTGGGCCTGGAAAACATCGTTTCAGAACGCCACTGCCAATCTAGACCTGTCTGCCGCAGAAGAACTCGACCTCCTAACCAAACACCTGGGAAAAGAGTCAGCAGAACAAGTAAGAAGAATAAAGGCGGTCAACATCAGGAACCCAACTACTGGGCTGTGCTCAGCATGGGAGCGCCTCGACGAAGTATACGGCTCACCAGAAGCAGTCGAACAAGCTCTGTTCAGCAAACTAGAAAGCTTTCCGAAGCTCACATCAAAGGACCCACGGAGACTCCGGGACCTAGCCGACCTGCTGTCAGAGCTACAAGCCGCCAAGGAAGACGGCTACCTCGCGGGCATGTCGTACTTGGACACCTCCAGAGGGATTAAGCCCATCATCGAGAAACTTCCATATAGTTTACAAGAAAAATGGTTATACCACGGGGCGAGATACAAACAAGAACATTTTGTCAGCTTCCCACCTTTCCCCGTGTTGGTGGACTTCATCCGCACCGAGGCGAAAGCACGTACGGACCCAAGTTTCAGCCTCTTCATGCCAAACCCTCCAGCCGAAGGAAGGAATAAATGGGAGAGGCCCACAAAGACGTCCGTCCACGCCCACAAGACACAGGTCTCAGGCACTACCAAGTCCGAGTCCAAAGAAAGCAGGGAACGCATTGACCCGAATAAGTATTGCCCCCTGCACAAAAAGCCCCATCCTCTGAGGAAATGCAGAGGCTTCCGCGAGAAGAGCTTAGACGACCGTAAACAGCTTCTGAAAGAACACTACGTCTGTTTTCGCTGCTGCTCGTCAACAGAACACCTAGCAAAGAACTGCACAGCCGAGATAACATGTACCGAGTGTGGGAGCGCTGCCCACGCGACAGCTCTCCACCCCCACACGCCTGCCTGGAGGCCCAAGCCGTTCCCCTCCACCTCAGAGGATAGCGGGGAGGAGGACAAAGCGGACAACCAGGAGGTCAAGGCAACGTGCACACAGGTATGTGGAGAAGGTCTGAGCGCTAGAGCATGTGCTAAGATCTGTCTCGTCAGGGTGTTCCCAAACGGACGAAGAGAGGAAGCCAAGAGAATGTACGCTATATTGGATGAGCAGAGTAATCGCTCCCTCGCGCGGTCAGAGTTCTTCGAAGCCTTCAAGATCTCCGGGCGCCCGTACCCATACACCCTAAAGACCTGCGCGGGACGTACGGAGACAGCGGGGAGGAGAGCCAGCGGCTACACCGTAGAGCCATTGGATAAGAAATCGAGTATTTCTTTGCCTACACTCCTCGAGTGTAACCAAATCCCTAACGTTCGTGCGGAGATTCCCACCCCCGGTGTGGCCTACCATCATGCTCATCTAAAATGCATCGCCGACAAGATACCACCTCCGGACCCAGACGCTAACATCCTTCTCCTACTGGGCAGAGATATCTTACGGGTCCACAAGGTCCGAGAGCAGATAAGTGGCCCAGGAGACGCTCCCTTCGCCCAAAGGCTTGACCTGGGGTGGGTCATCGTCGGGGACGTGTGCCTCGGAGGTGCTCACAGGCCACCAGAGGTGAGAAGCTACAAAACAGCCGTTCTAGGAAACGGTCGTACAAGTCATCTCCAGCCATGTGACAACCAGATCAAAGTGACAGAGGCGTTCGAACAAGCACGCGACTACCACCACCATTCAGCACTAGTGTCGACGATGCTAACTGGAGACCATTTGGGGCAAACCGTCTTCGCTCGCACTCCCAACGACCACAGACTCGCTCCATCCTTGGAAGATCTAGAGTTTCTGAGAATAATGGAAGCCGAGTGCTGCCAGAACAACTCCAACAGCTGGGTCGCACCTCTGCCGTTTAGGTCACCGAGACGGCGACTCCCCAACAACAGGAAACAGGCCCTCGAACGCCTCGTCTCACTTCGGCGCTCACTGGAAAAACGACCACGGATGAAGGCCGACTTCCTAGAGTTTATGGAGAAGATGCTCAAGAAGGCACATGCTGAAGTTGCCCCTCCCATGCAACCTGGTCAGGAGCGTTGGTACTTGCCCCTGTTCGGCGTGTATCACCCTCGGAAGCCGGACAAGATCCGCGTGGTTTTCGACAGCAGCGCATCCTATGAGGGAGTATCGCTCAATGACGTTTTACTCACCGGTCCCGACCTCAATAACAGCCTACTAGGTGTTCTCATGAGGTTTAGGAAGGAACAGGTTGCAATCACTGCCGACATCGAGCACATGTTCCACTGTTTCATCGTGAAAGAGGACCACCGGGATTTTCTCCGTTTCCTGTGGTACAAAAACAACGACCCTACCTCCGACATTGTGGACTACAGGATGCGGGTTCATCTCTTTGGTAACAGCCCCTCGCCCGCTGTCGCAGTGTACTGCTTGCGGCGGGCGGCTAAGGCAGCAGAGGCCGACTACGGCAGCGATGCCAGGAGATTCATCGACCGCGACTTCTATGTCGACGATGCCTTGAAGTCCTTCAACACAGAGGAAGAAGGCATCGCAGTTCTCCAACGAGCGCAGAAGATGCTCGCGGCTTCTAACCTCAGGCTGCACAAGGTTGCGTCAAATCGCTCTGCAGTCATCAGAGCGTTCCCCCCTCAAGATCGCTCTCAGGACTTCAATGGCCTAGATCTCTTCATCGACGATCTGCCCATTCAGCGTAGCCTGGGACTGTTTTGGAACATGCGCACGGACACCTTCGCGTTCCAGATCGAGATTGACCAGAAGCCGTTCACCCGCAGAGGGGTACTCTCGACCGTGAACAGCCTATACGACCCCCTAGGGTTTCTTGCACCCATCACAGTCGACGGAAGACGGATTCTCAGAGAGCTCACCTTGCAAGCGGAGGATTGGGACGCACCCCTTCCCAGAGACATGGAGATCGAGTGGACTAGATGGAAACAGTCTCTCCAAGACCTGGAGGGGCTCGAGATACCACGCCCTTATACGTCCCTCTCCACCATAGGCGCTCTGAGGAGAGAACTCTGTGTCTTCGCCGACGCGTCGGTCAAAGCAATAGCAGCCGTAGCCTACATCAAGGTAACTAGCAAACAGGGACAGACTGAGATTGGCTTCGTCTTTGGGAAGGCGAAGTTAGCTCCTCAACCCGGCTCAACTATCCCCAGACTTGAACTCTGCGCTGCCGTGCTTGCTGTCGAGATCGCTGAGATGATAGTTGCAGAGATGGACACAACGTTCGACAGCATCACCTACTATACAGATAGCAAAGTCGTGCTGGGATACATCCACAACCGGTCAAGGAGGTTTTATGTCTACGTACACAACAGGGTCCAACGAATCCTTCAGTCACCTAATCCTGGCAAGTGGAAGTACGTCCCAACGCACCTCAACCCAGCCGATGTTGGGTCAAGAACCATAGCATCAGCCCTGCTCAGTAGCACACCATGGCTCAAAGGACCAGCCTTTCTCTGCGACGCATCAGGGCATCTATCCGAGCTCCAAGAGACATACAATCTCGTCGACCCTGACATCGATGCCGAAGTGCGTCCGCAGGTGACGGCGAAACTCACCCATGTCACCAAAGGTGTGATACGCCCTCAACGTTTTGAACGTTTCTCCAAGTTCAGCACACTCCGTGCAGCCATGGCACACCTGATACACATAGCTAGGTCCTTCGCTCGCTCGACGCAGAGCGAATGTCGAGGCTGGCACATTTGTCGTCCTACAGAGGAGGAGTTACTGAGAGCCGAGGTGTGCATTGTAAGGAGCGTCCAGGGCGACTGCTACGCAGAAGAGCTCAAGTGCATCAACTCGGAAACCAACATACCATCCTCTAGCAGTTTGTGGAGACTGCATCCCATTATGGACCAGGATCGACTACTCAGGGTAGGAGGTCGGATCGAGCAGTCAGACTTAGGCATGAACGAGACTCATCCCATCATCATTCCTGGCCGGCATCACCTCGCAACTCTGCTTGTGTCCCACTATCACGAAGCAATAAAGCACCAAGGGAGACATCTTACCGAGGGTGCTATTCGGGCTGCAGGGTTTTGGATCGTGGGAGCCAAACGCTGTATCAGCAGTCTGCTTCACAGATGCATCACTTGTAGGAAACTGAGAGGGAAGGCCGAACATCAACAGATGGCAGCCCTGCCAGCAGAACGGCTACGAGTGGCACCTCCCTTCACTTACGTGGGCGTTGATGTTTTTGGACCATGGGACGTCGTTTCACGCCGCACAAGAGGAGGAGTCTCGAACTCCAAGCGATGGGCGGTGATATTCTCGTGTATGTGTTCCAGGGCGGTACACATTGAGGTCATCGAAGCCATGAGTGCTAGCAGCTTTATTAACGCCTTGAGGAGATTCTTTGCGGTCAGGGGCCCCGCGAAGCAGATACGCTCGGACTGCGGAACTAACTTCGTCGGCGCTTCCCGTGAGTTGGGGATGGACAAGGAAAACTCAGAGTTCGACAGGGTAGAGAAGTACCTCAGTAAACAGAGCTGCACCTGGGCGTTTAACCCACCCCATGCATCCCATATGGGTGGCGCATGGGAGAGGATGATCGGCATCGCCCGCCGTATCTTGGACTGCATGCTGCTTGAACAAAGAAAGTCTCGCCTGACACATGAGGTTCTGACCACGCTTATGGCCGAGGTAGCTGCGATTATGAACGCAAGGCCGATCATCCCAGTGTCATCCGACCCGGAGTCGCCCTGCATCCTCACGCCGGCGATGCTCCTGACTCTTAAAACAGGTTCCACACCTCCTTTGCCGTCAGGCAATTTCGAGGAAGCAGATCTTTTCAGAGAGGAGTGGAAACAAGTTCAGGGCTTAGCGGATATGTTTTGGAACAGATGGAGGCGTGAATACCTCAAAACACTGCAACTTCGGCACAAGTGGCAAGGGAAACAACCGAATCTTCAAGAAGGGGACGTAGTTCTCCTAAAAGATAATCAGGCAGAGAGGAACGAGTGGCCTATGGGCATCATTACGAAAGCCTTTCCAGGACAGGACGGATTGGTTCGGAGAGTCGAAGTGGAGGTCGTCAAGGATGGAAAGAGGAGAGGATTCTCTCGTCCCATTACAGAAGTAGTTCTGCTTCTTTCTCCAAAGTCTGATTCTGCTGATTGATGTGGGCTCTTTAAAGATCCCAAGCGGGGAGTGTCATGCCTTCAGAAATGTGTTCTCATGTGTTCTTTTTATCTCGTTATCACAGCTTAGAGCGACTCGTGTATCTTCGTAGCGACTCGTGTATCTTCGTAACCATGACAGCACGAGAGCAGTGCATGCTGGGAGTCGGGAAGTGAATCTACCGTGTGACTCGGGATATTAGCGTGTGGGCTCATGCAGCCGCCAGCTCCGCCGTTACAGGTTTAATCCTTTTCCCCTCGCTAAGGCATAGTCTGTGAGTATAATTCATTTTTGTACTATTAAGCGGCGAAGCGTTTGAACCGTTGTCTGTTATTCGGTTAGCTTTATTGTGTCTCATATAAGCTATGCGGCTAGGTTGTTAGGCTGTAATAATTAGCCAGATGTTTTGAGCTTATTGTATCTATAATACATCTCATATATTTCATTGTATCGTGTTTACAGTTTCACAAAAAAGTACCCAGTAAAGCTCCTGGACTTCAACCCCCTGTGTCTCGGAGATTTATTTGGGAGTGTTTAAGCTGGATGGAAACTTAGCCCATTACACTCAGGCTAGAGCAATACCTACCATTGTTAATTTCTCCAGATCAGACAGGTTTCGTGAAGGGTAGGCATGGTTTTTTCAACCTGCGCAGGTTTTTAAACATATTACACACCAAGTCAACTACAACCCCTGAAATTGCCTTATTACTCGATGCTGAGAAGGCATTTGACCGGGTGGAGTGGGATTATCTGTTTTATACTCTGCATACATTTGGATTTGGCCCTAATTTCATTTCATGGATTCAGTTACTTTACTCCTCACCTATGGCACGTGTTAGAACAAATTCGTTATTCTCTTCTTATTTCCCACTTCTCCGCGGTACGAGACAAGGTTGTCCCTTATCCCCTCTTCTTTTTGCATTATCAATTGAACCACTGGCGATTAAACTGCGAGCTGACAGTTGCATTAAGGGCATCTTCAGAGGTGACCAGGAGCACAAAATATCCTTATATGCTGACGACCTCCTGCTGTATATGTCAGAGCCTTTATGCTCTCTTCCCCGTGCTCTTGCCATTTTTGAATGTTTTGGTAATATTTCAGGTTACAAGTTGAACCTGCATAAAAGTGAACTTCTCTGTGTCAACTCTCTAGCCAGAAAGATTTCATTTTCAGATTTTCAATTTAACGTTAAATCAGGGTATGTGACCTATCTGGGGGTTAAGGTTACCCACTCATACAAAGATCTTTATGAAAGAAACTTTGTCCCGCTGCTTAAAAATACTGAGACAGATCTTCAGAGATGGAACAATTTACCACTGTCATTAATTGGCCGCATCAATTCTATCAAAATGAACATACTACCCAAGTTCCTTTATTTATTTCAATGTATCCCATGCTACTTACCCAATAAGTATTTTATAACACTGAATAAGCATATCTCTGCATTTATTTGGAATGGCAAAAGTCCACGAATTCGTAAAGATTTCATGCAGAGAACTAGGCCAATGGGTGGATTAGCCTTGCCAAACTTTCAGTCTTATTATTGGGCAGCAAATATTCGTAATATGCTGTACTGGATGAGTAACGTTACTACAGAGACTCCAGCTTGGCTCCAAATTGAGTCATCCAATTGTGGCAAAATTTGCCTATCAGCTTTGTTGAGTTCAGCTCTCCCATTAGAACTATACACCTATAAACGTAACCCTTTGTTGTATGACTCGCTCAGAATCTGGGTGCAATGTCGGAAAAGGTTGGGGTTACACTTAATGTCAATTAAAGCACCTATCTGCTCAAATCATATGTTCCCACCCTCCATGATGGACTCTGCCTTTAAAATATGGGAAAGTAATGGCCTTAGAAATATCAAAGACCTTTTTGTAGATGGGATTTTTGCCTCATTCACGCAGCTCCTGAAGCAGTTTAATGTTCCTCGGCAACATTTTTTCCGCTATTTACAAATTCGTCACTTTGTAAAGAGTCGATTTCCTTCATTTCCGGAACTACCTGAGGAAACTTCTTTGGATAAAATTATTAATATAAACGTTCATAAGAGAGGGGCGATTAAAGAAATCTATGCTATACTATTAGATCTCCTTCTCTCTTCATCCTTAAAGCACAGTGGGAGAAAGACCTTGGGATGACTATAACAGATGAGCTCTGGCAATCTTTTCTCCAGAGGGTACACTCTTCTTCGATATGTGCCAGGCATGGGCTCCTTCAATTTAAGGTCCTACACCAATTACATATCTCCAAGGAAAAGTTAGCCAAGTTCTATCCAGGAGCTGACCCTCTGTGTAACAGATGTAAAGCAGAAACAGGTTCGCTCCTTCATACCTTTTGGACATGCCCCAATCTTCATACCTATTGGGTGTCTATATTTAACACTCTGTCAGAGATGTATAACGTTAAATATGATCCTTCTGCTCTAACAGCTATCTTTGGGGTGATACCTCAAGACATCACTTTGCCAAAATGCTATTCGAATTCTATTGCCTTTGCTTCACTTATCGCAAGGCGCCTTATACTTTTAAGATGGAAGCAGGAAGCTCCTCCCACACATGAACAGTGGCTTGCGGAGCTCATGAGGTTTTTACATTTAGAAAAGATGAGATATACACTGGCAGGTTCAACCACCAAATTTCTTAAGGCATGGCAGCCATTCCTGATGTACATGGAAACATTTAAAATGACCACCTTATCATGACCGGATGCCATATCTCTATATCACTATCATAGTTAACTGTACGCTGAATGTCCCTTATACATTTTATTTTTATATTTGTTTGTTGTTGTTTGTTTGTTTTTTGTTGTTTTGTAGGGGTTTCTTTGGTTTGTTTGTTTGTTTTTTCCTTCTCTATTTCTGTTATCTTTTGGGGTATTGTAAATACTGAACAGCAAACTACTGTATGTTCAATGTTTTGTTGTTAACATGCTGCTGTGACTGAAAATAAAATTTATAAAAATAAATAAATAAATAAAAAGAACAACACTGGCTGATGATGAAATACAGTCAGCTGGCATGGTGACACTGCCAGTATTAACCTGCAGGGCTGGACTGGGACAGAAAATCGGGCATTTTGACTACAGACCGGCCCACCAGGTATTAAAGCCATAAAGACTTTGAATGAAAACAAATGCTGTTGTGACAGTCCCACATGGAAAAGAAATAGTAAAAACTTACATGATTTACTCAAGAAAGTGGCCACTTTCTCATTACTTTCATATATTGTTTTAGTAAGTATCCAAAACATACAAGATTCATTATATAATCTTTCAAGGGATCTTATATCTGTTTTTACTCTTGTATGCTTTTCATACATAATTGTTTAATAAAAGTGAGATATTTTAAATGAGAATAAGAAAGAAAAGTATTTCTTTGTGCCCCCCTTTCCCTGTTAATGCCCTACCTGCCCCCCTGGCAAAACTTTCCTAGACCCGCCCCTGCACAGTTACCAGCTGTCAGCTACCTAAAAAAGGATCCTGGTGTTATTTGTCTCTCAGAAACAGTTCATAACTTCCCTTCAACTCATTCATGTGAACTAAAAGGTAAACCTGTTTCTCCATCACCTGTTCAGCTCTGATGATTCAGTAAGGACATCTCCTGGTTTCATCTTCATGTTTCCCTCTCACCAGATAACTAAACCGACATCAAGACCAGCAGCTTTTACAGCTGTGGCTCCAGCAAACATCAGCTGATACTAGAAATAAATATTAAATAAATTCTAACAACAGCTGATCAAGCTTAAACGTGCTGCTGTTGTTTAGCGCGACATCTGCTGGTTTCCTGTTTCTGGCGCAAAGTGGGCGATAAATAAACAAGAGAGAAAAGCCGATCAGCTGATCATTGATCAGTTTCATGATTGAAGTAGCAACAGGAGAGGGAGGGGGGAGAATGAGAGAAGAAGAGGGAGCTGTGCAGCGTAATGACAGAATAACTCCAGCTTTGTGTCTTTTTTTCCATTCTAGCTAAAGTTCGGGACAAACTGCGTCTCTTCTCAGCTTCTCAGTGTTCGCCCAGGGCACCAAACAGGCTAGGACCACCTGGTTACAGCATGTCTGACTGCCTGTTCAGCATATGCAAAAATATATGATGAGTTTAAGCATGTGATGACAAAGGCCTTCCATTATGGTGTTTCTCATCACATGTCACAGACATCTGGAATAAAGAAGAAACTAAAAACTTGTTACTTCATCTTTCATCTTTATTATTATTATTGTTGTTATTATTTTACATTTTTCATTGTTAGGCATTAGGTTTATTTGTAGTAGTCCTTTCCAACTTCTTTCCCTCTTCCATGTTACTGTGTCAGCTTGTCAGCATCTATTTGGGGTTGGGAGTGGAACAGAAAGTAAGGAAATCCAAAGTGCCATTAAAACCAGGAGAGGTTCTTATATTTCAGAAGAAATGACCTCAATGCCATATTTTATTTAGGAAGCCGAGAGAGCACTTTGCAAAATAACACATTCTTATAATTTCACCCTCAGATGAGCCAAGCTACAACTGTCAGGGAAGGTGATGTAGGTACAGAGATGAGTGGTTAAGTTAATGTCTCTTGTCTAGATGAAGGCACAAGACGGATCAATGGCAAGGTGTAGAAATTCAGTATCTTCAGTCTTCAGTGGACACTCCATTTCTGGCACAAAACACCTGTAAAAGATGGTTGATTTAGGAGGCGACCTGACAACTTCAGCCTGTCAAACATAGCAATGGAGCAGTATGTAAAAAAAACAAAACCCAATTAAGCATGCACTCAGTACCCTAAGAATTATTATGGTAGTTAAACACAGTGATAGTCACATATCATATCATTTCAAACAGAGGTGATCCAGTAATGCTGCACTAATGAATTAGACTAACTATTCACTTTAGCTAAAGTTATTAAGTTAGCTAAAGAGTTGGGATGCTGTGTAAGACATAAATAAAGCTAAAATACAAAGGTTTGGACACTGTTTTGCACGTTTCCCTACTGTAGGGGTCTCTGCAAGCATACAGGGCTCTGACAGGGTAAAGATGACAACTTTGGAATTCTACTAGAAACAGTCGATCATTTTGTTTGTCAAAGCTGAATTCAGGGCAAACTACGCTAAATTAGCATTTTTAGCTAACAGCTACAATAAGCATAAAAGTTACTGTACGGCTATCATTTGTTAACATGACCCTTGTTCTTATACATGTAATACATTTATTTCCAACCTGAGAGTTTATCCGCTGGTCATTCGACATGACGAATAACTTCTGAAGTCTTAAGTCAGCTCAAGATGCTGTAGATTCCCGTCAGTAACACTTTCGGTCCACTAGTAGAACATAGTTCTATTAATCTGCGGTTGATTACCGGAATCGTATGTAAGTCCCAAAAAACAGAATTTTGGAACTGAAACTGAATTGTAGAACTGAAACTGAATGGTGAGAAGGGAATCTGAAATTATTCGAGAGCTAAATTTTTAAAGGATAAAATGCAGTTTCAAAGCAAATGAATTCATTTTAAAAATATAAAATTAAATTTCAAATTAGGCTAATTCATATTCAGTTTTTAAAAGCATTTATTCAAGTTACAATTCAGATTCAATCCGAGCAATTCAAATTCAAATTTAACTTATTCAAATTCAGTTTCTGATGGTACAGATTTCTGCCCATAGTTTTACAGCCTTAAAACATCTATAATAATTGTAAAAAAAATGAAAATAAAGTTAGCTACTTCGCGGATTTCACCTATCGCGGGTTATTTTTGGAACGTAACTACTGCGATAAACGAAGGACCACTGTATTGTGTCTTGCTTCTACATTCCTTTTCTCTCCATATCTCTCTTCACTAATCTCACTATAGATCACAATGTCGTCTGCAAACATCGGGGACTACTCCTAGACCTTATCTGTCAATCTCACGGTTTGCAATCAAGAAGGGGCATGCAGCCTCCATCTCCCTCCATCATCACTGTTACAAAAGCTTTTTAGTCTAAAAACTTTTTAGACTAAAAAGCTTTTTAGTAAAAAGTAAACTTTTTCGCTTAAAATGACAACAGCACACCATTATGAATGATTCTATAGTCCAGTTCTATCTCAAACATCCTATTCATTATCCTAGTCCACATTTTCGTGATTATATTTTTGGGACTGATTATTACCGAGTTATGACATATCATAATTTTACGATATTCATAAAAATGATAACTGTCATAAAATGTATAACTTCCTAAATCATAAATTCTTTGACATGGGGCCATAAATCAGTGGTTTGACAGACAGGGCATATTATCCCTCCGTCAGGGAATTAAATAAGCTTGATTTCCCTAAGGGGGATTAATAAGGCATATGACAGCAACTGAGAACAAATCAGACAAGTTTATCAAAAGGAAAACTGGATAACAAAATAAAACAGGAAATGACTAATCAGTAATAAGAACAGCACATGGACAGACAGAGTCACAGAGACTTTAGGAAAGTGCAAAAGAAAGTGCTGAGAAATAAGGAATCACAAAAAATAGAAAAAAATAAATAGAAATTTTATAGACCAAAACACCAACTAAACCTCAAAACCATAACACCCACACCCCTTTGTGACTAGTCATTAAAGGCTCTCCTTTTCCGAGAATGATGTGTTACTGGGAAAAGCATTAAGTATTAAGAAGTCTTTTGATTTAGACAAACCAAAAGTCATTAACTTGTGTTTTAGAAAGTGCTTAACAGATCAATAACTGTGGAATGTAAAAACTCAAATTTATCTGAAAACATAAGATATTGTCATACAAGCTTTTCACATTATATTCCTAATAAAGCTGAAGTTAAAAGTTGGAATGAGCTAATCAAACTAAGTAAACAAAGGAACACATTCCTTTCCCACTACTAAATAAACTTAAGCATGTAATTGGCTCTCACTATAAAAATGAAATAACGAGTAGGAACAAGTGAAGACAGTGAGAGGATGATACCAGGAGGGTGAGGTAATGTGAGCAGACACTGGTCAGCAGCCCACGGTCCCACCAGAGTCATTACCACTGACAGTAAAACTGAACAAAGTGAATGTGATTGGACAGGCACGATGTTGTGTCCCATGGCAGCTACAGACAGCAACAGACACATTTCTCAAGTGAACTGTCTGACTTGTATATTGTATAAGTGACAATTACATGTGCTGGATGAATGAATCAGTTATTTCTACTGCCAGATGCTCTTTAAATACATGTTTCATGATGTCTGTCTGGACTCTTGTTCCTTTACACCTAACAAGTGTGTGTGTGTTGCTCTGAACTGCCCGCCAACATGCATCCCACAGTCTGTACATGGTCACAATGTGGGGTGCTAATAAAGTTTTACGAGCTGCTTTAATCTGGCCATCTCGCCAATCACAATACCCTGAAGTAACCACATCCATCCTTGAGGGCTTATTAGAGGGCTCCCCATCACACATAATTGACTGTTCAAAATGAACCATATGAAGAAGACAGAACACATACACACATATAGTCAGTGCAAAGGCCAGCAGGTGACTGTGAGCAGTGTGGGCGTGTTAATGGTGTGTTTGGTCTGGTGGAGTGACTCATTGACATTGTGTCCATCTCAGTATTGTCAAACGGAGCCTTTCTTCTACTTGAAAATAATCCCATATGTCGTTTGAATAAGCAGCTTCTTATGACCATAACGCTGTACATATAAAGAGATGGCTTCAAAAAAAGAACTGATACATCAATTGCCTACATGTAAGGGCTGTGTACAGAACTGACCTTCAATATATAATTGTATTTTATGCCTGATTAGTCCCATCCATAAGCAGGGACTTGGTCCCTGGTTAGACATGTTTTTTGGAGAGATATGGGCAAACGAAAACATCAGTGTGGCTTTTGTTGTGTTGGTTGTTAATTTATTGTCAATATTTTAGAGTAGATGTTTGCTAGTACAACAAGTATAGTTTTTGTCAGTCATAAATTCTGAATTAACAGAACTGCTAAGCACTGTGGAAATGACAAAAATCATATAATTATTTATTATAATTATTATTATTATTACCACAGTTAATTTTAAATCAAGCAATCAATTTGGAGTTTAACTAAGATATTGTGTTAACCTTTTAGTATTTACAGCCCTTTTTATACATAGTGCCATATTTTGTGAGGTTTGGACAATTGACTGATAAGCAGTTTCATAACCAGGTGAGGCTTGTTTTTCCTTATTACACTAAAGCGATAAGAGGTGTGGAGTTTATTCTAAGTGCTGAAGTTACACTTGGTCTCTGTTCGCTGCAACTCTGAATAAGAAGTTTAGAGAAATATATGTGCAAGTCAAGGCAATAAATCCACAGAAAGATCCAAAATTTAAGAACGGCCAAATCAACAGTTTGTCACAAAAAAAAATCCTTTTATGGAAAACAACTTCACAAAATTTAACCAAGTCAAGAATACTTTCAAGGAAGGAGGCATATCATTTTCAAAATCTACAATCAAGAGATAAACTGAAATACAGACGGAAACCACTGATTACACAAAGGCCAGATTAGACATTGCCAGAAAATATCTGATTTGCATTTTTTTTTAAAGAAAAAATATCTTTTCAGATGAAATAAAGATGAACTTGTACTTGGGAAGAGAAAAGCATGGAGCACATGATCTGAAGCATACCATATAATCTGTCAAAAATGATATAGCTGCTACCGCTATAAGCAGTGACATAATCAGTTAACACCAGTAGCCTGGTTCCTTTGGCATTCCCATGCCATAATTTTGCCTCCACCTCCACCAAAAAAATCTATTTGACTGTTATTGATTTTGTTTTACTGTAGAGCATAAATAAATAAAACTAATATGATGCAGTGCATATACATCAAACTTTAGTAAATGCCTCACCGGATGGACCCCTCTCAGTCATTTCTTCTTTTTGCCTCTGTTCATCTCCTCGTTAAAGTTACCCATATGTAGACACTTTTTATGACACGTATACCAAGTTGAACTATTTAAAATCCACCATAAAAGATTATAAAGCCACATGACATCAGTTTTGGATCAAGTACCTAAGTTGGTTGTTTGGAAAAATGTGGCCAAAAGGTCAACAGGTAGGAGTGGTATCGCACGGAAGCAAATGTCTGTACAAATACTTGTAGTAAACATAGCTTCTGATTTAGTGCTCCTTTTTACTTTCAAAATGCTTTACGGCACATTTGATCTCAAATACGTAAATATTATTTATGTTACTGGAGTAATTAATCTAATTACTTTTTACTTTAAGTCTTTACTTTTACTTACTAAAGTTACTCTGTGTAGGAGTTGATTTACTGACAGTGTAGGAAGTTTAAATGCATGTTGGCAGTTTTTAATTAGTCTGTGGGTGTACTGCCAGTGTGTGTTTGTGTGTGCTGCTAATTAAAAGTGTCCTGTTCGTGTGTGCTTTTGTCTCATATATAAGACCAAGAGACAGCAGATGACAGACAGAGTAGAAGAGGCGAGGTGACACACTGAGGAGGTAACTAACTACTGATTATCTCACTTAGATCTGATCTGATATTGCTCACGGATAAAGGTGAAGATGGTGATGATGATTATATCACTGGGGCTTCTCTTTGTTGGACTTGGTATGACATCAGCTGCTGCTGGCCCAGGTATACATCAACATTTACATTTAATCTGTTTTTCTACAATATCGTGCTGTGATGTCTAAAAGATGTCTAAAAATTTTATTTATTGTCTGAGAATGCACTTACTAAAACAGTTAACATCCTCAGATCTCTAGTTATGTACCTAGCATGCCATGTTTATCTGTCTACAGTTTTCTAGCTATGTACCTAAAATACCAAATCACTCCACTGGCAATTCCTTGGATGCATCCTTTTTGATCTTCTAATATCCAGTAATGCATTTGTCCTGTTTTGCGCTGTATCATTTTGCATTTTACAAAGAGAAATCTTAAATAATGTCTCTACTATGCATAATATAAAAATGCTAATAAGGAATACTGAACCCAATAACTATAAAATAGATAGAAATTAAATTATGACTCAAGTCACATTTCTTCTGTCTTCAGGCAGCTGTGTGGGTCGATGCGGTGAGGTTTTCAACAGAGGCTGGCAGTGTAAGTGTGACTTCAGCTGCCTGCAACATAATGAGTGCTGCCAGGACTTTGAGGCTACATGCACCATGGGTGAGACAGATACAATAACACCCTAAAAAACAAAGCTTAAAAACATACAAGTCTACACATTTTACACCTCTTCTTTTTGTAGACGAGTATTAAGATACAACACAGATGAATAAAAACAGAAAAACTACTCGATGTGGAAGCAATGAATCTATTATTGCTGTTCACAGAGAGTTGGGGAATGGCTGCAATCACAGTATTGTAAGATGGCGAAAGATGTACCCTTATTGTTGTTGTGTTAGATTAACTCACTTACTAAGTTATCTGTTTCTGTAAGCTGTTTTGATTTTCTTTTCTTTTTTCTTTTTTTGTGTTTGCTTTTCAGTGTTTAAAAGTTTTTTTTCTCCATTTTAAAATATGATCATGTTTCTTCCTGAAGCCCACAAACGCTTCAAGCTTGTTTTGGGCTCTATGGATCTTTTGTTTTTCCTGTTATGTTTCTTCTGTTTGCTGTATTAATTACTACAGAACACAACTATTTGTTTGGGTTTGTTTTATTTTGCGATATGTCCTCCTCTTTCTGTTTGTTTAGTAGCTATTTTCATGGAAACATAATGTTTCTAATTGTTTTGTTCTAGAGCTTTCTTCTGTTATACTTTACATTTTGGTTTGTTATTTGTGTTAAATTTTATAGAGGTTTCTTTCCAAAGAACTGTTCTTTTCACCTAGTTGCTTCAACTTGGATGATTTCTTTTGTCCCTCTATATATACTTATCAATATTTTTAAGCTAATTGTTTCTTTGATATGATGTTTAGTTGGACAACAAGTTCAACACTGGCACCAGCCAAATACAAAATATAGTTATCTGTTATACTGGCAGTTTATTTATTTATTTTTAAACCAAAAGAATAATATAATGAAAAGCTATGCTGCATTTTGCTGTAACGTAATGGGCACTAAGCATCTGTCCAGCTGCTATGTTTGACCTAAATGCACAAACAGTGATGGATTTTTTGTGTGCAGTGTTCTATTATATATAACTCCCTTATTATCGAAGTGAAACGTTCTTAAAAGAATGAGTGACAGAAAATAGGATATTTTATATGACTTCAAACGGTTGAAAAGTTTACTGGTTGGAAGACAAGTGCACGATTGTCTGAAAGTAAAACACGAGATGCTAATTTTTCAGTGGTGTGTCTTTTTCTTATCTTATTAAATCCCATGGCAGATAGAATATCACGGCTTTAAATTTCAAGCCAGTCGAAGCAAAGTGCTGTCCTGTGATGACATGCTCCTCTCTGTCTGTGTTTTCAGGACAGTCATGTCAGGGTCGCTGTGGTGAGGTCTTCCGACGTGGTAAGCTGTGCGAATGTGATCCACTGTGTGTCCTCTACAACACCTGTTGCCATGACTACAAATTGAACTGCAGTAAGTATCCACAGTCACGGCTGCAACTGCATAGAGAAAGCACAATGTCCAATTTCCCAACTCATCTGAACTTGTAGGCCTTTAAGGACAAATGTTTTTTCACATGCGATTTGAGCAGATGCTGCATCCTAGATGCATGAAAGAGCGTTTCCGCAGGTCCTTCCTCCCTGCAGCTGTCAGACTGTACAATCAAAACCGCTCCCAACAATCATAGATGTTCACATCTGCGCTGTAACTGCAATAATTTAATCAACCGATTCGCACTACAACCTGTGTTTGCCTCTTATCTGTAGTTAATTTTATTTAATTTAATAACGGTACAGTACTCTGTTTATAGTAACCATTGTCCTTAATGTAAATATGTAAGAAAGAAAAATTGTGTATGTTTCTGTTCTGTGTACTGTTTGTTTGCAATGTGTCTTTCTGGCTGCTGTTAAAACCAAATTTCCCCTTGTGGGACAAAGAAAGGATTATTCTATTCTATTCTAATTTCTAGTTTTTCATTTTTCTCTGTGTTGACAGACGCCACAGTGCCACTCTCACCAGAGTCATATCGTGGCAGGCTCCAGTCTCTAAGGGCCACAGCTTCAGGTATGCCTGTAGTCAGTTACTACAGACATCAATACAAGAATGTTCCTAATGCTTTCATTACAGTTCCTGGTATCTTATTTTAAGCCTTTCTGCTCTGTTTTATCGACCTCAGGAAAGCGGAAATCCCAGAGGAACAGGAAATCCTCCAATAGTGAGAGTGAGGAATATTTCACAGGTGAATACAGTTCAAATATTACTGAATATTTGCCAGTACTGAATCTGGTAACAGCCCTTACTCTGTCCAAAACTGACAAAGCACTAGCAATGCTAAATCCATCCATCATTAGCTTCCTTTAAAAGAGTAACAAAAATGAATAATAATGCTACATTACCGTTGTTGTATGTAGGAAGAGGCCGCTGCCCAGAGCACCTTGGGGCTCAGTGTCAGGGTTCTTCAGGCCTCCTCAACTCACTGACTGTTGGCTTATCTGACTCCACCCCTTCTGCTGTATCAGCCAATCAGCTACAACATGGTTTGGACTACTTTCTTTCTTTCGTAACTTAGTTTTCTTAAATGAGCAAAATGCAGGTTTGATTAATGGTCATTAAAGGTAATGTCTCTCATTCCTCCTGTAGGTGTGAGTAGCATGCCTGTTGGCCTGCTGCCTGTGATAGTCCCTTCCTCTCACAGCAGAGCTCCATACTCACCAGCACCAGGCTCATCTCTGCCCATCAATAATGCTCCGTCTCTGGGCATTGGTGCTCCAGTGAGCCCCCTGGCTCATGGAGCTGTTGGCAGTAAACTGGATGCCCAGCTTGTGTTATCCCCTGGGGGAGCTGCTTCATCTATGCTTAGTCAAGGTTTATTTAACAGAAATTATTTCATAATTGTAGATGAACCAAGATTTTTGCACCTTGTTTTAGGTTCATTAAAACAAGTTGTTCAAAAACAATTCCCAACATACTACAGTACACAGCAATGCTGTTCTTTGTGCTCATAGGCCTTGGTGTTCCAGCAGGTTCCAGACCCAGCACTCTTCAAGATGTATTACAGGGCTTGGGGCATGGAGGATCTGAAGGACCAGGAACAGGTAAGCAGCTGAAGGTGCCCTGTGGGTATGTTTAATAAGCTTCTTCTAAATTACATAAAAATGTATGTGTGCGTGCAGGGGTCTTTGCTGATATCGACCTATGCAGCCATTCTCCCATCAATGGACTGACAGCGCTCATTAACGGGACCATTCTGGTATTTAAAGGTGAGTGCTGTGACTGTCGAATTATGGCTAGGCGTGAGGGGGTTAGGGTTAATATGTTCTGTAGCTGTGCTGGACAAACTATATCCTCTGCCAATATATGCTGTGAAGTTTAGTGACTGCAGGTTGTTGCAAGCATGCAACAGTTTTTTAATTTGGATTAATGTTAGCATATTAGCTATAGACTGTCCATGTATATATCATACATTATGATGTTATCAATTCATTTATAGGTTCTGCATTTTGAAGCATCAACATTAGCATTTTTAGCCATGTTGCTCTTTGGAGCAAGAAATGACTGTTCTTAGAAGAGAAGGCAGAGTGTTTGCAAGTTGGTTAGCAGGCTAAATCAAATAACTGTGTGTGTGTGTGTGTGTGTGTGTGTGTGTGTGTGTGTGTGTGTGTGTGTGTATACAGTTATACATCTGTGTTTGTGTGAGTTAATTAGTGCCAAGTAACAGACTGATAACATATCTATACTATTTTCTGAGAAATTCAATTTAACTTTCTCCAAAAGGCACAAACACAGCAAACAGCAGCCTAGTAGACAGGTAGTGACTACAGCTGACTATGTTGACACAGCTATCAATCAAAGCAGCCACACCTCCAACTTTAACTCTTAGCAAAATCCAGATTCTTAAACAAACAAATAAAAAGATGTACTAGGTTGTACACCTGCTTTGTAATGCTTTAACGTTTGGTGTTTTAATACAAAGTGATTGAGCAGAGTGATTTACTTTGGGAGTTGGCCTCAAGTGGCCAGAATTTTATTTATTTTGAGAATTGCAGGTTGGCACCTGGACAGTGATATTATGTAATGTGATTTACAGGTTATGTGATGTGCCTGATATGTGTATGTATGTTTGTGTGTGTTGCAGGCGAGTTATTCTGGTCCGTTGATCCCATCAGCCGCTCTGTGGGTCAGCCACAAAGTATCACAGACACTTTGGGCATCTCATCTCCCATCGACACCATCTTCACACGTGCCAACTGCCAAGGAAACACCTACATTATCAAGGTATAGATATCACTAGAATCCGTCACAGTATCACAACTAAAGCTGCCCCTGTATGTCACCTTTTCTTTCTTTTCTTTTTGTGTCTGCTAAATGTCTAAAGTGCATGTTGTGATACCACAACATAGTCATCAAACAATAAAGCATTGATTATTGTGTGCACAACATGAAATGAGGAGGCCGAGTGCAAGTGGGTTGCAAAGCAGCTTGTATAGGCACACTAACTTTGAGCAGACTAAAACTGCTTAATCAAAGCACTCCATACGAGATTAGATGTGTAGAATATCAGCTGAGCCAGACCACCTTTGTGGATAATCTATAAGCATTATCCTGGACGTTTTCATTAAGGTTTTGAGGTTTAAAAGTCAGAATCTGACGTTTTAAACTAAATACAACAGTTGCTTACCACATTGAAAGGGGATATAGTTTTCAGTACTGGATTACTGTACCATGACCTTTTACAGCAACTAGCTATATGAATACAACAAGGGGGAATCATAGTGGAAGAGCAGTCCTAAAAGCACCCTCTGTGCTGATGGATGTTGGATGTATTAATCGCTCTTTGTCTCCAGGGGGACCAGTACTGGCGTTTAGATGGGAACATGGTGATGGAGCCGGGTTACCCGAAACCTCTGGTCTCAGAATTCCCTGGTTTGACAGGACACATCAGTGCTGCACTGGCAGTGCCGGCCACCAGGAGCAAACCAGAAACTGTGTACTTCTTTAAGAATGGTGAGGAACAAAGACAGACCCAAAATAACTCCACTGTCATGGTGCCAATGCTAGTGCCCAATTTAACAGTTTCCACACCCCCCACATACCACAAAATTGATGGTCCCCAGAGATGAAGCCAGTGACATCATTGGTTATGGCAGGGGCTACAGTAACAGTGTCATTATTTTATTTTATTTTTTGACAGATTCAACCTTGCACTTAGATTAAATATAAACACAATTAAACAGTATATAAAAGCCTATATAAAACTGAACAAAACATACAGGTAGAATGAATCAATAGTAATGATATCTCTGTATTTGTCCACTAGGAGAAATTTTGCAGAGCTTCACATTCCCACCAGACAGCATTCCTTCCTGCAGCAAGAAACCAAGAAATTCCATGAATACTGGTTTGTAGCTCAACAAATTATTTAAATTCTGTTCCTTTTAGCTTTAAAGAGCTGGTAACCATATTGGACTAAGTGGTCCTGTGCTTTTTAATACCATGCTATTTTTTATTTCTGACATTCAGGAGTTCTTCTGGGTGGAGAGATCAACATCAAAGTGTCTCTGAAGGGATTTCCCACCCCCATCACCTCGGCTCTGTCCATGACCAGCCCTCAGGGGAGCGGCAGATACCATCACTACGTCTTCTCTGGACGTAAGAACAATCAGAGCATTTTATTTATACACATTAAGTTTTAATAGCGGTAGAGATTACACATCGTCTCATCTTTGTTGGTTCAGTCCATAGCCTGTATATAAAAGGTGTACCTGGCCACCACGAAATCATCCAGTGAATAAGATGTAGTGCTAACAACATGCCAAAAGTTTGGGGGACCATTATTTCTCCTTGTGTGAATCTTTTCTAAAACACGGTTTGTCCTTCCCCTCCTTAAAAGCAGGACATTACAACTGTGTCCACTGTGAATGACCACTATTGATCAGAGGTGGCCTACTACACCAGCTATCAACTACCTGCAGTCTTAAGATCCCTACCCAGACATTTTAAGCCTTACTTACACTCCACCACATGGAACCTTAATGATGGCAGGATAAGGTCTCAAAAAGAACCTTGGCATCTTAATGGACTTTCAATGAATTCATTTATAGTTTTGTAGCCAGTTTTATGTTTAGGCAAAAAGACCCGGTCGTTGTTAAAACAAAAATGTAACTAGAGCAACAGACTTGGAGGAACATCACCATGACACTGTGATAAGCAGTATAAGTTCATATGTTAATTTTGTATTCATTGTCTCCTCTACTGCCCTAATGTAGGCAGATATAGCCATAAATACTGCATCAGCAAAGTAACTAAACTCACACCTGTTCTGTCATCTCTGCAGCTCTCTTCTTCAGCATCCAGATTTCAGGTGACCTGCCAGTGCTGACCAAGCCTGATCCATCTGCATCCTTTGCACCTTTGCCCATCCTCAGCCAAACTACTGTGGCAACCAGTTCTGCAAACATGGCTGGCCAGAACACGGTCCTTCCCCAGCCAGCCAACTCTATCAGAGTTTGGCTGCGCTGTCCTTAGGAAAGTCCTGCAGGAGACCTGTTGTGTTTTCTTTGTTAACGCGCAAAAAAAAGGCTCATAATAAATAAGTCTGCTGCTGATTTTCCCCATACATTAATATGACATTTATAATATCTGGAAGGGTCAAATAAATACCATCACAAAAGTCTACACATGTTAACCATACGAGTGTATATCCAGCACAACACCACATATTCTATGGTGGGTTTAAGTTATTCTACCCATCATGAACTGCAACATAACCTTTAAGGATTATCTAAAGCCAGCCCACAGTTTGAGGAAAAAGAAGTGTAATTCACAGCTATTTTCATTAAAAGTGGATTCCAGTGATTGTCTCCACTGATACAAAACAAAAGCAAAACACGTGGAGCAATTTTATTATTTGGTCAATTCAAAAGAAATATTTTTGGCATTGTTTAGATAATTGATCTTCGTGTCCTCCACTACATCCTTCCAAAATATTCTTCATTTCATAAATAAAAAGCATCCCATGACACTGCTGCTCCTCATATTTCCACTTTATTATTAAAACACATGTATAAACAACCAAAGATCAGAGGACAAAAAAAGAAATAAACTAACAAAATAACACAATCAGAAGTCACACACCTGTCAGATCTCTCCAGTAATAGTCAGATTTTACGTGGACCTAAAATGTATTGACATTAAATTTGTTGCCTTGTTTATGTTTTACTGAATAAGATGATTAAGTCTTCACTGGTGATATCTTCATTAGGAGATTCCTCCTCTTCCCAGAGCTCCTCCCCTCCCTTCTCGAGAGAACGTTCCTGAAATATTAGCGAAAGACGACAAAAAAAAAAAAAAAATGTGTGAGGCGATCAGTGAGATACCATATTGTCACTCTTCTTGTTCCCTGAGTGTAATGCTGCTCTCTGCTTAATGCACTTCAATAAACTGCTTTATCATTTAAAACTACAGGACTTGAGTCAGTTCTGTGAGTGTACACTATATTCTCACAGGCAGAGGTTAACAACCATCCCAGAAGGATAGTCCTTTAATAAAGCTTTGACACCTTACCTCTGCGGCTGATTAGTCTCACTCCTCGAGGTCCTGTGCTTGACAGGCTGCTCACCAGAGGCTGACTGGCCACTGTGTGACGCTGCGTCATATTGCTTGTGTCTGTAATCAAAGAAGGGAAAAAAAAAAAAAACATCACACAAGAGTTTGTGCACATATGAAAGCTTTAGCTGACGAGTTCAGTTTAGCAAAAATGTTGCTTGCTTTGCTTTTCAACGTCTTTCATTAGCAAAATAATGGAATTCCCTTTCAGACTAATGAGCTAATATATTAAACATTTAATTAAATTGACAGGAGAAAAAAAAAGGACTGCTAATAGTGTTGTTGGGGTTTAAAGGTTCTATAAGTCTGCACCATGGATTATATATGGACTAAGCATGGAAACAGAGAGACTGCACTGGGCTGAAAAATGAAGGCAGCGCAAACTCAAAACTGCAGTTCCTCTGATTCGCTTTCGAAGCCAGCCACTTCAGGCTGGTCCTCATAGATTCCCAATGTTCAAATGTCCAATTTTACAGAATTAAAAGTACATTAATTGAGGACAGTTTTCACCTTTATAACAACTTTGCACAGGATATGGTTGCTTTGACATCTATCGGTCAGTAAACAGAATACGTTACCAGGGTCTTGGCTGGTAGATGGCAGTGACGCATCATCACTTTGCTGTCCTGCTGATTCCATGTCTGTCTGACTCTCCAGGGTAGACTCAATTCCAGGGCTGGAAACACATGCACAATCAGAGAAAACTTCCAGCGGTGTCAGGTTTAAAATAAAAGTCAACATTTCTCTCACAAATCTATTTTAACACCACGTGAGAAGCTTCTTTTTTAGATTTTTATGAGTCCAAAAAAATCATTTGACAGTAAATCCTACATAAATTAAAACTGAAAACTTAAAAGCTCACCCCTCCACTTCCTGCTCCATGAACACCTCATCTCCATCATCTGTAGCAGCAGCCATTCCAGTAGAGGCAGTTACCATGGGAACTGACTGGGACGCCATGTTGTCACTGCTGTCTGAGGGCAGGGATTCAGTGAAGACTGTCACTGATGAAACAGAGACACAGGGAATACTGAGCTTTTGAGCCCAAGAGCTGGACAGCGCCGACTGAGGAAATCTTGTCTTCGGGGTTTGTGTGTTTTTCTCACCTGGTGCAGCCACTTGTAAAGGTGTGGTGGGGACACTCCTTCCTCCTCCATCTTCATCATGAGCAGCCAGAAACAGAGGAGATTCATACATACCGAGACCTACATACAGATTTAGTTTGACACAAAAAAAATGAATGTTTTAACTCGAGTATCAGACTGCATGCACAAGTTACAATTAAGCGTTTGTGCAGTACCTCCTTGAGAAGCCAGCTGTCCCAGGTCAGAGTGTGAGGCTGAAGTCTGTGGCAGCAGATCTTCAGGGGGTCCAAACCTGAATCTGGTGGACAGACCTGCTACCTGAGGTGAGCTGAGGAGATCAAAAACATCTGCTTAAACACGTGTTAAAATGCATCTTTTCAGCAGCCCACATTTGTAGTCTCCTTTGCCTTCTCTGCATGTTTCACTCAAGAACACATGTTTCATCTGCAGCTTCCTTCTAGAATTAGTTGCTGCAATTAGAGAAAGAAAAAAAATCCCCTACAAAAGTGCTAAAATTGGCCACTTGAATGCTTTTCTAAAAGGAAATCACTTCTCACTGCCATTTTAAACTAGTTTGTACCAGGTTGCAGTTTTCCCCTCTAAAAGGTTAAATTGCTTTTAACTTATTTACCTAGTTGCTGGAAATACGGACACTGTAACTGACAGGTTTCTCTACACAGGGAGCAGCAGACCACTGTCTGTTCTGTCTCCATGAAAATCTCACCTCAAAAATCCCTGAGTTAATAAATCTATAATGTGTCAGATCATATGATACCACTATGTCTAGAAACAGTCCAGTTAAGACACAAAATAACAGGGTGAAGGAAAGTTAAAGTGAAGCAGTGGAGTAAAGTATGGGAATCTTTAGTGCGTGATGGACTATCATAGTGACTCATACCTTAAAAACAGTAGATTGTGTGAAGTTGGTCTTTTGCCCTAAACTAGATTATTCTTTATTTTGCTTTCAGAAAACATAGGGATCCTAATATTGTGTCCATTCAATTAAAATATGAGGCCTAATCAACAGGTTCTGGGAACCAGCCTTGAATCAATTTATATTTGTCCCATCTCCTCTCAAAGATCAACTTATTGACCAAACTCTAGACCACTTCTGACTCTATAAAGTAGTCCCTTTATGACTTGCACTTTGAGCTTCTCTGTCACAGTAGAGTATCATCCAGAGCTCAACTGAAATATTTTGAAATAGTTTCCTTACTTTAACATCTTGAGGCATCGGAGGCCGAACAACCTGAGCTTATTGTGTTCCAGCCCACAGTGCATTGAAAGCAATGCAAGTTTCTTCCATACAAACACAAAAGTCACCTTTCAACCATTATATTCACTAGATTTGCCTCTCTGAAACTTAATCCTCTTTAAAAAGATAAAAAAATAAATAAAGTTACAGGATAATATACAGAATCTTATACAGCGATCTACAAACATCAGCCATGATGGAAGACATTATGAGCCAGGTGTGTGTGTGTGTGTGTGTGTGTGTGTGTGTGTGTGTGTGTGTGTGTGTGTGTGTGTGTGTGTGTGTGTGTGTGTGTGTGTGTCTGTCTGTCTCTCTCTCTCTCTCTTACTGTATAGCCTCTGCAAAACCATCAGTACGATGTGGAACAACCAGAGTGGGAGTACTGGGAACCATTCTGTCATCATCATCAAAGAAAGGCTGCTGACAACACACAGGCACATTTAGGCTAGCTGATCCACAGAAACTGAATAATATGGTCAAAGTTCACAACACACATCTCTTACCATACTGCCTATTCCAGGAGTCAGCTGAGGTCCACGTCCTGACGATGGTCTGCGCAGCTGAGAGGCCTGTCTCTGATTCACACACAGACACCATTACTGTCAGAGTGCTGCTTTCTTCTCCTCTTATATTTCCATGTAATGATTTTACCATTCACTATTGATCGGTATTATTAATCAGTCTTTGCTGATTGGCATTGTGATTTCAGGTGGCTTTATATAACACCAAATAACTGGACAGTATATGTATTAATTTGACTTACTTAAAACTCCCAGATGAATCTAAACAAAATGCTTTTGGCATCTTTCTACTAAACTCTTAATTAAACTGCATCACTCATTTAGCCGATGTGGATAACAAACCTGCCTCCTGTTCATGATAAGTAAGCTCACTCCAAATCCAAAACATATATTTTGAATGGAACAACAATAAAAAAAAGAAATGTCTGTTAGGTTATCACCTGTGTTTGTGGGGGACCCAGCTCAGGAGCAGGAGGCTGGATGTAGAGGCGAGGTGGGAGTGGGTGTGGGGGCCTTCGTGTGTGTGACATCCGGGGTGTGAGGGAGGATGAGGAAGGTGAGGGGGCAGAAGTTGGAGGAAGGTGTAAAGGGTCTCTAGGGTGGTCGGACTCTGATGGGGCATCACCGCTGCCTTCACCTGGAAGAGATGAGTGTGTCAGGTTGCGATTTTGAGAGAAGCATGCATGATATGAGACGTAAGCTGGCCTTGGTGCTCACCACTGGCTGTTGGCTCACTGGGGTGCTGTGAGCCTGAGGGTGCTCCACACACACTCTCCTCAGTGTTAGTGCCTTCTGTCAGTTCCTCCCGCCTCTGCTCTTCGGCCTCTCCGCTCTCCTCGTTACTTTCCTCTCCCGCTCTCATTCCGCTGTCAGCAGCATCATTGTCATCTTCATCATCATCCTCTTCCTCTTTATACTAACAGACAAAGTTAGAAATTAACACCTGCCATTAGATTAAAACTCAAAACATTTGCATAAGGTAGTGACAAGCAGCAGCACCTCATCATCTTCTTCTTCCTCCTCTTCCTCCTCCTCCTTCTCCTCTCCATCTTTACTCTCGCGGCTCTCGCTGTCGGTGTCGATCACAATCACATCTCGGATGATGGCAGAGCCCTGGGAGGACATCAGGTCAGTGGGAACGGACTGGGACACGCCCTCTTCCTCACTTTCCTTGTCGTCCCCCGATAAGACTGGGAAGCTCTGTTCTGGGAGCTCCTACATCCCAAACATAAAAATCAGGTCTTATCACACACCTTTGCAGGCCTGTTTGTGTTCATATGCAAACAATCTGACAAGACATTTCAGTTGTGTGAGCCTTTTTATTTTTTAATGTGCGCTTTATATTCCAACATCATAGCATCATGCAAGTGTTTAAGGTAAATATTCTCTGCATACCCGATTTTGAACAAGATGTGCAGAATAGATGCAAATCACACCCACTGCATGTTACAACTTACACAAGACAGCTTTTAGTCACCCATTTCAGAAATACGGTTTATAATTGTGAATTGTTCACCATGCTGTACATCTGAAATCTTAAATGTAACTTGGCAGTGGAAAGATGAACCAAAGGCCTGAATACTGTGCATCTGAAGAAACTATCCAGAAGCAGCCTTTTCATAGGCTAGAGCTGGAAAATCAGGTAAAGTAGCTGCTTTCAAAAGCATCTCTGCATTTAGAAATCAGCAGAGATAACTAGCTATCAGCTAACGACTAACTTTAAGTTCTAAGGTCATATGACAACCAACATTTACTTGAACCAGAAGAGTTGACTTGACAACAGACCTGATTATCATCTGGTGAATCTTGCCGTTCTTCATCTCTGAGCTCTCCTTCCATCTCCTCATCACCTTCCACCTGAAACACACCAAGGGCCATAGTTTGACTTACATTTATTAAACACACACAGACAACAAAACAACTGATAATGTCGTGCCAAGCTTTTGAGGTTTTACAGATGTATTCTTGACACAACAGATTAAAATGACTCCTACTGCAGATATCGAATAGGAAGCTCTGGACTTTTCTTCGTGACATCAGTTAAAATTCCCAGACTTTCATCAGTTTGTAAAACTCAAGTGGCCTGGAAGAGGTCTGTCTTTAATCAGCATTCACACAACATAAGATACCCTAGAACTAACAGTTTAAGAATGACAGCACTTCTATTTCTAGTTTCTGGGTTTTTGTGTTTACCTGCATTGCTGCTGTTGCTTTGAGGCGTAGCTTTTTGGTGGTTGGAGGTGTGTGTGAGCTCTCGGGTCTGCTTTCTTCTTCCTCCTCATCATCATCTCTGCTTCGCTTTGAAGATGCTTTAGTGGCATCACAAAAACACACCAGGACCTCAGTTAAGAATCTGACCATCAACATTTTCAGTACTATATTTTGTTTCTTTACTGTTGAGGTGTTTTGTGAGTAAAGTTTCAGGCTTCTCTTTCTGACCTGTTACACTCAGAGAGGAGGGAGATGAGGATGTAGATGGCCGCTCTGCCTCCACGCTGGGCCCTGCATCCTGACTGGCTGCCTGCTGCTGAGTGGGCTGAACAAACGCTGTGGCCTGAGTGCTGCTTGGCTGAGATATGGAGGTGGGTGCATTCACCATACTGGAGCTGGTAGAGTGCACAGAGGCTGACGTATTCATCAGCACTGCTAGGAGAAACACATTTCACTTTGACATATACTGACACATACTGCTTCAAAATCTCAAAGCGCATCTCCAACAGAGATCTACTTTTATTTCAGTTGTCTTCTTCTAGAAGAAAGTTGTTGAATGGATGGCCTTCTTGTTCTTACCCTCTTGGCTTTCAGTCTGTGTGGTCGGCATTACTGTGGCCATAGGTGTTGGGACAGGGACAGTTGCCAGGGTAACCAAAGGACGGATGCTGGCTCGAGGCGTGGCCTTGCTGCCAGGAGAGGGACTTGGCTTGTTGCTAGGAGATGGAGTACTTGGGGTGGGTCGGATGTTGGCAGTTGGAGGCTCAGACAGAGTGGAACTGATGGAGAAAAGCGATTTGTTGTGTCTGTTCTACATTTAGAAAAGCTCTCTTTCAGGCTTTGAGAGTTCATACTGGCGTCTTTGTAATGTGGTTTTTAAGTTCATCAAACTACAGCCTCATTACGTCCACTGACTTGACATTGTATGAAACGTTTACAATCATTCAGAGCAATTTATAGTTTACCTTCCTCTGTCTTGTGCAGGACTCTTCAACGATATCTGTCTCTGGTCTGCAGACCTCGTCTGATCACCCATCTAAGGACAAACAGGTGTGTTCTTGATCATTACCACAATCACATGATGGAAATAAATTTAGCAAAGCCAAAGCAAACTAATTACAGGAAAAAATGCATTTTTTTTACTGTTGCAATTTAGACAAAAAGTTATTCAATTCCTCGGAAAAAAAAAAAAAAACACTTTCTCAAAGTTGTAAAATATTGTTTCCAGAGTATTTTTAAAAAGATATTTTGAGAAATTTGCAAATACTTAAAGCATACAATTTGTAATTTTAAAAATATAACCATTTGTAAAATATCTGTATTGTTAAAACCTCAATTTTAAGACAAACAAGGTTTCACATTTGAATTTTGGAACATTTTGAAAAATAAAATATTTAAATATTCATAGAAATACTATTGTAATAACACAAAATGATGGGTTATGTTATCCATAATAAAGGCTCTATTTCTGGTGTTGGTCTAGCACAGTCAGTCACACTTTGCTTCTGTAATATTTTCATCTTAGCTTGTAAAGAAGGTTTTCTTATACCACTTTGGTTTTCTTCTTAATTTTGCGACATACAAACATACATGCACATTGAAATAACAAATTGAGTTTTAGCATACCTTTAGACAATTATAACAAGAAAAGGGTGAGTTTTTTCAAAACGTGCTCTATGTAATGTGTGCCTTCAAGTCCATCCTGTACCTTAGCTCCACTCTGGTCCTGTGTTTCTTCTCTGGTGTCAGAGTGCGTTTGTGTCTCTCTCCGTTCCCTAAGCTCTCTGTCCAGCCGAAGAAGTCGTCCTTCATACTGAGATTTGAGGGCATTCATTCTCACCTCCAGCTCCTCTTTACTCTGCTTCAGTTCTTCTACCTCCTGACTGAGCTGCTCTTTAGCACCTGAAGGTAAAGGAAGCAAGTCACAAATTTTAGTCACGCTAAGCATATTTGCTTGTTTGTTTGGTGATATTTGTCAGCAGATTTTCATATTATAGTGTTTTTCTGAGCTCACTGTTTAGCTGGTTGATTTTGGTCTTGGCTCCCAGGAAGGCCTTCTTAGTTTTTTCCTCTTTGTCGGCCATCTGCTGTTTGAGCTGCTCCTCTCTGATTTTGCTCTCGGATAGCTAGCGAAAACATTCATAAAAAAAATAAATAAATAAAAAAAACTGCTTTCACAACATCTCATTTAAATTTAGTGCGTAAAATTCAACATAAGAGACTGTGCTTGCATTAAACGATTATGGAGGGAAATCGAACGACAGTTTGACTAGAATGTAGTTTGGAGTATGTAGGATTCTCAGATACCTCCTGTCTGAGTTTTGCAAGCTCCTCTTGTTGTGCCTGGTTTGCCTCAGCAGCTGTGGTAGCATCACTTGAGTGGACAGACTGGGAACTCTGGTTTTGGCTGGCCTGTGCGGTTCGGCTTGATTCATTAGCTTGTTTGGCTTCAGTTAGCTGCTCCTTCAGATGTTTTATGTCTGCTTCACGCTCAACAACCGTCTGAAGGGGAGGTAAACATGCCAAAAAGATTAAAATACCATTTTATGCAAGACATTTGAATTGCCTAAATCTTTTTCTCCAAATTTCACTGAGAAAAAAAGTATTATGTTAAATAACATTTTAAAGGAAAGAAGAGGACATTAATTAACAACTCATAGTTCCTAATATAGTCTTCTTCCTCAAATTGACTACTTGCTTGGTTAGTGTTTAGACGATTACAGTAAAAAACGCAAAAAACAAACAAACTGTTCGAGTATTCAGTGTCATCACTTTGCCACTTGGGGAAAAAAGACTGCTCATGGCAAAGGTTTCCCTTCAGGTCTGTCTGGTAGAAAGGCCTTTTTAAAATAACATTGTGAAGTCTACTTTAACACAAACTAGAACCTTTTCTCACAAATAACCAAGTAGTTGTTGTAACCAAACTCTGACTGACAGTTGTTAAGTGTAAACCAAATAATCCTGTATTTACTATTGGTTTCAACTACAGTCAAAGTCAAAGTCTGGTTTTTATGTTTGTTGCTCTACCCTTTTTGGCCACACCAACACAACCTTCACTCACTACTCACTACAATTTGTCAGATTCAGTCTTCCTGCAACTTTATCTGTTTAGCACAAACGGAAAACCACGTTGAATGATCGTTGTTTTTGATTGAAGACGATCACATAACAGAGGTAAAAATACAAGGGGATATGACTGGCATTACTAATCCACTGAAAATTGATTGAATGATGTTGATCTCTTTCCTAACCTTCTGCAAGCTCTCCAACTGGCCTTGAAGCTCAGTCACCTGTTAGGAGGTAAGCACAGATACAGAAACTACTTGTTAGTTTACTGCAAATATGACAAAAATACTACATACTGTTAAAAGAAGAAGGCTCATCACCAAGCTGTCAGACTGCAGAAGTAAACTGTTGTGATGTAAACTGAGCCTTTTATCATACTAGGACAATATTTACACAAATATTACATGAAGATGTGAAATGTGCAAAGAATTTGTTTTGTCAAAAATAGTTTTGGTGCATATCAGCACCAGAAAAAAAAAAGATAACTCTTTGACATCACAGAGTTGGGGGGGTCATCACATCATCACATGACCTCACATTGTTAATAATTGTTGCTCACCTTACTCTCTGCTTGGCTCAGAGCAGTCTTGAGGCTAGAGATTTCCTGGTCGTGGCTCTGTTGGCTGGTTTGGTGGGTCTGCTGAAGCTCTTTCTGACTGGTGAGGTTCTGCTGAAGGGTTTCTTTAGCCTGCTGAAGCTCCCTTTGGAGCTGCTGAATCTGGTTCTGACGGGCTTGAGCTTGAGACTGAGCTGTTTTTAACTGGTTCTGCACCTTTAAGAAAAAAGGAAGCAGGTAATGTGGTTACTGTAGGCCTATTCTCAGATACTGGCTGGGATTCTTTTAGATCTGGTGATGGAGCTCATGTGCATTAACAGTCTTTAGACCAATAGTCCAAATAAATAAAAGGTCAACCACAAATCTAGCAAATGGATAAAATCCCTGTTCCTGCAAGAATTCTCACCTGCTGGGTGTGACTCTTAGCTTGTTGAAGCTCTTTCTGATTTTGGGTTAGTTGGTTCTGATTCTGCTGCAGTTGAGTCTGGGTCTGGGACAGCTGGGACTGGAGCTGTAGAATCAAAGACATGACAAAGCCAATGGCATGATGAATCTACACGCTATCTGCTATCTGAGCTAGCAGCTATCTGAATATGGTGTTCATTTTTCCCATCTGTGAACAAAGACTTGCAGGCAGTTTCACCTAACTTTGTCAAACCGTACCTGTGTCAGCTGGTTTTGGACCTCCTGGACCTTTTCCTTGAGCTGCTGGTTTTCCTTCTGGGCTCCTTCCAGCTCCTGCAGGGACTTCTGGGCCTGGTGAAAAACTGACAATTAAACTAAAAGAAACAGAACCACTATTGCATCTCTGTGTATCTCAATACACATAAATATCACACATAATTATGTGTGATAAATAAAACTAGGAGATATTTTTTGCTCTGAATTGACTTCAATCATTAAGTATCAAAGTTATTTGGGTGGACTGCTGATTAACTGGATAGGAATTGATCTAGATGCATAGAGCAGAACTTTTTTGTTCCAAATATCTTAAATACTCCCTCCATGAGCCTTTTTTATTTTTTGGTAAATATGATAAAAAATTAAGTTGGGAAAAAAAATAAAGACTTGCGCTGGTCATGTTTAACTTTGCTCACCTCCTCCTGTTTTTTCTGCACTTCTCCTTTCAGGGCACTCAGCTCCTCCTGGGTCTTGCTGAGCTGCTCCTGAGCTTTTTTCAACTCCTGCTGTACCTCCTGGTTTGGAGCCACCTCGCTTCCTGCTTTAGTAGCTGTTTCACTGACCAGCTGGAAAAGACAAACATAAATCCCCATTGCAGTTGTTCTCCACGCTCAATGGGTCCAAACCGTTTCCACAAACCTATCGCCGCACCTTGTCATGCTGGGCTTTGAGCTCCTCGTACTGGGTTTTATAGCGTCGCCCAATCTTCTTCACCTGGGTTATGGTCTTGTTCTTCTCCACAATGTCATTGTTTTTTGTTTCCAGGTCTTTCTTCAGAGAGTCTCTTTCGGACGTCAGGCGGGCAACAGACTCTCTGAGGCCATGTAGCTGCGACTGAGCTGAATTTCCACTCGCACTGGATCTGATTCACACATAATCATCTGTGTAAGGTTATTTTTTTGGATGCATTGATCAATTTTCTACTGAGTTGCTGGAAATTAGGTTCCGATCACTTAGGCAGCAAAGCTGCAAAAGTCTGGTACAAACCACACAAAAGAAACTAGAGTTGGGAAAGTACCTAGTAGGTATATGCATTCAGTTACGTTCAGTTCACCTTTGTGGCGTTAGTGTATATAACAGGTGTAACCCTGTGTGTGCGCCTGTGTGTGTTGCTCTACCTGGCCAGCTCAGCCTTCAGCTTGGCTGTCTCCTCAGCCAGCTGTGTGATGCGCTTCTGTTGAGCCTCTCTCTCCGTGGTGAGTTTCTGTCTCTCCTCAACATCACCGTCTTTCTGTTGGCTGATCAGTTGCTGTAAAAATAAAAATCACAAATCTTCTAAATCTTTTGCTTGCTGACTGAATGTATAAACTACTACACTATGGAGCCACTATAGTGTTGCAGAAATGAGAGAGAGAGAAAAAAAAGCATTTACACATGTACTCAACCTCCTCCATAGAGTGGCATTACCTGATTTTTTGCTTTTAATCGTTTAAGGTCTTCCTCCAACAGCCTCTTGTCAGCCTGCAGGGAGCCATTCTTCTCTGACAGCACAGACAGAGAGTGATGCAGAGGGCTGATGTCTGACTGGAGTTTTGTGATCTGGTGAGACACAATGTTGGGCGTTTTAAAGCTTGCTGCATGTTTGACACCAGACTCTCTGTATTTGTATCACTTCAGCTGATGTGCACCTTTTAATTTCTGTAACTTGGCACTTTGCAAAGCTCGGTTGAAGACACAAGTATACGATCGTGTTGGTTTTTTACCGCCATTTTAATGACATTCCAGTACAGAAGCTTAGAGATATATACAATTACAGTGAGATATTGCTACAGTTTGAAAACTTGTAACTTTGTGGGGGGAAAAAAAAAAGTCATTTCTTCTGGTTTTGACTTCTTCCCTTCCTATACAAGTGCTTATGTTGTGATATTGCTTGAGCGGTGGCATCTATTGTTTAGGAGAACATAGCAGCGGCTTCTTGCCTCTTATTGACGGATATAAATAGAACTGCCTGATAATATTGCAGCAGCACAAAAAGTAACCAACGTGGTATATACTGTACACAAGAGTAGTTGCAGTAGGCTTCCAGGTATGCTGTAGTGACGATCTGTATTGTAACTGACTCCACAACATTTTGTTATAGAAATTTGCTGTAACTGCTTAAGGTGAAGTATGTCAGGTAAAGGGGGGTACATTATTTGAACTTGTTTCCAGTAGCAGAGCCATTTCTCTTCAGCTGTTTATTATTGCAGATTGTAACGTTCAATTTTTTTTTTTTTTGAAAATATTATGCATTGAAGATAAGTTATTTTGTCAGTTATAGCTCTTGGAGAGAAAGGTTACAGTTAGAAAAAAAGAAGACGGAACTGGCCAAGACAAACATGAAGACAAACATGCAGTGCAGTGCAAACTCACTTTAGCCTGAGCTTGCTGCAGTTCTTGCTCCAGTTTATCTCGGTCCATTTTCAGCATCTTGTTGGTTTCCCGAAGAGCACTGATAGTCTCCAGCTTCTTTAGCTGCTCTTCCTGCTGCACTAGAGTTTTTGCTGTAGCCTGACATAGAGGAAGAAAAATATACAGAGAAGTAACAAACAGTATTCTCTATTATGTCTTTTGCACATTTAAAAGTCACACTAGCATCCTACTTGCTGCTTATTTAAAAAAAAAAAAAAAAAAAAAAAAACACTCTTTCTTGCTAAATCCGGTACGGACGCTCTGTACTTACAATACAAGTTTCTGAACTGACTATCAACCTCACAGTGCTCAAGAAGTTGCATAGTAACAAATTTGTGGAAGTAAAGTTTTACAAAGTATAATGAAGCTCTTCATTCTGTAGTAGATTCTCAAATATTAATCAAGGCCTCTTTTTCCTCCAAAAATAACTTGTTGTTTTGTTTTTTGAGCAAACTGATATTATTTACATTTACTCGGCTAAAGTTACAACATTATGGTGTTTCGAGTGAGGCAAGAGGTGACTCTTACGGCAACAAAAACCAGGACCTCCCACTATATTGGTGTCACAGCTTCACTAATCTAACTAATCTACAGTCACCACACTATATACACCAGCTTTTAATTGACTACGTTATTTGATCCCAAAGGGTTGATTCTGTTCATCTGGACGTAGCGTTTTCAATGGGAGAAACATCTCATCACTCATCCAAGTGACTTCTTGGGATTTACTTACCTGGATGATTGAGCATGGATCAAGATATGTTATTTGATCAAAGGTAAAACAGATCAAACACTCCCCCAACTCATACCTGCATCTTCTCCCTCTCAGCATTTAGGGTTTCTTGTAGTTCCTTTAATTCTCTCTCTTGGTGTTCCACTCGCTGTTTGTAACGAAGAGCCTCTCCGTCAGACGCCTCACATTGCGCTATAGCGATATCCTTTTCCCGCCGCACAAACCTGCACCGCAAACGCACATTTTACACTCAGTTCTACTTTGAACAAGTAAAAGATTTATAATGAAAGAATTATTAGAATTTCATTTCATCAAAATCAAAATCAAATCAAATCACTTTTATTGTCACATCACATGTGCAGGCACACTGGCACAGCACATGCGAGTGAAATTCTTGTGTGCGAGCCCCACAAGCAACAGAGATGTGCAAACACAACAACACAAATGAGCAAAATACAAGAATGGCCGACCTGAAACTAATAAATATATGTACAATATATAAATCATAAGGTGCTTCAGAGGTAACGATGTTTACATACTCTATTATAAAATAAACTGCAGTGTCAGCTATTTCAATACTTTCAATACACAATAACACAAATAACACAAACACTGATCAACCAGCTCGTGTTACAGTACCTGAGTATTTCTAGTATTTGCTCAGTGGTCTTTCCTTCCTCACTGAATGACAAGTCAAGCTGCTGCGGTTGCTGTTGTTGTTGCAGCTGGCGGCTCTTAGCAGCTATTTCATCCATTTGTTCATGCAGGAGGGAATTCTGCTTTCCCAACTCCTCACAGTGACGGCTCTGATTTGACAGATCCTCCTGAATGACAGTCATAGTAAGGACTGTTACGATCATTCACAAACAGTCTTCTAATTACATTTTAATTTTCTTAAACTAAGATTCATAATGTGGTTTGTTCAACTTTATATATCTCAAACAGTTATTCAGACCTGTGTGAAAAGAGGGATGTTAGCTTGCCCGATTAAGATTATTGGGTTGTTGTTCTACCTTCAGCTTTTTCTCTGCTGTACTCCAGGCTGCAGTTTTCTCCTGCAGGAGGGAGGTGGTCTTCTTCAATTCCTCCTCTAACTCCATCTTTTGTGCTGCTCCTTGTTGGAATTTTTTCTTCAGTTCCTGTAGAGCCTCCACATCAGCAGCATGAAGCATTAGCTCCCGCTCATACTTAGCCTGTGCCTCTCCAGCTAGCTTAGTCTGACAGGAGAAGAGAAGGGGAGGGACCTTCAGTTGCATGTCAAGTGTGGTTTTCTTACTGTAGGCAAAAATTAAAAAGAAAATACTGGCAACCACCAGCGTTACCCCTCAGCCTCCTAGTAGACACACTTATGATATCATTTTCAAAATCCTACATCACCTTGTTGTCAAGTTATCAAGTCCACAAGAGTTTTGGAAAACTTACTCTGTCCTTGAATCTCAGTGACCTTGACCTCAAACTCCTTCAAGAATTTTAGTAGATGCACCTATGTTATCAATTTGAAAATCTAGATAACTTCTTTTTTGAGTTATGAAATTCACAAGAATTTCTGAAAATTAGGTCAAGGTCACTGAGATTCAAGCTAATCCAAGATCTACGTTGCCTTGTTTATGAGTTGGTGGTGGGGTGATGATAATACCCCACCACCTTTTTACGGCTGAAGGGTAAAAACTGGTAGGAGTACAGTAGAAACCAAGTATATTAATCAATGTACGTGTGTGTACCTGCAGCAGGCTGTCCTGTACAGCCTTCTGCTCCAGAGTTACAGCAGCAGCTGCCCTCTCCAGAGCCTCCTGCTGCTCTACCCGACTGGCTTTCAGACTGCGTTGTAGCTCACACACCTGTACAAAGAGAGTAAAGGAGATTACGGTCATTGCATTATCAAATTGTCCGTGGATCTATATGTGCCTGAACAATTGAGCTTATTCTATAATTTGCATTTTAAAAACAAACAATTGTTGGTGACTAATTTGTCATATCATTCATAATAATTATGCTCACGTGGGTCATGCAGCACAAAGTTATTAAAGTTGTGATGGTGAAGGCAAACATGGCTGGAAGCGTTACTGCTGGAGATTCAATTCCCAAAAGAGCAGCTACTTTAGTGGTGTGGAATTATTTTAGATACAAACCAGCATATACACAACAGACCACGATAATATGAGTGCAAAAAGCCTGTAATGTCGAAGGGGGGAAATATCTCTAACTTATTTCACCTTCTTAAGCATCAGCACCCAAGCCTGTATCAGGAATGTCTGAAAGCCTGGGAGGAAAGCTCTGCAGCTAATGCTACAAAACTAAAACAAAGTAAGCTAGTTCAGCATGGCATCACCAAGTCTCTCGCCAGTTGCATGACTTGATGCATTCTCAATGATCCAGGTAAGTAAATCCCAAAAGGTTGATTCTATTCACCTGGACGTAGACGATATTACCCAAACTGTCACCATCAAGACGGCACTCCCAGAGTCATTGTTATCTGTGAATTACTATGCACTAACCACAGATTTATAGTCAAGTAGTATGACAGAGCCTTACCTCAGTCTGAGGCAAAGAACAGGGGGAGAAATTTTATTTTTATACTTCTTAAAGTTATTGCACTTTTTAAAGTAGTTTTCATAGAATATTTCAAGTCAATGTGTTATGTTTATTTTGTCAAATGAATAACAACCAATTTTTTCTGTATTTTGGCAAATTTATCGCTATCGTGATAATACTGATTTGGGATGCAGACGATAAAACACACGGTATAGGGATTAGTAGAAAAATCTGAATTAAGCCATCTTCAGGGCTTACTTTCCTAGTGACAATGGCATACACAATTAATCATGTGGCTGCCAGTTAATGATCATTGCCATGAGAGTAGAAATAGCTGATGCTCTGTTAAAGCATTTTTAAAAAGCACCTTATATACAAATGTGCAAATAGTTTTTGACTGCCTGGCTTATTTTTTCACGTTTCTTGTTGCCTTTGTATTGTACGTATGGTAGAATCTTGAAGTCGACATCGAGTCAACATTTACAAAAATTATACACACAGGCTCAAATATACAAACACTGACTTAAATGTTTTACAAAGTGGTGCCGAAGGTTCTACAATGTATTTTAACTCGACACAGTCAAAGCCTATTTACTTCTCATTGGCCATCATGATTGACTCTAACTGCTAGTTTTTCTTTGCCAGCATAAAAATGTATTTGTCTGAAATGAAAATTAGATTGACCAATATACAACAATGGGAAAGTCCCAGAAATTCAGCAAAGATCTAAGAAATTATAGATTTACACAAGTCGGGAAGGTTTAGTGGAGCAATTTCTAAACAAATGTAGATTCCAAATTTTGTTCAAATTCAAGTTATTCAGTGTGTCTTTTTCCAGAGCATGGCAAACTAACACAAGAACCTCCAAGGCTCAAGCCCGGAAACTGCTGAAACACCACTGTCACGGTCCACATTGAAGCAAGTTTAATGTAGCTGTGGACTGAGTGGGTGACATCCAAGAAAGAACCCCCTAGTCCAAAATTAACACTTTCAAGCTCAACTTTGCAGCTGCCCACACGGGCACTTGTTTTTAAAGTCATTAAAGATGTATGCTGTTCAATTGTTCCACTCTATTCTAAGAGATCAGTAAAAGTCTAAATTACTATAACATTTATCCCTGATAAGTGTATATATGCAAACTTATGACCACAGCACTAAGTAAACGTGTGATTGTATCAGAACACATGTTAAATTATAACTCACTTGTTTCTCCACTGCACCCACAGCCTTTCTTCTTTCCTCTTGCTCTTGCTGCTTCATTTTCTCCAACTCTAAAATCTTCTTCTCCAGCTGCTTCTGCACCTCTTCCGACTCTTTCAGACGAACCTCCAGAGGAGAACGTAGCTAAAGCATGAAGAAAGGTCAGTATGAGAGTATGTTAAAAGGTGCACAGAGCAAGGAAGTACAGTATTTAGTAGTATTTAGGAGTGGTACCTCCTTCTCTTTCTCTAGACTGTCTTCCAGAGTCAGCACCACGGATCTATACTGCTCTACGGAGGCATTAGCACTCTTCAGCTGCTCCTCTAATTCACTCTTTTTCTCCTCAACACTGTGCAGGAGACCTTTCACCTCTGAGAGCTCCTGCTCTGATTGGCTGGGTAGCTGGGAGGCTGCTGGGACTGGAGAGCGCACTGTGGGAGACATTACTATTGTTTTACAGCTGACTTTGAGTATACAGGTACATTAACCCTTTGTACGGCCATAATAACTTACCTCTCAACGGTGCTCGGAGGCCTACTGCCCTGGTAACTGGCGTGGTGGTGGTGCTGGAGGTGGTGGTAGCCTCAGAGGAGGTAGCAGAGGCCAGCTGGGCTTTCAGTGCTGCCACCTGCTGTTCAGAGCTACGCAGCAGCTCCCTGGTCTTCTGCTGCAGTGTGTTTTGGGTCTCCAGCTGCTTCTTAGCTTCTAACAACTGAGCCTGTAGAGCAAATGGAGGTTACAAAGGAACAAGGAATGAAACTCTTATAACACACACACACACACACACACACACACACACACACACACACACACACACACACACACAGTCTATCAGTCTACTTGAGCCATGCGCTCTCCAACAACGTTTACAATGAAAGAAATAAACACAAATATTATACATACGTCCATAGTACGCCCAAGGGCATGTCTCTGTGCCACTTCCTGTTCTAGTCTGGTCTTCATCGAAGCCAGTTCTGACTCCAGTTGTTCTATCTTGTTGTTCAGATGCTGGCGTGTCTCTGTTTCTGCACGCTCCATTGTCAACTGGACATGACATCCCAAGAAAGTGAATTTAACACTTTTAAACTTTAGACATGCTTTATACCTATACTGAAGGAGAAAGAGATGAGTACCAAAACAGGTGTTCAGAGTAGTCTAAAGCTTTGGTATATTTACATACACCTCATACTACAGCTGGGCCATATTATACTTCACTTTATACTTTATAATGTTAGGCAATGATAAGAAAATGACATAAAATGCGCATGCGCGGTGCCTTTGTTTTCATACGCACATGGCAGAAAAAGCATGGCGGCGACGGAAAACAAGAAGGGCAAAGGTGGATTGTTGAATGAAACAGATGAACAAGAATTGTTTTCAAAAACCTGCAACTTCAGTGATGTGAAACTGGTTTGGTTTTTGTCCGTCAGATACCCACCAAAGCACATTTTTTGTAGAACATGCAAGTGGACCGTCGTTATTAACGTATTTTCTGCACTATAATGGGGCGACCGTGGTTCAGGGGGTTGGGAAGCTCATCTTGTAACCAGAAGGTTGCCGGTTTGATCCCCAGCTCTGTTTGTCTTAGTCATTGTGTCCTTGGGCAAAACACTTCACGTACAGCCTACTGGTGTTGGCCAGAGGGGCCGATGGCGCGATATGGCAGCCTCGCTTCTGTCAGTCTGCCCCAGGGCAGCTGCGGCTGCAACTATAGCTGCCTCCACCAGTGTGTGAATGTGAGAGTGAATGAATAGTGGCATTGTAAAGCGCTTTGAGGGTCTCAAAAAGCGCTATATAAATGCAATCCATTATTATTATTATTATTATAATTATTATTATAATAAGGCACTCTTAAAAGCCTCTTAAAAGCCTTTAATTTTCTCAAAAATGAACAGTGCACCTTAAAATCTGGTGCGCCTTATGTATGAATTCTGGTTGTGCTTACTGACCTGGAACTCATTTTATGCACAAAAATCTGTCAAAAAATGTCTTAGTATGACTTTGGTAAGCTACGAAGCCACGCTACTTGATGGATTGTCAGAGCATAACAGCTACCGTAGTCAGGAGCCTAGCGGAGTAATACGTACTGCGCTTCAACATAATATTACCGTATTGTGTGTGTGTATAAGGACCCCAAAATGGCACCTGTTAAGAGACATGCGTATGAAGCACATTTTAAACTCAAGGCTATCAATCGCGCAGTAGAACATGGGAACAGAGAATTCAGCATTAATGAGTCAATGGTACAGAAGTGGAGGAAGCAAGAAGATAGACTTACAGTGGGGCAAAAAAGTATTTAGTCAGCCACCGATTGTGCAAGTTCCCCCACCTAAAAGGATGACAGAGGTCAGTAATTTGCACCAGAGGTACACTTCAACTGTGAGAGACAGAATGTGGAAAAAAAAAAAAAAATCCATGAATCCACATGGTAGGATTTGTAAAGAATTTATTCGTAAATCAGGGTGGAAAATAAGTATTTGGTCAATAACAAAAATACAACTCAATACTTTGTAACATAACCTTTGTTGGCAATAACAGAGGTCAAACGTTCACTATAGGTCTTTACCAGGTTTGCACACACAAGCTGGTATTTTGGCCCATTCCTCCATGCAGATCTTCTCGAGAGCAGTGATGTTTTGGGGCTGTCGCCGAGCAACACGGACTTTCAACTCCCACCACAGATTTTCTATGGGGTTGAGGTCTGGAGACTGGCTAGGCCACTCCAGGACTTTCAAATGCTTCTTACGGAGCCACTCCTTTGTTGCCCGGGCGGTGTGCTTTGGATCATTGTCATGTTGGAAGACCCAGCCTCGTTTCATCTTCAAAGTTCTCACTGATGGAAGGAGGTTTTGGCTCAAAATCTCACGATACATGGCCCCATTCATTCTGTCCTTAACACGGATCAGTCGTCCTGTCCCCTTGGCAGAAAAACAGCCCCATAGCATGATGTTTCCACCCCCATGCTTCACAGTAGGTATGGTGTTCTTGGGATGCAACTCAGTATTCTTCTTCCTCCAAACACGACGAGTTGAGTTTATACCAAAAAGTTCTACTTTGGTTTCATCTGACCACATGACATTCTCCCAATCCTCTGCTGTATCATCCATGTGCTCTCTGGCAAACTTCAGACGGGCCTGGACATGCACTGGCTTCAGCAGCGGAACACGTCTGGCACTGCGGGATTTGATTCCCTGCCGTTGTAGTGTGTTACTGATGGTGACCTTTGTTACTTTGGTCCCAGCTCTCTGCAGGTCATTCACCAGGTCCCCCCGTGTGGTTCTGGGATCTTTGCTCACCGTTCTCGTGATCATTTTGACCCCACGGGATGAGATCTTGCGTGGAGCCCCAGATCGAGGGAGATTATCAGTGGTCTTGTATGTCTTCCATTTTCTGATGATTGCTCCCACAGTTGATTTTTTCACACCAAGCTGCTTGCCTATTGTAGATTCACTCTTCCCAGTCTGGTGCAGGTCTACAATACTTTTCCTGGTGTCCTTCGAAAGCTCTTTGGTCTTGGCCATGGCGGAGTTTGGAGTCTGACTGTTTGAGGCTGTGGACAGGTGTCTTTTATACAGATGATGGGTTCAAACAGGTGCCATTCATACAGGTAACGAGTGGGGGACAGAAAAGCTTCTTACAGAAGACGTTACAGGTCTGTGAGAGCCAGAGATTTTCCTTGTTTGAGGTGACCAAATACTTATTTTCCACCCTGATTTACGAATAAATTCTTTACAAATCCTACCATGTGAATTCATGGATTTTTTTTTCACATTCTGTCTCTCACAGTTGAAGTGTACCTCTGGTGCAAATTACTGACCTCTGTCATCATTTTAGGTGGGGGAACTTGCACAATCGGTGGCTGACTAAATACTTTTTTGCCCCACTGTATCTGACTGATTTGATTCGCTTAATGTGCCTTATAATGCTGTGCACCTTACGGTCCAAAAAATACGGACTTGACTTATTTATTTGGCACACTGCAGTTTCATATTGCAAAGCACCTCTTTTTAACTTTTGTGGATATTATACATGGTTATGCTCAGGATATGTCAGCCCATTTCCACTGAAAATGCCTTTTGGTTAAACTATCAGCAAGGAATTTGCATTTGCACTGTTACATTTTTATACAGGGAGTGCAGAATTATTAGGCAAATGAGTATTTTGTCCACATCATCCTCTTCATGCATGTTGTCTCACTCCAAGCTGTATAGGCTCGAAAGCCTACTACCAATTAAGCATATTAGGTGATGTGCATCTCTGTAATGAGAAGGGGTGTGGTCTAATGACATCAACACCCTATATCAGGTGTGCATAATTATTAGGCAACGTCCTTTCCTTTGGCAAAATGGGTCAAAAGAAGGACTTGACAGGCTCAGAAAAGTCAAAAATAGTGAGATATCTTGCAGAGGGATGCAGCAGTCTCAAAATTGCAAAGCTTGTGAAGCGTGATCATCGAACAATCAAGCATTTCATTCAAAATAGTTAACAGGGTCGCAAGAAGCGTGTGGAAAAACCAAGGCGCAAAATAACTGCCCATGAACTGAGAAAAGTCAAGCGTGCAGCTGCCAAGATGCCACTTGCCACCAGTTTGGCCATATTTCAGAGCTGCAACATCACTGGAGTGCCCAAAAGCACAAGGTGTGCAATACTCAGAGACATGGCCAAGGTAAGAAAGGCTGAAAGACGACCACCACTGAACAAGACACACAAGCTGAAACATCAAGACTGGGCCAAGAAATATCTCAAGACTGATTTTTCTAAGGTTTTATGGACTGATGAAATGAGAGTGAGTCTTGATGGGCCAGATGGATGGGCCCGTGGCTGGATTGGTAAAGGGCAGAGAGCTCCAGTCCGACTCAGACGCCAGCAAGGTGGAGGTGGAGTACTGGTTTGGGCTGGTATCATCAAAGATGAGCTTGTGGGGCCTTTTCGGGTTGAGGATGGAGTCAAGCTCAACTCCCAGTCCTACTGCCAGTTTCTGGAAGACACCTTCTTCAAGCAGTGGTACAGGAAGAAGTCTGCATCCTTCAAGAAAAACATGATTTTCATGCAGGACAATGCTCCATCACACGCGTCCAAGTACTCCACGGCGTGGCTGGCAAGAAAGGGTATAAAAGAAGAAAAACTAATGACATGGCCTCCTTGTTCACCTGATCTGAACCCCATTGAAAACCTGTGGTCCATCATCAAATGTGAGATTTACAAGGAGGGAAAACAGTACACCTCTCTGAACAGTGTCTGGGAGGCTGTGGTTGCTGCTGCACGCAATGTTGATGGTGAACAGATCAAAACACTGACAGAATCCATGGATGGCAGGCTTTTGAGTGTCCTTGCAAAGAAAGGTGGCTATATTGGTCGCTGATTTGTTTTTGTTTTGTTTTTGAATGTCAGAAATGTATATTTGTGAATGTGGAGATGTTATATTGGTTTCACTGGTAAAAATAAATAATTGAAATGGGTATATATTTGTTTTTTGTTAAGTTGCCTAATAATTATGCACAGTAATAGTCACCTGCACACACAGATATCCCCCTAAAATAGCTAAAACTAAAAACAAACTAAAAACTACTTCCAAAAACATTCAGCTTTGATATTAATGAGTTTTTTGGGTTCATTGAGAACATGGTTGTTGTTCAATAATAAAATTATTCCTCAAAAATACAACTTGCCTAATAATTCTGCACTCCCTGTATAGCTTTAATGCACATAAAAAAAAACAGCTGAGTGAAAATAAATTGATGGGTTTTTTACACTAATAAAGTTGTGGAATTATATCGATATCAGTTATATCGTTATCGCAAATTTTCCAATATATATTGTGCTAAATATTTTTGTCCATATTGCCCTGCCCTACCTCATACATATAGAAATTACCAAAAGCATCATGTCTCCAAACCCTGCTGCTGTAATATGGTACCTGTATGGTCTTGAGGTTGGTGAGCAACAAGTTTTGGTTACGTTGTTCAGCCAGCATGGCTTCCTTCTCTCGACTGAGTCGACTCTCTGCTTGTCTCAACATGTCTCTCTCTTTTGTCAGGTTCTCCACACGCACCTACAGACAGAGACAGGTTACTGATAAAATGACAAAGGTGACAAAAGTGCCCATGAAACAACAAATATGACCATGAACTTGATCCAAATTCAGAGAATCATATATGTAATATTTTGTTCTTGCTCTCACCAAGAAAGATTATTTTTGTTTTGTCTCGTTCAGACCCAAAAGTACACATGATTAGAATTTTAACTTACTAGGGAGCACATTCATTTCCCTTTTTATTCCGTTTATGTTTATGAAGCAACTGCAAAAGCTACGTGAACATAAATTGCTAACTGGTTATGCCTTTATGGGGCAGTCTGGTTTTATTTTTAACATGTAGGTGTCATGTGTGGCTCAGCCATTAAACTGCGAATCCGCCAGTGCTAAAAGATGTTTGAAGTAAATGTGGAATTGAAGCCTAAAACGCACATTGATACAGTCTACTATAACCTTTCTTCCCAATCATTCATAGTAACGTTTAATGTACTTCCAAAGTGAGTTAATATAAACTTCTCAGACATATCACAGGTGTTTAATAGACCAAACCAGAAAGAACTCTGGAGTATTGAAAATCCTCTCTTGTTTTGATCTTCTCAGACTGCTGAAACCTAATGTACAGAGAGGCAGATGTACTTTTGGGCCATTTCCATTGCAAAGAGAGAAAAGAAGGCGCGGAAATTTTACAACACAAAAATCTGTCAACCGGTCTTTTAGGTTAAAAAGCAGACAGACCCATTAGTCTAGCAAAATAAGTTATAAATAAAACTCCTTGCAGTGGTCAAGAGGCCCAGCTGTAAATTAAGTTATTACAAGTACAAAAAAAACCACCATGTGCCTAAATTAAGCTACTATGTTAATATTATCTTAGGAAAATATTGGTTTTAATGTTTAATGTTCTCCATAAGTCCCTTTATTTTTCTAGCCGTCCTGATCCCCACTGCTTGTCTTGCTCACCTCTTCCAGAGCAATTTTTTCATTAGCCTGTCTCAGGTCCTGGCTCATTGTGTGGATAATGTGCTCGTGTCGCTGGGCTGTTGCAGACATCTTTTGGTTCCTCTCCTGAAGGATAACGATCTCTCGGCGGTATGCTGATACAGCCTCCTGGAGTATTTCGTATCTGGTATTTAGAAACACACACAGATCTCAGCCTTTAAAAATAAATCCTGGCAACTCCCAGTACTACCCCTAAGCCTCCTGGTAGACACACCAATGGTATCAATGCTACATCACTTTGTTTTTAAGTTATTGCATTCACAAGATTGAGAAAAATTTCTTCTGACCTTGAGATCACTGACATTCAAACTCGTACAAGATTTTTAATAGATGCAACTATTGTATCAATTTGAAAACTGAGTCACTGCATTTAACGACAATACTCCTTCAGCCGTTTACAGGCGAGGGGTAAAAAAAGCATAAACTGTCACATTAGTGTTTTGTGTCCTAAACCCACCGCTTGTTGCTGAACTCCAGCTGAGAAGTCAGCTTGGCATGGCTGGAGCGGAGTTCTGTCAGCTGCCTTTGCAGCCGATCATTGGTTTCATTCAGTATCCTGTCGTTCTCTGCCTTCTCCTTCTTATACAGCGCGAAGGCGTCATTGAGCTGGGAACAGACGCACATCAGAAGAGCTTCAAGAATTCGATTCCTAACTCAACATTCACTTTCATATAGAGATGTGCTCGTGTGTACCTGTTTTAAAGCTGCTTTTGTCTGAGCATTCTGTGCTGACTCTGCAGCAGCAGCTCTCTGAGGAGTAGAGCGAGTAGCTGGTATTGAAGAGCGGCCCTGTGCAGGTTGGGGAGAAGAGTCTTGACCTGAAGTTGCAAACAAAATAAATAAATAAAAATAAAAGCTTGACTGTGTGTGTATTCACCAACAAAGATGCTACATACAGGTCTTAGTATTTTTTTGTCACCTTGAGGGGGCAGACTGAAGCCAGTGCTCTGTGTCAGCAAAGCCTTGTACATGTCTCTCTGCCTTGCATTCGAGTCTGCCAGCTGTTTCTGCTGGTTCCTCTGCTCTCTCAGTTGCTCCACCTCCTTATGAAGTCGATCCACACTGGACTCCAACTCTGATATCCTACAAGAAACCAAGGGCACATACTTCATCTTTAAAATAGACAGATATTTTCCCTGATTAACTACGATAAATAAAGATATCAGTTGACTTCATAATTACCTGGTTGAAAACAGTAATGTGAATACCAAGATAAATAATGTACCATTATTAGCTAAAATGTTATTAATTTGCAATATTGTTAAAAAAATACTACAATAAAGTATTTAGAATCCCCGTTCCATGACAGGTAAAATAGCTATAATTCAATTTGATAATTTGCAAATGAATTAAATCCCATATTTAATTAAAATAGTGCAAATGCAAGATTTAAAAGGTTGAGTCTGAGTACACTCTTAGGAACTTGGAAATTAGCAGTTTAGAAAACAAAATGTTTAAAATTTTCAGCAGCTCAGTAGTTCATTGCCTAAAAAGTGTCAAAAAATATTTTCATGGAATGAGTCTGGACTACATGCTCACCAGTTTAGCCATGCTGTTGCAGAATGTGTTTTAGCATTAATAATAACAAATAAATAATAATGCTGAATTTAATTGCAATCACTTCAATCACTCACCCACAGAGTGGCAGCGGTTCCCCAACCTTTTTTGCGCCGCGGACCGGTTTATGCCCGACAATATTTTCACGGACCGGCCTTTAAGGTGTCGCGGATAAATACAACAAAATAAAACTAGTACCGGTACCGAAAAACAGAAGATTTATTCATAACACACATGAAAAGACCCAGGAAAACCAAGTTAACAATAAAAACAATAACAAAATAACGCTGAAAACCGATAAAAACCCTGAAAACCATACATTTCATACCTGAGCCTCAACTCTCGCGGCCCGGTACCAAACGACTCACGGACCGGTACCAGTCCGAGGCCCAAAGGTTGGGGATCGCTGCTCTAACGCATCTTTTGAGATTCCTTAATCAATCTTTGATCAAATTACCTAAAAACAAATGCTGACTAGTCCTACTGTGACTACCACACCAGACATTACAGTCCAATCTTTTGTCATCTCAGTGGCGTGAAGACACAAAACTCCCAATGGTTAGATTGATTTGCTTCTGTACATCCAATTAAAATCACGTCTACTAGTTACTGAAAGTTCAGTGTTAAGACATTTGTGTTACTGCATTGTGGACACAATTGTACACCAATTATAAAAATAAGTAGCAGGGCTAAATATAATAGCCCCATCACATTTACCGTGCTGATGTTACTTGGCTCTGCTGTTTGTCCTTCTCCTCCTCCAGCTCCCTCAGCCTTCCCAGAAGGCTTTGGTTGTGCCTCTGGAGCTCCTCCACACTGCGGAAAGACAGCTGGTGAGGGCTGATCACCTCTGAAGTCTTAGAAATGTCAGCAGAGCTGCCGTCATCCTTGGTCACGTGGTTGCCCCTGGCTTCCTCCAACTCCACCAGAAGACCACACACCTGAAGAGAAATGAATCAGTGCAAGCTCTACTCTGTGTTTGACATTAATAATTTATTATTTCCCTACTCACATGATGGGCATTAAACCTAATCGGATATAACAGCACTAATGAATGAATTTCTTCTGTGTATTGCTCTGAATATCTTAGGCTACGTTCATACTGCAGGCAAAAGTGCATCAAATCCGACTTTTCTGACCCTATGCGACCCATATCCAATCATGGTATGACAGTTTGAACGGCACAAATCCGATATTTTCAAATCCAATGTAGGTCACTTTCGTATGTGGTACTGAATCCGATACATATCTGATATTTTGGAAAGCAACTGCTGTTTGAATGGTCATGTTGCATTAAATCTGTCTTTTACGTCACTGACACAAGACAGACGGCAATTTCAGCGCCGGAGAAGACAGCCTCTCACATCCCAATCCCACCACTCCTGGTTCTGACTCCATGTCCATATATACCTCTGCACGGAGGTAGCAGCCATTGCTGCAAACAAGGCCATTATTACAGCTCTCTTTTTTCTCAGTGTCCTTCTTTCTCTAATTAATTTGTCAAAATTCTGTCGGTTACGACTGTGCAGAAATTGATAGACTGCTGCAACAACACCTACTAGCTCTGTAGCCGCCATTTTTTCTTCCGTAAACAGAGCATGTTGTGTGTGACGTCTTCTCTTGCACATGCAGGCTGCTTTGAGGGCCGTGAACCATTCACACTAGAGCTCGTTTGCTGTCACATTTTAGTTGTAATGTGAACAACCAGACAAAAAAAAAAAAAATCGTATTTGATCAAAAAAATCGGAATTGAGCATTAAGACCTGCAGTGTGAACGTAGCCTTAGCATACCTGAGCAGATGTATCCTCCAAGAGTCTTTCAATCCTCAGTTTCTCTCTCTCCAGGGTATCACAGTGCTGCTTTATCTCCTCTTTCTCTTTTTGCAAACTGTAGATTTCCTAATGGCAAAAAATGAACAATACGTAAGTTTTATGTAACCAAACAAATCAAAAAGTGAATCAATCGGGTTTATAAAACAGCTGCTTTACTGTTCGAGCTTGCTCCAGTTTGTTGCACAGGGAGGCCATGGATCTCTGCATGCTCTCGTACTCCTCCCTCTGTTGTTTCAGGACAGGAGCTTTGGATTCGACCTCCTGAACAATCTCATCCAGCACACGGCTCACTCTCCTCGTCTCTTGCTTCTCCAGCTGAAGCTGTGTCTGACACTCAGCATACGCATTATACAGCTAAACACAGAGACAGCAAAAGAAGAATTCTTAACCACAAAAGTCTACACTGCTCTCTACACTACAGTAGTACAGATACACTATTGGAAGGACGATTTACAGCACACTTGAAAATATCTAGAAACTTGCAATATATCAGAGTGTCTCAAGTAACAACCACAATAAACAAATGAATGGTTATTCTTGGTTAAGCCCTCCCTTTTTTTTGACGTAACATAGCAAAGCAATACAATGCTCTCTAATGGCCTAAAATTTTGTTCAAAACACTCCTTTGAAAAGCTGCTCTATGATGATGTGGTTTATGGCACCCTTTCTGGATATTCATAATACCAAATAGCCCTTCTACCACATCCCAAAGGTGTTTTATTGGATTCAGACGTAGTGTCTAATTCTCACTGACACCTTGGTAAAATCCTGTGAACTCACATCAAAGAACTTCATGCCAGGTTTAACAATCGCTGCAATGGAGGCTGCTGAAGGGCACATGGCATCCAACTGTTCTTCAGTCATAGAAGGCATGCCTGGAACACAGCATGCACATGTAAATAAAGCTGTTATGCGTTTCCAGAGACATTCTCGTAAAAGCAGACTTCAGCTTGATAAGCACAGGTAAGACGTGTGTGTGTGTGTTCTCACAGCAGTGTTTGCCTGCAGCCTTCACTGTAGCATTTTCCAACTCCTTCTCCATTTTCTTGATCTTCTCTTTAAGCTCTTCTTCAAGACGAGTCTTTAGCTCCTCACCCTCTGACACCTTCTTTTCTAGAGCCTTATTGGCTGCAAAGAGAGCAAAATCAACCACACAGAGGTCATCAGTAACACTTTGAATATGGAAAGGTACAGAGCAGGTTAAATATATTAAGAATACACATTTACTACAAAGGCTTTGGGGTTGATGATAGCACTAGTTTTTGTTTGCCTTATAAACGAATATTCAGACTTTTATTTAATGACCAGGTGTGCAGAAACAAAACTAAAAACATGGATTTGTACCTTCAAGTGTTTCTTTCACCAGCTTGCTGAGTTCTTCAACAGCTCTGCTCAGTTCTTGGGTCTTTGTCTCCATGTCTGTTGCTGCCCCCTACAGGGAGGAAAAGAATGACTCTTAGAAGAACATGGCACTACAGTATGACAGAAGGTCTTAGTTATTTAAGCAACAACTATCTTAGTGACTTTTCACCTTATAGAGTGAAGACAACTTGACATGAGCATTGAGTTCGTTGCGGTACTTCTCTTCCATGGCGCTCTTCTCATCTTTGACCTGGAAATACATTTAGAAAATAAATGCAATGCATAAAATATGTGTATGCAATCACTGTATCATTAATTAAATTGGCAGATTAAAAAAAATGCTGATCAATTGTTTGATCAATAAAACCATTAAACATACTTGAAGAGATCTTTCAATAAATCATGGAGCACAAAGTTTCGAAGGCAACTAACTAGAGTTTAAGCGCTTTGACACAGCTCTGTAGCTCACCACTGTCACCATGGAAACACAAAAACTCAAAGCTTTCCAAGAAGACAGAGTATAGATGACATTTTTATGACTTATCACATATTTATCTTATCTTATTTGACTTTGACTCTACTTGATAGCATTTATACATTTAAGAAAATGTTTTCTCTAAAAACTAAAATTGAATATGACGCATAAAAACACAGGAGTTTTTTGGTGTTTTTTTGGGACAAATGAAACAAGATGACGGACAAAACAAAAACAATGCGGTTTCTAAAATGGAAACCAATGAACAGTTCATTTTGAAAGACCTTTATTTTTTTCTCTTTTGAATATTTATTATTGCTCATTAAGAAGTCACAAGTATTTCTTATCCAATTAATCAATTACTAAAATAATCAAATGCTGCAGCCCTACACAAGTGTTTCTGTGTTACCTGTTTCAGTTTGTTGTTGAGGTCTTCAGCTCTTTTATTCTGACTTTCACCGGTTTCCTTCAGAACAGTGAGTTGACTTTCCAGTACAGCCACCTGTGGAAAGGAAAATATTGTTAATAAAGACGTTAGCACTGTAGCTAGAATAGCTAATTAACCCTACATATTCCACAACTACTGATAATAAAGGAGATTAAAACCAACAGGGAATTTACATTCAGTTTATACAGTACTGAATGTAAATACAGTACTGTATCAATCTTACCTTCTGCTCGCTGCTCTTCAGACTGCTCTGCAGCTCCACGATCTCTTCGCCTTTCTCTCTGTTGGTGTTCAGGAGTTCCTCAGTTTTGGTCTTTAGCTCTGCAGTCAACCACTCGATCTTCTTCTCAAGCAGCTCCTTCTCCTGCTCCATGCGCTTCTCCCGGTGCTGTAAGATACATTTCCAGTAACACTTCTCTCTTCACGCCACAAAAGATTTCCAGAGGGAAAAAATGGCATTTTAAAGGGGGACCAAATATGGTTTTTACTATAAGCTCAAAAATAAATAATTCGCAATCTTTGTTCAACCTGAACAGGCCTCAACACTTCTTATCTGAAAGAAACAGTTTCATTTTCTATCCCTTTAAGACTGTCCAACTACAAGGTCACTGTCTTCTAAAAGGCTGTCCCTTGTCTGGCTTCCACAAGTAGAACTCTGTGCCAGTAAGCACTTTCTCTGCAGGACTGCAGGCCTTCTCGATTAAGTCAAAAGTAATGATTATTGTGATCAGTCATTTTAGCCTCAAGCCCTTGCAAGACGACTCCAAGCCCGTCTTGCAAGTGCAGCTGCTGTTCTTGGCAGACCGCAGTTTAAGCAAACATCTGAAACAGAGATTAAAGCAAAGCATCTGTTTGTGTGTAATATTATGCTTCTTACCTGCTTATTGTGTAGTTTATTTGGTGTGTTTAACGTAAGGTGAACCTGTTGGGGTGTGTGTGTGTGTGTGTGTGTGTGTGTGTGTGTGTGTGTGTGTGTGTGTGTGTGTGTGTAGCGCACCTGTACAGATGCTGCAGACGACTGTATCTCGTCCAGTTTTAACTGCAGCTCCATCTTCACTTTGTTTGAGTCTGTCAGTTTCTCATTGAGACGTTTCACATCCTCTGCAAAGACAAATCCACAGACCACAAAAAGAAGCGTTAACAGGTTTCCACTGAACCAAACATGCACAATTTATCGAGGTGTATAGCTTCTGTAGTGAACTTACCAGAGACGTTCTCCACCTCCTGTGTTCTCTTCTCTAGCAACCGCTCCAGCTCTCTCTTCTCTGCCTCAATCTCATACTTGGTCTTGGTTTGCTGTATCCATACATACATGCACAAACAGTACTTGAATTATACTACTACACTAAGAGTGTGTAGAAAATTGAAATGTGTAACAATTATCCGGTATCTCCAGCAGACTTCTAAAGGAATTTCTGTGTTAATCTGTGTTAATGATGAGTAAAAGGTCTCTTTTTTATTAGCTGAGGTAATGGTTTTTCACTAATTCACACAGGGTCAAAAACATACAGACTCAAACACATGCGTACACCCTCACTAATACTTGGTTAAATGTCTCTTAGCAAGATGCACCTCAAACAGACAATTTTGGTAGCCATCAACAAGAGCTTCTGGTATAAATCTGGATGAATATTTCACCACTCTTCTTGGCAGAATTAGTACAGACTCTTCACTCTGGAGGAGTATGCAAAAATTGTGAAAGGAACCCGATACAAGCCAGTAAGTCAGGAAAGCTCACTTGTGACCAATGACAGTGATACTGACGTGAGTTGTTGAGAATATCCTGGTAAGCGCTGCTGTTTTTACACGTGCTAGTTACTCTTAGCCAGTTTTAGTGAAGCTTTATTTGAAGAGGCTCTAACATTGCTGGACTCTGACACTTGGTGACAAAACTCTCACACAATGTAAGAATAAACTGTTTAGTCTGAAAATGCAGAAAAGGAATTATAATTTGCCTCCATATCAGACACCACAGTTCTCTTCTCCAGACCAGTCTCTAGCACATACATAAAAGCCAAGGCAACAGTGTCCATCGTGAGTACTATATCCAAGATGGAGGGGCACACATTGTAGCTCCTAATAACTAGTGCCTGCTCCTATGTGTTTTTAATAGATCACTTCTGAGTTTATGAGAATGCAGTAATTAGTTAGAAGATGTAATTACACACTAATCAATGTATATTTACAAGTACAATAATCCTTTTTTCTGTTAAATAATCTCAAAAGACTATGATGCTACCATTACCAAGCTTAAAGATGTTGATTTTAGAATAGAGTTTATATTTTTGGTGAGTCCACTACAGCATAAAATTCTAGGATATATGCTTCAGTGGGAAATCCCTCAGACCTCACCTCCCACAGCCCATGACTACTGTGATTGGCCTGTTCTGTACCATCGATTCCTCCTGTGCATTTCTGGCTATTTTTTCACTGCAGTTTATCAATTTATCAGTAACAGATTAACAATCATTGTCTACTAGCAGCAACCAACCAACCCACCCAGTGATATCATGCTATGTACTCGCACAACATGGCAGTAAACACTAACCATGTTCAAAGATTTAGCTGGGTGTAGCACCGATAAATGAAGCATAATTGTATCAACACAGCTTTTAAGTTATGTCAATATAAAGCCCTTATGGGCATGTTTACCTGTTGCGATGGTTTATCTTCGGTGCTCTCTCCTTCTATTCCCTTTAGAGCGCTCAACTCTTCATCTGAAGAGAGAAACATTACAACCCATGGCATCACGAGATCCAGAAAAACAGTGCTAGACTACACTAAAACCTCATGATTCATTTAAAAACAGTCTCTGGTAAAGCATAAAAAGACTGTACAATGAATTACACTAGATTTCTTTTAATAACCCTCACACCCAAATCAGGTGCCATTAGCAGCTGTAACCTCTGAAATGTCTAACTGAGAGTGTCTTTGCAGAAACATTTCAGCCAGTGTTATAAACTAAATAGGCCTTGTTTAGGCCTATAATATAGAACATCAACAAGGATGGTCATCTATAACAGCAGAATATCAGCGTTGGCTAAAACCAATATCACTTTGTGGCGGGGCGTGGCCTACGGTGCCGTGCAGAGGAGGTGGACGCACCTGCACGGCATTCGCAATCACGCCCCGCCGAATTAAATATTGTACTGGGTCCTGTGGTTGTGGCTGTTGTTGTTATGTTGAGCTGGCAGCGGGAGAGCTGCAGCTCTGAGTGCGAATGTACAGCAACCGCGAAGGGATTAATAAAAAAGTATCAAAATGCCACTGGGTCTGCCGTGTATGTTTACACACTTGTTATCAGCCTTATAATACTGTGCAAACGTTTCAAGCCACCCCTTGGTTATTTATATTTTTCTAGGAAAAATGGGAAATGTAAGTGAATAAAAACAAAATATTGTTAAAACTGTTCAGTTACTAAAGATCTATTTGATCTGAAACAACAAAAAATTTTTTAAAAAGAAACTAAACAAATGGAATAACATATCAGCATCTGATTTCAACCTACATTTTTTTATAATCCTGTTTTCCCAGAATTTCACAATCAGTGCATCATTAAACATCAATGTATTTTTTTTTTCAAAGTGGACTGTACAATTAAGTTCTGTGCTGATATAGACAACATGTAGAATAAAGACACCAGCTGATATGGATATGATGACTTACTGAGCTTTTTATTTTCCTCCTTGAGGGTCTGCAGATCTTTGGTAGCAGACAAGATCTGTTCCTGACTCTCCGCCAATCTCTTCTCCATGTCAAAGTACTGTTGCTCTATATTGGGCAAAAGTCAACAGGAACACAGGTGTACACAAGAAATATACACTTTAGTACTTGTCCGGTCACAAACACAGAGATCTGCAATGCTGATTATTATTTATTTATATATACACATACATACACATATATATATATATATATATATATATATATATATACATATATATAAAATATTTACATATATATTAACTTATAATTTGACAAAATCCCCTTTTCAGTACTGATAAAAGGTAGTGCCAAACTCTATTCGAATTTACAGTAACATTGTGTGCATTTGGTTAATGGCGACAACATAAAAACACAGGCTGGTACAAGATGTTTTTCAATAATTTGGGAACTGTTTTTATTTCAACACACTACACATCACTACTTAATAATAAAATAACTTCAACAACTGGACACATCTCCCTTCCGCCAAAATTAGCCTTAGCTTGATAGCGCAGCTAACGTTAGCGTGCAGGAGTAAGGGTAGTGAAACACATACATGTTTTATACCCAAACAGAGTGAGTACTCTAAATACTAGAATACTGGAATCTAGCAAGCAACAAAAGCAAGTTAAACGCCAAATAGCTAACCAATACGGACTTGTTCTAGGTACCCACCGCTGTCTGCTTTGAATCGCTCATGTTGCGTCTGGAGCGCCTCGTTAGCATTCTGCAGCTCCGTTACAAACTTCTCCAACTTGTTCTGGATGCCTTTCGGGAGCTTATTCAGCTCCGTCCGCTCCAGAGCCTGAAGCAGGACGACCGCCATCGCTGCCTACTCGTCCCGAAGAATAACGGTAAACTCTTGTAAAATAATCTTAATCTGTGCACCGTCTACAACCAAACTAACAACTAAAAAATGTCAAATTAGACGCGTACACAGGCAGGAAGTTTGCTTCATACTTTCAAAATAAGGTAATGAAGTTAGACGAGGTAAATGAAAACTACTTATTAAAGCTGAGATGCGATGAATCGATATACGCTCTTCGAATATAAAAGTTAAATTGTTAATTTAATGTATATGGGCAGCTACAATGTATTTATCTGGTCTTGCCTCCAAGCCTACCTGGCTCTTATTGCAGCAAATTTTATTTTGAAGAAAAACTCTCAGCGCTAGTTTGCTTTGGTATGCTGACCATTTCCATCCCGAGTCACCTATTACGACACAGACGTGCGACGGAAATTTGTCAATGCATTTTTTTTGTTTTTGGTCTGCTGACGAACCATTAGACCTGTCAAAATTGCCTGCTTTTTTGGTTGAGGTTTTAGCAACTGTTTTACTTCTTTTGAATATTTTCCATGGTACGTGGAAGCTTATGACGTCCACGCTGTATTTTATAGTGAACCTGAACTGTTATTTTAATGAAATGTAGCTAAAATATGAGCTAGCTAAAGTTAGAGGGGCAAACAGCTGTAAATAATCAATGAGCGACTGCATATTTACTGCTTTTAATTCAACCGTATTTATAGATTAGAAACACTCACTTGTTGTAGTGCTCCACATCTCTTTTTCCGTGAACTGTTTATTTACAGAAGCTCTTGGATAAAGTGCAATGTTTATATCACCTCTTCATTTCCCTGTCAGAAATAATGGGTCGTGGATATATAGTCCAAGATGATGTGGAGGGATATCTGTCGAAACTCTGTGAACAAAAGGCAGACCCAGTCACAGGACTGCTAATTGGACAGGTACCTGTGCATACTAACATCTGTCGTGTATTAGGCCATGTGTAAAAACAGAGGCTTTAGAACTTTGCGTTCATTATACCAATTTTTTGTTATATGCAAAGAGTGTGTCTAGCGGTGGCATATGTAAAATTTGTTCAAGATATTGAATCAGGGCTACAACCAAAGTCCTTTTTAGAAGCAAGTAACAGTCACAAATACTTTGAATAGTATTCCAATACGTTTGTCAATTGTGTTAAACTTAAGAAGTGAAATGAGAAAAAAAGAAAAGAAAGTGAATCTGTGTATTAGCCCTTCTGTCCATATAATATCAGAAAATAGTTGAAAAATACTAAAATCCTTTCAGGATGGAGTCCAGAGTTACTCAGTTTTATGTGAGCTGTGAAATGGTGAAAATGATTCTATGTTCTCAAAGATTAGATGGAAATTAATTAAATGCACTACATATAGTTCTGTGCAGAAATATTCTGCCACCCCCATTTTCTATGTTTTATTTCCAAAGATCCAAACATGTCATTTTTTATCATGGTCTTGAGCTGCAGTTCTTCAGGCTTTCTGAAGGTCTGTCTATTGCAGTATAGTCTCTGTATGTGACCATTTTCAGAGGAACTGGACTGAAAATCCATGGCAGCAGGTCTTATGGAGTGATGAATCCAAATTTGAAATCTTTGGTTCAAATTGTCAATATGTATTCAGACAGTCAGGAAAGTGGTGCAGCAACAATTGTCTACAGCCACCTGTAAAACATTGACGGAGCCTCTGTTATGGTTTGCTTCTGCATTGCAGTCAGTAATGTTACACTCTCACTAAAGTGCTTGCTCATAGGGGTCATATGATTGTTGGGGTTTTCTCTGTATTATTGTAGGGTCTTTACCTTGCAATATAAATTGCCTCAAGGCATTTTTTTTTGTGATTTGGCCCTATATAAATAAAATTTAATTTAATCATCTTGACAGAGAAAAAAACAAAATGCAGAAAGTCAAGAGAACAATTCATGAAGACTGCGTAAAGAAATTACTAGAAAGCTGCCTAACACAGAGTTCATGCTGTGTTGAAGAATAAAGGTGGTCATGCTGAATATTGACTTTCAAGCTAGTTAGAATTATAACTGAGTTTTAGCCTGTATACTGTATTTCCATGCATATTTGCACATTTTCATAAATCACTGGACCTATTTCCAATTTTTCTGGCAAAATCTAAAGAAACAAAGAGTGGCTAAAGACTTTTGCACAGTACTGTACACATGCTTTAAAATTAATACGTGAGCACCAAATGTCACAATACGATAGGACATCAACATGCTGTGTGTGGAGTGAAGAGAGATTAATCAATATTACTGACTAAATATTTCAGAGCTCAACGCAAAGGGATTTTGTTGTCATGGCAATTCGGACCCCCCAAAAGGAGGAGTCTGCTGCAGCAGCTAGAAACTCTGTGGACAAGGAGTGGGTCACCGAGCATGCTCGACAGGTAGTTAAAGAGGGCCATGCCTTTCTTCCAGCACAAACTGATTTGATTTCAGCATGTATTATGCTCATGTATTAAATGAGGAGTGGAATGTGCTTTGAAATGAGCTGTGCACCTAGGTAGACGGACTTGCACACTGCTAGGGTTCATGTTTGCTATTGATTTCCAGGTGTCCAGGATGCTGCCCGGAGGCCTCTCTGTAGTGGGAGTCTTCATCATCACTGATGCAGATGCCAAGGACGCACTAACTACACTCCGACAGGTGAGAGTCATGTTGACACTGTTTCCAGCAAAATCATTTTGAAATTCTTGTAATGTGCTATAGCTTGTAGTGTGAAAGCTTAATCGAAAATCAACTTAAGTGATTAGAAACGAGGTCTTAAACCTGCAGCTCTAGAGCCACATTTAGCTTTTTTGCCCATAATCCAGTTACTCTCTGTGGCTTTGACCTAAAATTAATATATCAAAATGAGCATTGTAAATTTTTTTACAATTTACTTTTTTTTTTAATCATTGTTTTAAGTGATTCTAAAAAATGTGCAGCCTATATGTCAAATTTAAAATAAAATGTTTTAATATGTCTGTCACCTGGTGCTTTATGCTCTCACTCTTGCTAAGCTCCAGTAGTGGTGACTTCCATGAATGTTAACACATAAGTGGCTGCACATAAATAGATAGTTCCACCAGCTGTGAATTCATTCATTCATTCATTTATTTGTTCATTTCCAGGCACAACAAATACCTATATTGAACATAAAATGCACAAAACAAAAAACAAAAATTGCCTGAAAAAGGAGTGGGACGAAGAAAACTTATTAAATCCCACCCCTATACTCACTCATCAACAAAAAAACAAAAAACAAAACAAAACAATATACTTCCCGCAGCTACGCCCATTATTGCATACAGTCCCATCAACAGCCCCGGGCGCATACAAGCATCTAAACTGCAGCTCGCAAACAACAATTAGAGCCTTCATAACTGAATACAGAATATATAAATTATAAATTACATTACCACAGGTAACAGGCAGTAATAACTACAAGTAACAAACACACACATACACACATACATATACATACATATATATCTACACACACATGTACATATATGTACATACATACGCACACTATTTGTTTTTTTCGTTTTTTTAATCCATACCAGCAATGGTAAGAGAACAGACATTACAGAGCACACTAAAAAACCATCATTGAGTATACTGTGACCAGACCAACTGTTTGTAGAGAAATTTAAATCTATGAATATTTTTGCATTGTTTCAGTTGTAAACTCAGACTGTTCCAGATTTTCACACCACATACAGACACACAAAAACCTTTACGGGTTGTTCGAGTTCTGGGTAATTTGAATTCTCCAAATCCTCTAACATTATAAACCTTTTCTCGAATTTCAAATCTAGTTTGTAAATTTGCCGGTAAAAGTTTAGTAAAAGCTTTATACAAAATTATGGATGTATTGTAATTAACCAGATCCTGGAATTTAAGTAACTTTGCCTGAAGAAAGAATTTGTGAGTATGATCTAGATAACCAGCCTTGTGAATTATACGCAGTGCTCGTTTCTGTACTGTGACTAATGGATTAGTTGTATTTTTATATGTGTTTCCCCACACTTCCACACAATATGTAAGATATGGAAGAACCAGGGTACAGTACAGAGTACGAAGTGCATCTTTATCAAGGAATTGTTTCACTTTGTTCAAAACTGCGAGGCTTCTGGAAATTTTGGTTTTTATGTGTCTGACGTGGGGTTTCCATGAAATTTTGTTATCAATTACGACTCCCAAAAATTTGTTTTCACTCACATTATCAATTGGTACACCTTCAATGATAATTGGTAATTCTATATTATATTTAAAATTACCAAAAAACATTGCTTTAGTTTTATTTATATTTAATGATAATTTATTTATGTCCATCCATTTTTTTATTAATTGTAGCTCCCTGTTTACAGTCATTACAAGATCAGTATAATCATCGCTACTGAAAAATATGTTGGTGTCATCTGCGAACAGTATGAGTTTAAATACTTGAGAAACATCAAAAATATCATTTATGTATACATTGAAAAGTTTTAGTCCCAACACTGACCCTTGGGGAACACCACATGTAATACCAAGTTTCTCTGAATGGTAATGCCCTATGCTAACATATTGTTCCCGACCCGTTAGATAACTTTTTAACCAGTTACCAGCTTTCCCTCGAATACCATATCTTTCCAATTTATCCAATAAAATTGAGTGATTAATTGTGTCGAAGGCCTTTTTGAGATCAACAGAAATACCAACTGCATATTTATTTTTGTCCAGTGCATCAGTAATTTCTTCTACTGCCTCAATTATCGCCATTGAAGTGGTTCTTTGTGTTCTGAAACCATACTGACCAACATTTATTATTTGATGTTTTTCAAGGAATTTTTGTAATCTTGAATTAAAAAGTTTTTCTAGAATTTTTGAGAATTGAGGCAGTAGAGAAATAGGCCTATAATTGGTAAAACTATGTTTGTCATTACTTTTATATAGTGGTATTACTTTCGCAATTTTCATTTTTTTTGGAAAACAACCGGACTGAAATGATAAATTACAGATATATGTTAAGGGACTAGCAATATTCAGAATAACCTGTTTAACTACAGACATATTTATGTCGTGATAATCCATTGAAGACTTACTTTTACATTCTAATGTGATATTTATTACTTCTTGCTCATTTGTAGCTGAGAGGAACAGTGAAAAGGGATTTGATTTTATATTGCTGATATTTTCATTTTTATGACATGGGATGTCCGCTGCTAGTTCAGGGCCAACATTTATGAAGAATTTATTGAACCCATCGACGATATTACTCATGTTGTGATTTTCACCATTTGCATCAGTAAAATATTCAGGATATGATGTTCCAGAAGATCCTTGTTTAATTAAGTTGTTTAACACATCCCAAGTTCCTTTTATATTGTTTTTATTTTCATATAATCTTCTTCTATAATAAAGTTGTTTGCTCGTTCTTATAATATCAGTCAATTTATTTCTATATGCTTTATATCTTTGTTCCACTTCTTTTGTTTTTACTTTGATAAACTGTTTATACAGATTGTTTTTCTTTTTGCAAGCATTAATAATTCCTTTTGTGAGCCAAGGACTTTTTATCTTTTTTTTCTTTGTCATGTGTTCGTTTACAGGACAATGTTTATTGTACCACATAGTAAAAATATCTAGGAAATTGTCATAAGCCTTGTCCACATCTGACTCTTCATACACCGAACTCCAATCTTGTTGTGCTAAATCGAAATTGAAGGCATGAATTGCTTCTTCATTTATTGTTTGCTTTGCTATCATGATCTTGGTATCTATTTTTTTAAAATCACAGTCACACAAAGTAAAAACTGGTAAGTGGTCAGTTATATCACAGACAAGCAGGCCACTATTAATTTGGAAATCCATGACATTAGTAAAAATATTGTCAATAATAGTGGCGCTATGTGATGTTATTCTGCTTGGCTTTGTTATTGTTGGATATAGTGATAAGCTGTACATCGTGTCAGTAAAGTCATCAATGGCTTTTAACCTTGTTGGGTTTAGCAAATCAATATTAAAGTCACCACAGATAAATAGTAATTTTTGGTTCACCGAAGCAAACGTTTTTTCTATCCATTCATTAAAAGTGTCAATACTTGAACTGGGTGTCCGATATATGCAACTTATTATAACATTTCTCTTTTTTTCATTCATGATCTCAATAGTCAAACATTCCAAAATTCCATCAATAGCCATAGACATAGTTGTTACAACATTATATTTTATAGAGTTATGAACATATATAGCAACCCCGCCGCCCGCCTTATTTAATCTATTCATGTATTTTAAATCATATCCATTCAAACAAAAATCTATTCCTTTATCGACATTGAACCAAGTTTCAGTGATGGCTATAACACTAAAGGGGCGAGAAAATTGTTGCAAATAGTCCTTAATGAAATCAAAATTAGAGTACATACTTCTGCTGTTAAAGTGAATTAATGAGAGCTTCCCGTCTAGGTTAATTTCTTTTTCATATTGTTCCTGAGTGAAATAATTACAATTTTTAACAAAAGTAGAGAGAAAGTTACTTCCAGAATCTATTTCTGGATCTATTATATTATGCTCCTTATATTCCAAAGCTTAAAAAAAAAAAAGAAAAATCATGGAGGAAATTCGACAATTTAAGTGCAGGAAACTTGCCTCCAAACCTCCAGTACTTGGCCCGATGTGAAAAAGTAATTGCACATAAACCTAATACCTGGATGTGCTACGTGTGGCAGCAAGAACTGGTATGTTTTTCGGAACATTATCATAACACGTGATCTCGAGCTTCAGCGTACTGACTGATGGGAAGACGTTCTCCTTCAGGAGTTTCTGGTAGAGAACAGAATTCATAGTTCCATCAATTATGGCAAGTTGTCTAAGTACTGAAGCAGCAAAGTAGCTCAAAACCATCACACTACCACCACCAAGTTTGACTGTTGGTGAGATTTTCTTTTCATGAAATGCTGTTAGTTTTATGCCAGATGTAACGGGAATCAAACCTTACCAAAAACCTGAGTTTTGTTTTTTTCTCATTAGGCTACAAAATATTTTTTCAAAAGTCTTGGACATTTTCAAGATGTTTTTTCGGAAATGTGAGGCAAGCCTTTGTGTTCTTTCTGGTCATAGATTTTGCCTTGCCATTCTCCCATGGATACATTTTTTTTTACCAGTTTTGTCTTAGTGTTGAATGGATAATAATAATCACTATAAGTCTTTACAGTTCAGCACAGATTTGTTAAAAAATGCTTTATTTAATATTAGCTTAGCTTGTTCAGATGGAAGACATCATGTGACTAAACACAAAGTGTGTGAAGAGCTAATTCAGTTTGATGGTGGAAATATTGTTGGAGCATGATTTTGTTCTTTATGTAGCTATAAAAGAAATAAAAATAATTCGGAGGTTTATTAGAAACTTTCTCACAAAAACACTGGTATCAGTGATCATCTCAACTTTTTTTTTTTTTACCAAAATGCAAACTTTCTTTTAGCTGATGTTGTTGAACTAATTAAAGCTCTAAACCCAGTCAAGTATATCTTAAATAACATTGATGACAAAGGTTTGCCTGAAAACCCTACAACTCCATAAGGAGCTTGCTTAACTTAACTTTAATACACTGGAAACAGTCTTTCAATTTGTCTTTGACATTTGCACTTCAGTGCTAGAATAATCCCCAACTCCAAAAGGAGTGAAATTAAATGTAACCACAGAAAAGTAAAAAATTGGTAACATCATGCAGTGTGTGTGTGTCTAGCTGCTGTTTGCAGTGGAAAATCTGATCTCCTCTGAGCACCTGTGGGACCCTGCAGATGATGATGTCACAGACTGTGTCACGCTGCACATCAATCCCAAAACCAGAAAGTATCCTTTTCATCAGCTTTGCCTTTGGCTCAGGTAGCTACCATACAGTGTTTGTGGATGTTCTTTAACCCAGTGGACTAGAACTGTCTGTAGAACCTTTGACATCAAAGACCCCAAGGTCAGTTTGCATCTCTCATGTCTTACAGAAAAGCAGCTTCTATCTGCACAGCTCTAAAATATTACTCAAATGTGTACTGCCTTCAAAAAACATTCTTTGCTTTTCCCAAAACATGTAATCTCACAGTTTTGGAACACTATTTCAGTATGGTGTTATAAGTCTTATTCACTGAACAAGGAAATCTATTATGTTCTGACTTCACAAACACAGCGGTAAAGTCCTTCCACGTTACATTTATCAGGGGTTGTGAATTAAACCTTTTAAAGTGAGATGTAGGCCACAAGGTTAACAGTCTTGATATATGTTGTGCTGTTCTCTTTCATACAATGCTGCTGTTGTTGTTGTTGTTTATATGTTTTCCCAGAGTGTGGCTAAGCCTGCAGATTGGAAGTACCAGTCGGGTTTGTGCTCCTCCTGGGCCACCGTGTCATGCAGTCTAAATGTAGACATGCTGCTACCACTACCAAACAACAGAACCAGCACAGGAAATATGGAGGAATGCCTTAAGGTTGGAACACACACTTATGCATGAGACCTTTTTTTTTTTTTCTTCATGGGAACAGTTCTGACTTGGTTTTCTGTTTCAGGAAGGACTGAAAGCGTGGGCACACCAGATTGAGAGCGGACTGTGTCTGATTGATGGAAAAAGGCTACCCGAGGACTCGGAGCTCACAGTGGGACAGGTTGTTTATGATACTTGAATGAATGAATAAATGCTTGATTGCTGGTTTAGGATCAATTATTTGCACACTTTTATGTGCAAATCAATTCCTACATAGACTGCTGTGGCTTGATGATAAATAACAAGTGATTTTTTGTTGAAAGGCAGCAATAAAATTCTGACATCCAGTGTTTTTCTCTAGAGGAGGAATGTGAGACAGACATACACAGCTCAGCTGCTCATCACAACGGTAAGAGACGCACTTTTCTACTCTAATTAAGCACTTAAAGCACTGTTTTTTTTACTACAAGCTTCATTCACCCAAGCACACACACATTCATACACCCATTTTTCTGTACCTAAACTCCATATCTAACATTTGCACATACACTCACATTCCGATGGATCCATAGGTGGAAACTTCAGTAGGTTTCCACCTATGGATCCAGTAGGTTAAGTATCTTGCCCAATGGTACTTTGACATGTAGATTGCTGTAGCACGTAATTGAACCACAGACCTTGTGATTGGTAGATGACACGTCACACAAGTAGTGGCAGTGAAGCCATAAATGGACACATGTGCTTGTGTTTGGTACATTTCTGTTAAAATTATACATATTTGCTGGAGTAAAGCTAAGTCAAGTTTTGAGAAGTTTGTGCATGACCATGAAATAAAATTTTGTCTTCCTTTGTGTTAGGAAAACAAGAGGTTAACAGATGTGATTGAGCAGTGTGGCGGCAGCGTGTCAGTAACAGGAGCAATCCACAGCAGAGCTTATCTACACAGCAACAAGCCAAAGGCCAGACTGGCAGAGAAGGTAATTCTTTAACATAAGGGTCGTTACAGATAAAAGATCTGAAGTTCAACATCTGAGAAAAAGAATGACCCACAAATGAAATGAAAACAGAATTTATTATTTTCTCACGGAAACCTCTCTTGCGGACAGCTGCTGAAGAGGGATGTGGTTTCTACGGTGGCCACGAGAGTTCAAATGATGCTGGAGGAGCTGCTGGCATCAGACCAGGAGAGCAAGGGCAGCTGCAGAGACAAACAACAGAAAGGTGCAGACACAGTATGCTCTACCAATCACTTGCTTACAGCTGTACATAGATAAGTTCAGGGTCATGGGTGGGTTTACTGCCAGCCAATGAACACATAGAGGCAGGATTTGAACACAGATAAGACCTGACCTCAACAGTACAAGGTGAGCAATTAGTAATGGATGGCACACGCTATTGTTAATCCCAAACACCAATTTCATAGTTGGTCTGGTATGAACACAGTGTATCCACATGTATACATGTGGCCAGTGCTTCTCACAAGAATGACACTGCTTGTGTATTGTTAAGGGGGATCCAGACCTGTTAATCCATGTAAGTCTATGGAGATGAAACAGCTAAAATGATCATAACTCACTGAATTTTAAAGCAGTTTAGTTCAAATAGTACAAATGCTACAACTACAGCCCCAATTCCAAAAAGGTCAAGACATAAAAAGCATCAAATGTTTAAACTGAAAATGTAGCATTTTAAAATGTATCAAAGCACTGAGTGGGATGGCAGCAACACATCTCAAAAAAGTTAGAACAGGGCCATGTTTACCACTGTTTTCTCCCCAGTCATCTTCCAACAATACTATAAACATCTAGGAACTGAGGAGGCCGGTGGAGTGAATGAATAGTGGAATTGTAAAGCGCTTTGAGGGTCTCGAAAAGCGCTGCATAAATGCAATCCATTATTAGTATTATTATTATCTTTCTCCCACAATTCTTTAAATGAGTAAGGAGGAGGAATAAGGAGTAATAAGAAAAATGTTGTCTGTCTACACCTGATCACTTGATGGTGACATCTTCAAAGCAACTTTTTTAGAATGAATGAAAGTTCACACCCCCGTTCTCTGCTAGCCATCGGGGCGGGGGGGCTGGGAGGAGATGTTGGCTGTCCGATTGGCCTCCCTGCTGCTGCGGAGCCTGGGACGGTCTGCTTGCCTCCACCCCGGGGGGAAGGGTAACATCTCTTGGGTCTGGGTTCTGTTTCCCCCTCTGGGGGCGAGGGTACCTGGACCCGGGGTATAGAGTATGTTTGGGGAGTGTGATTGTGTGTACATGTCCATTTATGTCAATCCTTATGTTGGGTGAGTGCTGAGTGTTTGTATATGTGTGCATGAGGGTGGGAATGCATGTTTGTGTCTGTGTGTGCCTGTTTGTCTGTGTCTATATGTCAGGTCGGGTCTTAGACTCCACCTCTCTGGGAACTCCCAGGCCCTCCAAGGCCTATCTCCCCTCACCACACTCCCTGCCGGTGACTGATGCCCTCAGGGGTCGGTGCATTGGTGGTTCTTGGTGTCTGGGGCTGGGCGCTCAGGTATGTACCAGCTCACTCCCGGTGGCTACCTGGCGGGGCCTGGCACCTGTTGCTCGGTCAGGCCTCCTCCGGGGTGCGGGGGCCCTCGGGCCTCCGGCCTCTGGGCCTGTGGCTCGGTTCACTCCGGCACAGCTGGCTGCCGGCAGAGCCGGCGGGCACGCCGGTGCAGCCCCCTCTAGCTTCTGCTCGGTGGCTACTGGGTGACTCCTCGTCTGGGGATCCTCAGCCCTTCCCATGAGGGTGGCACGGATGCCCCTCCGGTGGTCCTCCTTGGGCTCTCGCACTCTGGGGCCTCTGGATGTCTGGGGCCTGGATCTCCTCCATGCCTGCTTCATGCCCTGGGGGACGGGGCTATGGCTCTCTACATCCTCTTGCAGACCATTACATGTGGAAACCATTTGAATACAAGCGCGCTGATCCACATAGGTGTGCACACGGGTGTTCACTGTTCCTAGACTTAGATTACACCTTTCTTGGCTGCTACTTCAAAGCACATTGTGCGCTGTCTGTCCTGTGTGCTGCACAACAACATTGAATATTTAGTATTTACTGCTGTTTACACTTAGCTAGATTAATGCGATGGTGTTGTGTTTAGTATGTTGCTTTGGTTTTTTTTGCTTGTTTTCTATTCTTTCTCTCTCAACAGGTGATTCAGGAGATTTTCTTTTTTATTTATTTTTTATTTTTTCCCCTTTCTCACTGTCCCTCTCCCCTTCTGTTTTTCTTTTCCTTCCTCTTTCTTTCTCCGTTTCCTATCCCTCACTCATGTCTGTCCCGTCTGTAACAACTGAAAATAAAATAAAATAAATAATAAAAACAAAGGTCGATCAAATGGACCAATACAGCAATGCCACGATGATCCATTTGGCAAAATAAATCCATTGGGTATCCTTGTTGGTCTTCAGACAACAATTCTGATGGCTAAAGAACCAAATGGGACAGACAAAAAAAAAAGAATGAATGAAAGTTAGAAGTGAATAACCTTACTGTCGTGTCTTAATAGATGAGCACCATTAGAAGAGATGTTAAAATCAACGACCTCTCAATATTAGTTACTGTACCTGCGCTTCTCTGTCTGTCCTTCAGAGCTGTTCTGCCTCCCCCATCGTATCTTTTGTCCACTAAAAGTCAGCGGGCCACTCTGTGTGTGTGACTACCAGTTCAGTGATGAGGGTTTATCTGAGGTGACTGAGCGGTTGAAGGAGATGCTGGACATTGATGCAGCTGAGGAAGACTTGGATACCAGACAGGAAATGACTTTTGAAATCACAGGGTGTGATATTACACCAGGTGGGCACAGAGTTTGTGTTTGTAAAGTAGTATTTTCACACCAAAACCTAATTTCTAGTTTGGGTATCAGTTTTCACTTTCTCCTTTTGTTGTCACGGTATTGTTTAAATGGTAAATGGACACATTTTTTTATATAGCGCTTTTCTACTCACCTGGAGCACAAAAAACACTACAACATGCGTCATTCACCCATTCATACAAGCACTTTTTATCCCTATGCTTAAGTGCTTTCTATCTGACACACACACATCAGGATCGAACCACCAACCTTCTGATTACTAGATGACCTGCTCCACCTACCTCCAGACCAAATCTTAGTGCCATTACTATATGAATGCAAAATGTGTAATTGTGACGTGCTGCTGCAGAGAACATGTGCCAAACTGCAGATGTGAGGTCAGATGTACAGTGGGGCAAAAAAGTATTTAGTCAGCCACCGATTGTGCAAGTTCCCCCACCTAAAAGGATGACAGAGGTCAGTAATTTGCACCAGAGGTACACTTCAACTGTGAGAGACAGAATGTGAAAAAAAAAATCCATGAATCCACATGGTAGGATTTGTAAAGAATTTATTCGTAAATCAGGGTGGAAAATAAGTATTTGGTCAATAACAAAAATACAACTCAAAACTTTGTAACATAACCTTTGTTGGCAATAACAGAGGTCAAACGTTCACTATAGGTCTTTACCAGGTTTGCACACACAGTAGCTGGTATTTTGGCCCATTCCTCCATGCAGATCTTCTCGAGAGCAGTGATGTTTTGGGGCTGTCGCCGAGCAACACGGACTTTCAACTCCCGCCACAGATTTTCTATGGGGTTGAGGTCTGGAGACTGGCTAGGCCACTCCAGGACTTTCAAATGCTTCTTACAGAGCCACTCCTTTGTTGCCCGGGCGGTGTGTTTTGGATCATTGTCATGTTGGAAGACCCAGCCTCGTTTCATCTTCAAAGTTCTCACTGATGGAAGGAGGTTTTGGCTCAAAATCTCACGATACATGGCCCCATTCATTCTGTCCTTAACACGGATCAGTCGTCCTGTCCCCTTGGCAGAAAAACAGCCCCATAGCATGATGTTTCCACCCCCATGCTTCACAGTAGGTATGGTGTTCTTGGGATGCAACTCAGTATTCTTCTTCCTCCAAACACGACGAGTTGAGTTTATACCAAAAAGTTCTACTTTGGTTTCATCTGACCACATGACATTCTCCCAATCCTCTGCTGTATCATCCATGTGCTCTCTGGCAAACTTCAGACGGGCCTGGACATGCACTGGCTTCAGCAGCGGAACACGTCTGGCACTGCGGGATTTGATTCCCTGCCGTTGTAGTGTGTTACTGATGGTGACCTTTGTTACTTTGGTCCCAGCTCTCTGCAGGTCATTCACCAGGTCCCCCCGTGTGGTTCTGGGATCTTTGCTCACCGTTCTCATGATCATTTTGACCCCACGGGATGAGATCTTGCGTGGAGCCCCAGATCGAGGGAGATTATCAGTGGTCTTGTATGTCTTCCATTTTCTGATGATTGCTCCCACAGTTGATTTTTTCACACCAAGCTGCTTGCCTATTGTAGATTCACTCTTCCCAGTCTGGTGCAGGTCTACAATACTTTTCCTGGTGTCCTTCGAAAGCTCTTTGGTCTTGGCCATGGCGGAGTTTGGAGTCTGACTGTTTGAGGCTGTGGACAGGTGTCTTTTATACAGATGATGGGTTCAAACAGGTGCCATTCATACAGGTAACGAGTGGGGGACAGAAAAGCGTCTTACAGAAGACGTTACAGGTCTGTGAGAGCCAGAGATTTTCCATGTTTGAGGTGACCAAATACTTATTTTCCACCCTGATTTACGAATAAATTCTTTACAAATCCTACCATGTGAATTCATGGATTTTTTTTTTCACATTCTGTCTCTCACAGTTGAAGTGTACCTCTGGTGCAAATTACTGACCTCTGTCATCATTTTAAGTGGGGGAACTTGCACAATCGGTGGCTGACTAAATACTTTTTTGCCCCACTGTATATTAAAACAAATTAAAAACCATCATAGCTCATCCATCTAATGGATGGGTATAAAAAAAAAGTTCACTTCAATGGAATTTCCTGGGTTGGGAAAATCTCAATATCCCATCTCTGTCATCATTTGGCGATAGAGTCAGCAACCTCCTCAAAGCCTCAGCCTCAGTAATACAACAATAAATGGTTATTTTTGTTGTTAACAGTGGTGCGATGATAACTGTCAGTTTACAGTTTATATTAATGATGTCTGTTGAAAATTCCCATCACAAAGTTAAACTGAAACAACAAATAATTAACAAGTTACTTAATGAAATCATCCTGACTTCACAAACTTACTCCCTAGCTGCAACATTTTATGACACTAACAAATTCTAACCGTTAAATCAAGTGAACATCTGTATGTGCACACTGATGGTACTTTAGTTACGCCATTTTCACAATAATCAAGCAGGAGTTGGTGATGAGGGATGTTAACCTAGCTGATCCAAATGTGTGTTGTATGTTTTCAGAGCCCACTCAAGAAAAAGTCGAGGCGCCAGAGCACAAGAAAAACTACATTGGTAAAGACCTCTCATCTACATTTAATAAATTGTGTTAGCAAGACGAATGATACATTTGCTTATTATTTTTTTTGTATCATCCAATCGTCTTCTGTTAGGGCTCAGTATTCAAATAACTAAAGTCTATTGTGTAGTGCTTTGATAATGATTAACTATCGAAAATATATATATATATATATTTTTTTTTTAAAGGACATGCATGCTTGTGTACTCTGTCCTGACTGTCCTCCTTTTTGTTGTTTAGGTGTTGCCATGGCTACAGCTGTTGCCTTACTTGCTACTGCCGCCTCGATGCTGTATCTCAATGACATTTGAGGAAAATGAAATAAAGAAATAGTGTTTTGTTTTGATCTTTTCTGCCAAGTGGATCTTGGTTGAATCAGAAGATAACAAATAGGGCTGACTACAGTTATTTAAAAAATAAAAAATCCCCAACTGAAAATAGCGTCCTGGGGATTTAAGCTATCTGTACAATGCTACAGTAGACACACAACCACCTTCAGGGAACATAAGCTAGTCTAGCTAGATATAGCAACTTGTTTCATACATAAAATGAACTGAGGGAGCGCACCGAGGCCCAGTATAAGACAAAGGATCGTTTTGAACTCTGAATTGTACACATACACTCTATTAGTACAAAAATAAAAATCTGGGGGGGCTGGTTTAGCTCACTGGGAAGAACAGGTGACACGTGCTCTGTTATTCCATATGCCCAGGTTTTTACTGCCTCCCCCGTGTTCCTTCTCCTAGCTTTCCTGTTTAGCTCCACTGTGCATTTGAAATTAAATAATAATAATTAATTTGGAATAAAAGCTATGTATATAGCGCCAGAAATGAGCAGAATTCCTCTTCAATAAGGAGGTTGAGTTTGCCACGTGAAATCACAGCCTGTGGTTAGTGTCCTTGGCTGTGTCAAAGAGCACATAAAGCGCTAGATGTATAAAGGCTAATTTACACCATTGAGCCCTGCTCTCAAAAACTGAAATAGATGTAACACTGTCTGTTAAGATGGATTTAAGAAATAAGTGAAACATGTTTAGCGCCATCTTCTGCAAGTGTTGGAGTCCAGCTTGCCACTGTGGTGGCTCTCCTCCACACAGTACTCAAAAGAGACAGACAGTGAAAGTGGACAGTATATCCTCTGTTTCTTAACATAAAACTCGGTGTTGCGGCCAGGGGCAGCACAAATGTGATCCCCTTAAAGTGATCTTTAGTTTTACTGTCCTTATTTTTCTCTCGTTATCGATTCTGTCACTAGTTAGCTAACATAAACTAATGTAAGTCTATTAACCAACCAACCACATGACAATCGTGTTCCTTACTGTCAGAAGATGGCGCTAAGCTGTGTTACATCTAAACCAGTAGAGACTATGGAGGAAGAATCAGTTATATTGCTACAGGAGAACTTGCTGATATCTAGTTGCTTGATCAGTCAGGTTCTGGCTGTCTTGAATAGCTGATCTCTCCTCTGTATGGAGAAAGAAGCGCCCGCAAAGTAGAAGAAAAGAATAGAGTCCTTGAGACAAAAAAGGGTTAACACAGAACTGTTTACCAGATAGAAGAGGAAAAATATGCAGAGGTCCACTCCCCTCTTAGAGGTGGAGTTTGAACTTTGCCGTGGTCACTGTCTAGCTTACAAACTCGGGTGCAGTGAACCCAGAATCTGCTAGCTGCAGCCGAGTTTGTAAGCTGAACTTTAACCCTCATATGAGTGATAAGAGCTCTGCCTGTAAGTTCACCTCATCAACAGGTTGGCAGGAGAAAGTATGACGTTTGATGCCTTCAAACTGTCTGTCTAAAATTTTTGTTAAGAGGGGTGACGCGGTCGTAAGCTCTTATATAGTTCCACTTGTGAGCAGAGTAGTCCCGGACAGTGCTTCGGACCTCTAAACCACAACACCAACCACAATCTGCAGAGGATAATTTTCAACCTTTTAAAAGCTTTTATTCCGGAAGCTGGGCTGAAGCACCATGTTGAGTAAAGATCTTCCAGACATTGAGGTAAATTTGCTGTGTTATATGTTATAGCAGGATATTCTCATATGATATATACTAAGTGGAAAATGCAATGTATAGCATTCTCTAGCAACACATATACAGGTGTTGTGTGGATAACTGCGCTTCCAAAAATGTTTTCCATGCCATAGTAAAATAAAGTCATTCTAATTGTGTCCATAGAATTTTTATGAGTACAGATGGGGATTTAAAGATTATTCTCCACTAATCTAGAAGCTTAACAGCAGGCTAATTTGCACACGACTGGCCTCTAATTATGACCATTTCACAAGAAAAAATTGAAACTATACATACAGCTGTGATCCTGGAATAACAGTAAGTCAGTCACAATCATCTGTTCATATACAGTTTCATCAGACTTGCAGGCATATCACAGTTTTCAAATGGACTTCCGCCATGCACAGGGCACTGCATATCCTTTGAGTCCATCAGTTTCTCAGCACAAAGAGTACTTCCCTTACTGTGTGTGTCTTTAGAAAAGGCCTGTGTATAATTCAACATTCGGCTGCCCACAGGGTGAGACGTTTCTTTCTATAAGAAGCAAGCCTGACCGCAAAGTCACACGATGGAGATTCATTGGGTTACTCTTTTTACTAATGTAAAGTATTGACTTTAGTGTGAGAAGTGCCCTGGTATGATTTAGATGATACTGAAATAGAAATGAAAGTATCCAGAGTTTTTGGGGCAAAGTAAAAACACATCTTACTAATTTAGAAATTGGCTTCACTGAGCCACCCATAGTTTCTGCATGTCGCACACTGATGTGTTCTCTGCCTTGTGGCAGAATAATACATGTCAAAGTGACATGAAAATAAAATGTTTTATAAAATAAAAATGTTTTTTAATGAAATAAAACCGCTTCTACAAACACAAAACAGATAAATAGGGGGGGGGGGGGGGAGGCACTGTCAAAGTGCGTGAGAACATGGGTGTCTAAATGCTTTTTAAAGGAATCTACTGAGTCACCTGATTTTTACTCTTTTAAAAGTCCTCTTGGGTGCACCAAGTAGAGACCAGTAGAGTTATCAGAGATATACGACAGACCTATACATTGGCTAATCACTGTAACATGTTGCAACGGTGAGGATTTAGTGGGTAAAATGCCACACGATGCAGTCTGAACATGATCGCCTGGTATTATGTAACAAGCCATGTGTTTGATTGTACAACCTATAAATAACTGACACAGGGTCAAAGAATCAGAATCAGAAAGGGTTTTATTGCCAAATGTTGAGCGGGTTTACAACATTAGGAAATTGCTGCGGTGGCAAAGTGGAGATGTCAGTGTGCATATGTATGTATGTGTCTATCTATCTATCTATCTATAAAAAAAAAAAAAAAAAAAAAAATTCCCGACTCGCCCCTGCGGGCGGTCAATCCTTCAAGCTCGGGTCCTCTACCAGAGGCCTGGGAGCTTGAGGGTCCTGCGCAGTATCTTAGCTGTTCCTAGGACTGCGCTCTTCTGGACAGAGATCTCCGATGTTGTTCCCGGGATCTGCTGGAGCCACTCGCCTAGCTTGGGAGTCACCGCACCTAGTGCTCCGATTACCACTGGGACCACCGTCACCTTCACCCTCCACATCTTCTCGAGCTCTTCTCTGAGCCCTTGGTATTTCTCAAGCTTCTTGTGTTCCTTCTTCCTGATGTTGCTGTCATTCGGAACCGCTACATCGATCACTACGGCCGTCTTCTTCTGTTTGTCTACCACCACTATGTCCGGTTGGTTAGCCACCACCACTTTGTCCGTCTGTATCTGGAAGTCCCACAGGATCTTAGCTCGGTCATTCTCCACCACCCTTGGGGGCATCTCCCATTTTGACCTCGGGACTTCCAGGTTATACTCGGCACAGATGTTCCTGTACACTATGCCGGCCACTTGGTTATGGCGTTCCATGTATGCCTTGCCTGCTAGCATCTTGCACCCTGCTGTTATGTGCTGGATTGTCTCTGGGGCATCTTTACACAGCCTGCACCTGGGGTCTTGCCTGGTGTGATAGACCCCAGCCTCAATGGATCTTGTGCTTAGTGCTTGTTCCTGTGCTGCCATGATTAGTGCTTCCGTGCTGTCTTTCAGTCCAGCTTTGTCCAGCCACTGGCAGGATTTCTGGATATCAGCCACCTCCTCTATCTGCCGATGGTACATACCGTGCAGGGGCCTGTCCTTCCATGATGGTTCCTCGCCTTCCTCCACTTTCTTGGGTTTCTGCTGCCTGAGGTATTCACTGAGCACTCGGTCAGTTGGGGCCATCTTTGTGATGTATTCGTGGATGTTCCTTGTCTCATCCTGGACTGTGGTGCTGACACTCACCAGTCCCCGGCCCCCTTCCTTCCGCTTAGCGTACAGCCTCAGGGTGCTGGACTTGGGGTGAAACCCTCCATGCATGGTAAGGAGCTTTCTTGTCTTTATGTCAAGACAAGAAAGCTGTATATATATACATAGAGAGAGAGAGTGAGAGAGAGAGAGAGAGAGAGAGAGAGAGAGAGAGAGAGACACACACAAATCATGGATGTCATGGACACCTGTTCCCATAGCTGAATGTGTTAGTCCACATGGCGTGGATAACACTCCTGTCAAGTCATCTTTGATGCTAACTGATAGACAGGCAACAGGCTTACTTATCCCAGCAAGGCAATGCCAAAACATATTTTGTGTTAATTGCTGGATGCCTCTGTAGTAAATTATTCTGGGTGAACTGTCGACTAGCTGGATTTTCTCAGGTTTTAGCCCCATAGAAGTAGAAAATATTTTTAGTAGTACTTTTAGTTAGTCTCATGCAAAGCCCTCTCCAAATTGTTTGATTTTAAAATCAAATAAATTATTAAATTATTACATTTTTGAATGATTTGATGTGTTATCACTGTACTTCCAATCAAGTATAGACTACAATGAACTGATTTTTTTTAATCAAAATTTTATAAAATGTCCCATATTTTTGGAAACTAATGATGGCGTTGATATGCTAAGACCAGTTCAATAGATCATTAGCCACTAATGTTCAAATAGTCAAGGTCAGGTTGGATTAATACATTCAGTGATAATATTCTTTAATGGTAGAATTTACATGAATAAAATACTATTCAGTATTCCCCCATGTAACAAGGTGTCAGTGTGCGACAAGCTTAATTTCTCGATTTCTACTGTTATATATGAATGCAACACGTGACATTGGCTCAGTGCATCAACCTGGCACCTCACCATTATCTTATCATCTTGACCCCGACCATGAAAACAGCCAGACTTCCTAGAATGTTCCACAGTTTCAATGTTCTTGTCGGCAAATCTCAGCAAATGTGCTGTAAAGAAAGATAATGTTGTTACGGTCTGCATATTATGCAGACTGTGCAGTGTGAAGTTGAGGACCCAAAATGCAGACACAGAAGCAGGTAGGAATCAGAAGAAAGTAAGCCATTTTATTAGGCTGTAAAAAGTCCAGCAAACAAAACTTAATGTCTAAAAGGGAATTGCAAACTATAACAACAGGAACCTGGAATGAGGAAACACAAGGGTGGCTGTAGCTCAGGAGGTAGAGCAGGTCACCTACTGATCCGAAGTTTGGTGGTTCGATTCTTGGCTCCTCCAGTCTGCATGTCAAGTATCCTTGGGCAAGGTACTAACCCCAAGTTGCTCTCCGATGCATCCATCGGAGAATGTGTGTGAATGTAGTTAGCTAGCACTAAGTATAGATAAAGTGAATGTGGCATGTTGTATAGAGTGCTTTGAGTACTCCGAGAGAGTAGAAAAGGGCTATTACCATTTACAAGAAAATAGAGACTGACAAGGAATAAGAGGAAGCCAGCACTATATAGACACACAGAAGGGCACTGAGGGGAAATAGCTTGGAAAATAAAACATTTTCTGTGGAGAAACTGTGCCTGTTTAAGATGCTCTTTTTATATTCGATCATATTACTGACCTTTGACCAGTTATCCTAGTTAGTTGCAAAGTATTTTTCCAGCTGTTTCTTTCTAAGACCACTTACTTTTCCAGTCTTTTGTTGCCTTTGTTGTCTTTTGTTAACTTAATTATGATAATAATTATAATTGTATAAAGGAGCCTTTGAGGTGGTCTGGGCATCTGACAAGGATGCCTTGTGGGTGAGGTGTTCTGGGCATGTCCAACCAAGAGGAGGCCCTGGGGCAGATCCAGGACACTCGGTAGAGGTTTATCTCTGAGCTGGCCTAGGAAGCCTCTGTGCTACCTGGAAAAGCTAGATTAGGTAGTTTGCTACAGACTGGGCTTCTCTGCTTAGGCTGCTGTCCCAGCAACCTGACCCCATATAAGCAGAAGAAAATGGATGGATTATTATTATTAAATATGAGAAAATATATTTCATGAAATAATAAAAGGTTAGAAATATGTTTTATTGTGAAGAAAATATGGATGGGTTTGTGCCCCAATTTTTTTGGAATTTGGGGTTGTGGCATAAGACTTCTCTGAATATAATTATCTAGTTCCCTCTGCAATGCAACCATACCACTTTATAAAAACAAACACACTGGATGCTTTTCCTGGATCATTCCTTTATATGTAAAGCAAAAATGTGAACCACTATACTGTGGAGCCACTTGAAATGCTAAAACAAAGTCTCTGGAAAATAAAAGAAGATTCTACTCATGTTTATTAGGACGTGCAGTCTAAGAATCCAATCCTGTGTCTTTTTCTTTTCAGAGCATCCTAGCTCTGAATCCAAGGGTGAAGCATCATGCTCAGATCATATCCACAGCCAGTAAGAAGAAAGAAAAGAAACACTGGAAGAGGAACCCTGAAAGGAACTGCGGTGTAAGAAAAATACACAAACAAGACGTAGCTTCAATTAAAAGAGTATCTTTAGTCAAATTAGAGCATTTGCATAATTTAATGCTTGGAACATCATTCATCTTCTTCATTCTTTTTTCCAGTCTTGTGTGAAGTTAGAAAACAACTTTGACGACATCAAGCATACAACACTGAGCGAGCGAGGAGCACTACGAGAAGCTCTCAGGTGAAGATTAATGAAGAGGCTACTTTAGTTATTTGTTTTTAATATAGCATATGTCACAAATATGATTTACATTCAACTTATGTTAAAAAAGATACCAAATTTCAGATGGTCACAACAAATGCAGGCTAAAGAAGAGTATTCTGATCATTGTCAGGCCAGTTCCACACATGTACTTTTGTTTTTATCACCATTAGAGAAAAAGGGCAGCAGTGCGGTTGGATGAATCCAACTGTTAATTGAATAGCCATGACATTTGTACACACAATATAATAATAATCCATGTCAAAAGAAAGTTTTTTTTTCCAGGACTTTCTTTATTTTTTCAGTTAGCTACACCATCATGACAAAATGTACAAAATGAACAAAATGTAAATTTTATTTATGAGACGAAATCGTGATAGTGACGTACTGGCACATTAAACTAAGACACTGTACATGAAAAGTATTATCTTAAATGTATCCATTATAATATTAGACATTACAGCACTACAAACTGTGTAACAATTTAGTTTCATTACAGCCTTATGGAATTATAGGTCTTATCGGTAACCTTCCATAGTCACGACTGCATTATGTATTAGAGCATTTTTGTTGGAAATTAATCTTTTGTGTGTGGATGTTTTTTGTCTAAAATAACAAAAATCCTCCAAACTGTTTGCATGCAATTTTTATTTTTTTTAGAAATCTTACTTGGTTAAGCTGCAGAAACAAATGAAAAATTTGTGTTTAGATGTCTAAAATGTGCTGATGCTCCCTGTCAGAAGAGCTGCCCAACTAATCTGGACATCAAGTCATTCATTACGAGTATCTCCAATAAGGTAGAATCCACTCTGCACTCTTTCTGTCATGATCCCGAGTCTTGTACCCAGCGTTTCCTGTTTTGGACTTTTAGTTTTGGTTTATTTTATAGTCTGAGGTTGAGATTCTGTTCTTTGTTTGGTTACTCTTACTTTGGTTTCTCTGTTAATTATTTGTATTCCTAAGTCATCTTGGTTTCTTGTCTAGTTTATGTTGTATTATCTCTGTCTCCACACTTATTCGCCTGTTCCCCAGTCGTGCCTCTGTTTCTCTCACTCCCTCTGTTCCCTGTATTTAGTCAGTCAGTGTGTGTATGTTCTCGTACTTCCTTTTTTACTTTGATAGTCTCCTGCCCTGTGTGTAGCATGTGCAGTTTTGTCCTCTGTCTCGTCAGTTAGATTATGTCCAGCTGTCTTCACCAGGTTATTCCTCTTTGTCCTGATTCCCTCGTGTGTATATATTGTCTGCATCTCCCTCATTCCTGCCTGTGTGTTTAGTTTCCAGTTTGGTTTTGTATTTCATAAGTTCAATAATAAAGCTGTGTTTTTGAGTTAAGGTCCATATGAGAGTCTGCATTCTGGGTCCCCGATCCTGTCTTCACATAGCCTTATGTCTTCAGATATTCAAAGTAATACCAGATAGCAGTACTCTGATGTCAAGTGTGTGTATTTGTGTAACAGAACTACTATGGGGCAGCGCGTGCCATTCTATCTGACAACCCTCTGGGTTTGACCTGCGGAATGGTTTGTCCCACATCGGAGCTGTGTGTAGGGGGCTGCAACCTGTATGCTTCTGAAGAAGGACCCATTAACATTGGAGGGTTACAGCAGTTTGCTATTGAGGTACAACAGTTTTCAGAAAACACATTTCTAATCAATTATATTGATTTAACATCAGCCATGATGTAAACGTAATGTATTAAAGACTATTCTTGGCATGTGCATTTGTGTATGTGTTTCTTTACAGGTGTTTAGTAAAATGGGCATCCCTCAGATAAGAAACCCCGAACTCCCACCATTCAATGAGCTGCCAGAGTCTTACCACACCCCTATAGCTCTGATTGGCTGTGGCCCAGCATCAATTAGTTGTGCTTCTTTCCTGGCCCGTCTGGGATATGATAATATCACAATATTTGAAAAACAGAAGTACACAGGAGGGCTGAGGTATCTTAACATTATTATTATATAAAATATTATAGGACAGTGTTCATTTCCCTCAAGCTGTTTTATATTGTATTGTTAGTTACTTGGGAAGTAAAGGTTCAGTCTTTTTAAAAAGAATTTTAGAATTGCACATTGAGACATGGGTAAACCTTTTTTAATATGTCTGCAAATTAGAGAGAGAAGCTGGCATGAGGACAGTTGAAAGACACAATACCAACATGATAGCATTGGGGAGACAAAAATCATTCAGAGAGATATGTTCTTCTATGCAGCATGTCAGAAATCCCTCAATTCCGGCTTCCATATGAGGTCGTCCAGTTTGAAATAAACCTGATGAAGGACCTGGGAGTGAAGGTATGAAATGTGGCACGTATTTTTAAAATAGTATTTGTAGCATCCATTATATTAGTCTAATCTCTTTACATGAGTCAACAGTTCAGTTAAAACATTTTGTTTCTGTGGCGTCTACAGGTGGTGTGTGAGAAGGGCTTGGGTGTTAATGGAATGACTCTGAAGTCCCTGAAGGAAGATGGATTTAAGGCTGTCTTCATAGGGATTGGTGAGTTTCACTTGACAACCATTATGAATAGATTCCAGTTTAGTTCCCTGTAAATTCATCTGGAATCTGGATGTGTCTCGATATTATGCACATTTGTAAAAAGTTATAAAAACTGCTGAATTACATCAACCATCAAATTTGTTTTTCTGCATGCATTTTAAGTCCTCATCAAGTCCTGTTTGCATGTGTCTGTGAATGTGTGTGTGACACCAGGTCTCCCACAGGCCAACAGAGCTGAAATCTTCAAGGGTTTAACTGTGGATCAAGGATTCTTCACTTCTAAGGACTTTCTGCCCATGGTGGCCTCTGCCAGCAAGAAAGGTGCTACTTAATTTTTGTTCCTCTACCAGTCCACAGGATTATAGTTCACATGTGCAGTAACAAAGTCACAATATACACATTATTTATATGAAGTCACGATCCCAAACATACGACAATAGCATCACCTCACAGCCTTTGATCAGCCCGTAACTTTTCATGTGTTAGTGTATCCGCACATACTCATTCATTCATACAGTACTTTTGCTGGTGACATGGTTTTTTACATTTTGGGCTCTCTGTCGCTTTGCCTAGGTATGTGTCAGTGTCGCTCCTCTCTGCCAGAACTAAAGGGCGTGGTGATAGTTTTGGGGGCCGGTGACACTGCATTTGACTGTGCCACCTCAGCCCTTCGGTGTGGAGCCAAAAGAGTGTATGTCTGCTTCAGGAGGGGATTCACCAACATTAGAGCTGTTCCTGAGGAGGTGCTGATGAGAGGCAGATGGATCAACTGACGCAGTATACAGACAGATCACCAGATGAGTGTACTGATATGTATGACGTTTTTTCCTCTCAGATGGAGTTGGCTAAAGAGGAGCAGTGTGAGTTCCTTCCTTTTCTGTCTCCCCGTGAGGTCATTATGAAGAATGGGCATGTTGCTGGGTTACAGTTCTGTCGCACTGAGCAGACTGAGGAAGGTGACTGGGTTGAAGACGAGGAGCAAATTGTCAGACTGAAGGCTGATTACATAATCAGTGCTTTTGGATCCATGTTGAATGAGCCACAAGGTAATGAGTAATCAGCTGCGCAACACATTACCCAACTTTTTGCTTCACCTTTAACTAGAAGAAGTAATGACAAATCCAGATGTAATTGTAAAACTTTGGTTTCTGAGTGCTGGTTTGTCTTTTTTAATTTTACATTTTTTTTTAAAATATACATTACTGAGCAAGTCTCTTGACCAACTCCCAGTTTCTTAACATGGGAAATAGGTGCAAAACCTGTAATTTAAATACAGCGCAAAAACGTTGTTCTCTGTTAGGTGTAGACAACACTAGTTCATCTTTTGAGTAAGGAACCTTTTAATGTTTGGTCAATGTTCAGAGGCTTGACACACAAAAACATATTTCTCTGAAAATCATCAGTTAAAAAGACCTGGAGTACCAGCAGCCCAAAACAACAGTCAATAGCAGAATAAGCTTCTTTGGTACTGGCAGATGAGATTTTTCAAGTTTTTCCACATACTAAAATTTGCTGCTCAACCCACAAATGCATTTTCCTTTCAGGTGCAGCACCATTTAAGGGGGAATTTTCCAACAGTAGAACATTTATTGCAAAGAAGCATTTTTACAGCAAAGAAAATTGACCAAACACAAATTTCCTTACTCTTTGTGCTAAACTTAGATGAGATGTTAATCAGTATAGCTTGCTATATAGTCTGTCAGACTAGGGGGCAAGCAAATTCATCTAGATTTTGTATTATTACATAACAAAATTAAATCTGTAATGGTTTGAAAGTTTGCAGGTGATGTTTAGACTGAGGCAGAGCATGAAACTGACTGATATGCTGGGTGCTTGTAGTGACTGAGGCCATGACGCCTGTGAAGCTGAGTCGCTGGGGTACTCCAGAGGTGAACACAGGCACCATGCAGACCAGTGAGCCCTGGGTTTTTGCTGGAGGAGACGTCGCTGGTTTGGCAAACACCACAGTGGAGTCAGTGAATGATGGCAAACAAGCCTCGTGGCATATTCACAGATACATACAGGTAAGTCTGCTAAGACTAAACACCAATGAGTTCGATAAGGAGAGATCATTTGGAAGAACCGAACAAGATTTACTGAGATGGAAAAATGAATGAATTTTGCAATTAGACTCCAATGACCCGTTATCACAGAAAAGAATCCCAGTAGCGATAGGATTTAGAACAGGAAACCCCAAAACATAGGCACTGATGGTGTTGAAGATGGAGATGGAAGCTTGGATGGGGCGAGATGGAGATGGAGAGGTGGTTGGTTGCATGAATGAGAATCCGATGGAAAAGCACAGATTTTAAACCATTCAGAATGGAGGCTTTGCCTTCTTTGATCCAATCAAAAAGGTGACTGGGCTAGTATAATGATGACAGCACTGAGTTTGACAGCATGGGAAGGTTATAGTGAACATCTAGGAAAGCAAGCATATGAATGACTGCAGATCTTCCTTACTGAACTTGTGCCTATTAATGGTTTGTTTAGTGTCCATGTACAATTTTTGTACCTCATGCATAATACACAAAATATCATACCAATAATGTTACCAAAAATATTTATCCCTTCTCTTTTACTTGTATAGTCTCTTCATGGACAAACAGTAGACCCAGTTCCAAAGTTGCCATTGTTCTACAGTGCTATAGACCAGGTGGACATCAGCATTGAAGTTTGTGGAATAAAATTTCCAAATCCGTTCGGCCTGGCCTCTGCTCCTCCTACCACTAGCACAGCCATGATCAGAAGAGCTTTTGAACAAGGATGGGGCTTCGCTCTGACTAAGACATTTGGACTGGATAAGGTACCACACATGCAAACAATGTACCAAACCACCAGTCACTAGAACGACTATACTTGCAGGCATTAAAGAGATTTATTCACCTGAACATGTATTTTACAATACCTTACAATAAATCATTGTAACATATCAATATTTCCTCCTTGCAGACCTTTGCTGTTTTTGCATTTTTATATTTTTCCCATACCAATTTATTATGTAACCTCAGATTTATTCCTCAGGAAATTGTGAGCTTACAAAAAAAAAAAAAAAAAAAAAAAAAAAAAAAAAAAAAAAAAAAGGGATTTGTTTAGGATTCTTTACCAGATGAACACAAGTAAAAGCTTCAGAAAGAAAAACACGAAAGCTTTGTTGTGTCTAGCAAGTTTCACTTTAAGGACCCCAAAAAAAGAAGTTAACCTCATGAATGGGCTCTATAAATCTGTGTCTTTAGGATCTGGTGACCAATGTGTCTCCTCGAATTGTGCGTGGTACAACATCAGGCCCTCTTTATGGGCCCGGTCTGGGCTCCTTCCTCAACATTGAGCTCATCAGCGAGAAGACAGCAGCCTACTGGTGTCAGTCGGTTGCTGAGCTGAAAAAAGACTTCCCCAACAACGTAAGTTTGATATTACATCATACCTTTCCTTGGTGATAAGCTTGTTGTTGCGCGCGCGTGTGTGTGTTCAGCTGAATGAAATGTATGTCTCCAAAAGTTGATTCTGTTCATCTGGACGTAGCGTTTTGTGGGAGAAACGTTTCGTCACTCATCCAAGTGACTTCTTCAGTCTCAGCTGACTGCAGGTGAAATGTATGATGATTTTAATTAAATAATGAATATACATTTACTTGGGGCAGCACGGTGGTTAGCACTGTTGCCGCACAGCAAGAAGGTCCTGAGTTCAATTCCACCATCAGGCCGGGGTCTTTCTGTGTTTGCATGTTCTCCCCGTGTCTGCGTGGGTTCCCTCCGGGTACTCCAGCTTCCTCCCACCGTCCAAAGACATGCAGCTTGTGGGGATAGGTTAATTGGATAATCCAAATTGCCACTAGGTGTGAATGTGCGAGTGAAAGTGAGTGCGAATGGTTGTCTGTCTCTGTGTGTTAGCCCTGCGACAGACTGGCGACCTGTCCAGGGTGTACCCCGCCTCTCGCCCTATGACAGCTGGGATAGGCTCCAGCGCCCCCCGCGACCCTGAAAAGGATAAGCGGAAGTGAACGGATGGATGGATGTACATTTACTTTTCTGGATTGTTTCTGTACCATATTACATATTTCTTACTTTGATTTTTTTTTCCATGAGCTTCATTCCATCACATGTGGTTTACCAGACATTTCATGTCTTTAGTGCGTGTTCTCTAGCAGTGTCTATTTGCACCACTGTACCAAAATTCACCCAAGTTTGAAGTACAAAGTTCTAAAATAAGTCTAAAATGTGTGATGTTTAAAATCGAAAAAAAAATCCCTCTGTGTCCATCAGGTGGTGATTTCTAGTATAATGTGTGGTTACAACAAGGAAGACTGGACAGAGCTAGCCAAGATGGCTGAGGTGATAAAAACAATATACCACTATAATCATAAACATTTTTACAGAATATGTAGTCTAATGATGATTTAATTTAATTGTAAAAATAACGAATGTATGTGTTTAGGAGTCGGGAGCAGATGCTTTGGAGCTGAACCTCTCTTGTCCTCATGGGATGGGAGAGAGAGGCATGGGACTGGCCTGTGGACAGGTACGCACACAACTGATGAAGAAAGAACAAAGCAACCCCCCCCTCCAAAAAAAAAAAAAAAAAAAAACCCACCCAAATATACAAGGGAGGAAATGGATGTAAGAACAATTAAGTGTGAAGGTGTAACCATTTATTCATTTGTTGTGTCATCAGGACCCAGTGCTGGTAAGGAACATCTGTCGCTGGGTGCGTGAGGCCATTTCCATTCCATTCTTTGCTAAACTGACACCAAACGTTACAAATATTGTTGACATTGCCAAGGCAGCCCATGAAGGTAACCACACTTCACCTTTTCATTCAGTATCATTTTACATTGCTCAGTACTAATCCACGAATGATTAGCAGATGCCTGTTAACAAGTCTGTAAATGTTGTGCTGTGTTATAGGTGGAGCGGATGGAGTCACAGCCACCAACACGGTCTCAGGTTTAATGGGACTCAAAGCTGATGGCGCTCCCTGGCCAAGTGTTGGTTTGGAAAAACGCACCACATACGGAGGGATCTCTGGTAAGTGCACACACACGGTAAAGTATAGTGCAGTGCTGAATAAACGTATTTATCACATTAATGGTGTGTTCAGGTAATGCCATCAGGCCCATTACTCTCAGAGCAGTGTCAGCCATCGCCAGAGCAATTCCAGGTTTTCCTATTCTGGCCACCGGGGGTATTGACTCAGCAGAGAGCGGACTACAGTTTCTTCATGCTGGGGCTTCCCTGTTACAGGTGATAACCAATTTACTGTAACAGGTTTTGCCATTTAATAAAAGTTGATCACAGACCAGTCACTTAGATCAACTGTCTCATTCTGTCGGGATACCACAGGTGTGTAGTGCAGTTCAGAACCAGGACTTCACATTGATTGAGGATTACTGTGTGGGTACGTAACTGCTTTTTGGCTGAGCTTTACAGGCATTCATTTACGTTTTTAGAGCTTCAAAATATTTACTTTTGTATTATTGTGACATTACACATGTTTAGGTCTGAAGGCCTTGCTGTACCTAAAGAGCCTAGAGCTAAAGGACTGGGATGGTCAGTCACCTCCAACAGCGAGCCATCAGAAGGGAAAACCAGTTCCCAGACTCGAAAGCCTGGTTGGAAAGGTACAACTACAACAGTTATAGTAACTTTTTGGTCTTTCTTGGCCTTATATCAACCCACACCTGAATGCTTCAGGCCAGCAAACTGCCAAAACCTGCTAGCTGCTAGTAGAGGTACTCCCGTTTGCTGATGACAATGAGTTAACCAGCTGCATCTTATTATCATTGCCAGACTGGTACTTACCCTCTTAATTCCTGAGGAAGCAGTAAGAGTGCAATTAGTTTTGCTTCTGCTCCCAGTTAAAATTTTGTTAAATAAGTACTGAACCTGGGTAATGTGTTGTTATTTTCCTTAGGTTGTATTTAACCAATTTTAAAACATGCTAGAGACCAGATTATTTTTATTACGTCCTAAAATTTAAAACCTTGAATCAAAAGAAGATGCCTGTTCTTTTTCACATTAAATGGTTATTTGTCTAATAACCATTTGTCACCTCTTAATGGTCAATGTGCATTTGTTTAGAGTCTCCCTAGCTTTGGTCCATACCTTCAGGAGAAGACGGAAGCCATTGCTGCATGCAAGAAACGACTCCGAGATGCTGGTGAAACCAATGTGGTGGAATCCAACGTCAGCCGGGTCAACGTGCCCCAGAAGCCTGTTCCTCCAGTCAAGGTCCATACGCACACATATGTGCTGCATATTGAGTTCAATAAAGCTATATGTCACAGTCTGGCTGAGACTGTAAGGAGTGAAGAAGGTGGACCCAAGTGTAGACACGCAAAATAACAAAACTTAATATTAACTGAAGAATAAGCCTGGACTTATAAAGCAAAGAGCAGAACTAAATCATGATCTAAACCGGGTGAGCTAAACATAACAAAACCCTGGAACATAGAAACCTGGGGTCCGTTCTTCGTACCTCGCTTACTACATCCAAGATCAAATCATCGCGCTAACTTTGAGCTCGCTATTCCGGTTCTTCGAACACACCTGTTGTTGACGATTAGTATAGCTGGATGAAGTAATGTGAGATCACTGGGTGGCTTAACAGGGGCTACGCATTGATAGTAGAAACATTGATCGGCAACCCTTTGATTGGTCGGCGAAAATGTCGAAGGAGCACGCTCAGTATTTTTCGGCAGCAGAGCAAGAACTCTTGATTGAGGGATTTCAGGAGTTTCAGAGTTTAATTAAAACGCAAGGGAACACTGCAAAGGCTGCAAAAGCAAGGAGAGAGGGCTGGCAGAAGGTTGCTGACAAATTAAACTCGTAAGTAATTTAACAATAATAATAATAATAATAGATTGGATTTATATAGCGCTTTTCAAGGCACCCAAAGCGCTTTAGAATACCACTATTCATTCACTCTCACATTCACACACTGGTGGAGGCAGCTACGGTTGTAGCCACAGCTGCCCTGGGGCAGACTGACACAAGCGAGGCTGCCATATCACGCCATCGGCCCCTCTGGCCAACACCAGTAGGCGGTAGGGTAAATTTATTATATTACACTATATTATATTATATTATATTATATTATATTATATCCTCTTTCACATTAGAGCCACGACAGGACCCACTAGAACATGGGAACAAGTAAAAGTGAAATATAAGAATATTCCACAGAATGGTAATATTTATCACTTATATTGCTTTTAGTCTCTTGGAAAGAGACCCTGAAATAATCTGTTTGTTTATAACAGCAACCAAGAAAAGGGCAGAGCAAAAAAAGTCAGGTGGTGGTCCTGCACCCCCTCGTCAACAAGTTGGTTAAGTAAATAATACCCTCACGGGAAAATCGATATCTCTCAATGAGCACACTGTAGCGCTGAGCTAAAGGATCCTGTCTGTCCCACAATATACGCTGAGTTCTGAAAACTCTCCTTATCAATCTTGCACCTTCCGCAATGGGTGGCTCGCGTATACGGACAGGACATGGCTGCGACAGACTTCCCAAATCCACCTTCGCTTTTATAGCCGTGGTCTCTCATCTTGATTACACGAAGTAATTTACAATTACTACTCTGACATATGAATTACATCTGGAATAATCAAATACATGAAATAGAATGATTAATAGTACATTTCCCTTTTTTTAGGAAATGACCTGTATGTATCTGTATGGAATCAATAAAAGGATCAAGTACTGCATTAACTTTAGTTACACTGATAATATTTATTTATGGTAAAACAGTGGTAAAATATTGCTGTTGCTTTCGTATACATGAAGCGGACATACCTGAGTGGCCGCGATCTAATCTTGTTTACATAAAGTAAACCTGCTCCCGAGCAGGTTTACGCTTACGGATCTGTTGCTATGACAGCAAGTCCCGGATGAGCTTCAGAGAACCGAACGATCCAAGATCACGCGAAATCGTCAACAATCAAATCCAGCTAACTTACTTAGCGAGGTACGAAGAACGGACCCCTGGCATGAGTTCATAAGCTTGGAAGCTTGACATGGAAACAAGGTAAGGTAACAGACACTCAGGCAGGGAAACAGCTGACACAAATCAGCATAACGACTTCACAGTGGAAGAGTAAAATGAAACACAATGAACATAGAAACACAAGACCTCTTCAAAATAAAACAGGAAACATGAGATGCAAACATGACAATACAAACTTGACAACCTGAAATCACAGACAAGAAATACATGAGACTAACCAGAAGACGTAAGTGAAACATAACTAGATTAAACTTGAGGCAACTAAATAATGAACCTAGAACTTAACATTATCTTCAAAATACAACAAAAGAGATCAAAAGCCGAATGAAAGGCTGGGTCACAGACCCAGCCCCTGACACTGCATTTGGTTTTTAACCATAAATGTGTTTTTATGTATGTGTGTGGTGACGGGTTGTGTTATAGGACGTGATAGCCAGAGCACTGCGCCACATTGGAGCATACCAGGAACTTAACAACATGGAGCAGGTACACAGTTCTCCTTCATTCACTCTAACCAGGTAATATTCTGACCATTGTAGTGATTTATAGGAAAAGATAAATGAACAAAAGGACATTGCACCACATGTGTAATCACTTTTTATTTTCTAAATCAGGTTTTCTTCTCATGACCACAGATAGCAGTAAAATATCATTTATCAATATCACAACAACAACAATGGCCTTTCCCTGTGCTCTCAGGTCCAGGCTCTTATAGATGAAGAGATGTGTATCAACTGTGGGAAATGTTACATGACCTGCAATGACTCTGGATACCAGGTATGTTTTTCTACTATATCCAGACAGTCATCACTTTCTTGTTTTTGAAGAGATGTATCTGCTTCAGTCCCATAATGTGACTCTTATTTCAAGGCTATAACATTCGACCCTGAAACTCATCTTCCATCCGTGACTGACAGCTGCACTGGCTGCACTTTGTGCCTCAGTGTCTGTCCCATCATAGACTGCATCAAGATGGTCAAAAGGAAAACAGCCTACAAACCCAACAGAGGTGTACCTATTAGTCCTGTCTGCTAAAGGCGAGGATAATAATAAAACAAAGACATCCAACTGGATTGTCTTATACAGTAAATTAATTTGTGTGAAGTATAATCTTAGTTTGAAAGCCCAGCTCCAGTGGCACCACTGAGCAGAGAGGCAGATAACATCACAGTAATTGTATAGTATATATAGTAAGTGTATGTCAATAATTCCACTCTGATTTAGTTGGTAAATCTGAATCTGACTTTGTTTTTATTCTCTTGTAGAAAATCATTTCAATGTTAAAAAGGCATTTACAGAATGTCAAATTAATTCAAGTCAAATGAAATGCTCCCCAAATAAGTTCTGTGATTTCAAATGTCTGTATTTTTGGATACAGAAAATATCTGTAAGATGGAGCACATTTTTCTACAAATTTGTGAGATTGTGTAAAAAAATTAACCAACATAAAAATATTCTGTTATACATGCGTTATCAGGAAAATGTTGTGAAATGTTAAAAATAAAAGCAACCATTACTTTGTGTCAAGTTATTTTATTATCCTAATACATACATTATATCTATTCAAATATTTAAGTACAGCTTTGTTGTGTTTTTGATATTAGGTAATATTATTGTTCCTATATATTCATATATATTCATGAAAGTTGCACTAGTGCATGTAAACAACATACATTCTGGGCTGGTTAGATTATACTATTTTTAGGTAGTTTGTCTCTATTTTTATGAAATTTTAATAAGTAATTTTGAATCCAAAATCTGCAAAGTCACTAATAATTTGTTCACATGAAATGTTTTATGTTCTATATAATGAAGAAAGTGCGACAGAATGCTCATCTGTTTCTGTATTCAGGTTCTGTATGTGGTTAGACAGTAGTGCTGTTTATATCTTTAGTGTTTTCACATTACCAAGAGCTCAGTTAAGTCTCACTTGATTATGCAAAGTAAGACCAGGGAGTTAAGTTTGAGGTTAGTAGACAGTTTACCTCTAATTTCTGTGAACGGTAAGAATTCCGTGAAATAAAAGTTTGTTTAGAAGAAGAGTTTAGTTAGGCTGGAAGCTTTTTCTTGCTGAAACATTTTTGAAACAACCTTTGAAATGGTTTGAAAATATTTCCCTTGAGTATTTGGTTAGTTTCTTTTTAAAATGTAGCATTAAATTCAGGAAAAACGTTGCCACCTTTTCCTCATCAATTCAAGAAGCTAAAAATCACTATTTTGGAAAACACAATTATTTTTTTTTAGATTTCCTCTTTTTTGCACTAGGAAATGTGCTTTGTTCTCTTACTAATATTAGTCCCTTATCACCCTTAAAAATATATTTTAACATGATCGTTAACTAGACTAACTAAGAACAATATTCATTTAAAAGATTTCATTCACTTCATGAAACTGGGGTTGTATAAAATACATTTTAGATATTTTAGAAAAGGTTTTGTTCTTCGCTATAAATCTGCACATTTAAATGTTTTTTTATGAGTCTTTGACCTTGCCACTCTGGTGGTCCGTGGGAAATTCATCTCACCCTAGAAGCTGAAATTGACTATTTTTCACTATGTCCTGCTAGCACACTCTCTTTCTTTCAGCTTTACTTATTAACAAAAAACAGTTTGCCTCATCATCATCCTGCTGTGCTCTGGTAATTTTTCAGAAATCATCCCATATATAGCAGATTTATTAGTTCTGATGTTTGTTTGTTTTTTTTTTAGAAAAAAGACATCCCTAATATATGCTTGTGTCTGTCTGTTCAGGAAGACAAAACAAACGTTCAAGTAGGAGCTATCTCCTACTTGAACGTTTGTTTTGTCTTCCTGAACAGACAGACACAAGCATATATTAGGGATGTCTTTTTTTTAAAAAAAAAAACAAACAATCATCAGAACTAATAAATCTGCTATATATGGGATGATTTCTGAAAAATTACCAGAGCACAGCAGGATGATGATGAGGCAAACTGTTTTTTGTTTGTTTTTTGTTAATAAGTAAAGCTGAAAGAAAGAGAGTGTGCTAGCAGGACATAGTGAAAAATAGTCAATTTCAGCTTCTAGGGTGAGATGAATTTCCCACGTGTTCTCTTGACTGTGTTCTCTTGACAGACATAGGTCTGTCAAGAGAACACAGTACAATATGATCCACAAGTAGCTTCACAAACAGACATAGTCATTTCTGTAATTTATATCCCTATCCATTCCACTGTAAAGGATCTGACTGATTATGATGTGAAGGCGATGCTCACCTCTGACACCTGGTCAGTGCTGGGCCTTTTTGCAGGTGCACAGGGGGCATATATTCATATCATTGTCAAAAGTTACACCAATTTACCACCGGAATTCAGCATTAAGAGCATAGCTGCCTGTTAGAGCTGGAGTCTGCTGCAGTGCTCACCAAGCAGACACTCTCACAAGCATGTTGTAGACTTCTATAGGACTGGGTTGTTCCGTGTGCAAGTGGCAGTGAAGGAATACCTGTGTCTGTGAAATTAAATTATTTGCTCATGATTTGATGTTTTATCCTACGCAGGGATTTTAACATAAATATAATTCAAGCATATGAGTCTGTAGAGATTCATTTGCTTTTGGAGCCAGCTTCAAGCAGCCTCTAAAATTCTACAGTCGATCTCCCTTTCCCCTCCTCAGCAAAGGTTGGCAGTAAAGCACCTGATGTTACTGTTGTTCACCCTTAAAAGACACGAAGAGGAAGAAGAAGAAGAACGCCCATTTTGCTTAGAGTGTCCGCATCGAAGAGTACAGAAATATCAACAGACAGAAGAGGACAAAGAGCTGCAATGGACGGGTAAATGTATTTATGTTGCAGCTGGTGCTTTTGGGTGTGCCCTCCACAGCTATGCGTGGGCCGTATTCAGAATAAAGCATTTCCCCTGCTCGGTTTCACACAGGCTAAATGTTAGCTCCCCTGCAAATCGTGAAGCTGTATAAAGCGAAGTGCACGACGTTAGCTAGCTAACGTCACGAAATGTATTACTGAAATGTCTTGATTGTGTGGGGAGCATTATTCAGCAGTATGTTTTATGTGTCTTTTTCTAACGTAATGGTAATGCCTCGTGTTAACAACCTAGTTAGATTAAGACACTTATGCGTTTCGGCGTAATAATGCATTGTTTTGTGTGTAAAACAAAATTGAACGTTTGCTTGCTACATTAACAAAGCTGCCGGTAAGAGTGGAATCAATGTAAGTGGTTTTATGGCATTGGCGACTATTACTGTCAGTTATTACAATTTTAATAAGCGATTAGTTAACCCGGCGTTAATGAATCATGTCAAAGCCGACATGACTTGACAGTTGGTGCTGCTCGCGCATTAAGTGAAAGCAGGCTCCTTTGTCTGGAATAATGTATGCTACACTCACCTCTGTCGGGGTACTGTACATTAAGGGTTTAAAAAATATATATTATTATTTCACTGTGAGAGTGCGTCGCACAACAGTTTGTGCAGTTAACTATATGCAAAATAATGCAATAAATAAAGGCGTTTTTTTGGATTTAGGTTTGTTTTAAAACACTTTAGCATCAGTATCAGGTGCTCATACTGCTCGGACTGTACATTTGGAAAGAAAAGGGATAAACGAAAGGTGTGTAAGAGGAACGTATATCAGTTTAGTAAATATGGCCATATTCAAAGCAGGCTGTAAAGTTGGTGGGTGTGTTGAAACAGAACAAATGTGATTTGGGTTAAGCGGCTGCATTGTTTTTCTTCAAGTAGTAATATGATTTAAGGGAATATTAGCACCAAAACGACATATACTTTGTCATTTTTGTTACTCGCCTAGACGGTACAGTTTCTACTTAAAGCTCTGAAATAAGAAAATCAGTTGTTTTACAGACTGCATTGATAGTTGTATCTGTGCAGTCATCAGAGCTCCAAAGTATCGACAGTAATAAATGAACACAAGTTAAATTCTCACCAGCAACATAATCATTTCCAATTTTACTAAGCAATACTTCAATTTTGGTTTTAATTATGAGAACAATTACATTGTTTCAGTGCTCATGAGATTTGCAGTTTGTCCTTAATCTCTTTTCCCATTTGTTTTTGGCAGTGATGTTGCGGTTGGTGTGAAAGTAAGTTGTATTGCTGAGTTTTGGTTTTTTTCCCTCTACTCTTAACAATTATGTATTCCCTGACTGTTTGACATGATCTTTTAGATTTTTCTTTGTACACTTTTCAGATTTTGTTGAACATAGAAATTTTAAATTTTTTTCTTTTTTTGCTTGTTTTACTAGAGAGGCTCAGATGAGCTCAACATGTATGGTAGCAGCCCCAACTCTATGACTGGTGAGTTCAGTTGTAGCTTGAATGGAACCCACAAGCACCTCCTTAAAAAGTGTTTTACATACATATGATACGTGACCTAAAAGATAAATTCAGTGCTAACGGTTCCCAATATTTCTTTTCTCTGTCAAGTCATGATTTCACATTACAAGTTCATAATAGTTCTGTTCTTACTTCTTTGTTACAGTGATCCTTGAAAATGTGTCAGTGAACAAGTATGCCCAATAACATGACCCAAACTGTGTGGTTTGATATGAAAAGCTATTGATCCTTAATGTTTGTCTATATGTGCATATTCAGCGAATGGCAGTGACAGTAAGAAACAACGCCTGGACGAATCACCTCCCTCCAGAGTCCTCCACATCAGAAAACTTCCCAATGAGGTGTCAGAGACTGAAGTCATCGCTCTGGGGCTGCCTTTTGGAAAGGTCACCAATATACTGATGCTAAAGGGGAAAAACCAGGTGAGCTACAGTGAAATATTCTCGCTTCGGCTAGTGCTAGGATGGAAAATAAAACATTCAACTTTTACACAGAATGGGAAATTAACTATTATGCACTGGGCCTAATGCAAGGAAAAAAGGCTATTTTCAGCCGCTCCCTTATTCCAAAGGTGTCACAACAGCAGTGGTGTGATTTGTCAGAATCCAAGAACTGAACCTAATGTGAACCTGATCATTGAATACTGTAAATAGATGATGTTACATTGTAAACTGCAAAAGAAGATGATACTAGTTATCACTTTACCCCCAAAAGCAAATGTTGAAAGGACAAAACTTTCCTAGCGAGTACTCTTGTAACAGTTAAGTTTCTCTATCAAAATATGCTAATACAGCAAATTTGGAAAAAAAGCTCTCTCACATTATTTTAGTCACGGAAAGCCATTACTAACATAAGGTGAGCAGAGTTTATTTCCCCCCCCAAAAAATTCATTCCCATATTGAATGAGCGTCTGGCCAGTTATGAATACAGGTGGACTTACTAGTTGATTAAATTCAGTGAGACTGTGTCTGTTCCCCGGGGGCTTTCATTGGTGTTATTGATGCTCTGTGAAATTAGCCATTTGTGTTATTTTTTTCCTGGATTTTTTGTCACCTCAACTGTAGCATTATCATTCTTCAAAAGTTGAACATGGTGTACCTTTCCAGGCTTTTCTTGAGTTGGGCACAGAGGAAGCTGCTGTAACTATGGTGAACTACTACACAGCTGTCACACCACAGGTCTGAAGTACAACCTTTTCTATAAGCATTAATGTTTTCTGTTGTTGCTTTAATTCTTAGTAACTAATATGTGGATTTGTATTGTATTCAGGTCAGAAATACTCCAGTCTTCATCCAGTATTCCAACCATAAGGAACTGAAAACAGACTCTGCTCTTAACCAGGTAGATGGATTTATTTATTTGTATTTGTACACTAAAGACTGTCCTTCACCCAGTCCTCGATGAATTAATCTTATATCACCTTATATTGTTGTGTCTTTTCTCTTTCCATTCAGAGGGCCCAGGCAGTACTGCAGGCAGTGTCAGCAGTTCAGGATGGAAGCTCTCCGTCCTCTGACCCAGGAGTTTTGGACTTAACTCCACCCCCCAGCCCTGTCCTGCGAATTATCATTGACAACATGTTTTATCCTGTCACATTAGATGTTCTACAACAGGTAAAACATGAATACTAAATTTGGCATTATGTTTGGTATTCACAGTCTGGTATTTTCTGATGTTTGGACTACAGGTCAGAAAAAGAGCACAGAAATAAACTAAGGGTGCATATATCCGATATTTCGATCAGATATCCAGTACTGACCCCAAAACTGGATGGTAAAAATGGTAAATGGACTGGTTCTTATATAGCGCTTTTCTGCTGAGCACTCAAAGCGCTTTACAAGATGTCATGACAATGGAGTCCTTCCTTTCAATTCTGTGTTTGTGTGCTATCCAACAGCTAGCTGCAGAGCTAAGGTAGCATAAAGCTAACCTCAGTTATACAAAGCAGCAGCAGTTTGGAGGCATTTCTCATTGCCAACAAAGTTTTCTTGCTCAACTGTAAACTGTGGTTAGAGTGACCTGACATGACTGAAAACATAAGATGACACAACTTTGCTTTTTCTCACTTTGTCTCCCTCGTTCACTTTCACTCTTATTATATTCTTTCGTAGAGGCATTACATCAGGTCCCAGAGTGAAGGACATTGGTTTGGTTTAACACTTCATGGGAAGCTTTTATTATGGTAACATAACATGATGTTGTCAACTCACTCATATTATTTGCCTCCAGATCTTTAGCAGTGCCACACTTCAAGTGTCTGTGAGAAGAAAAAGCATTAATTACTGTGACTGTAATTGGTAGCACTATGTAGGCAGGATAGCGACTTAATTTAAAACTGCTATCGCATCATACTCAGCATTGGCAGATGTCCGCAGCCAACGTATTGGATGTTATCTGGAAAAAAATGAATCGGTGCATCCCCACATTGATCATCATCCCCATAAGACTTTTCAAAAGCTGTTTTTGCTGACTAGTCATTTGTCTATATAGTTTGAAACTGTTATCATAACAAATCTAATTGGTGGGACACTGGTTTAGCTCACTGGGTTGAGCATGTGACCTATATATAGCCTTAATACAGAATCCTGGGTTTGATCTGCCTTGAGGCCATTTACTGTACATTTTGCACGTGGTCTTTCTCCCAGCTTTCCTCTCTTGTCTCCACTGTCCATCATTACAAATAAAGGGTAAAAAGACCCCAAAATACATTTAAAAAAAAAAAGAAAAAATTGTGAACCTTACTCAGTTTAAGTTTGCTGCTCATGGTTTTATGGTGTTTGTTATTTTTTTTCTTTCTTTTCTTTTCCTCTTCTCAGATCTTCAGTAAGTTTGGGACCGTAATGAAGATTATAACCTTCACCAAGAACAACCAATTCCAGGCTCTTCTGCAGTTCAGTGACCCCGTCAATGCACAGCAAGCTAAACTGGTGGGGCCACAAATACACAAACTGGAGCTAACACATCAACAACACATAAAAGATCTTGAATAATCAGGCCCCATCTTATCTTAAAGACTTCATACTGCTGTGTCACCCCAATAGTGTATTTTGCACTCAGAATGCAGACTTACTTATTTCAAATTAGAATGGGAGGCAGATTCCAGGATTCTTGGTTCTGTGGAACCAGCTTCCAGTTTTAATTGAGGAGCCAGACATCCTTTCTACTTTTAAGATTAGGCTTAAAACTTTAATTTCAATAAAGCATATAATAAGGGCTGGATCAGATAGCCCTGAATCCTCCCTAGTTACACTGCAATAGGTCTTTGCCTTCCCATTGTTGTAGAAGCGCAAATAAAGTATGCAGGCAGATGTATAAATGGCTGACAAAACCAGAAAAAACAATGCTTAATGTGTTGAGCCACTGCATGCTGACAGAGTAGCAACAGTGTCTAACACTTTCTTTTCTCCAGGGTTATTAAAGTATATCTCTGTAGGCTTTAGATTGTCTTTCTATCTGTCGCCATCTATGTACCAAAATACAGTTGTACAACATTGTCGTTGTTGTTGTTGTTGTTATTATTAATAAAAATAATAATCTGGTACTGACCTCAAAATATGAGCTAGGAAGTGCTTTGCTCTATTGATTTCGTCTGACATCTTAAAATAATTTCAGTATTTGATACCACAACATTGACTGCATGAACTGAATCAACTTTTGGAGACTATTGTACAAGCTTTTATTTCTCTTTTGTTCCTTTTACTTCAGTCTTTGGATGGACAGAACATCTATAACTCATGCTGTACTCTGCGGATAGACTTCAGTAAACTGGTCAATGTTAACGTCAAATACAACAATGATAAGAGTCGAGATTACACCAGGCCTGATCTTCCTACAGGAGATGGAGAGTCAACCAACAAGGATCATTCTTTACTGGGTAAATAGACCACCTCCTGAATCCATTTACCAAACATCAACTTATCTGTCCCTCCATTTATCCATAACCCTGTACTGTCACGTTCATAACTCCATTTGTTTGCTTTAGATGGAACACATCCACAAAGAAATTCTTTTGCCAGTCATGGGTCAATTTAAGGAAGTGAATTTGAAGCCAGTTTACCGACACATTATTACAGTTACACTGAATATGTCGTAATCCTTTCCGCTCTGTATTTGTTTGTGTATTTAAGAATAGAGAATAAAGAATGCAGTTAGTCATTATAATAATCAATCAATAAAGGCCAATAAATGCAAGTAAATAGATTGTTTGACCTACAGAGGGATGCATTTAAAATTAACTTTGAAAATTAAAGTGAATAAATTATCTGGCAGACATGTGTGGGTCCCTTCATGTGTATGCCTCCCCAGACAATTATGACCATCCAACTGGAAGCATAAAGTTCTCATTGGATTCTCCAGACCCTTTCAGATCGTTCACATGTGCTCATGATGAACCTGCTTTTTCTAATCTCTGAAAAACACAGTGCGCAAGTGGTTGACCTGCCAATTCTGGTATTCTGTGGCAAATGCCAGTCGGGCTCCACAGTGCCAGGCAGTGAGTCCAGGGCCCACTAGAGAACACTGGACCCTAAGCCACCCTTGTGAAGTCTGTTTCTCTTGTTTGGTCAGTTTGGAAATTTACACTACCGGTCTCCTGGAGGTCATTGTGTTGGGCAAGATTTCTGTCTCCCATCTGTGTCTTGGAATCTCCCGAGACTGTCCTGGGAGACATCGGACACTAAGAAACCTTCTGGCCGTGGCACGTATTGATGTGCCATACTGGAGGAGTTGGAATACCTGTCCAATCTCTGTAGGGACTAGGTATCGCTGGTAGCGTCTCGCTACCAGTAGAGACACAGATAATAGCAAAATGCAAAACTAGTTAAAAAACATTAGAAAAGATAAGGAGGAAAACTTGTCAGTGGTCCCTACTTGTAAACTGTTCTTGTCACATTGTTGCCCCACTAGTGCACCTGTTGTTACTTTCATTAACACCAAAGCAGCTGTACCTGATTAGCCTTGCCCTTTGCTATTTACCTGACCAGATCAATATCCCATAAGTATAACTGACTTGGTGCTAGGGTCTGGTCTGGGGTGTTTAAAGTTTCTGGGTAATATTATGAGTTGTCCTCTTTAGCCTGATAAAGTCTAGCACGAAACCGTTACAAAGAAATATATTGCACAAGTCGTTGGTGGTGCATGGGAGTCAGTTAGAAATGTGCAATACTTCATACTTTTGCAATTTATGCAGTATCAGACACAAAAGCAACTTCGTGTTATTGTCTTCATAAACTTGGTGTTCTTTTCTACTGCCCTTGTGCTCTTCCCTTTTACATTAATGTTATTCATTAATCACTCTGAATATATTCTGCAAAACAATCAACTTTAACACCATGTTACTGTATTGTGTATTAGGAAGGGGCAAGTATTTGAATTGATCAACCAATCAAGAGTGTGACTTTCAAACAGACCCAGCTTTTTGCAGTGTAGTGCACATTAGTCATTTTGCTGTTTATACAGGATATTGAAAGCTTATTTTTCTCACAGGCTTCCTAAATATGCGTCTTCTGGGTCAGTACAGTAGGTGCACCGGGTCATCTCAACGAACTGCTTATGGTTGGGAAGCATAATGCTTGTTGCCAAATATAGTTGCGGCAAACGACACAAATTCTTACAAGCTTACATTACAAGATTACAAGTTTGTTGTAGTAGCTACAAATTAAACTGTAGACATAGAGAAGTCTCTTCCATCTTTGAAGCAAAAGAGATCTTACTTGCATTTATTTCCATCAGGTTGTAGCTGTGGGTCAGTTTGTTACATTTTATTTGAGAAGCAAGTTTCTTTCTCTTAGACAAGTACACATTATTCATAGCAAATGACACCATTTGTATACTGACTTTTGGATGTCCGTAACTCGTCTCTGGTCATCCTACTTGTACATAAATCATCTCTGTTCCTCTTTTTGTGAGGTGTCAGCTTGCAGGTTGCTGGTGTATTGCAGCCATGCTGTAATGCTGATATATTTTAGATCTCATTTAAGCACAGAGTTCTTTTTTTAATGTTAATTTTGTCTCTTCTAATCTGGTGACGATGCAGTATCTGACATGCAGCATCTGAGTAGTTTTCGATAAATATTTACTTATTGACTGTAATAACTCATTAAATATAATACTGTTATTTAGGCCAGTATGGATTTTTGTGATATTTGTACTCTTTGGTGCTAGGTTAGCTAAGTGTTGTGTGGTATAAATCTAGCTGTTATTGTCTTGTAGGTACCCCATCTGGAGCACTAGCTTCCTACTCTAGTGGAGGAGGTTACTCATCTTCTCTCTCCCTCTCCCAGGGTGGAGGTACCTATACTTTTTTTTTCTTATTTTTGTTTTTCCATGACTCTGCCTCTGTTACTGCTGCCCTGTCTCCTGTCATGTCCAGCTATGATTACTATGAAAGCATAGTGGTTACGAAATAGGTCGGTTGATATTGGAACTAAATATATAAATTAGGTAAATAGTGGCCTTAAGAAACTGCTGTTTACCATCTTGTAAACAGTTGGATTCTTTGCAGTCCCCTGTATTATTATAGTTCATCACATAATAAATGTTTTTTCCCAATAATGTGCTGGCATTGATTGACCTGAACTATTTTTATGAGCTTTTTTAATCTTATTTTTAATATTTAAATATATGTATAGGTTGTGTTAAATTAGCTGAACTGTTTAAACTGTGCTTTTTCAGCTTAATTTAATAGCAATACTGAGAGTTTCAGAGATTTAAAGATTGCTGCGTTTTGAAGTCTTGAAGAATTTCTCTTTGTAGATTAACTTGTTCTGTTCACCAAAACACTTAAATGGTTTAAATGCAGGTTGTATGTTTTGGGCGTTGATTTTTGTAAAAAAAAAAGAAAAAAAAAAAGAAATAATATTCAGTCAGATGTGTGAAAACTTTGCTCATGGTTGTTTTTCTTCCCCATGTTTTAAAATGAGGGGTCTTTGTTGAGAGTGTAAATCTGTGTTGATTCAAATGGCCCTGTTAGTTGAATGCAGTGAGATTTGGGGGGGAAATGTTATGTGTGCTTCATTGTTGTCGACAGCTACACCCTCCCCCAGCTGTACAGTTACAGCTGTTACCGGTATCCACTAGCATATTTTTATTGGGTATGAAATAAAAGCAACTTGGAAAAAGCTTTAAAGGTTAATTAAAAAAAACAACAACAACTCAATAATAACTTATATTATTTACTGTTGTTTTAACTGTTTAGCTGTTATCCATCCACATATGTCCCCCATTTACAGATTACAGCAGCCTTGATCATTCTTTGCTGTATGAATGATGTTGACTTTTGAAGGTTATGGGGCTAACAGCTTTTCTAGTGGAAGCCCTGCTTCTCTATGTGGTTTACCTCTATAGAGAAGAAGCAAAAATGTTAAATGGTATAGTGCAGGTAATGTTCACTTTGGTGACCGTTCCCTTTCATTTCTGTAGTGCCAACAAGTACTACTTTTTTTTTTAAGTTGAGATAGCTAAAGTTAAATGGCAATTGTCATACCACCAATAACCTCAATCATGTCAGACCCTACCCTGAATTGGTTAGGTTGTCCATTTTGATTTCTTTTCATGTCTTTTTTTCTTTATCACATTTGAGGAATTGTTACATATTTCGTATTTCAGATCACAGTAGTTCTTTCATTTAGAATCTGTTAAACTGATTAAAAATAATAGCCCTGCCAATGCTTCATGCAGTTAGCTGACAATAAACAAGTGTGTTGGTGTTTCTAGTTTTTGTAGTTTAGTGTCTAATTCTGAGATGTGCCTTCTCTTGTGCTTTCCGAACAGGAGCCATCAGCCCTCTGAGTGCGGCAGCAGCGGCAGCAGCAGCTGCAGGTCGCGTTGCTCTATCAGGATCAGGAGTGTCAGGGGTCCTGTTGGCATCCAACCTAAATGAAGAGGTACACAAACCATGTGCATAATGTTAAAGTAATATTTTTAAGTTCTGTAAAATGCACTTATTTGAATTGTTGGATGCTGCTGAAGTTGGTAGTAGTGTAAATTCCTGTGTGGGCTGTGGTTGGATGTGTGCTATGTCTTTTGTGTGCTAAATTTTTCCCATATCTTCCTCCACTTAGCTAAAGTATAATACATCGTCTTGACCCCTAAGCTGTTTCAGGGTTTTCTTCACTTAGCACCAAAACTTTTTTCCCCAGTTAAATTGTCCAGTGTGGATTGGCCTTTAGTGTGGATTGGCCAATTTATCTTGTTTTCAAGAACTTTCTCAGATTCAGGAATGACTGTTAGGGAGTGGTGTGAGGGTGTGTGTGTCTGTATATGTGTGTTTTTGTGTCTGTGTGAGAGAGAGAGAGAGAGAGAGAGAGATGAATCTCCAGATTGATTTTGTTCTCCAAGACCCATCACAAGTCCTAAATTTTACTGTCTTAAAATATTTTCAACTACTTCATGTTTGATCCCATTGTGTCTGTCAGATGGTGAGAGGTTTCTCTGTAATAAACACCTGCATACTTGTATATTTTTTATCATAGCATTCTATTTAGTCTTTCAATTTTTTGTTAATTTTCTAAGTGTAAATGTGCAACTATTCTGTCATCTGTTTTTCCAGTATCTTCTGTACCTGTTATCTTTTTCTGTGTTCCATCTCTCTATCAAACTCCTTCTCTTTTCCTCTCTCTCTGTCTGTCTTTGTCCCTCTCTGTATTGAAATGGACTTCTTAGTAAAATAGTGGTTTCACACTTCTACCCTTAGTGCAGGAGCTGTATCCTGACTGTTTCATAAGAGCACACAGTTTTCTCTGGTGACCAATCCGCTTGAGAGCAGCAACTTCCACATACACTTGGGAGTCTGCTCAATACAGTCCATTTGTTAAGTAGTGTTTGGGTGTGGTGTGGCCATTCTTCATATTGTAAGTGTTGAACCCAAGTGATGTTTTTCAGTCACTTGCTCATTCTTTCTCAACTCTGTCATCAAATGTATGGATGGATTTTAGCTGTTTTAACACAGTAGACTTGAGTTTCCAGTTTTCATAGTAAAAGAAGTCCCAGACAATGAGCAAAACTTTAAAAAAAGCTTTCATCCATCTTGAACATTCTAAACTTTTTCGACTAATTTTGGTAGTAGTAAAATGTGACAAACTGACACCCTTGTTTTGGCAATGGCCTCTGTTAACACAGAGGATCTTGTTCCAGGGTTGGACTACTTATAGTGATGACACAAGGACTTATTTGAAATGTTAGATTTTTTTTTTAAAATAGGATGAAATTTGTAAAATGAATACATGTTCTTTTATGAATAGCTTTTTAGATCGTCCTGGTTTTAAATTGCCGTACATGGGAATGCGCCGACCCAATGCCAGTCATGACTCTGAAAGCTATATTAGGTATCAGTGACAGCGGGCCAATGAGAAACCAGTGTGACCATTAATGACATCACAGTAGTGTCACACTGAGCTTAAATGACACAAATGCATTCTTTCATTGTAGTTTGCTTTTACAAACAATGATTCCCAGTCTCCTCCTCAGAGGGATGGAAACAGCTTTGTATTTTAGTACTAGTGGACTATTGGATCGGTACTCCGTATTAGCAGGTATATTACAGGTGTTATTGCCTTGGATTGGTGCATCCCTAGTAATGCAGGACCTGTTTGAATGAATAATTTATTGCTTTGCATTTAAGTGGTCTAGCTCCATTGTTTGTATAAAGCTCCTCCACACTTGTCAGTTTGATCTGCCAGACATGGATGGTGGTTCTTGTGGTGCTCGATGCCTCCAGCCATCTGCTTCATGGTACTGTGTCCTTTTGGTTTGATGTGTCCTGCTGCTCACTCTTCCACTCACTCTTTGTTTTTTTGTTTATTATTCTACCTGCCTTCCATTGTTTTGTTTTGTTTTCTTCGCTGTTAAATGCATTCCGAAAGAAATGTTTGCATATGTGTGTAAACAAAACTGGACTGTGTGTGTTTGAAATCCAGCCAGCAATCAATCAGACTCCGTTGATATTCCACTGATGCTCTGTTTACTGACCTCTGCTTTGGTTTTTGTCCTCCTCTCCTCCTTTCTCCTTTCCCTGCCTCCTTTTTTCCCTCCTCTGCTCCCCCTTCACACATTTATTTTCTCTCCATGTGGCCATCCATTCTTTACTGCCGCACACTTCTCTTAACCCGCAACCAATCATCTACATTTGCCCTGAATTATTTTGCCTCCTTTCTCACTTTTTACTCTTCACTTTTCTCACTCTGATCTAAAACCAATTTGGTTTTGCCATTTTGACCCTCCTCCTCTCCGAAACTCCCACTCCCCCATGCCCTTCATCTTTGCTCCACCCCTCACCATCATGGAAACCACCACCCCTCGTCCAACGCTGGGCGGTCTGATTTCTACCTTCGTCTCTCCTCTTCCTCCTCCTCTGCTCCTCCTCTTCCTGTCCTCTGCTCTGCGGTCTCTCTCTCTAAAGATGGTCACGCCTCAAAGTCTCTTTACCCTCTTCGGTATGTTCAACCTCTACTATTCTATCTGTATATCTCTCTCTGTTAATCAAGTTTTGTTCACTTTCTTCAGTGATGTCGTGGACTTCTGTATCTTCCTGTATTTCCAAGCCTTTCTCTATTATATTGTGTACTCAAGAGTTCAAATATACTTCTGTCACCACATTAAAAGTGCAGTGAGTCTGACAGATTGTCCATTCGGTCAGCTTATCTCTAAACTCAAGACACCAAAACCACTTACATATATACCCTATAACGCATAAGAACTCTGCCTGGTCCACAGTTGGTGTAGCAGGCCTTCAGTCAAAAGACAAGTTTCTGTTTTGTTTTTTGTTGTTGGTGTTTTCTTTTTACATGTACAATTACAGAAAGACGAAAAAGCCAAACTGTCAACTGCATATATGTATCTAAAATACTGCACCATATTTTCTTCAACTTAAGAATTTTTTCAAGTCAATAGTCGGGTGTCTCTGTGAACACTGAGAGAGCTTTTAATTGTTCATACTGAGCATGGAAAAAAATGTATGTATATGGACAAAAGTATGGGGAATCTTAAAATTTAGGTGTGTTTTGACTCTTTGCCACAGGAGTATAAAATTATACATCTAGCCATGCAGTCTGCAATTTGTGGAAGAACTCATTGAATTGGAGCATGGTACAAAAATAAAATGGTGATGTTGCAATAATTCAAATCGTAAAAGTAAAGGTACAGAGGGGGGTCACTAATGCTCTGCTGACCCAAACATCCTCTGCCATTAACATCAACACAAAAACTGTCCACCAGGAGCTTCACAGCATGGTTTTCCATGGCTGAGCAGCTTCTGTACGTGTAGCTGGCATTGACAAGGTTTCAGACTGAGCTTAACAGTTTATGATATATCTTTAGTTTTGCATGTTTCTCGTACCACAGCACACACAGGCCAGTAAAAACAAGAGAAAATGGTTTTTTTAATATCCATGGCCATTTAGAATCACCAGTTAATCTAACATGCATGTCTTTGGACTGTGGGAGGAAGCAGGATTTTTTTTTTTAGTGGAAATCCATGCAGGTACAGGGAGAACAAGCCCCAGCCAGCCAGTGCTTGAACCAGTATTTGCTTTAATCACCCTAATTTCTTTCTTCTTCTTATAATTTTAAAACTGTACCCTAAAAGTGCATTAGGAAAGGGATTTAATGACTAGGAACCTGTTTCAGTGTTGATATGAACACCTGACTATTGTTTTAGGACTAACCTTTAAATACATAGAACATCTGCCTGTGAAAATGTAATTCAACTGCTTCATTGTAAAAGTGAGTGCTGAAAGATTTTACAGCCAGTAGAAGTAATAGAAGCGTTGTTAGAGCACCACAGCGACCACAAATGAGATAAAATTTGTTTTAGATGAAATGGCAAAATAAATATTTGCTCCAGTCTCAAGTTTATTAGCAAAGACCACGACAGAAAGTATTGCATCCCTGCAGATTTCTGCTGTCTTTCTCCTTGTGCCTTGGCTACCATGTGTCTTTTAGTGGTTTTTTATTTTTTCCTTCCTTACTGATAATCAGGTTGATCACGACAGTCCTGTGTACTCATTAAGACTCATTCTTGCGCTACTTTTCTTTCTATCCTTTTTTTTTCTAGATTTGTTTTAAACAAGTGCAGTCAGTTTGCAGTTGGATTTTGCAGCCAATCAATCCTCTAAATAAGTTGTGTCACAAAGGTCACATTGGACTGTCGAGTAGCACGAGAGTTTCTTGCCTTTACACTCATATAAACTAGTTTTTAGTTTTTGCAACTCCAAGATGTCCACAGTTCAAAATATCTCCATTCAAAATCACTGAAAAGATATCAGTTGTTCTGAGTTCTAACTAAGTCATGTTCCTGACTTAGTTTACTCTATATTTGTTTAATGACGTGTATTTTTGACCATGTCCGTGTCTAGTTTTCCATTTTGAATTGCATTATTAGGCTGGATTTGTGAGTCCTGCATACACTGCTCAATAATCAATCAGGTGTCATTGCTAAAGCTCAACCACGATTTTCTCATTGGTTCACAGTCATGATATAAAACTACTCAGGTTCACAGAGGCATTTTATTGACTTTAAAGTTGAAGTCAAATGGGAAGATTCCATCTTTTTCATTTGTCTTTCTAGCACTAACTTTATTCCTTCCATCCTTCACACTTCTCCTTTTTTTATCTTCGTCGGCTCCATCTCTCCTGCTCTATCTGTCTTCTTTCTCTTCTCCCCTGCTCTCTTTCTCTCCTATCGATCTCCCTCTCTCGCTCGCGCTCGTTCTCTCTCGCTCTCTCTTTCTGTACCTTCAGGGGTCTATGGTGATGTGCAAAGGGTAAAGATACTCTACAACAAAAAGGACAGCGCTCTGATTCAGCTGTCAGATGGCAACCAGGCTCAACTTGGTAAGTTTGAGATCATTTAAGGCATGATGCTTGTATTTTTACAATCACTGTTTCAGGCTTAATGTGAAAACTTGCCAGTTCCACTGGTTGACATATTTTGAAAAACTCTTTAGGAAAAATGTATTTATTTATTATAATACATTTATTATTTCACGGAAAAAAATGTTGTGTTAAAGATTCTCATTGATATGAAGAAAATGAAATGTGCTTTTGTTTTTGTAGCGCTTGAGATTTGCATGTACAAAGTCACTCATCAAAATCACTGCATCAGAAAATTTCATATTGTCAACATTTGTCAGATTTCAAGGTTTTTTTTCTCTTGGTTTGCATTTCTCACCTGTAGCCATGAGTCACCTGAATGGTCAGAAGGTGTTTGGTAAAGTGATGAGAGTGACACTGTCCAAACATCAGACTGTGGCTTTGCCCAGAGAAGGACTGGATGACCAACTATTAACTAAAGGTAAGATGATCCTGGAAGGCAACAAGGCAGTATCTTTCACGTTGCTTGTTGTGTATCAAAGGATTAACCCAGCCACAGGGGGCCACAGTACAATGGCTTGTCCAAAATAGTAGCACTTTTTCCTGTAATCATCATTAAAACCTTTGGTGGGAGTCCTTCATCAAACCACCTGTTTAACAAACTCCGATGGGAAGAAAAGCAAACTTTGCAGCTGCTCGCATCCACTGCCACTTTTTACACAGTGAAAAATCTGCAGTAAAGCTACAAAGGTTGTACTGAAATATACAGAAGTTAAAATGAAACATGCAGATGAACTGTTAATGTAATCCAATTTGGTGTTTAAATTAGACAACTGGCTGAAGGCTGGAGACAGCCATTCTGTTTTAATTTTTTAACAGTGTACAAACTTAAAACACTACAATTTCTAAAACTTTTGTTTTTGCACCTTTGAATATTTATTATTGCTCATTAATGAGACAAAATTATTTCTTATCCAATTTATCGATGGAATAATCAATGAAATACTTGATTACTAAAATAAGTGATAACTGCAGCCTTTCTCCAAAACTGGTGTCAAGCCCTGCATCAAGAATAGCTGCTCCCTACAGGTGTCGCCACTGCAGCCCAACCCTCTGTGTGTTTTCCTTCACTACACTCCAACAAATCCTGTATGGAAATCTCGTTATTTATGATCCACATGTTTGACTTTACCAAAATTTTGTGTGGCATACCAAAAAGATGATTGTGCGTCAAAGGAGAGACTTGACTTAAAAAAAAAAGTTTGCTCACTTTGCCCCTTTGGATGTTACACTTCTATCGCCAACTTCATTATTTTAAAGAAAGAACATTGAAACAACTGTTATTTGATGAAAAACAGCTGTGGCCTGATCTAGTTACATAAGTGCATAAAACAATATGTATTAAAGTTAATTTAAGATGCTAGAAAGTTTTTTCTCTGTCTTAATGGCAGCGCTGTCCTGCTTGGGAGAACCAGATGCCATATTCAAAGATTGTTCACCTAGTCCAGGGGTCAGCAACCTTTAACACCGAAAGAGCCATTTGGATGCGGTTTCCACGCTAAAGAAAACACTGGGAGCCGCAAATACTTTTTGACATCTAAAATAAAGATAACACTGTATATATTGTTTTTTACCTTTATGCTTTGTGTGAACAACTAAGGTGTGTTGCTTATGAAATCCATGAAGTGCTACAGAGAAAATTACATTTTATTTATGTAATTAACACATTTTGAACTCTTAAAGAAATATAACAAAAGGAAAGAAACCCAGCTGAACTAAAATGATCCATGTAGCAAACAACAACTGTTTTGAGTCGCCACCCTCATATCGCCTTTGGGCTTGTGGAACCTTGACCTGACTTTTAAAAAATAATTGGAAAAAAAGCACTATGCTGCTGAAAAATGAAAAATAGATATTTGTTAAATTCTGCCTAAATATGTATTTTACCTGGTTAATGTGTGTGGCAGGGCGTGGTCTGCAGCGCCGCTGCAGGGGAGGTAACGCACCTGAGCGGTACCCGCATAGATAGCACCCGTCTGTGCTATCTATGCTGTGTTATTATGTGTCGGGCTGTGAGCTGAAAAGCTACAGCCGGCTGTATGCGTACAGCAACCGTGTGAAAAGTGGTCAATAAAGAGATGCTGAAAAGCATGTTCATGGAAACATCGTCGGGTCTGCCGTGATATGTTTACAATGGGACTTCTGCTCCTGAACCTCTGCGCACAGCGTCTGCAGATCGGGGCTGTACGAAGTCACTTTCACCTTTACGCAGGACTGTAAGCTGTCGTCTGTGAGGCGTGAGCGGTGTTTGTTTTTAACATAGTTCACGGTGGAGAACAGCTGCTGACGTAATGTGGATCCGAAGATCCATAATTGGCCTACCTGGGGTTGAAAGTCTCGATAAATGCACGGCGTTTCTGCGGGTACACCGGCTTCCGCGAGTGTGAAGCTTATTTTGAGCGATGAAAAAATAATAGAATATAATTATATTTTTATATATATCACAGTAATCTTCCAATTTAGAACTACAAGTTAAAAAAGAACTAACATAAATAAAATACACTTCAGCTAAATACTTCTAATTTATTTTCCCAAACCACACGGAGCTGCAGTATAAGGACTAAAGAGCCGCATGTGGCTCCGGAGCCGCAGGTTGCCGACCCCTGACCTAGTCCATGAGTCTAAAAATGTTTGTAGTTTCTAGATTTGGTTATTGAATTATTAGCAAAACTTTTTAGCAGGTGTTTTTGTCAAGATGTGGATATTTTGTTTTCAATACACAGATTTTTCTGGCTCACCACTCCATCGCTTTAAGAAGCCAGGATCGAAAAACTTCCAGAACATCTTTCCACCCTCAGCAACGCTTCACCTCTCCAACATTCGGTAAAATAGCCACGGACACTTTGTATTATTTATAATTCTTTGCTTCAAGGTTATAACAGTTGCTGTTTTCCTGTTTAGTGATGGGGTAGGAGAGGATGACCTGCGTCTTCTGTTCTCCAACAGTGGAGGGACTGTGAAGGCCTTCAAGTTTTTCCAGTAAGTAACCTTTCAGTATGAAGTTATTTAAGACACTATAAGTGGTATTCGTTCTACTTTAAGTTAAAAGCAGTAAACTTTGAAACACTTTAGATAAGTAGCATGCAATTCACTGGGGTAACTTACAAAAGAACACTAGAACCACAAGGGGATCATTTTGACCCTTTGGAATTTTTTAAATTATGTAACTGTGGTCAAATTAAAACACTATCATTTCATATTCCCACACTATTCCTATAATGGGTTTTTTCATCAAATGGGACATCATTTTGTTCCCATAGAAATTAATTAATGAATAACAATGAATAACAAGAACAGAACATGTTGGGTTGCCTAGTAACACATATTGTTTACACACATTTTGATATGCATATTGCTATGACATGAGGCAGAGCTAGCTGGATGTGATGGATTGATAAAAGATGAATAGTTACTCCGGGATTGAAAGGTCGTGGGTGGGATGCTAAGTCGTGTCAGAGCGCGTTAAAGAAGGTGGAGTGTGTGACAGAACACGTGGAGAACCTGGTGGCTGTACAGAGCAGTGAAATCCAGAGCTCAGCAGCCTGAGCTCCAACTGTTTATTGATTGATTTATTAATACATTCTAATATATATTTGAACATTGCAGCCTGTAATGAAATAATCAAATTATCAAATTCTGGCAGTTGTAATGTTAAAGAAGAAGTGAACATGAGTGAACATGTTTTTCTTGCTTCCTGTGACATTCAACTTTTCTTTGTTTCCCGATTAAGAGACCGTAAGATGGCTTTGATCCAGATGTCATCAGTTGAGGAAGGGATCCAAGCCCTGATGGATCTTCACAACTACGACATGGGAGGAAATCACCATCTGAAAGTCTCCTTTTCAAAGTCTACCATCTAATCCAAATCCTTGTCACATTCAGATCTGTGACAAGCCAACAAGTCACTGTCAGTGGTCCCCTTTTTGAAAATTTCCTTGGAATAGTTTTCAGTGAAAAAAATGAGAAAATCAGAATTTCACTACAATATATTTTCTCAACCAGTAGAAGCAGTGCTTACCTCAGTCTCATCCCAGAGGCAGTTCTGCTTTGATCCGTACAACATGTTAAAGAGCAACTAAACACCAGCTGAATGTGTTATCTTTGTTTACCAGGGTTACAGGTGAAAAAGACTTCAAATCTAACCTGGTGTTGAGATCCTCTTTAGAGCAGTACAGACTGGTAGTTTTCATTTAAAGTGCGGTCTGTGGTTTATTTCGTGTTGAACTGTCTGTCAGAGTTGACCTCTCCCTGAATTTATCTTTGAAGTCAGAGTCACTTCTCTATGTATTCCTTTCTGAACCACCTACTCTTTCAGCAGATACCAGTTTAAACATCAGGCTGGCATTGTTCTGAAAGCCATTTACATCGTCTCTGCTCCTCTTTGGTTGTCTGTTATTTTAAGATGTTTTCTGGACTGTTCCGCTTCTTCAAATCTCATGTAGTTCATTGCCAAAGTATGACATGTTCAAGGGAAAAAGAAATCTAGCAGTGGGCATACAGGAGTCGAAAGAAATGTAAATATGACCAGTATTACATTAGAAGCACTCGTTACTTAGAGGGGTTTCTTTACCTACACCCAGTCATTTTAAAATGTAGTTTAAACACCAAGTGTAACAACAGTTTTTAACACTTAATGCACAAGAGTCATTGTGTCGGAATTTCACCATTTCTGGTTTTTTTTCCCTTCACTTGCATACTTTCTTGCTGGTTATCCTGTCTCTGAACAATCATTTTGGAAATTGTTTCTACATTTAAATAACATTAGAAAGTCTATTGTACCTTTTTTCTATATGATTTTAAAAAGATTTGTAGGAATGATAGTCATCGTTTGAAGTGAATTATGCTTGTTTCGGACATGTATGTCCCTGAAATGTCCTTCACAGCACAACATAGAATGTATCGACTCATTGTAATCATATTAAGGATGCAAAGGTGATGCCATCTGTTTCCTGTTTAAATCCCATCTCAGTCATTGGAAAAGCAGCCGTAAGTGGATGCACACACTCACATGCACAGGATTCTTGCTAATGCTATCTGTTTAAACAAGGTTTCAACATGTCATTCTGGTCTCTTGATATTAGGATAACCCATTGGGACCTAAGTACATGTGCCTTTAGTTTGATTTTACTGTTGTGTTTTTAAACAACATGTGTATTGGTAATGATTGCCGATCTTTTGTTGTAAACCTATGTTTGGAAAAAATGTCTTGTTAATTTTAAAAAGAAGCAAACCTTGTCTTTCAGTTCTCTTTGACAGTCCGTGGTTATTTATCAAAGTGAGACGCACAAAACTTGTCACTGTTTCAGCTGAGGTCGCCTCATAAGTTGGTTTTATTTCTCTCACCTCTCGATCTTGTTTCCAGCTGCAGAGTTTATTTTTAGACCGTTTTTAGATGATTCTTGTAAATTTTCTACCTGAGTTCAGTTTCTTTTGTGATAAGATTCAGATTAGCACAAATTAAACACGTCTTTTCTACCAACCAGCTCAAGTAAAATTGTGTTTGTGTATGTCTGGGTAGTTTCAGGCCTCTGCTCTCATCTGTACCTTATCTATAATAAACGTCTCTCACTCTGTTCACTTCTCTCTGCTCTCACTTCTTTCTCTCAGCTTTTCCCTCTTTTGGCTATTCTCTTCTTACCACACTTGCAGAGAAAAAACGCTGCGCCTCCAAGGAACATCATTTGTTCTGCCTACAGTCTCATTTAAAATAGAAAACAAAATTATTTTTAATATGAAGACACCTCCAGCAGAACAAGGCTCAGAGCTTTATCTCTGTTGTGTTTATAGCCTTTTGGTGCTTGGATTAATCAGAAATAACACAACCTGCTGTGAGGTACAGACCATCCAAGAAATTTCTGCTTTAAATGGGTGAAATTCTACCGGAGTCCCTTGGCATTCTGACTCTCAAATAATTGTCTTCAATTGTATTTCTATTTAATATTATCTCATGAATATTTGTTTCCATACATGGAGTAGCTGTGACTCAAGAGCTAGAGCAGGTTCTGAAGTATCTTTGAGCATGATACTGAGCCCCCAGTTGTTCCTGCTTTGTGTGTGTGAGAGAGAGCGAGAGAAGTGAGTAGAGTAGTAGTGTAGTGACTGTTGAGTGCACAGTATGGGTAGAAAAGTGCAATATTGGTACCAGTTCATTTAAACATGAATAGTCGAGAACCATCAGGCTACTTTTTGGTCTTCTGGTTTGGGAAACAAGTGGTTAATAGTGATGTGTCACTATTAACAGCTTTGTAGTGAATCAGAAGAGCAAACTCCCATCAGTGAGAGCCGGCTCTCCAATTCTTTTTTATGAGGTTTGTTGTGTTGGCACCAGGGGCGTTTTAGCCCATTTTTGGGGGTGCCCAAAATGAATCAAAGCACCCCCAAAGATTTCTTACTTTTTTGACAATATTTGGTACTGGATATTGTCTTTTGTGTGTGTGTGTGTGTGATACACTGCAAAAAATATAGAAAGCATACAGTACTTGGTTGAGATGTAATATTTTAACAACAAAAGTATAGATACCCCCCCCCCCCCCCCCCCCCCCCCCCTCCCAAAATGGTTTGTTCCAGCTCGCCTCGCCCCTACTCTGGCTCTGGTGCCCTTTGTGCCAGACCGATAGTCGCTGAGATGCAGCGGAGCGGAGGTGTACGTGTCTGCCTTAAAACAGGACATATTAGCTGCATTTAACCTTCAGTTACTCTTTATATAGTTAGGTAGGAATCAGACCATGTTTCTTTTTAGCTGAAAAATATTACACCAGGTAACCTGCTGTGTTGAAAACGTGTTTTCCGACGATGTTTGCTACCCTACAATCCGTCCTGCTCTGTAGTAAAATAAGCGACATTTGACCGTCCTGTTGCTCCCATTGAAATGTATAAAGCCTATTTAAAATCTAAAACTTAAAATTGTCTGTTGCCTGCTGTTATTACCACTGTCCTGTTTGAAAAGGAATGAGAGATGCCGGTTATTCTGTCATATGTGCCGATATTAAACCCAAGGTACTTACCAGCTAACTGACTGCATTCCCATTAGCCTTATAACTCCTGTTGTGTGTGTGTGTGTGTTCAGAGAGACAGCCAGGTTCATAATGGATATAAGGAAGTTTTTTCAAAAAAGGAGCCACATTCAGTTAAAAGTGTAAGATCAAATTATCCGTCAATAATGGATAATGTTGGATCAGTGTTTCAGTATTTATATCTTTTATTAGATGTTCTTGTGTTTGGTTATTTGCCTTTTGGTTGAAAGTACACTGAGAGGGGACTTTTATATTAGTGATTTCAATAGTATTTTTTTCATATTAATTTAACTTTTTTCATCTAATACAATCTATTTGTGTATGATTGTCAGTCCAAAGAGGGAGAGAGGAAAGAGGGGAAAGTACAAGGTCAGGAAGAATCAGGTAAGAAAACAGACAGGGAATAGTGACAGGCAAAACAGAAACTGTTAAACTGCTTGAGAGAGTTGACCACCAAACAGTGATAGATTTGCCAACCTCAAGGTGAGGTGACATAGGTTAAAATAAAAGAAAAAATCTGCAGAGCCATATTAGTAGTATCTGCAGTAAAGATCTTTTCATACATTGTACCATAGGCACAGTTGTCTCCATTTTTATAAAAAAAATTTAAATAAATATTTTGTACATTTCAAGGACTCTTCTATTTTTGGAGTGTATTTTTTATGTATCTGTATTATATTATATATACACTTTAAAAGTGAATCTCTGTCCAAAAAAATGCACTCAGTTTACTTTTTACTCACTGTGAGCATCATTCATTATTCTCCCGCAGTAATTAAGGTTAGGATATGTTTATTTGTTTTTTATTCTAATCCATTCTTCTTTTGCAGCATTTAAATAACCTTTGTCAGATTGGATGGTTTTGATACATACTTTTCAAAAAACTGTTGCTTTTCTTTCACAAATGTGGGGATTAGAATTTTTTTTTAGAATTGAATATTGATTTATTGATTAGCATTCAAATATCTCAGTGAAAACAGAATAAAGATCTACCACAAAGCAAGAAACCAAGACAAGGCTAATCAAAAGGTATTGGCTGAAGCATATGCTTATTAAATTGTGTTAAAATGTACAAAACAGTGATCTCATGTTTTGAGACTTGGTGAATTTAAGAATCTTATTATTTAATAAAGAAGTTTGCAGACTTGCACAGAGATGGTAAAATTATGATGACTGATAACGGAGACGAAGACAACAGTCGACGAGGACAGGGAGGAACAGGGGTTTAAATGCACCAAGGAGACAGTCAGAGAGAACTCGGGACAACTGGAGACATTTAGGGATGCAGGGACTGACAGAGACAGGGAAGAAGTCTCATTGTGACAAGTAAAGTTTATCTTCCTTGGCTGGGCAGCTCTCCTGGTGCTCAGCACCCCCAAAGCCCTGATTGCTGAGTTTACTTTTGTCTGTATGTCATATTTATGATTAAAAGTTTAAAAAAAAACAAAAACATTTTTTAAAAAATCTAATGAAATTAGATATTGATATTTCATATGGGAATTGATCCTGCAACATGAAACGCTGGTAATGGAAATATCAATATTTCAGGATCGCTACGCACCTCACTACCACCTCAGTCAGTAAGTGAAACGGTGGACAGCGGCGAGGAAGAGGGTGCGAGTGCATCGCAAAAACACATAAATATGACTGACACCCGTAAACGAAGCAGTATGTGGCTCCCGTTTAAAGAAGAAGCAGATACTAACTAAGAGAAGAAACCAAATCAGCCCATCCAAGCTGAGGCATGTGATTTTTTTTGAATGTCAGCCTGCACTGAGGACATACTGTTTGGCTACCGAGTTTGGTTCTGTTTCTGTTCTGTGTGTTTGTTTGCAGTGTTTTGTCTTTGTGTTAAATTAAAATTAAAAGTTTGATTACAATATTAAACAAGAGTAAGAATGCCTGCTTTTGTAACAGAAGAAATACACAGAATTAGGAAATTATAGGGCTTCTTATAAAAAAAAACTATATATGAAAAAGTGTTTATCAGCACATAAAGCATTCATATTTGCCAAGTAAAGCTAAAATATGAGGCTACAGATGATAATAAACTAAGAGCCATTTGGGAGGCAAAAGAGACAGCTCTTCTTTGGGAGGCGTGCCACAAGAGGACCAGCAGAAAGTGGCCCATCTGGCCACAGGTTGTCCACGCTAGGAGAGTGTTGACTGAGCCTGAAGCTTACACATTTCCAGTGCACAACTTTGTAAAGACGTGATGTGTTTGGAGAAAGGACTGGGAAGAACTGCTGTAACGTGCCTCTGATGGTGAGGATTGTGCGGTATTCTTGCAACTAGCTGGGCTGACCATGAGTATTTTTAGAGGTTAGCTGAGCACGAGCTGGAATCATAGCAGGGCATGGCCCAGCTTCAGTCACGCCCTACAGCTTAAGCATAAAACAGCTGTTCAGATGTGAAACCAGTGATAGTTTGATCGAAACATGTCTCTGAGCAGCCTGAAGCTGGAGAGATAGTCACTCACTCAGAGAACCAAGGTTACAGAGTAACCATACGTTCTCTATCATATCGAGACTCTCTCTCCATTCTGTTACATATTCTTTAAGACACCCCGTGAGGAGACAGTGCAACTGAAACACCACAGTGACTTTGTAGCAAACATATATACACGGCACCCTGGTCAAGGCCCCACCAGACGCAAAGGCCAAGCAGCTCGGCCTTTGCGTCTGGCAGTGTGGACATCTAGTATCCACACTGGATCCAGTGTGGGTAAACACACTGGACACCCACACTGGATGCACACACTGGATATGGAATGAGCATGCTAAGCATCTCGGACACGAAAAAAGAACCTGCATCTGTGAACAAGAGCGGTGGATGATGCCGGCTGCCAGTGATTCCTGAATACAGGGAGTGCAGAATTATTAGGCAAGTTGTATTTTTGAGGAATAATTTTATTATTGAACAACAACCATGTTCTCAATGAACCCAAAAAACACATTAATATCAAAGCTGAATGTTTTTGGAAGTAGTTTTTAGTTTGTTTTTAGTTTTAGCTATTTTAGGGGGATATCTGTGTGTGCAGGTGACTATTACTGTGCATAATTATTAGGCAACTTAACAAAAAACAAATATATACCCATTTCAATTATTTATTTTTACCAGTGACACCAATATAACATCTCCACATTCACAAATATACATTTCTGACATTCAAAAACAAAACAAAAACAAATCAGCGACCAATATAGCCACCTTTCTTTGCAAGGACACTCAAAAGCCTGCCATCCATGGATTCTGTCAGTGTTTTGATCTGTTCACCATCAACATTGCGTGCAGCAGCAACCACAGCCTCCCAGACACTGTTCAGAGAGGTGTACTGTTTTCCCTCCTTGTAAATCTCACATTTGATGATGGACCACAGGTTTTCAATGGGGTTCAGATCAGGTGAACAAGGAGGCCATGTCATTAGTTTTTCTTCTTTTATACCCTTTCTTGCCAGCCACGCTGTGGAGTACTTGGACGCGTGTGATGGAGCATTGTCCTGCATGAAAATCATGTTTTTCTTGAAGGATGCAGACTTCTTCCTGTACCACTGCTTGAAGAAGGTGTCTTCCAGAAACTGGCAGTAGGACTGGGAGTTGAGCTTGACTCCATCCTCAACCCGAAAAGGCCCCACAAGCTCATCTTTGATGATACCAGCCCAAACCAGTACTCCACCTCCACCTTGCTGGCGTCTGAGTCGGACTGGAGCTCTCTGCCCTTTACCAATCCAGCCACGGGCCCATCCATCTGGCCCATCAAGACTCACTCTCATTTCATCAGTCCATAAAACCTTTCAGAACGTTTCAGCTTGTGTGTCTTGCTCAGTGGTGGTCGTCTTTCAGCCTTTCTTACCTTGGCCATGTCTCTGAGTATTGCACACCTTGTGCTTTTGGGCACTCCAGTGATGTTGCAGCTCTGAAATATGGCCAAACTGGTGGCAAGTGGCATCTTGGCAGCTGCACGCTTGACTTTTCTCAGTTCATGGGCAGTTATTTTGCGTCTTGGTTTTTCCACACGCTTCTTGCGACCCTGTTGACTATTTTGAATGAAACGCTTGATTGTTCGATGATCACGCTTCAGAAGCTTTGCAATTTTGAGACTGCTACATCCCTCTGCAAGATATCTCACTATTTTTGACTTTTCTGAGCCTGTCAAGTCCTTCTTTTGACCCATTTTGCCAAAGGAAAGGACGTTGCCTAATAATTATGCACACCTGATATAGGGTGTTGATGTCATTAGACCACACCCCTTCTCATTACAGAGATGCACATCACCTAATATGCTTAATTGGTAGTAGGCTTTCGAGCCTATACAGCTTGGAGTAAGACAACATGCATGAAGAGGATGATGTGGACAAAATACTCATTTGCCTAATAATTCTGCACTCCCTGTATAGTTTTCCATGGCCTCTCTTTCCCGTCGAGACAGGTTGTAAAGCCAGCTAGGTGGCAAAGGGGTACCTGGGAAAGGATCTATGGCACAATCATAAGGTTGATGTGGTGGTAGGGATAATACCTTGGTCTTACTAAAAACAACACCCGCCACTCACTCGAACCTTGATATAAAGCTTGCTAATGCAAAGGCAGCAGGTCTTTTTCTTGGGTTGGAAATATGCTTCTCCTCAAGTGGCTGCATTTTTCTGCTGCCTCAGTTAATTTTAGTTGGGATGCAGACACTTCCACTTCCAGACAATCTTACAGCAGCTGGGTATAATAGCATCTATGATGCGACTCAGACTGTAAAACATGAGTGTGGTTCAGGGTTGGACTCCTGCAGAGGAGGCTAATGACCACAAGTTCTAGAGCCCATGGTTCCCTCTGCCCTTGTGAGCTTTTTCCCTTAAGAATTAAACAATAAAATTATGTTTTAAAAAGTGCATTTTGTATTTATTCTGGTCATATTTGCCTAATATTAAAATTTGTTTGATGATCTGAAATGTTTAAGTGTTAAAAATATGGAAAACCTAAGAAATTCAAAGGGACAAAAACTTTTTCCTATCCTAAGGATTCACTTACAGTTGGAAATGACAGATTTGAAGAATAATGGGCTGAATTAAAGCATCACAGGCCTGGATACCCTTAATAAACTTACCAAATATCTTAGTCCCTCTCAATCATTCCACAAAATGAGGCTTTCCTTTGGCGCCAGCTGCGGTCTCAAGGCTGGAGCTGAACAACAACTCCCTGATAACGACTGTGTTTAGACTGTTCTTCCCATTCTATGCAAGGCCACCTGGGTTGGCTGGAAGACTGTTTACTTAGCCTGGCAGGGCGAAGGACACTGTCTCAGCTGAACTCTGGACACATACACACACACGCACACACACACACAGACATATATATATATAAATGCAGATATACACTCATCCCCCCCTCCCCCTCCAAACGTCTTCGACGCTTATTCCCCTCCGATGCTGACGGTGGATCATGGAGACCAGCCTTATGCTGCAGGCCCGGATGCACTGTCTACACTGGCTGTCTCTCACCCTTTACCCATCCCTGTTGCTTGTCATATGTTTTTTTTGGTGTATTAAGAGTTTCATTCAAGAGTTTTCATGTGCTTTGTGCAGAGGTGTTTTTTTCTGTTCTCAAACTGATCTCCCTGTTGGAACTCAGTCTGGGGGGAGTTATTTTTTTCTCCTTATCTTTCCTCATGTTGTGCATTTTTCATGTTACACCCCTCTGACCTGTCTTCCCCATCTGATGTTTGTGTAATGTATGTATGGTCGGAAGGGTAAGATGGCGCTGGCACGGCTGGCAGCCTTAACCCAATTTCCCTCGGGATGAATAAAGTATGATCAATCAATCAATCAATTTGTTGCCTTTGAGCTTCACTTTAAAGCAATGTTGGTTAAGTATAATGTATTGCACATCCACATCATCTATCCACGGTTTTCTTACAGTCTATTTATGTATTTATGGTCTCAGATGTCAAGAGCTACAGTGTTCAACCTCTGTCTTTAGAGGTACATACATACTATCTGATTTGAGTTTTAAAAAATTAAAGCAACTTATTAATAAAAAAGCACTAGTTGTTGTTTTTTTTTGTTTTTTTTTAATTGAGTCATCCTCCCATCATTATTTGTAAAACCCGGCCAGTGTGTCACGCCTCTTTCATGAGTCACAGGTAAAAACACTGCAAATGCCCTGTGCAGTCTTGATTATGTCTCCTTCAGGAAGCCGCTTCTCCTCTCCAAATGTATTTTAGGAATTTGATCCTTTAACATGGTGTACTGAGATTGATTTCTGGGTGACATGCACAGAGGAAGACAGGGACAGAGAAACTGAGGCACAAGTTCTAAAATGGGAAGCCAGAGATCTTTCCAAATTAATTATTTCTGTAGGGAATGCAGCCATCCATAAGTCAAATGCAGAAATAATTGTGATGACACAATGCTAAATGTCCACCAATTTCAGGGTCATGAATTTTAGCTCAGTCTTTCAGTGCAATGCTCCACAATTTTTTTTTCATTTTTGCATTACTCTGCGGTTACAGTGATGATATAAAAATGATTAGCAAAAGTGTAGAATCTCATGTTACTAACCCATATCAGTGAGAGGGGGGGGGAAATACCGTTAATATTAAATGCAGTTTTAATGTCGTCCGGTAGAGGTCACTGTGAGCCAAGTCCCGCAGGCACCAGTCACTGTCTGCAGTGGAAAACCTTATACTCAAAACGATATTTTACTAGACTACTCAAATGTACGAGTCACTCTTTTTGTCTGCATCTCATTAAGGATCTTCTCCTAATGTGTGTCATAACAGAGCCTTCATTGCATGATGGATGCAGTGGATGCATATAAGCGTGTGTATTTATGAAGAAGAATAGAGAGGGATAGACTTACAGTATGAGTGAGCGTATCCAGGATGAGTTCATTAGACAACTGTTGCCCAGTGCAGATGGTGAACGTAGCTTTAATCCAGGTGCTGCTTTAATGAACTCTACAGGAGGCGTTCATCTAATGTGGCAACTCTGTTAGCCATATTCACGCTCTATGGGCTGTTCGTTAACCAGACTTACTTTATCATTTCATCACTCACCCATCAGACTCTTACGCTTTATTTAGCTTTAAACCACGACTTGTAACTTCAGCACTGTCAAATGTAGTTCATTTTAGTATAAAATCAGGATTCTACAAATGTGTTTATCAATTTCTTGTCTAGTGATGTTTTTCCTGCCAGTTACACATGAAGAGCACAGCACTCTCTAAAACTGTAGCAATATCTAATGTCATTTGATATCAATAAATGTTTGCTTCATTCTTCTTTTTGTTATAGCATTTGTATGCTCAGTTTTCTCAAAATATTATAATTTAGGCCTCTGACAGTCTGGCTGTATCAACAACATTTTGCTATATGTCCAAAAACGAGCATTAAATTTTTTTTTTCAAAAAGCTACATTTGGAAGCAAACTGGTTCAGCCTTGAACATAAAGTGTACCCTTTTACCCTTTGGATTTGGAAAAATGTTCACTGTGTATCAACATGAAGTCTACAAATGCAGTATTAGAAGCAATCCAGTGACCAGTGACGAACTTTAAAAAAAGAGTAATACATCATGCAAATTTGAAGGTGCAATTCTATTTGCTTTCTTGAGTCAGAAGGAACGCTAACTGATGTTCCACAGTATGTAACCTCAGCCTTTTTACACATGGTGTCTGGACAATGTTGAAAGAACTTCAGGACATCATTACTTTGTCAGAGGCGTTACTTTTTCATTTTAAAGAATGTGCTACTCACAATAGGTGAATGAAGCTCAGCTTCTACAGCATAGTCCCCCTGAGAGTGGCCTAATCTTTGACAAATGTTCATAGAAGCATGCCTAGGCGCCTGATTTTGCGGTCAAGACCTGATTTCAACGATTTGGGTGGGTAAGTGAATACTTTTGGCAATATAGTGTATGATATAGACAATAAATATTGTCAAAAAATTATAGATGTATAATCTAGACTTCCAGTTTCATGTCACAACTTGAGTAGTTGTTTATGATCATTTTCTCTTACTTTTACTAACTTTTCTGTTAAATCAAATTTTTATTTACATAGTGCCCTTTCACCTCTGAGGTGACAGTCTAACAACAGTCACCTCAAAGAACTTCATATTGTAGGGTAATGGCCCTAAAATATTAGAAAGACACCCCAACAATCACATGACCCTCTATGAGCAAGCACTTGGCTACAGTGGGAAGGAAAAACTCCCTTTTAACGGGAAGGAATTGCCAGTAGAACCAAGCACAGGGAGGGCAGTCATCTGACATGACTGGTTGGGTGTGAGGGGAAAGAGAAAAATGGAAGGGAGATAGTATAAAAGATACACGTGGGAGGCAGCCCCAGAGTTTAAAATGAAATACTAATATATAATGATTATATGCAGTTGTGCTGCCTTGAAGTAATAAATGTGTGAACTAGTTTTTCAACATCACTAATATGCACACTGAGGGACATATCCTGGTAAAAAAAAACAAAACAACAACAAACAAACCCAAAAACCAAAAAAAAGAAAAGAAAACTGTGTTGCTGAAGCCAAGGTCACCATGTTTGACACCATGTTTCTAAAATTTTTAGGGCTGAATACAATAACCCCAAATGTTTCTGATTTTGGAAAAAGAAATTAGAGGTCGTCTAGGCCGTAATGTCTTTAGGACATGGCTGTAGTATAAGTAATTGGTGTGTGTCATCAATGAATAGATAAAGATGGGTGTCATCTGCATAGCATGTGCCATCTAATAATATTGCATAAGGGAAGCATGTTTAATGTAAATAGAATTGGTTCAAGCACAGAACCCTGTGGAACACACTGACTAACTTCTCTGTGTAAAGAATACTCCTCATTTACTATTAGAAATATATGATTTAATCCATGTAGCACAATTCCTTTAATACCTATGGTGTGTTCTAATCTCTGTAGTAAAATATTATGGTCAGTGGTATTAAATGCTGAACGTAGGTCTACAAGGACAAGCAAAGAGGTGAGTTTACTGTCAGAGGTCATAAGCGGGTCATTAGTAACCTTTACAATTCTGTTACTTTACAATCATTGAATCCCTTTAAACTTCATCACAACACTTAATCTTAGTATATAATATGATATCATCTGTTTCAAACAGCTGTTTTGAGCTTTTTTGGTTTAGGAACTATGCAGCTAAATTGAACTCATCCAGCATTCATTTTCTATTTTAGTCAGCTAGCTCATCAGTACTGAGGGTATAGCACACAAATAAAACCAAAATGGCAAACCTAGAGTAATTATCTTTTGAGTAACCCTATCCTTTGAAATTCAGGTTGATGAGCCCACATTAACATATCTATTGATACATCGTGTTGTTTTATGATAGGGCCTTAGTTTTATGATAGGACCACTGCCTCCTAAGTTCCTCTTTTTTCAGTATGATCTCCTGCCATTATGTAAATGAGCTATTAAACATAAGGAGTAAAACCTGCTGTACACTGTGACCAATCTGAAAAAAACATTGAAAATGGAGCATTTATACAAAGCATTTGCCTTAAAAATGACAGGCAGTGCGCTTTTTTCTTTTCTTTTTTGTTATCCAATGCAGAATCTGTCCATCTTAATGAGTTAAACAACGTCAGGTGGACTGCAGATGCTAATTTCTCCAGAGATACATGTCTATCTGTGTTAGCTCTGTGTGCCTGAACAGTGGCCTTCCTGCCTGTCAGTGCATGCTGGGATTGATTTAAGCTCCAGGAAATGAGCAAGGCAGGGAGGGAGAAAGAAAGAAATTTCATAGAGCTGCATACATTTCCAGCTGACTGATAACATGTAGCCTTCATGATGACCTCAGAGCCCCTCCCTCCTTGGTATGTGTGCTCAGTGATGTTGATGATCCACAGATCTGTGCCTGATCTGTTCCTCCTCCATTTTCTTCAGCCAGTCCTGGGGTGAGGGGGAGGGGACACATGGTTGGAGGGTGAAGTGGGTGTAGGTCATTAGTCAGTGAGCTAAAAGAGAGAGCAGGAGAACAGCCCATATACATGGATCAGTGACACTCAAATCAGTGTGTGTGATGCTGTCATACTGGATCCCAGTAAAAAAAAACAAAAAAAAAACAAACACTGACTCTTTATATTAGAAAACAGTTCTGGGGAAGAGCCGATCCTTCAACTCTCTCAGTTCTGCATTGTCTATTGTACTGGACTCCAGCTCCCCTAGTCTGATGCAAACCCGTGTAGAAAATGTATGTATATTACCTGCATTACGTGTCTGTTCCCATTTCAGCCACCAATGCCCAGAGATTTACTGACTCATTAAAAAGTTGGCTTGAACAGGTAAGGGACTATGAAAAGCAAAGAGCATAAAACTCCTTAAAACAACAAAGCACATAGAAGCACAGTCAATGGTACCTGTGGATAGTTGAACATCCTTTAAAATTTTATCTCCACAAAAGAAGTTGTTTTTTTGTTGTTGTTATTTTTGCCTTTTACAACTGTTTTCTCCAAAGTAAGGGCAAAGCTTAAAGAACTAACAACAGCAGAAACTTAAACAATAATAGTGCACATTATCGATCGTTCCACATATTTTCAACACTGCCCCCTTGTGACAGTACATAGCTATAATATGCAGACATATTGTTCTGTGTCTGAAAAATGATATGGCCTGCTGTGAAGTAGTTTGTGCTTCAGTCTTTGTGAGCGAAATTCTAGTACTTTATCACTCAGCACTAGTTAGCGGGTATGTTTCTGTGTGTGTTGCATCATTACAGCTTATGGATGCAGCTTACTAACCATGCTATAGCACTTCACCTACTTCCAAATATGTGGAGTGATTTTGAGGTAAGGTCACATTAGCTACATCAGTCTATAATTGTAAAACAACAGTCATTGTTATGCAATTATTCTGTGTTGTTGTAGTTAAGTATAGTGAATGTGTAAGTCAGCATAGTAATGAAAACTACATCTCACGTGCCTTCAATGTCACATTTAATGCTTTGCCTTCGTAATTATCGATTGAACTGCAGCACTGATCAGAATCAGAATCAGAATCAGAATACTTTATTAATCCCGAGGGAAATTAGGGTTACAGCAGGCAGCACGCTAATGGCGCATGCGCACTTACACTTGATGAAGTTATATGTAATGACCAAATTATATGAATGAGATTACCTCCACCTTCAGATGGCTATCCATCCATCCATCTGTCCATCCTTCCACCTGTGTACTCTTTCATCAGCCCATCACCGCTCTTTCAGCCAATTGATACTTGATGTCAGGATGAGGTAAGTGATGACCTCAGAGTTATTAAGTGACAGATTGACATGGTGCCATCAGCAGCCACTGCTTGAAATGGATGGACCCCAGACACTCTGGGTCATATTTCTCCAGTTTGTGGTGATCAAACATGTGTGTGCGCACACACACACACACACACACACACACACACACACACACACACACACACACACACACACACACACACACACACACACCGGCCCAGTGAGAATCTTGTATTCCGCTGCAGACCACACAGGGCTGACTCATATCTCTATTGATTCAGATGAGGAGATGAACTGAATGGAACAGAATGAGACCAGACTCAGAAATACATGAGGAATTAATCAAACTGGTCTCTTTGAGATACACACACAGATACAGTTACATATATATAACATATTTAGTTGTGATGAGGAGACATTAAACATTGTTCTGTTTTAATCTAAAATGAATTATTAGATAATACTGCTGAAATGGTCATGAGTCACCGCAGACAGCTGAAGGTCGTCACAGTAAAAAATTGTGGTAATGCAGCCAGATGAATGTTTACAGGAAAGCATTCAGCTGTTTCACACTGGTTTGGCTGCTCGTCTTACCAGTCCATTTACGGGAATTTCTCAATCGGACACAAAACTCCTGAACTGGATCAAATTAGAGCACAAAGTAGAATAACGAGACTGCTGTGTGAAATGTAAGCCCTAAGCTCTGGTGTCAGACGCATATACCATCATCCATACACGTCTCTAATTTTTATCACCTTTATCACCTTTATTTGATAACCAGCTACTCAAAAATCTACAAATGTAATACAAATCTCACTGTAGTGAACACACTTTTATCCAAGTTATGAGCACTACTCAGAAATTACAGTGGTCCTTCACCCTCCATCAGAATGAAGTTTCTCAGCAACTCTTCAGTTAATTGACATTGGAGAGGAGAGGACCTCAGTTCCTCCTGGGGAATGCCAGATGAGCTATATAATTCTTCTAGCAAGCTCTGGGTCTATCCCGGGGTCTCCTACAACACAAACTGACCCTTCCTTCCAGTATTCAATTCAACTCATCCATCCATCCATTTTCTTCCGCTTTATCCAGTGCCAGGTCGCGGGGGCAGCAGCCTAAGCAGAGAAGCCCAGGCCTCTCTCTCCCCAGCCACCTCCTCTAGCTTATCCGGGGGAACACCAAGGCATTCCCAGGCCAGCCGAGAGATATAATCTCTCCAGCGTGTCCTGGGTCTGCCCCGGGGCCTCCCATGGGTCTCTTCATTGTCTAAGGAGCTTGGAAAGAAAAGCGTCTGGACTTCTTTAAGTTTCCTTGAAGACGTTTCATCCGAGAAGCTTCTTCAGTTCTAAGAGCAATTGGTGGAGTCCCAGATTTTAAGCCCTATGGGAGTGTCCCCAAGAGCCCCACCTTATCATGTGATTTACTGAGGTCAAATGGCCCAGGATGTGAGTGGGCACCAACTCTTGGTTGATTGTGACCCACAACCGTTTTTAAACCATGGCTCGTGTGATCAGGAAGAGGATCAACAGGGGGCCCACGACCCTTGTGGCGACACTCCCATAGGGCTTAAAATCTGGGACGCTTGCTCAGTTACACCCCACTCACCCTGCCTTCAAATTTGGTCCATGACCACAAACAGCTACAAAATCCAAATCAAGTAGTGAAGTAATCTGTTGTATAACATAGGTGGTTATCACTATCACCTCACAGCAGGAAGGTGAGAATGATTAAGCAATAATCAGTTAACTGTCACGGGTTAATTGATTATTCTGAATTTGCTGTAAATTTGCTGCATCAATAATGTTGTCCCTGTGTTATCCCAGCAATAGACTGGCAACTTGTCCGAGCTGGACCCTTTCTCTTCCCCTCTGACTGGGATAGACTCCAGCCAACTCACGACTCTGAATTTGATAAGTGGAAGAAAATGGATGGATCAGTCGGGAAACATTATTTTTTTGACAGAAACATTTTAGAACTCAGAAAAACATATTTGTTGCACAAAACTGTCATTATGTCAGACATGACACGAGGAGGAAGTGAGGTTCAATGCACACCTTTGTTCTCCATGCATGTGTGTATGTCTCTGTGTTTGCACAAGGACCAGTTTGAGTTTTCGACCATCAGAGCAAGGACATTTTGGTTTAGACTTGGTTTGGTGACTAAGGTTAGAATTAGGTTATTGTTAGGGCTGTGCACATGGTTAGGTTTTAGGGTTAGTAGCAGCAAAATGAATAATGTCAATGAGTGTCCTCACAAAGATACATACAGTCATCTGTGTGTGTGTGTGTGTGTGTGTGTGTGTGTGTGTGTGTGTGTGTGTGTGTGTGTGTGTGTGTGTGTGTGTGTGTGTGTGTGTGTGTGCGCGCACGGGCAATTGATGCACTGGCTCCCAATGTCACGTTTCAGCCATTTGTCTCCCTTGGAAACAGAGAGAGAGAAACTTAATACCCCAGAGCAAACAGGGGGACATCTGGACCTGTCTCTTTCTCTATCCTCCTCCTTCTCCCTCTTTTTCTTCTCTCTCCTCCTCTCTCACACCCACTCTGTCTTCCACTTCTTTTCTCCCCCTCCTCCCTGCCTTCCTCACTTCTCTCTCCCCCCTTTTTATCTTATCCTCTCTCCACTCACTCTGTCACTCTCTGGGGGCTATCAATCACGGTTGCTGTGATGGCGGTTGGGCTGTAGGTGGTCATGCTGACGGCAGATGGCTCTTTATCGCTGGAGGCCTGGCCTCTCCATGACAACCGCAGAGAGCAGGAAGTGACACATCCAGCCGAGTGGAGAGAGATTCATCTGGACAGGGCACACTCACACATGAAAGAGTAAGAAAAATAAAAGGGCCAGGACAGGAAGCTTCCAGTCCGTGGCTTCTCAAGTGTATTTGTTCTGATTTTTTTTACTTTATTTACTTTTAGTAGTATAAAATTGATGACAATGCTGGTTTTAAATGCTCACTTCTTTGAAATGTTTTGTGACCTGTTTAGATAACAGTATGTTTTTTTGCTTTCAAATGTAAAAATTAAACAGTGTCAGTCCGTAAGATCAGTCAAATCTGAGAAGAGTTCTCACCATACCCCTTCACACACAATATCTTATTCAGTGATTTCTTTCTATATTTTTGAGCATCAGTATCAGTTTCAACAGCAAAATCTGTCAGAGTAATGCATCTGACTTAGAGGAACATCTATTGATATCCTCCATGTTCTGTCTGCTTTTTGACAATTCAGTGGAAAAAAAAAGTTTACCCGAAAAGGATCTTTTCGGGTAAACTTTCAAGTGTAAAATCAGCATATGATGGTCACAATACCCCAGTTAGTTAGTTTTGCATCGTGGGCTTCACAGAAATGGAATCTGTAGAGCTGAATCAAACTGGATCATTTCTGGATCTTCAGAGTGTCATGCTTTTCAGAAATGCTTCTTCTCTACATTTCAAAATGTTTTTAGTTTTCACTGCTTCACAACACAAAAAGGAAAGTCCTACGTGATAGAAAGTATTAAGCTGAAGAAGGACAAAGTGGGAACTTTTTCTTTAAAATTATTGCTTTGGGGTTGCCAGCTGTGCAAACAAGAGCTTTGACTTTCAATTCAACTCAGTTTTATCTATACAGCGCCAAATCACAACAACAGTCGCCTCAAGGTGCTTTATGTTGTAAGGTGGATCCTACAATAGTAGATACAGAGAAAAACCCCAACAATCATATGACCCCCTATGAGGAAGCACTTTGGCGACAGTGGGAAGGAAAAACTCCCTTTTAACAGGAAGAAACCTCCGTCAGAACCAGGCTCAGGGAGGGCTCCCCAGGCTCCCCAACCAGTTGCAGCAGATGGGCCATCTGCCGCAACCGGTTGGGGAGAGCGAAGGATTCATCCTTCAACTGAGTACGGTAAGCACATGGAGTTCAATTTTAAACCTCACCTTGCCTCTATTAATATTGTCTCTACTGAGTTTTTGCTTGTTTCCTTGTTTTTTTCTCTTCCATCACTTTGAGAAAAACTGTGAAATGAAAGCACACCATCTACCTGTCCTCACTTCGCTTTTGTGGATTTTGCAATTTTATGCAAAAATCTAAATTCATTTCTTGTACAGAGCTGAACAAGAAAAAAATCTCAGACTGTAATCATCACATGGCAGACCCGTCCACATTTTCGTGCTTTTCAGCTTCATCTTTTATTCTCCACGGTTGCTGTACACAATACCCGGCTACAACCACGACAACGGTCCGAGCACAGACTTTACGTGATTGTGGATGCCGCTGAAATTCTACTGCATGCGCATTAAATATATTTTTCCCTACGTTTTGGTTAAGCATTTTGTGGACAGGAGAGAAACCAGCCATTCACCTTAACCTCCTAGGACCTGGCGTCCACATATGGGGACATCAAATTTTGGGTCATCTAGACCAGCGGTCCCCAACCCCCGGGCCTCGGACCGGTACCGGTCCGTGAGTCGTTTGGTACCGGGCCGCGAGAGTTGAGGCTCAGGTGTGAAATGTATGGTTTTGAGGGTTTTTATCGGTTTTCAGCGTTATTTTGTTATCGTTTTTATCGTTAACTCGGTTTTCCTGGGTCTTTTCACGTGTGTTATGAATAAATCTTCTTTTTTTTGGTACCGGTACTAGTTTTATTTTGTTGTATTTATACGCTACACATTAAAGGCCGGTCTGTGAAAATATTGTCGGGCATAAACCGGTCCATGGCGCAAAAAAGGTTGGTGACCGCTGATCTAGACCACGATACTAAATTTTTCTCTTTCTTCCAAAAGAGCCATATTGCTCAAAGGGGCACAATTGTTGTTTCTCATTTTGTTTTTGTACTTAGGAAAAATGCTGCTGTGTTCAGACACTAAATAAAGAATTTTACTCATCATTACTCAATTGTGACATTATGTAGTGTTCTATTGAATATTAAAGCCCAAATAGCCAAGAGAAATTAAAAATGCATGCCACGAAAGAGTTCGAGTCTTAGGAGGTTAAAAATATATACCTTTGGTGCTCTAGTGACTATCAGGGAAGTATGGGACTGATGAAAAGAAACTAGAGTGTGTATACTCAAAATAATAAAAGTACATTTCTTCATTGCAGGAGCACACACACACCATAGACCATTTTCCTTCAATAAATTACTAAAGGAACATTTTGTTTCTCTACAGCTCATCTCTTAAAGGATATATTCAAAAACCACAAGCCAAGATATTCTGACTTCCAACCTCTCGCCCTCCAACAACCCTCGATCCTACATCCTAACATAAAAAAAAGAAAAGAACATTTTTTGTCTTGTTTTTGTTTCGCTTTCCCCTCCTGATTTGATATCTGGATTATGACTAGCATGTTGCGCAGTATGTTAGACAGATATTCGGTAATCTGGGCAAATTCACTGGAAATTTGCTGGCAGAGCAGAACCTGGCAAGACAATGACAAGTGATATAAATTGAGACAGAGCCACAATGACAGCAGAGCTGCTTCAGGCTGTAGATCCCTCTGAAATCACTGCTTAAAGTGGGGATTTCCTCAGTTGTTGTGTTTATTGATAATGTAAAGAAGCAGAGTCAGAAAGCAGCAAGTAAAGTTATTTCATCAAAGCTTGAAATGTGATATATGTATACAGTAGAGTACATGCCAGATGCATCAAAAGACTTTATTTTTATCTTAAAACCCTGCTTGATAATTTTCATATTTTAACAATGACCTTCCAGAAAATGGACAGAAAATAAAACACTTCCCCCCGATTTCCTGGAAGGAGAAATGAGGAAAGAAGACAAGACTGCATGCTGAGTTGGTAATTCAGTGTGTGTGTGAGAGGGGCAGGGGGCATGGGACGGCTGGTGGATTTCACGTCCCACTTCCTCCTGCAAGGCGATTAAGCCAGACGTCTGTCACACAGAGAGAGAGGAGAGCGAGTGAGAGACACACCTCTCTCTACCCTCTGCTAGAGTAAACACACCCTCGCTTACACACTTATGTTTGCATAACTAAAAATGTGATGATATCCTGTTGACTTTCATTCAATCCAGTCTGGACAACTTTTTAAAGAATTGCATGAGTGATTTTGATTATGTCAGTATTAACTCTGAGATATTGTTATGGAAGTACTGATGTTTACCGTAAAGGTCGCATCAAAAATCATATTGTTGCTAAAATTTTCATCAAGTGGCTGAAAAGTGAAAAAACTGTAGTTTCTACTCGTGGCCACTTGAGGCTGGCTCCAAAAGCCATTCAATCCCCACAGACCCTCATGTCAAAATCTCCAGTTTAACAGCATTAAATAGTGTATTTACGGCATAGTATGAACAACTGCTGTGGATAGTTTAGCTTTCATGACTGGTTGTGTGTGTGTTTTTTTAAATAACTAATCCAATTAGATTTTTTAAGGCTTTCAATTAAAGATGCTTTCATCAACGGGTGTGTCAACACAGGCAGCTGTAGTTGATGCTTTCAGGCTCCTCTTCTGTGGAACCAGCTCCCAGTTTGGATTCAGGAGACAGACATTATTTCTCCTCTCATCTCTGTATTTAGGCGATAGCAAAAACATATGGTTTACTCTCTCTGGATAGTACAATACCACTAATAAGTAGTTTTACTTTTGTCAAAAAACTGCAGTACATTTATATGAGTTGAATTTAGTAGGAAATTTAGTAGAAAAGGGTTAAAGCAGACCTGCAACTGATGGCTGGAGAGCTTTTAACCGTATTAGCATTTATTTGACTTTATTAAACACATTGTGCTTTAGCTGTGCTATCACCATAAGAGAGAACTGAAATGCAGTGTAGTTATAAATGCCTAATTTCACAGCATGAAAAAGAACAGCCAAAACATTACATGTTATTGTCCATTAACTGAAACACAGACACGCACGCACGCACAGAGGGAGACAGTTGGGTCTTGCTGTCAGTTTGTGTTTTGTCAGCAGCTCCAGTGGGAGAGAGGCCATTTTTGATGCCTGGCCGGAGTGGTACACACACCCAGACACACAGCTAGAGTTTGGCAGTTTCCTGTTCCTTTATTTCACCTCCACTTGACCTGAAATGTTAATTAAACTTTTAGTATTTTCCTCATTTATGGTGTCACACTCTGCACTCACACTCCTGTATGATCCCAGCATCTTCATCCAACCAAAGGTCTGACCTCTCTGATCTGTTCCACTCGTGTGTAATGACCACTGGATCCTCTAGGGGCAACTAAGAGGTTTCTAAGGCTTTAGTGACACACCGTATTCACACTCATGGTACTGTACATATATTTCATCTAATATCTAAGCAGTCTGCTGGTCAGAGAATTAGCATTAGCTGCAACGGTTAGAGTTGAGCAGATGACAAAATTATGGTGAGATGAGATCAAAATGAGAGAATTGCTCACCGGGCCTTAGTTTGACAAAAAAAGGCCAAAGTCTGCAGCTGGATGGAGGATGATCTCAGTAGCATCAATCAGTTTTGCAAAGGGAATTCTACTTTAGATTCAACTTTATGTGCTAGAAATCAGGACTTTTATTAAAGGGCTAATTTTCTGTGAGTCTACTATAGTGGCTTTCACATCCATCTTCTTACATTTAACCAATTCGTGGTCACTGGACTGGAGCCTACACCAGCTGTCAGGCCAGGCACACCCTGGACAGGTCCTCAGTCTGGTGCCGGGTTCACAAGAGTCCCATTTAAAAAAAAACCAAGAAACCCCACAAACTTTAATCTTATATTTTGGTCCCTTCAGCTTTCATTTAAGTTCTCAAAAAATAAAAACATGTCTAACTTTTTATAAGTGAGGCCCTTGTTTGGTACCAACTTTAATTTTACTCAAAGGTCAACACTATAGCTTTTAACATTTGTAAAGGAAAAACAAAACTTCCTGTAATGACTCCCAGAGATTAGTTTCTTCACACAAGCTCTTATAAAAGACCAAAAAAACCCCAAAAGAAACAAACAAACAAACAAACAAACAAAAAAAAAAAAAAAAAAAAAAAAAAAAAAAAAACCTGAACATTTATTCAAGTGCAGGGAGGCAAATGATGAGACACAGGCTGAGGATTGGTTTCCTAGGCGAATATCATGATTCACTTTTATTAAAAGCATCATAGCTACAATTCATCATACATGATGTCTCAAAAAAAAAAAAAAAAAAAAAAAAAAAGACACACACCAAAAAAAATAAAAATAAAAAAAAATTAAAAAAAAAAAAAGAGGAAAAAACATTTACATGGTATGTCTGTAAACTTCAAGGCTAGATAAGAATTGAGGTAATGCTCTTCAGCTTGCTGGCTAAAAGTAACAAAAAGTCCTTTTTTCAAGAAAAGTAGCTAAGTAATAAAGGTACCTGATTATTTTAACTCTTTAACACCAGTGCATCAACAGGAACAGCGTGAGACAAAATTGATTGCAGTACTTATTTGTCATCATTTACAGTTTTAGTTTTGTTTTTCTATTCATACGACACTTGTGGTTATTTATAGTGTGTGTGTGTGTGTGTGTGTGTGTGTGTGTGTGTGTGTTGGGAGAGTGATGCTGGAACATTCAAAAGCTGCCTTGGTTATTGCTGTCTCAGCGTTCGAGAGGAGAACAGGGATCTTTGATGGGGAAGGTGTTCCCCTCACCTCTAACCCACTTCCCTCTCTCTGCATCTGCTGGGCTGGCTGTGAGAGCAAATGTTAAAAAAAACAAAAAACAACAAGACCTGGCCACAGTGTGTGTCTTTGAATGTACTCTCAAATATTTGAACCACTCGCAGCACTTGATTCATATCAGACACTTGAACTGGCCTCAGGGGGGGAACGGAAAATCAAGCACCGCTTGCGCTTTTTCAAGTATTTCAAACATACTCAGTGAGAAGAGTTGAACTTCATATAGAAAATGCAATTTTCCAACTCTGCTGAAAAATGTGTCTCAGTCCTGCGTTGGCCAGGCCTGGTGTCAGTGTGTGACTAAAGCAACAGTCTTTAAAGTGAAGGTCGCCAGGGAGCAGCACTTGGTCTGGAACTACTGGGAGGAGGTGAAGAGAACAAAAACAAAGCATTTATAACATGCTGCCCCCCTTTAAAGAATAAACCTGAAGCATCGCATCCCGTTGTAGACCACTTCTCCAAAATCCATTTACAGAAGCCTCCCAAATGAGGACGCCTGGATTAAGCAGCTCGAAGTGGACCAATCAGAAAACCTGATTGGTGTCAGACCCAGCCCGCTCGTCACCCCCTGAGCCAAAACCAGGCGCCTTGAAGCGGGAGGAAGGTTTTGAGATGTGGCAATGGAAAGACCGGAGACTGGTATTCAGTGTGGGACTGGGTTTAACAGTATTGGTTCAGTGTGCACACAAGCACACACACGTACACTCAAAGAGAAACAGTCCTCCCAGAAACAGTCACATGACAGAGAAAGGGGTTAGTGTGAGTGTGTGTGAGTGTGTAGTGGTGGACACCTGAAAGAGCGTGTGCAGCTAATGATCAAGTATGTGTTGGATGTGTGTGTTGTGGAAGTCAGTGTGTGAGACTGAGTTTTTTTCTTTTTTCCTTCTTCTTCCTTTAGGCCAGTCTGGTTTTGTTTCCTCCTCCACATCTACCTGGTCTGATATGTGAGAACTTAAAATCTGTTCTGAGTAAGAACAGCTCAACTCCATTACCCACAATTCCTTTTGCAGCAGCTTTGTCAGACAGACAGTCGGGTTAGCTGTAATGCTGTTTTCCTTTTCTTTTGAGCTCACGGGGGTGCACTGCAAAGCAACCTCAAACCCTGAATTAGACGGTTCAACTCTTCCATGACCCTTTCTGCTTAAGGCTGTGTGAGTGATCAAAAATGTGATCCATCTTAATGTACAGTCAGTTAAGTAGTTATTCTACCACTCAGGTGATGGCTACACATTAGAGATGATAAACCTCAAACCAATCAATTTAAACATGATGATAAATCTGCATTAAGGTTTTGACACCAATGCAAAATAATTAAAAGAATCTCACTGACTGAATATTCTGTGTCAGACTTCCTAAAACAGTGTAGTTTCTGGCTTTAGGCTCTTCCAACTTCGCAGTACACCCCTTAAACGCTGGAAAAAGTGTTGGCAGCGGATGCTTCTCGTTTTGATGAGATGCTGCCGACAACAAAACAGTCCAGACAAAAAAAAACAAAGGAAAAAAGGAGGAGGCAAAGAAAAAAAACATTTGAGAGCTAAAAGCAGCAATAATAATAATAATAATAACAATAATAATAATAATAATAGTAGTACTACTGGAACCCTTGTGAAGTCTTGTTTGAGGGATTGTGGGAGGGAAGCGTGGGTGCACCGTTCACAGTGTGCGCACACAGGCCAACCAGACAAAAAGAAACAGTCTTTGAAGAGCAGCCGAGCACTCGGCGAGCGGCTGTGAGGATTTTCCCTGACTACACTATCGATCAGAAAGATTTAACTTAACACGCACAAACCTCGTTCTCTCTGACGCATAGGAAATATAACTGGCCAAAAAAACAACAAAGTGAAAGTAAATCATCAACAACAATGCAAAGAAAAAAAAAAGAATTTATAATAGTTTGGATATTTCTGGTGGAGGCGTGTAAACGTGGTGGGTGGAGGAGGTGAAGAAATGTCCAAGGCCAGTCAGTTTTGTATTTTAGTTCAGTCACTCTTGTCCTTCTGTGAAGATGCTGCTGCTTCCTCTGCCGCCGCCTCTTCCTCCTCCTCGCCCATCCCTCCATCCTCTAAAGCTGAATAATCAGCCTCACTTCTCATCTCCCCCTCCTTCTCCTCAGCTAAGTCACTCTCTCCTCCTCCCTCTTCATCCTCTTCCTCTTCTTCCTCCTCTTCTGCTGCTTTCAGATCTGCCTTCTTGTCCTCCTTCTCTTGGTCTCTTAGGACATTTGGAGTCCCAGCACTGCCCCCCAGCGCTCCAGCCATTGCATTCTGTAGTTCAGCAAGGTTGGAGGCGGTGGGGAAGCCCGGTAGGCTGAGCCCTCCAAGACCTGGAGGTAGGAACATAGACGGGTAGAGGAGACCAGGGGCCATGGTGGAGAGAAGAAAGGGGTTGAATGCCAGGGTGTTAGCAGACATGCCAGCTGCAGCCAGCAGGGTGGCAGCGTCACCGTTGATGGTTGCCTCTGCTGACGAATCGGCAGCTGGGATCTGAGGCGCCACGGCGTCTTCGCTGAGGGATGCCTCAGTTTTCTCTGCCCCATCCTCTTTCTCCATCTTCTTCCTCTTTGCCTTCTTCACTCCTTCATCGTTTCCCTCAGCTGCCTCCTCGTCCTCTCCCGCCTCATTGCGGTTTTCTGCTTCGTCTCTCTCCTCTCCCTCCCTCTTCCTCTTTGTTGTTGCCGTTTCGCCACAGTCTCCTCCCTCTCCTTCGGCTGTTCCGTTCGTTTTGCCTGCTGTGGTGGTGGCTGTGGAGTTGGGTGCAGCTGGGGCAGCGGCTGTGGCTGTTGCCAGGTTACCACCAAAGAGCCCGCCGAGGCTGAACATGTTGGGTAGGGCGGTGGCCATGTTGGGAAGGCCTCCCATGCCGGGCAGCATGAGAGGCAGCATGGAAGCGGCGGCGGCATTGGCAGCGGCCTGTTTGGGGTCTGTGGGAGGAGGGAAGGCCATCAGACCTGCAGCCAACTGGAGAGACTGAAGGCTCTGGAGAGAAGACAGGTCCATCCCTCCAAACAGACTGTTCAACAGCAAAGGGTTGATGCCTCCTGCAGACGCAGACACATACAGTAAGTGAGGGTTCAAACACACAGTCTACTGAGACACACTCCTGCCTGATCCACATGCCAGACGGTTGGTTGGTTCGTACCTGCTGATGAAGCAGCCGTGGCCAGTGAAGCCTGTGCAGCCTGAGCTGCAGCAGCTGCCTGCGCAGCAGCAGCTGCCTTGGCAATCTCAGATTTGGGGCGACGCCCCCGACGGCGGACGCCCTCCTCTCTGACTACAGGGCCGGTCAGAAGGCGGTCAAACATCGCTTCAGGGAGGAAACCCTGTGTAGACAGGGATTTGTTTAAAGTAAAAACTTCAGTTAACTACATTATCACCAAGTGTAGGTTGTGCCTTCGTTACTCACCGACTGTTTGACAATATCTGTCCAATCAGGAGCAATCGAGAACTCTGGGTTCTCCAGCAACCACCTGGGAAGCTCTTTCATTGGAGGAGCCATGGCTCCGCCCATCTAGAAAACAGGAAAATGAAGTGAGGTTGGTGTTGGAAATGTCATTTTTCTGAAACAAAGAGACGATCTTGGAGAGGCAGCGATAGTGCGGCAGTGTTAGCTTACCTTGCGTCCATTCCTTCTGTTGACCACAGGCACTCTCTCATCCCCCGTCAGTGTGTTGATGTCTATCTTGTTGGGGTTTCGACAACGATGGCGCTTCTGCTTAGGCTTAGAGAACGGAGACAGCAGCAAGTCCTCATTCTTCTGTAGCACAAAGAAAACAACACAGGGCACATTTAAGAAACGTGTCCACAAGTTGCAGCACAACATCCATCAAGTGATAATCTTGCTTGAGCTTTAACAATCCACAGTAATTATCAAATAAAAATACAGAAAAAACAAGAGGACTTACTGGTGTGAAACCAGGCATATCCATGGTGTACGTTGGGTGCTGCCTCAGCCATTCGCCGAGCTCTTTGTTGGAAACCGCCGTCTCTTCTTCCTCCAGATTGCCTGAGGCGAGAGATCTTGCACTGGGGCTCTGCTCAGAGACATTGCGGGGTTTGTGGACACGTGAAGCATCCTGAAGCCCCTCCACACCTGAGACCTTTGGCCCGTCTGCATGATCCTGAAAAGATGACGCAGAGGGAAAGATTACCTTGACAATCTGTACAAGGATCACATCTGTGTGCATGACACAAATGACCACATTTGCCCTCCTACATACCCCTTCTGTTCGTCTGTTGCCCATGAACAGCAGCTCCAAACCCTCCACATTTTTCCTGCGGCCACGCCTCCTCCTAATGACAGGCAGGTCAGCCTCCAGCGAACCGTTGGCTCGGTGTCCAGTCGCTGGGCCTTGCTGAAGCAAATCCATCTGCGCCTTGAGTGAGGAGTTTGTCACCAGGGCACTGGAGAAGCTGGTCAGTGAGGGAGAGGCCTTGTGGTGATGGGGCATACCCTGAAGATCAGATCAGATCAGTTGTAATGCATCAACTTTTACACTTTAAACATTAATACAAAATCTGTAATTCGGTCAGGACCAGTTCAGTTAAAATAGGACTGGCATTCCTTCTGAAGTAATTTTTATGGCTCTGTAGTAGCACACAAAAGCTAAAGAGGCCAAATACAGCAGGCGTGTAACATCATACACATTAGAGGAAATGCTGCTGACTTCATCAGCTGATGTAGGCTGGAACTGAGATAAGCTGATGTGCTAAGACTGCTGACTGAGCTCAACTGTGTAGCCTGCCAAAACTGAAGTGATTTAGTTTAACAATAGTAAGACTCAATCGTTAAGAGCTAGTAACTAGACTGAACGTGTTAGTGAGCACCTTGGTGAGGTCTATAGCCTGGCTCTGGGACTCGGCAGCAGCATGGCTCTCTCTCAGCTGTGCCACCATTTCCATCAGGTTACGTCTCTTGGCTGCCCTCTCTGCCTCAATCTCAATCTTTTTCCTCCTCCTCCTTCTCTGTCGAGGCACCGTCAGGCTCAGAGTCTCCTCCTGCAATAATAGGTCAGCACTCAGTCCTCTTTCTGTTCCAAAACTGCATTTCACATATGAGCTTGGCACAGTGTCGTCATTGCCAAAAACATGATGATGGTAAACTGAGAATACTATTAATGGGTAACATCATTTGTTGAACTTGTTTAGTGTACATGTGTGCAAACACTCACATGAACCTGAGGTGATAGTGTTTTATCTTCACTCCCACTAAATGGTGTATGGATGCCGGCCATTGTCAGCTCAGCCAGGCTCCGCCTCTGGAGCGGGCTTTCGGTCGCCATGGCTGCAGCCGCTGTTGTTGCTGAGGAGCCGTGCCCTGGCAGGGGGTTGCCAGGGAAGTCGAATACGTGGCGTCTGTTGACAGGCCACTTGCCCTTCAGGACGGCCTCGCAGATGTTATCCATCCTGTTGATCATCACTCGATCCTGAGTGGAAGAGAGAACCGAGTGAGGTGATGGATCATTCTGTCAGTTCCTTTGTCAGCTTCATTTCCTGCGTACTGTAAATCTCTCAGAACCACGGTTTTGCTTGAGAATCAGACTATGTTTCAGTTTTCTAAAGTATATTTCAGCACATTTTGGGGGGAAAAAAGAAAAAATCAATCTAACAGAAAACTCTCTCTTCTGTAATTCTTTCCAATCACTCGCTGTTTTTACAATTGCTGCTGAGCTACTGTCAAGTAAACACTTCCCGCACAGATGTTTCATATTAAAAGCCTTGCAGTAGATCAAAAGGCATAATCCTCCTTCTGGTAAGCAGTTCATGTAGGGCTGGTTCTGATTGTTTCTTGGCCTAAAAACTATCAGTACATAGCAGAAAGAATTCCTCAAACTTTAAGTTGTAGGTTTTTACAAGGTCCAGTTTCAGTTGGAGGACAGTTCAGCTCATTATGGGAAGATTAATGATGAAAAAAAAAAGTAATATATATAAATAGAAAAGGGAAAAAAAAAGAGGGGGCACATTAAAAAAAAAATTGACAAATCTTAACAGTTCAGACTTGATGTGGAATGTTTATACAAAGGGTTGAGTTTAAGTACTGTGACTGCATAGGAACAGCCAAGCCAAGCAAAGAAAAAAAGCAGAGCTACTGTGTTGTGTGCATGATGTGATTCATGTGCTGACAGAATTACTGCTTTAGAAATCTAAATTCCTGAAATTAAAGGAGACTGGGTATGTGACGTCATGGGTATATTTATGCCTAATATGCCAAGGAGTGGCCAATCAGAAAAGGGTCTGCTTTAAAAACTTGGAGCAGAAAGTTAAACTGGATCGTAAAATGTGAATCAGGAAAAGCTGCTGTAGTCGAATAATCTGTTCACTTTAACATGTGAGAAATTACTATATTGTAATTCCAGCCTCCGTTGTTTGTATCCGCTGGCTAGTATTTGAGACTCACCTTAGGCCAGAATGAGAAGCCAAAGGCTCGGTCCTGTAAAGCCTGCAATGCTGAGGTTTCAGGCAGGTCGTCGGGGCAGAAGCCGTCTCTGGTTTCATCCCGGGCCGAGGTGCTCAGAGATGCGATGCTCTCCTCGTCAAAGTTCTTCTGCTCTGACGCAGCACTCACTGTGTCGAGAGAAGGAAAGTCATGCTACAAGCCTTAATTAAAAAGACATTCTGAATTGTTATCGAGGGAGCTAAACTCATTTTTTCCTCTCGCCCCTGGAACTCGGGCCTATTTCTGGTGTTTCCCCTCATGACTCGTCAGGGTTTTAATGAGCCTGTGACCGAGTGTAGGCCCAGCAATAACAGTGACTGACAACCAGGGCAAATAAAGTCAGTAGCAAAAGGGTCATAACACACAAAAGTGAAATGAGAGAAATTTGTGCAAGCTACAGTTAGATTTGTTTTATCAGAGATGAGGCCAAGAACTAATGGTTCAACATTATCCCTGCTCAGATCACTAACTCGGCCTTCACTCATACCTTCAGCCTGAGAAGACTTCTCCGATTTGTCATCTTCATCTAGCCTCTCCTCCTCTTCCTCCTCTGGGCTTTTCTCTGTGTCAGCAGACTTTGGAGATTTAGGAGACTCTGGGTTCTCCTTTTCTTCTCCATCTTCCTCCTCTGCAGTCTTTTGAGCTGGTTGCACTTTAGGAGAGGAGTGTTTGAGTTCAGCGATTGTGTCCTTCTGGTCACCGAGTGTGCCGTTTTTCTCTTCTGTCAGGTCTTTGTCCTGGTCATTGGTTAGCTTCTCTTCTTCACCACTTTGCTCTTCTTTGTGCACTTCTTGCTCTTCGTTTTCTGCCTGTGGCTGGACCTCCTCTTCTTTCTTGATCTCCTTACTTTGTGATGCAGCGGTCTCATCTTTATCTTCTCTGATCTCTCCCTCATGTTCCTTCTGTTCATCGGGAGTTTCAGTTTTAGCACACGGAATGTTGTTGGCATCTCCTTCCTCCATTTCGACCACCATTTCTTCTTTCTCGTCCTCCATCTTTACAGCCTTCTCTTCCACCTCCTCCTCTTTTGTTGCATTGACAGCAATTTTGGCAGCAGCTGTGGCACTTGCCAGTTCCGCAGGGGTTAGGAGCGGAGCAGAGGTACTTTCTGCCCCTCCCATCCCAGCTTTGGTGATCTCTAATGAGGCTCCTATGCTAACGCTGGCTCCTCGCTGGCTGGTAAAGCGTTGGTGGGCCTCCAGGAAGGCCAAGGTTGGGTCGTTCAAGATGTGATAATCTGTGCGGCTCACACCATGTTTCGAAGCACCCAGGAGGAGGTCCCGGTCGTGGCGGCCACACTCCCACCACTCTGGAAGGTCTGGGGAAGGCTGACAGAGCTTGAGGCGTTCAGAAAGCAGAGGGTGAGGGAGGACCTGCTCTCGGATGCGGCGGAGAAGCTCGATGCGGTAGAGGGTCCGAGAAGCACGCTCCTCTGTTATGGGGTCAATGATCAGAGTCGGGTCTGGAAGTTCTGACGACAAATAAGGCAAACAAGAATTAGGAAAATAAACATCACTCAAGTTTAAACAATCTCAAGAAACGTGTCCACAAGTCCACCTTACCTGTTTCAGTCTTGACTTGCATTCTGCAGACCCGTTTACACATGGCGATGAATGAATAGTAGTACTTCTCCAAACTCTCGTCTGTTTTCTTGTCCAGTCGAGCAAAGGCTCTGAACTGCGTCCAATCAAATTTCTGACGTTTGGTATCAAAAACGACTCCAAAGGTTGAAACAACGCGATAGAAGTCGGCCTCTTCACGACGCGTCCATCTGAAAAAGAAATGTAAAGAAAATTACTGGGGGCTGTTGTTAGGGAGTCGCTGTCTCTTTGAACATAGAAGCATTCAATAAATAATAACTTGCTAATAAATGAAATGCTACCTCTGTCTTCTTTCCTTGTAGTACATTGCTCCCTCAGACACCAGGGAGCTGGCGTTCAACACTGGAGATGCCTCTGGCATAAACTGTCCACCTTTGACAAAATAAGCACTTCCTTTAGCCAAATATGGGCTTCCTTCTGCCATGAACATCCCTGCGCCATCTTGGATGTAAGGTGCTGCTCCTCCCGTTTCAGTAACCATACCAACTGAAGGCAGGAACTCCCTGCGTCTTCGTCGCCGGCCATCAGGTCGGTTGAGTGCCTCCTGGCGAAGCTGCTCTCTCCGGTTGGAGCGCTGGTAGGCGGTGATGAGGCGGCGCAGACGAGCTGTCAGAGCTGAGGCTGCTGGCCAGTAGAGGCGCTCATTGGAAGCAGGAGCCCTCTGACTGTTTTCATCTGATTTTGCTACCAGAGAGAAGAAATGATCTCAGCGTCTGAATAGTTGTTCTATACTGTGCTGCTTCTGGCAAAGCGTACCATAAATATACAGCTCACTGTGCTGTATATCTTTTTGTTGCAGTCATAAATATTCTGTCTCAATGAACATGGTTAAAGTTTGTACAAGTAATCCCTGTGAGCCAAAAGCTCAGGCTTCAGTCTGCTATGCACTCGGGGTTTTTTTCTACTTTTGGATCTGTGATATCAGCAACGTTTTACTCCGGAGAGGCAGCAAATCAGAATGAAGTAGAGTTAAATGAGGGGGAGTTAAAACACAGGATGAATTGAGGTGGTGCTTCAACGCTCATAAGACACATGAGAATTCAAGTCAGTTCAGTTTTATTTAAATAGCACCAACAGTTCCCTCAAGGCACTTTAGACTGTAAGGTGAAAACCCTACAATAATATAGATTCTTCCAATAAAATACGGCTTCATTTGAAAATTCATTTTTTTGTAATTAAACCACATGACAAATGGTTTCAGTCAGTCAGCACTTTGTCAAAAACTACTTTTGGACAGTAACAATTTTTGCTCGCCTCCGATCTTTCTGGACATTAATTCATTAGAAAAAAAGAAGCATTTTTTAGGTTTTCCAACCTGCTTTTATGTGTGAAAAGGTAAGAGGAAGAAGATTAACGCCATTAAACAATCCACAGGGTTTAAGTCAACTGATCTTACGATAAACCAGGGGCGATTTTAGCCCATTTTTGCGGGTGCTTCAGCAAAATGAATCAAAGCACCCCCAAAGATTTCTTACTTTTTTTGACAATATTTGCTGTTTTTGGGACACACTACTAAAAGTATAAAAAGCATACAGTACTTAATTGAGATGGAACATTTTAACAACAAAAGTATAGATAACCCCCCCTCCCTCCCAAAATGGTTTGTTCCAGCTCGCCTCGCCCCTACTCTGGCTCTAGTGCTGTTGCTGCCAGAGCGATGGTGGCTGAGACGCAGCGGAGCGGAGGTGGAAGTGCCTGGCTTAAAACAGGACATATTAACTGCATTTAACCTTCAGTTACTCTTTATATAGTTAGGTAGGAGTCAGACCATGTTTCTTTTTAGCTGAAAAACATTACACCAGGTAACCTGCAGTGTTGAAAACGTGTTTCCCGACTATGTTTGCTGCCCTACAATCCGTCCTGCTCTGTAGTAAAATCAGCGACATTTGACCGTCATGTTGCTCCCATTGAAATGTATACAGCCTATTTAAAATCTAAAACTTAACATTGTCCGTAGCCTGCTGTTATTACCACTGTCCTGTTTGAAATGTAATGAGAGAAACTGGTTATTTTGTCATATGTGCTGATATTGAACCCAAGGTACTAACTAGAGGGTAAAATTATGCTGACTGATAATGGAGATGAAGACAACAGACGATGAGAACAGGGAGGAACAGGGGTTTAAATGCACCAAGGAGACAGTCAGAGCGAACTCGGGACAACTGGAGACATTTAAGGATGCAGGGACTGAGAGAGATGGGGAAGAAGTCTCATTGTGACGAGTAAAGTTTACCTTGCCTGGATGGGCAGCTCTCTGGGTGCTCAGCACCCCCAAAGCTCTGATCCTAGAATCACCCCTGCGATAAACTGATGGGAACCTACTAAATTAATCAGTAGGTGCGTTAAAGCCACCTTTCACCCCTTCCCCTCTTTGTCTGTATGGAGTTTACCTTCATTCTCTCCCTCTACACCCTCATCTTTGTCATCAAGTGGAGAGTTGGTGAAGTCATCCATGTCGTCTTTAAAGGGCATCCGCAGCGGCTTGTATTCGGGATCCTCATCCTCACTGTTGAAAGTCACAGGGAAAACTTAGAAATTCACCTTCTGGAAGACTGATTCATTCCTTTGTTACTTTAAATCAGATCATTCCAGGCCGTGCAGGAGTTCTGAGCACCACTTGAAGAAGCTTAAGTGTTACAACAGAGTGGGAAATTGGACAAACTTCAAAGGGCATTACAATGTGACTAATGAAACACAGAGATGGGGACTAAAACAGACAATACTACAAGGACAGGAGAGTAAAGAGCTGCTGGTCAGTGAAGCCTGCTTTCTTACCCCTCAGCACCATCTGCCATCATGTCAGAGCCCCTCTGCTCAGCAGCAATGGCTTTGGCGTCTGGCATGCCCACTCGCTCCAAGAAACACAGGGCGGGGTCAGCACGCATTGAGTTGTACTTCTCATAGCCTGAAGAGGAAGAGAAAGGCATGAGAAATACAGACACCAGAAATCTACGCCTGCAGGTGTGGAGGATAGAGATTAGAATAGTCAAAACTAGAAAAGAATAACTAAAAGGTTTTCCCTTCAAGACACACCCAGCTACGGGCAAACTCCTACAAGGGTGGGTGAGAGAGAAGTTGTGCTTTCTAGCTCAATACTAAACAGGCAGAATGCCCCCCACACACACACTTCATATTAAATGAAGGAATAGACAAAAACAGCAGCAGAAGGGCAGACCCCAGGAGCCAGCTGCTGACAAGACAGTCTGTGTGTCCGTGTGTGCACGTTTCTGAGTGCGTACACTTGCCCATGTTCTGCCCGTGTGTGTGTGCTTATCCAAGTGAGCCTGCAGGTGCTCATTTGTGTCAGAGGGGGAGGGAGCAAGGAGGGATGGAAAGGAAAAGGAGAGAAGAGTGTGTGTGTGTGTGTGTGTGTGTGTCATGGAGTCTGTGAAAGTGAGCTAGTGAGTGTGAGAAACTGTGCGTGTTTGTCCGTTAGGAGCGTTCAGGCAGAACAGATTAGAATGTGCAGATCCTACTGAGACACATCAGGAAGGAGAGAGAAAGACGGGTGAGAAAAATGGAAGGAATGAGAGGAAAATACAGAAGAGTGGGGTGGAGGGTGGGAGGGAGGGAGGAGCATGAAGAGGAGGCTTGCAGTAACAACCGCACCACCTCTTCGCTTATCCCTTCTTCCTTCTCTTTCCACCACATTTCAATTAGGAGAGATGTCACACATTGTTCCCAATCTCTGTCACACACACACACACCTCTGTGCCCGCAGCCAAACTTAATCATTGGGGTCTTTATAGGCTATCACTCTTTCTGTGCATATGTGTAACATTGTCTTGTGTGGCACAATCTGTGTCTGCATACAAACCTGTGTGTGTTTTATATCCCCCCCCCCCGAGGGCCCTCCTGAATGAATGAGGATTATGATTAACTACGGGTGAGCCCTTTTGTATTCCTGTGTGTGAGTGTGTGAGTGTCCTAATTGAATCATAGAAGGTGGCAATGATGGAAAAATTATGAGAATTATGCCAAATTAATATGAATGAGGGTCTCCATCCACAACGTGCACACACGCTTAACTCTTCCCCGTCGGTCTCTTACACTCACACACGCAGTCTGCACCTAAAGTTGGCCCACTGGTCAATTAATGATGCACTAAACAACCAGTTCCACAGTTAACTGAGGTTTTCTTATTGAAACTCTAAAACTAGACTAAGACAGAGCATGCAGACGCGCGCGCGCGCACACACACACACACACACACACACACACACACACACACACAGTAGCGAAAGTAGCCATCAATCACACTCCCAACAGCACACCAAGCCGGCCAGCTGCGTACAGCTATCACTATAGCAACACCAGTCAACTGGTGGCAGCAGAAGTGGGAGGGACGAATACTTTCGACAGTAGTGTTTGTTTGTGTGCGTGTGTGCGTGCATGCGTGCTTCTGTGATGCTCACTGTGCCTGGATGCAGCAGGAGTTTGTCTGTAGGTGCTGACATGTTATCTGTGAGTCTCATGGCTGCCATGTTGGAGGGTGTGGATCTGTGTGTATAGGCAACGTGAAAAAAGCTACCGTGTTTGAAGACGCCGATGAGCAGGGATTTGTCAGCTTCACTGTCCCACCAGTCAGCCGGCACCTCAGCATGAAACGGCTGGGGGATCCAGATGTCCAAAACACTGTGGCAGAGATAAACAATGTCAACTGAATAAACTCTGCAGGCTTAGTTTGATCTGGTACTGAATCAATCTTTATTTCAATTTTAAACAGAGCATGAGAAAAAGGCAGAGAGGTTGAGACGATAGGCCATTGAAGCTCGATCAGCTGTAAGCAGGCATTAAAACACAGTAAAGCTGTATGTAGGTTCATTTTACTCAACTAAGATACCCTGATACAACTGAACAACAACATACTGATGCTACCATCACGGTACCTAAACTCAGCCTAAGACCATGCGAGGGGGGCGGGGTGGGTTAAATCCATTTCCCCCCCAACCAGACCGAGACATCTGGTTTGTCCATGCCTGTAAATAAGCTGAATACTTTCAATTACTCTTAGCTCTTCTATGTTGTAGCGCCAAAACAAAAAAATAAATAAATAAAATGCATCCATTATGGAAAGAAAATGGCGTTTCCAGCTAGTCACAGAGAGAAAAGGGTACAATACACAATGGAGCAGAAAGACAGAGCATGACAGGAGGATATATAAAAAAATAAAATAAAAAAAAACCTGGGGAAATGGTCCCTTATCTCTGCAAACAGCAGCATTCCCAGCCTTGGCAACACACACACACACACACACACCAAGACTGGCATGCTAAATCCCCCTGGCATATGTTGGCACGATGGCACCCCGTATGCTCACGTCTGGCACGCGCTGATACACACACACACACACACACACACACACACACACACACACACACACACACACACACACACACACGGTAGTCACAGTAGCCACTGAAGGGGGAGGGACAGAGAAGAGGGGGTGAGAGAGATCAACATGGAGTGCATGTGTTCCACATTATAAATGCATTCACATCTGGGTGGCAGGGTGATGGAAGGGGGATGGGAGCTGATGAGAGACTAAAGTGCACTTCAGAAAAAGGCAGGGATGGACAGATGGCAAGGAAAGGGTAGTATGACAGAAAAGAAAGGAGGAAGCCATGAAGGAGCTGTCAGAGTAAGATGAAGCTGACTGCTGAGGTGAGCAGCATATCTAACCTTCACATCCACACCTCTGCACCATGAGGCCTTGTGCCAAATCATAATAGGCAACAGCTTGTCAAAAAACTTCTAAATGGGTCAAAGTGTGATAAAAGGACCGGTCCCCTGATAAAGTAACTGAGTGTTGTGTCTGTCAGAATAGAAAGAACCCTGCCAAAGAGGCCACTAGAACAGCCTGAAATATACTTGAGTAATAATTCATCACAAGTTCATATAAATATTCGCCTCTCATCTCACTTTCATAATGCATCCAATACTTGAAGCCTCTCCATTCCTCTCAAAGTTCTTCTAGGAATAATACTCTCATGCACAGGGTATTTATTGTGTTTATTTCCTTTGACTCGCATCCAACATCCTCATGAGAAAATGCAGGAAAAGCAAGATTTCACAAAGGCAGAGGGCCTTGGGTGTGTCTTTTATGTCAATTACAGCATTTTAATTAAATTTGATCACGGATCAGGCTCAAGATCCCTGAACTTTTGAGAGACTATTTACAATGCCAAAATAGTTTAGAACGGGCTCGCGAGAGCAACAAAAGACACAAAACAAAGATTTGTGCGTGCAAATCAGTCTTCTGTAGTGTGTGAAGATATTGTCCAATAAAGTGAAGAATTAGAAAATAGCGCTGAGAAAGTCTACTGACCTGGAGTCTGCACCTTCCAGGATGCGCTCAGCCTGGTCACCTATGACTTCCTGTCGCAGATAATACAGCATTCTCACTCTCAGCAGGACCCTGAGGACGAGGAGGACAGAGTTAGCAATGAGGCTTTGTGACGTACTGGTGGGGAAAAAAAAAAACAAAACAAAAAAAACTCGTAATGAGGCAACATTTTCAAACCCTCCATTAATTGCTTTTTCCATTATTCAAGTGTTTGATGGGATTTCTGGATCCAAATGCTTCTTCAGTTTTAAAGGAAAACAAACAGAGGCACCAGTGACTGTTATAAACAACCAATATTCCTAGTCTCCCAATGCAATGATATGATGTGAATGACACTGTGAACCCAAGCTCTGAAAGCAAACAGAGGATCCAGGCATTAATCAGAGGTGGAGAGGCAACAAAAGCTTGTTTATCAAAAGATGAGATGGTAAGTACTTAAAAAACAAAAAACTCTTTAAACAAGTTAAAACGGCAGCAGATTTTTGGATGGTCTGTGAAGTGAAGCCAAATGGTGGCTAGCGAGGTTTCATTAAGCTAATACATACATGGCAGCATTGACAATGTGCCTACAAAGCTTTAAAATGAGGATTTAAATGCACAGACAGCACTGCAGCCATGACAGCGTGCACCAAAAGTGCATCACCAACCGAGCATGGATGAAGATACATTTTGTTGTGTGCGATTTTCTAGTAAAAAGCCATCACCTCAACACTCAGTTGACCTGATAGTGATTTATTTTCAAAACTTTAAATAGCCATTAACAACCATATTAAATGTCAGCACAATGCCTCAGTTTCCCATGACATTTTCAAATTGCTTGTTTTTCCTGACCATGAGGCTTCAGATACAAAAATAATGTAAACCCTAGAAAAGAAGCAATAAATACGTGACAAACAAGAACAAGACAATGTCATATAAGATCAAGAAATTAAACTGAATCATCTTCTGTTGTTAACTGGTATTAAATAAAGGATCTTCTAAGATATTTAGTATGGTTCACTATTTGCGTTACAATGTTCTCTCTTTTGAAAATACAATTCAAATATTTCAATATAAAATATAGTTCCTATGCATTTTCTACCACTAAGGACAAAATAATTATGGTCATCTCTGGAAAAGAATGAAACGTGTTCCGTATGATAATTAGCTTTGAACGCCTTAACATGTAACATGAATCAGTTTAGCCAAACACTGTGAATCAGATTTGATCTCCTGACACTGGAAATGCTGCTATCTGGGAGATCTGGCTCACTGTAAACATTTGTCACAAGATTTGTCACCAGGATTTAATGCCAGTAAGGATGTTTGGAGCAGGAGACAAGGGGAGGACAGCCAGGTTAGGTTGGTTGGTGCAGAGAGGAGATGGATTGAAAGGACTGAGGAATGCTGAAAGGGGAGTTAACGCAAAGTTTGGAGAGGCAGCGAAGAGTGTGTGTGTGGTGGTGGTTTGGTGTATGAAGACAGTCATTTGCAACTCATTCTGCAGCATGTCTGTGTGTTTGTGCATCAATGGCATCACAAGTTGCAGAGTGTGTGTGTTTGTTGGCAGGCTGTGTGTGCTCATCCATCAATGTGCCAGGTCTGATTAGCCACACAACGCTGTGCTCCAGCCTAGCAGATGGCACCACATAATCACCCCCAAGTGTGTGTATGTGTGCGTGTCTGTGTTTATGTGTGTCTTTCACCCACTTCCAACAGGTCTGCCTGCCTAGCACCTGGCCTGGCATGCAGCCAGAAAAACACACACATGCACATGCACACACAAACTTCCCCCTGTAGACAAAAAAAACAAAAAAAACAAAAAACCCTTGGAATTGAATCGTGAGGCCAAGGAAGCATATCTCCCTGACAACAGGAGAGAGAGCTGACCACACACAAATGACTCAGTGTGTGTGCGACAGGGAAGTCATGAGACTGCTACATCCGTTAAAGTTTTGTTTTTCATCTTCATCTTGTTTTTAAAGCCACAGTACCATCCACTAACTTTCCATCTAAATGAACATTACCCACAACAATGCCTTCGTGCTGCTGGCAACATAAGTTGGCCACTAGCTGCCCTGATGTGCCACGTGCGTTTAGATGTCTGGGAAGTGCCAATACACCCTCCACAGTGGTCGCTTCATCATCGCATAGATGCAGCCATTTATAGCCTCTGCATATTCTCCTAAACAATAGGTGTTGCTGCTCTGACCATTTTGCGTCATACGCACTGATCAGGAGGAGCAGTGTTTTTTTTCCCCCCCAAAGTTCTTTCCACAAACTCTAGTTTTCAAACATTTGCAACATCGTACACTTGTGTCTTCAACCCAGCAGTGACGGCCGTGCCATCAACTTACAAAAATCAAGAGGTGCATGACTAGCCGACGCGCCACAAAGATTGTGTCTGTCAACATCATAACACAGGATATGATGTGGAAAGTTGTCATGTGACAAGCATAAAAACGGACTTACTTGTTACAATGATGTTTCAGGTGTCTCTTGTAGCTATCCTCTTGCAGTAAGTGGTCAGGATTACAGCTAGCCAGCCAATCAGCACGCGGTGTCTGTGGAGGTGGGGCCTGGGGCTTCCCCTTTTTGCCCTTCCTGCCCCTGGGCACAGGGGTCGAGAGACCTAAAGGGAAAGACAGAAGATGGTGAGGCAATAGTCAGGGGCTTCTACAAATGACGACCTCTCAACTTTTATGATACATTGTTAACAAGTCAGCACAGTTTCATACAGAAAACATGACAGCATTTTGCAACTGCAGTCTGTTTGTTTCCACTTGTTGTTCTTGGCGTCTCTTCTTTTTCCTTCTCCTTCCCCAAACCCTGAATTCTCAGGGCGCTCGAGTAACCACCGAGCAGGCCCTAAAACTGCCTACAGTGTATATTTAGTGCAATCAGGGCTGAGAGTAAGGCGTGTGTTACCAGAGTGGTTGGTAAGCGTCCTTGTGGTCCCATCTTCGCTCGGAGTGATCAGGTCCCAGATGAAACTTTTGATGTTTTCATCTCCACGGTAATGTAACAGACAGTAGGCCAGGAGGGCTCTGCAGATTGTTTCCACATCGCTCTCCTTCAGCGGGCGCTTGAAGCGGCCGTGAGCCAGAATGTCACTCCATCTACCCCAACTGGAGACATAGAAGGGAAATATGAATGCCACCACTCTGTCAGTATCTATGCCAGTCTTTTATATGCAATATTTAATGGCCAACATTAGTTTAAATGCAGACATCACTATTGCTCTGTGAAAATGAACTTGACTTCTTGGATGTGGGAGCAGGTATTCTGGGGGAGACCAACCCCTCCCACCAACAATGGGATGAAAAAATACTGATTGAAATTTGAGCGTTTTTAAAATGGTACTTTTATTTGGTCAGAAATGTAAGTGCAAATACATGCATTCATTTGTTGAATTTTAATTTTATTTCATTTGTTTTTTACTAAAACTCAAACCGTTCATAATTAAGTGCTACACTATTCTGTGGCTCCCACGATCCATCATGAATTCAACGTACAGACAAGTCCTCAACAGGCTTCTGTCAGTCACACAGCCACTATCCCTGCGGAGGCACTCGTTGACATATTTTCACTAGCCCCTTACCCTAACCATCCCAAATGTGTTACACTAACCTCATTCAAACACTACGGTTTAACCCTCAAAAAGCAGCCTGTAGCCATTGAGACCTCAATTTTGGGCCCCCAGGGCTTAGTGCAGTAATTATAAGGTTCCCATTTGAGCATAACACACACAAATGACTGCTGGGTTCCCGTTATGCTGTACCTCCTACCATTCTGCTTACTTAACCATTACTGGCATCCAACTAGTGTAACGCAGACATCACAGTGTTTTCATGGACCACAGTGTATCTCCCCCCACTTCCACAGTGGAACCAACCTAATGGCTGATGTGGTGGCCAGGAATGCTCAGACTCTTATTCTCAACTGAAAATTTTTTTTTCCACTGCTGCTGCTTCCCAATATTCAATGAACCATGTGCACCAGCCTACATCTGAAGCCTTTTAAAAAAAAAAAAGAGGGAAAATTGTGGGTGACAACGAGCGAGAGAGACGGATGATGGGAAAAGACAACAGAGCGGCGAGTAGAGACGACTGGCCCAGTCAGACAGTGTGTTTGTGTGTCCTACAGCCTCAGGCCACGAGACTAGACTGTAACAATAACAACGCTGACATCTCACTAGCACCACTGTTCATTGCATGCACGCACACACACACACTGATTATTCAAGTCAGGCATGAAAATGGAAGGGCTTGCCAGATAATCAGTCTCCATGGTAAGTATGTCAGTCTCACTGTGTAGTATTCTGCTCTCATATATGTGACTTTACAGACCGTTGTTGAATACAGTCGAGGTCTAAGCAATGTCATTTAAAGTTGAGTGAACACAGGACACTGTGTGCAGCAGAATAAGAATGTTTGGTATGTGCATGGTTGTTTGTGGCACTGATTAGCAGATCCAATGGCCTTGACTTCACTGATTTCTGTCTTCTCCACTCCATGTGCATTACCAGACAACCTGCTCTGCCTCATGAACCACAGCTACCATCATCAAATCATATTTAAAATGTTGCTGACATGTGTGGTACTTTATGCCTTGTTTAATACCGCACACGTAAGATAAGGTTAGTTTGCACAGCAGTGTATACTCAAGCAGCCCTTATTCCCTTCCCTATGCAAGATGTGGTTATGCCTCAGTTTATGCTGACACAGCCTACATCCAGCCATTTATTTTCAGAAATACTCCACAATAACCTGGTTATTGTTCTTTTTTTACAATTTCCTGTCACAGAGAGAGGGATATGCAATCTACTAGTTGCTGCTAAAAACTTGGACCCAAAAGCTAAAGCTGTTTGCTTTAGATCAAGGGGAGTGCCAAGGTCCACTACATATTTATGTGAAAGCAGTGTAGCAAGAGCGCTAACAGAACGCTAAAGAGCAGCTACCATTGAATTTAGTCAACAAGAAACATGAAGATGTGACAGACCCATAGACCAGCAGGTTCTTCTCCACTCTGAAGCACTCTGATCGAGGGTAGCCCTGCGTTTTGTCTTGGGGCCGCCGTGGTTTGGATGAGGGTTTGCTGGGCTCATCTTCATCGCTCTCCAACTCTGAGAACTCCAGCATCTCTTCCTCTTTGACGCTGCTGAAGTGCCGTGTCTGCTTCCTCACTCTGGGTGTGTCGATAACCAGCGTGTTCTGGAGACAAAAGAGTTTTGTTTGAATAATTTTTGTCACTTTATTAAAAACCTATGTTCAGTTACAGGTGGCCTGAAATATGAAGAGCACTGTCTGCTTTATTCCCATGAAAATGGCCCCATTTGTACATTTCGTGTATATTCCGACTTCTCCAATTCCTGAATACATGGTATCCCCCTGAACCAAATCTGAATAATTGGATATTTGGCCCCACGTTTCATACATGATACTGAGAAATTTGCTGCCTAGCTCAAACATAAACTGGCATTAATTATGTTGTCTAATGAATTACATTTTTGTTCAATTAATTTGAACCACCCCCACCCACTTGCAATCCCATTAATATGCACAAACAGGGCAGTAGTTAGTTCCACAATTATCACAGAGCTGCAGTCATTTCCATTTTAACACGGTACAATAAGAAATCCCAGGGGAGAGGCCTGTATTCATGCTCGTAGAGCTGGATTAAGTGTTCCAGTGGAGGGTCCTCCACAAGAGAGGCAGTAAGGGAGCACGGAGAAGAAGTCGTCAGGAGGGAGAAACACACATGAGGGGGAAGGGGGGGTAATAAAAAAAAAAAAAAAAAAAAAAAAAAAAAAAAAAAAGGCCAATGATATAGAGAGCGAAGGAACGCAGGAATATAAAGCTGCCAGTTAGCAGAGCGCTCAGTGTGTGTGTGTGTGTGTGTGTGTGTGTGCGCAAGAATGTGACTGAGGTTGTGTCTCTGTGCGTGTATGTGTGAGCACGAGCCTAAGTGATATCTCTGTACCCTCCAGGCATCTGTGCTCTGTTAAGTGGAGCTAAGCAGCTTACTCTCTCTCGCTCAAACACACACACACACACACACGAGCAGGGAAACATGGGTAATTAAGGAAGAGAGGAGATTCCCAACTGTCAATATTAATCTCTCTCCCCCCTCTCTGTACCTCCCTTCTGTCCCGACTGTCTCACTCTCAAGCAGTCTCACATTATTTAACTACCATTAACTATTGTAACCCCCTTTAAATAACAGAACTCAGCCCAGAGCTTTGTGTCCTCAACTTTGTGAAGTATTTAGATACATGGTGTGACGGTTCTCTGTGGATTTATGGGTACATTGCATGTTCCTGTGTGGTGTGGTGTGTTAGACGCCAGGTACTTGTGTTTGCCACATGTGTGTAGTACCCGTCCATTGATGGCATCCAAGTCTAGCTCAGCCTTCTTTGCCCATTTCTGCCAGAAGTCTGGATCCTCCAGGGAAATGTCTGTTCGGTTGCCTGTTGCAACAAAACTAGCCTGCAGACAGAGGAACACTTGTTAGCGATTTATTTTTCATATACAGATTCTCTCTCTCCCCCCCCCGCCGCCCTCACAGTAATTTTTTTTGTCACCTTAGCAAAAGTGGAGCCCTTGCCCTCGGACTCAATGGTGATGGTGTGTGTTCGTCTCTGGAGGATCTGGTCAATGTCTTCCTCGCAGAATTTTGAGCCTTCGTCTTCCTCGTCCATAAGAGCTCCGTACGCTCCCTTTCTCAGCAGGTCCTCGATTTCTTTCTTTGACAACTGCTGGACCTGGACAATGAAGGAAAATATTTATTTCCTCTCTCTAAAGGGTCAGGTGCTTAACCCAAAGAAGAAGGATATGATAATTTGAAGGATGAACTTTAAAGTGGACTGATGCTGTTATGTGTGGATATATCCGCTGGTGTGAGGTCTCACCCCGCTGTTGGCATTCTCTCGTCCACTCATGCTCTGGAGAACAGCCTTGTCAAGTCCCAGCTTCAGGCTGGCCTTGTCAAACATCTCCCTCTCATAGCTGTTCCTGGTGATTAGGCGGTAGATCTTGACAGACTTGGACTGGCCAATACGATGACACCTTGCCTGGGCCTGGAAGAAGACGCATTTAGAGTTTTAAACACATTTCTGCCTTTTTCTGTTGATTCTCAAGGACACTATTCATTTGGAGATGACTGAAGATGCAGCGCAGATTTATTTCAGAGCACACATCGGGGGTGGGGTGTACCTGGAGGTCATTCTGGGGATTCCAGTCAGAGTCAAAGATAATGCAGGTATCTGCTGCAGTCAAGTTGATGCCGAGTCCTCCAGCTCTCGTGCACAGCAGGAAGACAAAACGATCCGAGTCTGGTCTAGAGAAGCGGTCGATGGCTGCCTGCCGCAGGTTACCACGGACTCTACCATCTATACGTTCATATGGATATCTGGACACGGAGCAAGACAACCGGTCACAATTACAGTTAAAGTGGAATTGCACACAGCAGTACAAGTTTTGTAGCAGAAGCAGAAGTTGTCTCAAGCGGCCTGCAATGCCAGTCTGACCATATTTTAATGGCTCATCTCAGCTAAAATAAACCTGATGGAATGCAGATCCTCTCTTTGTTCTGCTCTGCCAAAAGCTGATGTTGAAAAGTGACGCTCCATTTTGTTTCTCGGTCTGCGTTTCACTGCACATGTGAGCATTCCAGTGCGAGTCAAAGCGAGATGTCTGTACTCAAGTTCATTAAGTTAGATATCTGCATGACACGAGTGCTTAGAGCAGTCGAACCTTATCATCTGACACTTTAGTCATGTTTAACACGAGCATCCGCAATTAGTTCAGTGAGTTACTTTTGGGTAAATCGAGTATTGGATACAACCATGCTGACAAAAACTTGATATTTAACTTCCACAAACTTCTCACCGTTTCTGGATGAGGTAGTCCTCCAGGATGTCCAGACAGCGGACCATCTGACTGAACACCAGGACTCTGTGACCGCCAGCTTTGAGTTTGGGAAGCAGCTTGTCAATGAGCACCAGCTTTCCGGCAGCCTGAATCATGGCTTGGAGGGCCATGTCTGGCATATCTGCCCCACAACTATGGGAGTCCCTGAACTCCTCAATGATTTTTTCTTCCGCTCCTGTGCAACAAACAAGTTTACAGTTACAAACATTGAGAATTACAAAGTCATTCTTTCATTTTGGGGAGCTGAGTATGTACCATTAATGAGGTAAGGGTGGTTGCAGCATTTCCTCAATTCCATCATGGTGTTGAGGAGGTTGGGGACACTGGCTCCTCCGCCTCCAGCCCCTCCAGCCCCTCCTTTGGACAGGAAAGAGAAGTTCTTCTCCAGAATGGCCCGATAGTATTTCTTCTGGATGTTGGTAAGCTCCACCTAACAAAACAAAAAGTCATTTATTCAAATCATTTTAATTCCAAACTCCAGTGTTGCCAGGACTGAAATGGGCTTAATGTTTCCCCCCCCCCCCCTTTTATTATATTTGCTTTGTTTGGCAACTGCAGAATCACTGCTATTCTGGTAAAAGGGTTCTACCTCAATTATGGTCTCCTCCTTCGGGGCCAGGTTCTTTTCCACATCCTCCTTCAGTCTTCTGAGCATCATGGGCTTCAGAATGCCCTGCAGTTTTTGAACCTGATATACACAAAGGACATGTCACTGCAGTGAGAATTCAGCAAACATGAAAAGTCGTCCTACAGCAGAGTATCCCCGTTACCTGTTCTTCAGTCTTAAGGTCTCCAAATTCAGTCATGAACGTTTGTTCAGATGGGAATCTCTCCGGCTCCAGAAAGTTCAGTAAGCTGAAGAGCTCCTCCACAGTATTCTGGAGAGGAGTTCCTGTCAACAGAACTTTGTGCTCCTAGAGAGACGGTGAAGAAAGATTTAGAGTTTCTAAAAATGCAAGCAGGAAATGTTGACAGAGCTTTAACCCACTGAAGAAAATCACATTTGTCCTTTGGTCCTGTGAATCAAAGAAAATTACAACCACATACATCTGCCACTCACCATGTCCATCATTTTGAGTCCCTCCAGTAGTTTGCAATTTCGATTTTTGAGACGGTGGGCTTCATCTATCACCACACAGCGCCACGGGATGCTGCGCAGCTCTGGACAGTCAGCCAGAATCATCTCGAAAGTTGTTATCACCGCATGGAACCGATACACTCCCTTTATTATTTTACCCTGGAGAAGTGATAAAAAAAAAAAAAAAGAGGAAAAGCATGAAGGTCAACAAAACAGTCACCATTTGTTGCAAACGCGAGTCAAAGACAGACTTTGAAACAGAAAAAGTCTGGACGTTAACGCTCTGATGTCTTCACCTGAGCATCTGGTTTCGGTGTTGTTTCTTGAGTATTTCTAGCTGTTATGCAGCTTTTAATTCAAACCAGGTCAAACGCCCCAAACCTCCTCTTGCTATCATAATCTGTAAAGATCTACCTGGAAAAGTCCCAAGCATTTGGTGCGTGTGAGAAAGCAGATAGGCTCCCCACGACCTTGAGGATTACCCCAGTCTGGATTATGAACAAGAAGCTAGGCAAGCGCACTAAAATGCTGCTTCGCAGGCTTGCTGTGACACAGGTTACACTAAAAGCTGTTAGCAGCATTGTACAAAAAGAGCTTACAGTTTCCGGCTTAAAGCTAGAGGACTAAAAAGAGCTTATGCAGCAGAGGAGCGCTGTCCATCCCCAGCTAGCTGAGGTGGTGTTCAGACCTAGAGACCTTCTCACACAGCAGCATCCTGTTTCTGCCTCCCTAATCTACACCTCTATGATCCTTCTCATTTTTCCCTCATACAAGCTGTCACAAATATGTTAGATGCGTAATGAAATATTTGACTTTAAAGCCTATACTATGAAGCAGGATTTAAAGATTTAAAGGTAAACATAAGCAACTCTACTACTAGTACACGTCTCCATAATTGTTACTGGTATGATGCTGTTAATTGCACCCCTAATGTCAAACCCAGAGGAAACCCGGGGATAACTTATTGAATAGATAACTAGCTGTGTGTGAACATTTATCCAGCTCAGGAGGATACCCCGAATATGTTTGAATAGGTTTGCTTTATAGTACAAGGCAAATGTATTAAAGGGGAAAGGGTATTTGATATTTAAATGTTTAATTCCCTCTTACCTGTGCATCTCTGTAGTACATCTCATAGGCCTGGATGGTCTTCCGGCTGGCCTGACTGCCATGGTAGACCACCACGTTGAGCTCAGTCCAGGTTCTGAACTCTCTCTCCCAGTTGGGAATGGTGGAGAGCGGTGCGATGACCAGAAACGGCCCTTCAATGCCCTTCATGTAAATCTCATAGAGGAATGTAATTGACTGGATGGTCTTCCCCAGACCCATCTCATCAGCCAAGATACAGTTACGTCTGTGGGGGGACAAAGGCAGACAGACGCCTTTTATATCACCTGTATTTGCGCACACTGACCACAAATTTCTTAAACAGTCTTCCATAAGCTCTTTGCTTATTACATCGCTTCACCCCTTTGGAAAATCTGTTTTCCAAATCAGTGTTCTAATGACAAAAAAAGCTGGAAAATATTTGGGTGTTAGCTCTCCTGTTGGATTTGACTGAATTCCATCAATAGATACCATATGTTCCAAAAATATCCATGACAATTATTCACATTGGTGCACATAAAAGCACAACAGAAGTTTAAAGGAGATCTGCTTATTTCTAGCTCAAAGTATTTATTCTTGTGCTCTACAGTTCACAATAATCAACTTTTATGCTATACTGGTCTTTGATCCAGCCCCTCAGTTTTTCCCCTTCTTGATGTGCCTGTGACCTCCATATTAGGGATAACTACTCTTTCCGAGTGCAGGGCCTAGAGTAGGAAAAACTGTGTCGAACAGAACTTTCTGACCAGTTTGGAGGCTAAGCTTTCACCTCACAAGGATTATGTGTGCATACACTGATGTGATCATCTGTCTCCCTATGCTCTCTCTCTCTCTTCTTCTCTTTGACCTAACCAACTGCTCATTGCTGCCTCTCCCTGAGCCTGGTTCTGCTGGAGGGGAGTTCTTCTATCTCAGCACCGCAAAACGCTCGCTAATAGGGGATTGTTTGTCGGGGTTTTCTCCAGAACACTGTAGAGTTCTGAGAACTCTTTAGCTTAAGAGTCTTTAGCTTAAAAGTATAAAGTGCCTTGAGGGAACTGTTGCTGTGATTTGGCGCTAAAAAAAACAACAAAAAAACAACAACAACAACCCTGAATTGAGCACCACAGAAAAATATGAAAAACACAACAGCTCCAGTTTAAAACAGTCATTTCAGTTCCATTTGTGTCGAGCTGCCTTCCTGAACACTTTGGCGGTGTGATTTCAGGCACAGATTATGACGCCAATGGGAAGGCTTAAACAGCAGTGCACCACAGGGCTATTTAATATTCACTTTAATGCCCACTTAAGAATATTAAGTAAGGTGATATCACATGTGCAGACTGACAGAAGCAGTTAGAAGACTAATTCAAAGAAAATGCAATTAATGGTGACTTACGAGTTGTACCAGTTGAAAGTTAGCCAGTTGAGGCCTTCTAGCTGGTATTCCCTGAGTGCATTGCCGTTCCTGTATTCCCTGGAGCCCTCCAGCTTTTTCCAGTCAGCTGCAGGAGGCCGATCCTGGACACAACAATAAAACATATAGGGTTATTAAAAAACAGTCAGTGTTGATGACTGCAGTGTTTCATAAAGATGTAGATACTGTTTGTGTGTTTGAGGGGTTAGAATTATATGCGTGTTGCTCTGGGTGCTTTTGCTCACTAAAAGCTTTCACCCTTACAAGTTTTCCTTTGCAAACACTTTTTTTGCCCAAGCCCTTTGCGGCAAATAACTGAACAAAAAAAACCCCAACTGCCTCTCCTGTGAGTCTTCGTCCTGGGAGTGTAACTCCAGAACTATTGAAGGCAATACTGCCCCTTGTTCTGTTTTGCAGTCTTGAAGTTATGCAGAGCATCTTCAGAACAGAATGACAACTACAGTCCAAAATGGTGGAGTTGAGCATTGATTGTATTGTGTAGGTAGATGGAGACACGACGGCAGAGTAGTCATTCCAGTTTTACTTCTTGGTAATCTACTCAAGTCTGCTACTTGGCAGTCTCCATGAACAAGTATGGCTGGTCATGGAAAAAACAAAAACGCCTACAGGTATGCGGACGTCTGCACGGACCCTTGGGCTCACTGATGACAAGATTTTAGAAGGCATCCAACTGCAGGTGGAGATCCTTTAATCCATCCAAAGAACATGGATGGCCAGACAGGAGCCAGCCAGTATGGAAAACATGACAACTGGTCATGAGCATGACAAGCTTTTCTTTTCTTTTAATACATTCAGTGTTTGTTTTCTGTTACATAACACCCTGATTTCAGTTGTGTTTACACTAAACAGCGCCCCTTTCTGGGTAAGTAAAGTTTCAGTCCCAAATTAGCTAAAGGCATTAGCAGCACCGTGCTGTTGAGACAATGAAATACAATCCAGGATGCTCACTTGGACAAATTAATGTGATAATACTGCACAGCTTTTAATACAGAACTTTACAACTGGTTGTAGCCATTGGTGGCAGGTATTTTAGCGAGTGAGCTGTACACGTGTTTGATTAGCTTGCAGGACAAAGTCACATTAAAGGAAAAGTTTAACCTAAGTCAACTTTTTGGCTAGATGACCCAGGGTTTTTTGGCAGGAGACCATGCTGACAAAAAAACCACAGTGTTAGTACCCCGCTGCACTGACAGACTGGATCCATTCTAATAAGTGAAAGGGTTATATCTTTCACACATGGTTTCTGTCAGCAGCCTTAGGATGCCTCACTTTTTAAACCACATATTACAAATGAAACTGATGTTGGGTTATTAAGGATTTTTTGACCAACTAAATTGATGGAATTCATCCTCTGGGGAAAAGGCCCTTGGTCCACACTGCAAATGAGGCTAAAAATAAAACTGCCTCCCAATGCTGCCACTCTATGATGGAGCATTACTAGCACGGCCCTTAAGGAGAAACAGTAGGCAGGAGTTAAAATAGATGGATTCAGGCTGAGGAAAGAGTGATGGAAGGAGAGACCACAGCCAGTCAGCTGCTTCTGTTCAGCATTAAACACACTGTTAGTGGTTTGGCTTGGCCACAAGAGCAGGGCGTATGTGTGCGAGTGTGTAAGACCACAAAAACGTGGCCCTGTGGAGAGCAGTTAAGGGAGCTGTAAATCTGGAAGAGGAAGGAGCAGACAGCAGGCCAATACACACGAACACGCCTATAAGGAGGAGACTAGGAGACAGACAGCACCCAAAGCACAGCCACTCACCACTCTCTTAGTGTTGGGCGTGCGTGCTCCGATACGCTCAAATTCGTCTATCTTGGACTGGTCGATGTCGGCCTTCAGCTCCCAGGTGGAGTCTTCGTAAGGCAGACTGCACCACTTCACCAGATATAAGGTCACCGTCTGCACACATAAAACACAGGGCGCTTTGGTGAGTGTGGGTGTAGAGGAAAAAAAAGAGAGAGGCTCAAGCCCAATGAAAGAGATCAAAGCACCTCTCCATTTTCATCTGTGCTCTCTGAAACGTCCAGGACACGGTCCACCTCCACATAGTCAGGGTTAAAAGGCTCATCATCCATCTGCAGAGAAAAGAAGTGGAGTTTTAAGATACACTGAATATGAAATAATGAGGCCTTGCAGAGTAAACTCCTCTGTATGAAATGTGTTCTTAGTTTTATCTACCCAGCTTTTCTATTTAACAGCTCTATGTGAAACTCAAGTCAGTGTCTGTATAAAGCAAAACACTGGAGGAAAAAAAACAATTTTATAGCCAGCAACATTTCTTGACACATTCCATTCAGAAGCACTCCTTTGAGCCAAAGTCTGACCCTTGTGAGTGGTTACTTCCATGCAGTGGAAGGTCTGGTTTGTGGTGCAGCGTTTTGGTCTTACCTCAGTTATAAAGGTGTTGAGTTGTTGCTTGGCCTTAAACCTCTTGACCTTCTGGTGTATCCTCTTGTCCTTTTCTAGTTCCTCCAGGTCAGCCCAGCGACAGTGGAGGTATGAACTGAGAAGCACAAAATAAATTTCACATCAGTCATTTCAAAGAATTGGATGCTATAAACTAGAGGAAGAAAATCGTATGTGATGTCGTAGGGAGATCTCCAAGTCTATCAGCTCGAGTACTTCTTACAGAAACTGTGTCTCACGGATTAAAGACATTTGTATCTCTGTTCTGGACTGCTTAGTCAAAAGTCTGGTAAAGTCCATCACCTCCGATTTGACACCAGTGTGTTTTTGTGCAGATGTGTCCCCCAAACATCCAAATTAAATCTACTTCAATGTCTGCATATATCAGCTCTCCTTGCCTTCTATGGCTGCGAGCTCAAAGTATTTCGGACTCTGAATCAGACAATAGAAGCTCTCCAAACTTATGAAAAATGTATCGTTTCCGGCATATCATAGACTTAATTATTGAGAAAATAAATGATCCAGTATTAGTTGTATCCCTGTCCAAAGGAGGGTTAATTCTTTAAACTGCCAGCTGCTAAAATCAAAGCTGAAGCGAATCAAGAATTAAGCACACTTTATTTATGTTAAATGCTGGGGTCAAATTTGCTTAGAGAACAAGCAACTTTAAATTGTTTTTGTAAAATGCATTGTTACGTTTCACACAGCAAGAGACAGAAATGACACAGGTATCTAATGAATGAAAAGCATTCCATGTGCTTATCATTGTGATAGGATGCAACTGCACCAGTTGTGTTAATAATGCGAGAAAGGATCTGGATCACATACTTAAAAATGTCCCTGTGTTCACTGAAATAGGTCTTTAAATAAATAGAAAAAAAGAAGAACGAGGCAGCTCTGATGTGAAAGAAAAAGAGCAAAAAAAACCAAAAAAAGCCGAGCTACTACTCACAAGCCCTTGAACTTGACGTAGAACTCCTCCACCTCCACTTCCTCCCCCGACTCCCGCTGAAAAGAAAAACGATACAAAAAAGGGATCATAATCACAGCAAATACAGCAGCTGCAAAAGTGGCTCAACATTATTATACAACATGTGGTCGAAGTAGTGAAGGAGCCTGCACGTGAGTTTCACTCTGACACGTCATTCAACAGTAAACTGTCTCAAACTGAGAGAAAGGGGTGCCCTTCATGTAATGTGTAAGCAGCCTTGCACCTATTTAACATTTTGGCTACAACATGCTGATCAAAAATAAATAAGGCTGTTGAAGAAGTTTTAATGGGTTTTAACAGGAAATACTTGAACAAATTCAACTGCTAAAATCTGTGTGACTGAGCATTTTGTTTCATAAATGCATAAAAAGGGGAAATACCAAAACAGTAGCGCTTTCAAGCAAGGCTGTCCACTTTCATTCACCATTACTACTGCACACACACCCTCTACCATGCTACTACTACTGTAATGCCATGAATCATCAATCACACACACACACACACACACACACACACAGCCTGAGGAAACGCTAGTTTGGCGTCTGGTGTAGCTAGTATTGCGGTTTTGGCTGTGTGCCAAGCCCGAGGTCAACTCTGAACAGAGCTACAAGAGAAAAAGAGTGGTGTGAGTGTGCTTGTGCACGGGAGTGTGTTGTGGTGGTGGGCAAGGGGGTGGGGGGGATAACCCATTGGCAGCTGGCTAGCAAAGGAGAGTTGGCTGGCGATTGTGTGTGTGCGCTTGTGTTGGCTCAGGGATGATCTCTCTTTAGACAAGGCGTAGAAAACAAAGCAAGGCCGACACCTACACACAGTCAATCGCAGGTGCACACAGAGCTCAGAGCATACACATGCTGAAATATAAGGAATCTGCTTTCCAAGTGAAAACATGCTGCATAAGCAACGTATGTATGTGTAATGTGCTTATGTCAACTGTGGGAAGGCTAATCACATGACGCAAACCACGACTCTGGCCACCCTGTGGATCTGTGTATTGTGTTAGTGTCATTAGGGTGTGGATCTGTGCAGCTCACTTGTTTTTTGGAGGTGCGCATGCCCATGATCTTCTCTACAACTGGTCCTTCAGCTTCAGCCACATCCTGGAAACACAAAACAAGCAAATTCATTCACCGTGCTGGATTGTTTCATGTGATGTCTGGATTGGATACTGGTCTGATCTGGATTAAAAATAAAAATAAAAATCTAGCTCGGGTATTAGTTACATCAGGCCAATCTGTTACGTTCAATGCTGTGCGTTTACTACACCACATGTTAGCAGAAGTGCACTGGTTGCAATCCAACACAACATGAAGGAAGCTGACAGCAAAGCGTTGTCAATTTGGATGCATTTCCTCCTAACTGCCTGCTTCAACAACGTTTACTTCCTATATTTGCTATAGTTGTTGAACCTGCTGCAAACCAATCAAATGATTCGAGATGAATGCAAAGCTCACTCCTAATATATTCATCACTCCACTTATGGTAACATAAGTACATGGACATTGTCAACAACTTGATTACAATGATTTCACTTCATGTGTCTCTTGCCAGCTTCGTTCCACATTTCAGTACATCAATGTTCAAATGCAGCCTTACACATGTTATTCCAAACGGGCAAATATGACAAACAGCATCATTCAATCGCATCATTTAGCTTCTGACAAGTGGTTCACTGAAGACAAACCAAGAACTGAAATCTTGGCTGCACCTGTTGCTGCGATGAGGACGATGGAGACTTTGGCGATGGCGAGTCGTCTCCGCTGTCATCGTCTTCAGAGATCCTGAACTCCAGATCCTCTGTGTACCTCTTCCTCTTCACCTGACGGCTAGACCGACGCTTCTGATAAACAGAGGGAGAGTAAGAACATTTAGGCTACGTTCACACTGGAGGTCTTAATGCTATTTTTGATCAAATCTGATTTTTTTTGTCTGTTTGTTCACACTACAAATAAAATTGACAGCAAACGCACTCTAGGGTGAACGGTTCACGGCTCTCAAAGCAGCCCACATGCGCAAAAGAAGACGTCACACACAACGCGTGTTTACGGAAGTAAAAATGGCGGCTACAGAGCTAGTAGGTGTTGTTGCAGCAGTCTATCAATTTCAGCAGTTGTAACCGACAGAATTTTGACAAATTAATTAGAGAAAGGACACTGAGAAAAAAAAAAAAAAAGAGAGCCCGTGCTTTAACAATGGCCACCATGCTTTCTTGTTTGTCTTCTCCGGTGCTGATAATTGGCGTCTGTCTTGTGTCAGTGACGTAAAAGATGGATTTAATGCGACATGACCATTCAAACAGCAGCCACTTTCTAAAACATCAGTATGTATCGGATTCAGTACCACATACGAAAGTGACCCAGGTCGGATTTGAAAATATTGGATTTGTGCTGTTCAAACTGTCAAAGCAAAGTCGGATTTGATGCACTTTCGCCTGCAGTGTGTAGCCTCAGTGGAAGGAGGAAGGCAAAAATCACTGCGAGATCTCGCAGTGATTTTTGCCTTCCTCCTTCCACTAACTGTACAGCAAATTAAAATGTCTCCCATTTTAAAAATTCTGATGACGCTCATTGTATTGTACATTTCCTCCTTTTTCTATGCTTCACTACATGCTGTACAAAGTGAGCCACTTCACTGCCACTTGCTGTAGTGGTTCTACTATATTTACTGCGGTATTTTACTTATTTTATCCAGCTGTTTTGTTTTAGTGTCATTTTTTGATTCGATTTTGCTTTGTACATTTATTACATTTTTATTTAGCATTTTACTGTGGTTCTTTTTAGTCTTTTAATTTGTTATTTATTGTGCAGAATATTTTTCTACTTCACTAATTTAATTCTATTCTACTTTCTTAGATATATAACACAGATTTCATTATTGTTGTATGCGTTTACTGGTTGCATTTAGGCTGCTATCCCAACTTTTGGGATGAATATAATATCCTAACAAATCTGCACTGGTAAGCGGAAAATGAAGGGCTGTACGTCATCATTCACCAGGCATTATTTTTTATTATTCACTATTCTGTGGCATATCACCCAGCATGTTATCCATATTTAAAAAACCAAAACCTTTACAATTCAAGGGGCTCAGAATGTTTCAACATAAGAGCGTGAAAACAAACTAGGGTAGCAGCCTGGAGAGGACATGTTTAAGGGGACATACAGCTGCTAAAGTGCTTTCCTGTTTGAATTAGAGCCACAACTCTTCATACAGCTAATAGCCAGATGCTACTCTCTTCAAGATCCACATAATTATATCTGCACATAATTTCATGAATCTGTTCATGGGTTCATGGACACGTTCCAAATTCTAAACCAGTACTTAAAAGTATATTTTCAACTATTCTCTGCAGCCTGGTAGAGAAACTACACCACACTCGAAATGTAAAATTTAAAAAAATAAATAAATAAAATAAAATGCAGCAGCTGAAAAGTTGCTGATGATGCATGATGTCAACTTGACAGGAGGGCTTATCTGCTTGGTCTGTCAACATGGCTGGTTTACAACACAAACAGCAGACGCCTGCTGGCTCAGTGCCGTCTATCTCTACAGGTCGTGACACAGATCTGAAAAGGTTTTCATGACCTCCTGCTTTTTAAATTACTCTGTACATGTGTTTTAGTCCTGCTTTTATGGCATTGCAAAACTTTCTACGACAGCTTTCCTTTTCATACCTGTACGCCATCATCATCCTCTTCCTCAGGTGGAGACAGAGGTGGAGACTTCACCTCAGCATCATCGTTGACCGAGAACTCTCTCTTTCTCTTTGAATCCTTCTTAGCAGCACTGGCCCCACCCTCTGACTCCACTTTTTTACTGTTACAGGATACAATGGAAAGAAGAGAGAGAGAGAAAAAAAAAAAAACAACAAGTTAGAATGAGCTCATCAAAAAAAAAAAAAAAAAGAAAAGAAAAAGTGTCTAACCACAAAATAAAGCCATTATTCAAAGTACTACCTTTTTTACATGTGTGCGCCCCTGTCTGTCCCAAGGCAATCGCCATGTTTGATTTACCCATTTAGAAATCATTAGTGTGCCTCAGGCTCTGGCACACAGGGGGTTAATGTGATGAAAGACTGCATGGAGGCACAGGGAGAGAGGGAGCAAGAAAGAGAGGGGGTGGGGTGGAGGGCAGAAAGAAAGACCCAAAAGGAGGGAGGGAGGGAGAGAGAGACAGGCAGACAGAAAGAGAGAGGGAGGGGGAGAGCAAGGCCTGTGAGAGGAAGGGGGAGGGGCTGAGGGGCCCCCAGGCTTCCTCCAATCTATGGCATGGAAAGAAAGAGGAGCTGGCTCTGTCTGAGAGCTTGTGTGCATTCACACCACAGAGGTGAGAGGACACTCGGCATCCTTCTTCTGTCTGGCACGCAGCCTCACATTTCTACCCCTTCCAAACGGCAGATGTTTGTACGATGCAGGTTGAGTGACACCTCTGTTTGAACCATTCATCTCTAAAGTGCCAAAGACTATGAATTCACATAAGATATGCGGGCATCCCATCCAACACCCCCAAAAAGTTGTCCTTTCTTCAACAGAGCCTGGAGGCTGTTGAGCTGAGCCCAGTAAACTGTTTTATTTTAGCAGGTACAGAGACCTTGTACAACAATGGAGAGGTCATGCTGAGGCAGGGATCACACTACTGACTAGTTAATTTTCAAATATTAAAATGCTTTTTTTCCCTTTCTGGGTTTCAGTTTCAAAACTAGATGTATTCTGAAAATCTGACAATGAAAAGCCCAATCTTTCAAACCAGTCCAAGCTTATTAGCCTTTAACTACTCTGCACCTGCAATCTAAAAATCAGATGACAGCAGAATACTGAGAAAACAGTATCACACCTTACTTTTTACAGCTGTGCGCACCAAAAACACTCAGAAACACAAAGCAACTCTGGTCATGATCATAGTTTTCGTGTTAATGTAACCTAAAGCATCACCACAGATTTCACTTTTACACCCACTGTGGAATCCTAATGAAGGGTTCAGATAAAACAAAATGCATTTTCTCCTCATAGTTGATAAAATGCAAAGACACACACTGATGCAAATGGCTGTTGAGTGACACAAAGTTGGAAATACTTTGAAGCTGTGTAATAAACATTGATGTACACTACCCAGTGATTGTGTTTTCCTGCCAACTACTTTACTAGTTTATTGAGTGGGAGAAAAGTCTAAAAGTGAGACAACACTCAAAGTTGAAATACTGTTTGGGCATCTGAAACTATGAACAAATGTCTGTAACACAACACACACATAAGTTTGGTAATGTAACTCTGACCCTGTACTCAAAGTATTGTTAGATCATGTCGAAGTATTTTCAACTTTTTGTCGCTCGCCAGGCTTCTGCATCATTCTGCATTTTTGGATTTTATCAGTTGTGAGAAAACCTAGTTTCATCTGAATCCATCATATATTACAAAAAAACCAATTTGTAGGCAGCAGGAGTGTGCCATTTATTTTTGCATGAAAATTGCAAGCAATAATTTAAGTCTTCAGTAGTACTTTGGAAGGAAAATGGTCCCACGACTGACTTAGGGTTGAATATTTGTGGGTTTTAAAACAGTGCGAAAAAACAAACAAACAAAACTACAGCAACTTTATTTGCTAGAAACCTAGGAGGTACCATTCATACTTGTTTCAAACAGGATCAGGATCACCTGATTCTTTGTAGGTGCATAATTTTATACTTTTCACGATAAACACAGAGTGAAGAACGTTATCTTCTTAGATTGCTTTCATCACCTCACTTGAGACCTCACCTTTGAGACACTGCATGGCTTATATAGAGCAAACAATCAGAAATACTGCATAAAGCTTCAATTAATAGTTACTGGAAGACTTGACCCACAAGTTGTAACTTGTGGGTCAAGTCTGCAGCAATGCAAAGTCAATCTGCAGCAATGGAAATGTACAACGGTATTCTATGACAAAGTGGCTGACACCTACCTGCAAAGAGAACTTTGCAGTGGATAGTTGTTTTTGTTTGTTTTTTTTGTTTAAATATGTTGTTACATAAAAGTTACTTTTGAAATAACTGGCTACAGATGAATCCGTGATTTTAAATAAAAAGTCAATGCTGGCAAAAATTTGAAGGCTAAGGACACTGCATGTTGATAAAAGACAAAAAAAAGTACTGTTAAAAGGTTTCATAAGTGATTAGCTGGCAGCGGGGATTAGCAAATCCAGCTAATTTGCAAACATGGAACTGGATCCACAATCAAACTGGCCATCTAAACCAAGCTTTACACTCCACTTTACAACATGTTGATTTATTTCAGAGTAAAAGTTATGTCAGGCCATCAGGCAACAGCAGTTTGTTCCACTAACTAACCTACTATGAAACAGAACATAACCATTTGTGTTGCTGCCTGTAGTGTATGCCCGATCTCCTTTCTCTGCTCTGTGCCTGTGTCGCTCGTCCCCTTTCCTGCTTGGTGCCTCTCTCCCTCCTTCCCTCCTGCTCGCTCATTCACCCTCCCTCTACATCTCTCACCCCCTCTCTGTCCCTGGGGCCCTTCTCCTTTCATCCTCACGCCAAGAGCAATCACCATCTCCGTGGTAACGGCTGGTCATGTGACCTGCACCTGTTCCTCTGGCTGGTCGCCACACGCTGGAGCCATCTGGCCACACACACAAGCACGCACACAAACACACTTCTCCACTTGGCTGCCTTCTCTCTCTTCCTCCTAGCTTCGTCACGGCCCCACTTCTTAATCGCACCCTCACCTCTCTGCAGCTCTTCATGCTCAATCCATCGTCTTTCATCGTTTCAACACTCTTCTAAAGATCTGATTTTCTGTCCAGTTTAATTAGCAAAAAATATATATCAACATTTACTTTATAAAAGGGCTAAAGCAACTTTTTCTTGAAACAAATGTTTACCTGAAAATGTGACTTTAGAATATACTGTACTCTACTATTCCAGTGTGCCTGTGGTGCAAGCATATACTTGAATGCATTATGACATCGCTACAACTGTGTTTACATGAACAAAACCCATCAAGTTCCTAAAAAGGAATAAATGAGTCAAACAAATCTTGTAAGATAGTGTAGATTCTTTTCTTGCTTCTATATCCCTGCCTGCTCCCGCTGGCTGCAAACAAGACACTGTTATCAACTCATCTCTTTAAGGAACTTGACCTAAGCCGCCTATTACAGCATAAACCTAACATAAAAGATTCACGCAGCCACGGTTACGTCATTCACTGGTTAGCAAGAGGAAGTTGCAACGCAACAAGTACGCCGACTCCAAAAAAACAAAAAACAAAAACATCCAAAACAAAGTATAACAGGAAGGAATACATGGCCATCAGGCCTCCAGCTGTCCACTTCCATAACAGAGTAATCTAGGCTTTGGCATTTTGAAGCCTCAAGTGAGCAATAATTAGATCTGACACTGAAACCGAGGGCAGTTATTAATAGTTTTGTATTTGTTTTTTTAGTTTTTGTTTTCACTTCGGTATTAGCGCAGTTAGTTGCAAAAGTGGTTTTTAGTTCATTTTGTTTGAAATGTGTTTTATTAGTTATGAAAGTTAGTATCTTCAATTATTACAATATGAGGCCATTCATCAGGGGAAACGTTCAGGATATTCAGAAGAGACATTACAAGTCAAATATGAATCAGAAAGCCTCACATCCATCTGGAAGTAACAAAGACTAGAACTTCAGGCACTTCCAATATTTTATCTAGGGATTTTTTTTTTTTTTGAGTTATTTGAGTAATTTTTAAGCCAACAATATCAATTCTGTTTTCATTTACCACTTTCCTCATTTTTTTATTTCCATTTCAGGTACCCACAATGGTTTTGTTGTCCCCATAATGTGGAATATATTTTATACAAAATGTATGTTTTGTATAAAAATGTTACAAAATGTAACAAAACAAAAAACACCCATCTTTTACAGTTAAGTAGGCAAGATGTGCTCTGTCGATAAGGCTACTTGCTTTTTTTTTTTTTTCCAAAGCAAATAAAACCAACATGAAAGAACTGTGGTGATGTATTTGGTCAGGGCTCCACCAACGACAGCCTGTGATAAGACCAACAGTGCCACAAATCTCACAATGGGACTGCTGCTATGAGCTGTGTCTACTGGCTAACCGATAAGAATGAAGCATGAAATTACACTGTTAATTTGCTGAAAACAAAAAGAAACAAACAAAAAAAAAAAAAACAAAGAGAAAGAAAATACAATATAAAACAAATTGTTTGGGATTGCAACAAAGAAGTAGTTGTGGCAGCAGACTTGTTTGTATGATGTGCCGTTACCATGGGCCAATGGAGACAAAGCAGGGGAACAAATGGCAACAACCACCCTTGTTTTGGGCATGATTCACAACAGATTATCACTGAAGAGTTCACATTCAAACTTGGCCTAACCAAGTTCATCAGCCCTATCTATGCTTACAACACTGCACAAATTGTAGTCACCTGAAGATTACATTAATAGACTGCAATGTCGTCCATCATTTTAGGTTTACTTAATAAAAGTAACGTAAAACACTGTTAGTGTTTTGTTTTTGTAAATAATGTGGTAATTTACTTATGCACACCTTCACTGAAGTAACCTGCTGTGTGTGTCAGTGAGGAGCTGAGATGCTCCCTTCAGACCGGGATAAAGGAAAGACAGGAAGCAGAGCAGTGGAGTAAAATATTGGGATACAAAACGAAACTGAAGAAGAAGGGCGGAGTGGAACAGACACCTGCTGCTGTGATGAGTCATACCACTGAACCCCCATACACAGATCCACACAAAAAGTCCAGAAGGCAACGCACATACGCTTCTGTGTGTGTTCAGAAAGTGCTGTATTTGCACACAAGGTGTCTGCATGCATGTCTGCCTTCTTTGTGTGTACAGCAAACAAATCACCCTTGTGCATGCACACGTACACGCATATATGCACACACATCGAGGGAAGGGTGTGGCGCTGAGAGCTGTGTTATTTATAGATGTACTTCCTCAGAGAGGGAGCGCATGCGAGTGAGGGAAAAAGAGGATGGAGAGACAAGGCAAGGTCAAAGGAGAGGAGTGAGCTGACTGGACGAGTAAACCACCTGATTCTCCCGGCTTCGCTCACATAAGCACACACTCAGACCGTCCTGAACAGCTGAGACCATCTTCAATTTTCATTTATTTTGTCTGCTCATTAGGATCCAGTTGGCCTGCACAAATTTGTGGGGCAAATTTTTAACCTTTTCAAGAAAAACAGCTGCAATTGGAGGAACTTATTCATGCTCTCCGGTGTTAGAAACTGAATAACCATCAAGATATCCAGCAAAAAAAAAACTTGTATCAACAGGTACTGCAATCATCTAATACAGGATAAAACTTGCCTAACTAAACTCAATTTAGCCTACAACCTAGTATCTATCCATCAATGTAAGATGCTGGCAAGCATCATGAGCCTAACGTATAGGCACAGCTTGTGACAATGCCACAAACCTGTAAATAAAAGAGCAAGAACCAAATGAAAACAGCTTGTGTTCAAAGGGTTAAACAGCACAGCGGAACATGTTGGTTACACTGATTAAGCAAAGACTTCAGTCTGCTCCTGTGGTGGTTTATTTGTTCGTAAGGAGATGCAAATACACACAGCAGAGAGAAAACATACTGTAGTATGGTTGGGCCACAAGAAAAACCCTTGAGCTTTGAAGATTATTTCTCCACCCACTGGTGGAAATCTCACATAAATCCCCCCAAAATGTAACGGAACATATGTGCTAGTGGCCTTGCAGAGCCTTGTCAAAGTTGGCTTTAGATCAAAAAGTTTAGCACTGATGGGTACATTTAATCAGATTTAGAAAGGAATTCCAGCCCCTTGAAAAAGACAACACACAAAAAAATGAAAGAAATTTATAAAAGCCTTAAGATTAGATTGCAATTAAAAACATACCATTAAAATTAACGTTATGTTGCACAGTTGTATCTACTTGTCATATAGATACAACTGTGATACAACAAGTGAGAGACCAGTGTAAAACTCCTCAGTGACAATCAATACAAGCTATATACTTACATTACAGCCAGCTGGCTGATCCAATAACTACTACAGAAAGCCTTGTTACACATCTTTGCTCCTCATCATTAAATAATTTACTGATTGTTAAAAATTATAATACGTCTGTTGAAATAGGCAGGCAGTTTTGCTGGAGATAACCTTAGCAGACAAGATATGGTTAGGTGAATGGTAAAAGGAGTGGTATATATTGCTTTTCCACTCAATTTAAGCACTCAAAGCTCTTTCTTGTACAAGTCTCATTCTTCAAATCCACTCACACTCAGATCAATCTGACTGATGAGGGTCAATCCACTGACGGCCCACTCACCCACCCCAGATGGCTAGTTACATTTTGCTGTGGGTAACTAGTGACAGTTAACTCATAGCATTAACTTTTAAAGTAATTTCAAAACAACTGACAGCAAGCCAGCAAGCCCCAGGTGATTAGATAATTGTAGATATGATTTTATCCACAGCTGGCAGCGAGCTGGCTAACCTTAGCTTACCACTCAGCTGGCGCAAAATTATATTTGAAGGATTCTAGGGATGTCACCAGAACTAATGCTTACAATACCTTTCAATCCGTAAAACATAAAACAGGTACTATTTTTACTTTTTCTTTTTTAAATACGCTGCCTCATACCGCTGTATAAGCCAGTCTTGATAACTGAAGGGGGCAGCATGCGCCCACAAGTGTTCTCGTATAGCCTTAGACGCAGCAGAAGAACAACATATACAAGCACCGGAAAAAATACATGTACAAGATGTATTTCACTGATAAGAAATGCAGTAGGAGTTGGGTGATAACTGCATAAAGGTAACATGCAAATGAAGGTATCATTCTTTTCAGACCAAAGGAAGAAGTGCTTGCTTTCGGAAAAGCACCTACAGGACCAGCATCTAGTCAGCAAGACCCATTTCTTTCAGGAATTCATAATACAAATTTTCTAATAGACACTTTGAGTTGCAAAAACCATGTTCACAAGTCATGGTTTGTAAGAAACCATGACTTGTGAAGAGCTCAACTTAATGAAAGCAATGACAAACTTCTCCTCAAAATATGGAGATTTACTGTTGCCTTGCTCATGTGCTCAAAACTTCACTCCTCAGTCCTCGGCTTAAATTAGAAAGACAAAGGAAGGGGGAACAAGGGGAGGGCAGTGAAGAGGAAAAGATGAAAGGATACACTCCTCTTTGTCAGGAAGGGGTGGGACTGGAGGGAGGAGAAGGGAAACGAGAAGAAAGAATAAAACAGAAGATAGTTGGGTGATTGCAGAGGTCCACCATTTTAGAGCAGCAGTGAATGGCCGGCAGCCATTATTATGCTAAATTAACCTGGGAGCTCCAGGCCGCCACTCAAGATGGAGGAAAGCCTGACAACAGATAAGAGCTAGTTTACACACACACACACACACACACACACACACACACACACACACACACACAGTTGAGAATGGACTCCTCACCCCCACATTTCCCACTGCCCTCACACTCACACAGTGTTGAGCTCAGGGTGTGGATTGGTCAGCAGCATGGCCTTCATTACCATTAGACGCAATTTTCTGCCACAAAGATTAGCAATGGCCCCTCCCCCAACACATGCATTCGCCCACACACACACACACTGCCCACCACCCCCACATTACACACACTCGCTCCAGCTGCCTCCCCCCTCTTTCCACACGCCCAAACTCTTTTCCAGTGGCCGGTGCATGCACACACACCTCCCCCAGTGTTGACCCCACTTGCTGCTTTGGCCCTCCCTCTTCCTTGGGATAAAAGGCTCCAAGAGGAAAGAGAGAGATGGGCCACGGACTACGGAAGAAGGAGAGAGAAATGGGGGGCCATCCTGACACATTCCTCAGACCGATCGAGTTTCCACCTTCACAATGAAACCGCTGCTGATACTCTCATACGCAAACACCCTGAGCTCTTCTTGCCTAGGAAGGCTCTCTGACTGGCTGGAAGAAACCAAGGGAAAGAGTAGCCACCGATTCAGAAAAACAGCTGTTTAAATGTGTATTTCTTAGGGAAGGTGAAAAAGGGGATGTGATAAATGAGAGAGGAAGGGTGTGAAAAGGCAGGGATAAGACTACAGAGTAAACAAAGTGAACTGAAGGTGATATCGGCAATCGCTGATAGGTGCTGGAAGTTACTCATCTATAACCTTGTACAGGAAGTTTAAACAGGACCTCACTCTTCCTCCAGAATTAAATGCGTGATACTGAATGTTAAAAACGGTAGCAGTTTAATTTTTATTAATAACATTAATAAAAATGTTATTCGTGTTGTTCTTCAGAGACTTTCAACTAAAAACCAAAAACGAGTTCTTGGCTCTGCTCCTCTTTGTTTAAAAACGAAGCCTGACTCTGTTTTAATATGTAGCGGTAAATGCAACTGATCCTCAGATGTGCCTGTTAGCAGGCCTTTGATCACTAACTCACACTTGTACACAGTGTGCAGCGGCTCACTGCTCAGGAGTTGTGACCCTTTTGGTTCCCCGTGCTTGCCCATGATGGGCCTAGAGATGTCTGTCTGTATCTGCACATACTATTTTTGTGCATCTACACTCAAGACAGCTTCAGCATTTGACATTAAAATCAAGATATCTCCAGCATGCTGAACTTCAGCACTTGAAATGTTACCCACATGACCCGAGACTGCCCGAGCTACCCTCCTCAGATTGATCCGTTTCTGTTTTCATGTGGAACTGAAATCTTCACAGTTCCACTTAGCGGTTAATGGTGCCAAATGCACCGTTGGGACGCTCTGGACATGAGCTCTTTACAGCTGATGAGAAATAAGCCCTTTCACCTGTTACCTGACACTTTAATCTGGTTTACTACAGTGACGTCCCACTCAACACCAACTATGACACACACAGTGACCATAATAGTGCATTAGTCCTACCTGGTTTTTTTGGGAGTCTTGGGCTTGGGTGTGGAGCTCTTGGCCTTCTTCTCCTTGGGCTCTTTGGGGGTCTTGGGTGTTTTGGGCGTCTTCGGGGTCTTGGGCTCTTTGGGCTCCTTGCCCTCAGTCTTCTCCTTTGGTTTCTTTTTCCGCTTTTTCTTCTCTTCCACCGGTGGTGAACTTCCCTCTACAAGTTCTGTGCCAGTAATGTGTTCACCACCATCACTTCCTGTTCCTGGAAATTCAGACTTTACGTCTTCCTCGCCGCCTCCTCCCGCTTTCTTCCCTGTACCTTCTTCCTCTCCATCCACTACTTTTGCCTTCTTCTTCTTCTTCTTTTTTGGCTTGGTCTCCTGGTCGTTGGGCTTCTCTGTGCTGATAGGCTGACCGGGGGCACTGGCACCAACTGTTGGCCTGTCAGGAACCGCCATCAAAACATCACCTGACGGGTCCGTGGGGGAATGCTAACAGGAAGGAGAAAGACATGCAAGTTACTCGTCAATTGAAAATTAGAGGGACTGAGAGAATAATACATACATTTACTATAACAAATTCCACAGAAACTGAACATAGCATTAATTTAGACAGTCCAGGAATAGTGCAAAGCTGCTGCCAGGAGATCAGCTGATCTCAATGCAAACAAGATTTATGCAATGTTATATAGAGTGTGCCATTCATGTTGCCTTAGCAGGGCCCCATTTTCTGTGCATCTACAAGCAGCTTTACAGTCCACCTCCACCCAGTCTTCCGCTTTCATGCTGCATCTAGTTTAGTGTCTTATCAGTTATTATTGATGCCTGTTCTCTGCTGAGGTCTTACTGTTGCTCTACCTATCTCTGTTCATTCCCTCAAATATATTTACATATATTGGGATGCTCTCAGGAAGTAGAGCAGTTCATCTACTGATTAGGAAGGTTGGTGGTTCGATCCCTGGCTGCTCCAGTCTGCATGCCAAATATCATTGTCAAGATACCAACTCCAAGTTGCTCTCCAATGCATCCATCGGAGTAAGAATGTGTGTGATTGACAGATAGGAAGCACTTAATAGAACAAAGTGTTTGTGTGAATGAGGCAATAAAGTGCTTCGAATGCTCCAGGAGAGAAGAAAAGCGCTATATAAGAATCAGTCCATTTATTCCAACAATCTCAATTTGCTGACATGTGAGGGATCTTTTATTGAGGCTATGATTATTATTTTCTCACTGATTCATTCAAAAACTGTGGCAAAAAAGTACCCAGAAATACACAGGAGTACCTGAACAGGCCAATAACAAAAAGGTGTACCACATCAGTGCAGAGTTTCAGAGTTAAAATCTAACTACAGCATAAATATACCACAGAAACAGAAAAACAAAAACAAAAAAAAACTGGGGCTCAAACACTGATTACTCTACCATATGATCTTGTTCTGCCTGCAGACAAAGATAAAATTGTAAATTCTCAAATGAAAGAATTTCTTTGTTTTTTTGTTTAAAATGACCTCAGTGGTTAATCAACCTTATCAGTTTAATTAACCAACTTATTATTTTTGGATTACTGATTATTAATCTACTAATCATTTAAACTCTAAAACGAATAATCTCAAATGCGGACTGGCTTCACTGCTGGTTCACCTGTCAATCAATACTGATATAAATTCTGCAGGGTGGGGTATGAATCTGTCAGTAATGGCAGACCAGAGCAGAGGGGGAGAAGGGACTCAATCATCCATCCATGAACACGGCTGCCACCTCCTCCCTCCCTTCAACTCCCTGTTGCTGCAGCTTCCGCCCCCTCCTGCCTCGACTCCAGCAGCCTAACCTTAGTAAACAAACTGGCTGACACTTCATCTTTCCTCCTCTCTCCAGCAGACTAAATCCCATCTCCTTGCTCCTTCTCCCCTCCACCACCACCACCTCTTCTTTGCTCCCAAGTAAGCTTTCTGTGACAGGAAACTGGTTACCAGCTGTTGGGAGCCTTTCCAACTGCCTCTCCCCTTTCTCCCTCTCTCTTCCATCCCTCCCCCCTTTCTCTCCCTCCAGCTGCTCAGGGTCCCAGTAGCAGATGGGAAATCAGGCATCATGACACGAATAAATTATCTCCATACTTCAAAAAGGCGCAGCGAGGGAGCGTGTGTGTGTGTGTCATATGAGAGCAAGAGACCAAGCCTTTGAGAGTGTGTGTTTGTGCGTGCATGTGTAACACATGTGTGCAGTTGTGTGTGTTTCAATGAAGTGTATGAGCATCAGCAAGTTTACAGCAAAATGCCTCAGCAGCGCGCACACACAGCTTGTTCACTTGGAGGAGGAAGTGCTTGCTATCACTGCAAGTCCACTTCCATCAGGAGAATGCAAATATGTGTGTGCGGGGACACACACACACACACACACACACACACACACACACACACACACACAGACCCAACTACTGCAAGGTCACATCACACAAACCTCTACACACATGCACACAAACACCTGCTGACACACACGTAAACTGAGCCTTTTAGGCACACAAACAGGAGGGGAGTGAGGGATAGAGAGAAAGAGGGAGAGATGGCGAGGGGGGATGTGGTGCCAAGAGATAAATCTGTCCTCCTGCCAAGCTTCCTAGATAATCAATCACAGGAATGACAATGGAGACACACACAGTGTGTACACAAACACACATGTTCGAGTGCTGCGTCAGGTTTGGCGTTCTGCAGGGTGAATTCATCTGCCATTTCCACAGGTACTGGTTTAAATCCAGTGTTTCCATCAACAATGGAACGTTTTATTGTTCTTTTCTGAGACATGATCTCCATTCACTTCCAAAACAGATTGTAATATCATTCCCAATAATTGGATTTCATAAAAGGGGAAAATCCTTAAAAGACCACCAACAGAAGAGCTGCATGGCTAATGTAACAGATTCAGTAGGTGAAGAGCGTCAAGTGTCAGCTCTCAGCGAACGGAGGGGAGGACAGGAGGGGAGAGTGTGAGGATGAAGGTGAGTGAGAGGAGAGAATAGTGCTATGGTTAAATCAACCAGGCAGAAGCACTTAATATACACCTATTACACTCACATCTTGCTCCATGTTTTTATTGTTTGACTCCACTAAAGCTGCACTTCTTGATTCACAGTTCAAAATCTTTATCACACTGTGGCAGACTACACATTTGATTAACAACTGAAAGAATCCTGGAAAATCTGTTATAATATCCATTAAGCCAACTTTGTTCTAATTGACCTCATTGACAACTCGTCAGTAATAAGTCAAAATATCAGAAGAAAACTGAACAGTGTCCAACATTTGTCACGTTTTCTGACTATGATTTAAAACAGAAATTACAAGATCAAAATTTAATCACAGTGATTATATTCTGATAATTATTAGAGCAACATTGAAGCACAAGCTTTGATCAGTTAGTTCTCACACAGAAATGGTTGCGTAAGCTTAATGTACTGGGTATGAGGTTAACTTTTTAGAATATGACAATCTTTATTAAAATGTAAATTTCTGAACAAATCCCAGATTCACCTGATTAACTCAAGAGAATCGGCCCAACTGGTTAAAAAGGGGAGAAAGGATTCACATTCTAATTATATCTGTATCTATATCTCTCTATCATATCTAGGATTGGGCGGTATAAACGGTATACGGTAGAAACTATATGAATTTGGCCAATGGTAGAGATTTAGACTATACCGCTCTACCGCGATAGCGCATGTTGATGGTGTCATCAAGCTGCGCCCGTTTTGGTCGAAAGCATCGCAGCAGCTGCAAGCAATATCATCTGCAAATTATGCTGGGCGACAGTAATAGTGAAGAGACAAAGCATGTTTTGGAATATGAGGAAAGCCAAAAACTGCGCTTCCTCCACTTCCGTACCACTGACTCATTAATGTTGAATTCTCCGGCAGCTGCTCTATTCCCATGTTGTTGCAGTATATTAATGACTAACCTCGTATTGTGGATGGATTATCTCAGTTATTCTCCTGACTGAAGTTTGGTCCGTTTACAGCATCCTGCCATGCGATTGCATTCGTCCCTAACCATCGGGAACCCTCACGTTAACTTTTATCAAGTGGAAAAAAGTTAGCGTTCATCCTTCAGCTTATGCTAACATAGCTGTGTCGCTAGCGATTACGTAGCACATCATTATATACCAGCTAGTCCAACTTCAGTAACCCTACAAAAGTCACTGCTCTTTATTTTCGGTCTTCATTTATGTTGGAAGTGACAGCAGAGCTGTGCGTTTGAATTTTTCAGAAATCTCTCAGTCAGAACATGGTATGTCATGTTCAGGTGGAAACTAGCGAGCTAACTTCCTGCTAACTATTAACTCGGTTAAATTTAATAAATTCTGTTTTCATGGATGTCTGGATGTTAAACTTAATTGTTACACCTGGTAAAGCAGCAACACTGATCATTTTATTAAAGATGAAAGAATTTAGACAGTTTTTAACTCTCAGTGATGCCACAGTGACCGTTTCACTTTAGGACCTGAAGCAGACGGAGTTTTACACCCAGATTACTCCGCGAGGCTCCTGACTACAGTAGCCGTAATGCTCCAACAATCCATCAAGCGGTGTGGCTTCGTAGCTTACCAAAGTCATACTAAAACATTTTGACAGATTTTTGAGCGCCGTGCACCACATAAAATCGGGTCAAGGTCAGTAAGCACAACCAGAATTCATACATAAGGCGCACCGGAGCATGTTTCAAATTATACCACAATATGGATTTTAGGCCATATAGCCCAGCCCTAATCATATCTAATTGGTTAGATCAATGGCAGTCACTAGACCAGGGGTGGGCAATCTCAGTCCACGAGGGCTGGTGTCCCTGCAGGTTTTAGATGAGTCCTCGAACCAACACAGCTGATTTAAATGGCTAAATTAGCTCCTCAACATGTCCTGAAGTTCTCCAGAGGCCTGGTAACGAACTAATCATGTGATTCAGGTGTGTTGACCCAAGGTGAGATCTAAAACCTGCAGGGACACCGGCCCTCGTGGACTGAGATTGCCCACCCCTGCACTAGACTATAATGTAAAAATTTGCAAATGTTAGCAACTCTCAGCCTGAATTGTCACCTTTTGGGACAAGGTGACTGTGGCTAAGATGGTGTCAATGCCTCTAAAAGGACACATCCTTCTTAACCTCCTAGGACCTGGAGTCCACATATGTGGATATCACATTTTGGGTTATTTAGACCAAAATACTCAATTTTGCTCTACAAGGGCCTGATATCCACTTACGAGGACATTATACTGCTACTGTTCTATCGGAATTTTAAACGACTATCCTCATAAGTGGCTCTCATTTTTCTCAGAAGCAAAAATTAGGTAAAAAAAAAAAAGAAAAATTTAGTAATTCTTTGTTTTTACATTCATCAGGTCCCAATCAGCCCAAATATCAAAGAGAAATTAAAAATGCATGCTGTGGAAGAGTTTGGGTCTTAGGAGGTTAAAGGAATTTTTAACACCAGAAATTCCTTAAAAAAGAAAAATGGTGTGTTTCTTTCACAGATATGAACACTGGTGATCTGGAAATTTCAGTTTAAAATATAATGCAAGAAAACCTGGATGCTTACACTTAAAACATAGTCCTGAGTTTGACAACTTAAGCAAAGGTCAAGTGAGCCATATGCTGAGGGGATAAATACTGCACACCACTTTGTTATATTGTTCTAATAACATAAACTTTGCTTGCTTTTGCTGACACTTTATGTGTAAGATGGGGAACATGTTCTTTTTAGAGAGAAGAGTCAATACAAACAAATTTCTATCCTGATGGAACCGGTTCCCACCTATAGGACAAGGGCTCTCTGACTCACTGGTTTTATGAGTATAAAAAGGATGTGAATCATATACTGTGGCCTTCTCAGTCACCAGTATAACACAGATAAACAGCTTTAGGAGACTTTGGACTGTCATGAAAGGCAGTGCTATCCAACAACATAATCAAAGCACCAATGAGGAGATATCAGGAACAACTGTACTGCCCGAAGAGGTACTAGAACAAAACACCTTTTTCCTTAACCTCTAACATGTCTATATTGTTATAAAGTTATATATGTCTATAACTTTCAGAACAAGTACAAAGTCATACTATCTGCTGTCCATCTCCATTGATCATTTTCACTTAATTTGACTTTGTGTTTCCAGTGAATCCAGAAGACAAGTGTCCATCCCAGCATCCATCTATTATTATAGACAGACAGTTCAGATGGGATAAATTTCAACTTTACCAAGAGAAAAATCAATGAAAAATGAACTGTGCTCGTGTGTTGAGTAAGCAGTCAGCTGCAGAATATTTTCATTCGCCGAACTTCGAAAAAACGAGCACCCGGCGTCTTCATATCAAAGCAGCATTTCCTCAAAGCTACAGAACCCCAGTAAGCTAGATGTATAGCAGAGCAGGGGGAGGGGTAAGACAGGCGCGTTATATGTCAACTAGAGTGCTGCACACAACATAGTGTGCGTGAGATGTAGAATAAAGGTCACACCCCAGCACTCTGCCAGAGCTTTGACCTTGAGCTGCTGACGAAGGCACGTGTGCATGTGTGCGTGCATGTGTAATAACCATGCTTAGTGAACAGATGGAGCTTAGAGTACCAGACATGCAGTCATCATGACTGACTGACCAGGTTGGTGTGTGTGTGTCTGTGTGTGGGGCTCTTTCTAACAAGTGCATCATGAGGCGCACAGAAACCTTGCTTCCTGGGCCACATGCACACGCTACTCTAACTCCTCTAGTTAGGCTATCCTATTTCTCAAGGCACATTCACTATTCCGTTCCAGAGCACCGTTGGTGTGTGTGTAATGACGGGGGCTGCTGGGCCTGCAGCTAGAGCCAGAATGGCAGAACGGCACATGCAGTGCGTGCCCCAGTGAGGAGCAAGGCTCACCAGTCAACCTGGCATGTAGGTCAGGAGTGCTGGATAAATTAAGTGTGACGGCTGAAATGTCAACCACTGAACACAGCGATGTAGGCTTGGAAGTGGGGAGGTGGGGAGGCGTGGGGGTGGAAGAGAAAATGGGGACTGGATCTTTGGGTGTGTATGTCCATAGGGCTGCTATTGTGTGTGAATGGGTCAGTGGAGAAAGGGGGCTTTGAGCAACAAAACAAGCTAATGGAAGGCGAGGACACGTGACGCAGGCGGCAATGGTGGCAGGCGGCACTCAAACCCACAAACGTGCTGGTCGCCACTGAGAATGTCTTCCCACCATTCCTGTCCTCCCTTCACTTGAAATTTTATTTCGGTTTTTCACTTCTTTCCTCTTAATGTTTTTTTTCTCTCACTCCAAATCACTTAATCACACCCCATCCTCACGGTCTCCCTGTTGTCCAAACTGTCTCTCTGCACATCCGGCTACACAACATTAACTTAATGATGGCCCCCTGAAAAGGAGAGGACAAATAGTAAGACAGACAGGGAGAGCGGAAAGAGAGGAGACTGGGAGGAGAGAGACAGGAAGGGAGGTTTCCTCTACAGAGGAGGGGGATAGTGGAAGCAAGGGGGAGGAGAAATTATGCTAGTGGCGCCTCTGTGCATGCGTGTGCATGCGTGTGCACGCGTGTCGCAGGATATGCAGCTCACAGGAAATAAGCGGCTGCAAAAATCCATACCCCCTCCCCCCACCACACACACGGAAACACAACCACCGTGCACAAGGCCCGCAGCAGAACACACAAAAGGAGAAAAAAAAAAAAAAAAAAAAACAACCCATGAACAAACATACACAAAACCCCAGTGAGCCAGTGCCCAATGCACCGCTGTGTTCTCAAATGTCATGTACAGACACACACACACACACACACACACACACACTCCTGCACACACATACACACTTCCCTTACACTCCAAATACACACATTCCCCCACCCACATGAAAAATAAACATTCACATAAAATACACCCACACATGAAAACAAATGCACATAGTCTTGATCTCACTCACACATACTCAGCCTTGCTACCACATCAAAGTGTCTGTTTGACGGAGACTCACCTGTATGTGAGGCACTTTCTGTGGGGTAAGAGGGGGTGAGGAGAGTGGGTGGGAGGCAGAAGGTGGAGGTGCCCACGGGTGGGAGGCCTGGTTGGGGGGAGGGGGCGTGCTCTGCAAGTGATGAGGGTGTGAGGGCAGGTGTGTGTGCTGCGTCTGAGGGCTCTGAGTGGGTGGCCCAAGGCCCTGGTTTGGAGCCGGGATTCCATGTTGACCAACAGGCGGTCCCTGAAAACTCATGGGTGCCGGCTGCATATGCTGCCCACTTCGAGAGGCCTGCTGCTGGGTCTGGAGTAGACGCTGGTCTCCGCCCTGGCTTGCGGGGGCTTCGTGCCCTGGATAAAGCGACAGGACAAAAAAGGAAAAAACAAACAAACAAAAAAAAAGAATCATCATCATCGTCGTGTCACCCTTGTCAACTATTTAGATGGAATCAAGGCAGTATTCCTTTTTACCCTGTGTTTGATAATGAAATTCATCTGAACACTTTGATGCCCCCCCCAAACAGATGTGGACATACTCTTACTTTTCCATATTTTGATCATTTCTCTTAAACAAAAGTCACATTTCAAGTATCATGGCATCAAATCATGTGCCTGTTTAAGCTTTACTCAGTATTTAGCCAATACAACCATGATGGAGATGGCTTTAGTTTCTAGTTCTGTCCTTTTGTAAATTGAAGAAACTGATCTTGATCGCCAATAAAGGATCAAAGTGAAGCCTGTGAACACAACACTGCTTACCCTGCTGCTGCTGGAGCTGAGGCCTGTTTGGTCCCATTTGTGCGCCACGCTGTGGCCCCATACCAGGATACATCTGCCCCGCACTGGGGGCCATGCTATGGGGTTGCTGGTGTTGGGGGTGTGGGGCAGACAGCGGGGTTTGTGGAGTCCTCTGTGGATGGGCCATAGCACTGGGCGGAGAATGCATTGCTGTGTATCCTGCAACCTCTGGGGGCCCAGCTAGCCCTGTGCTAGGAGGTCTGCCCTGTTGGGCGGGAGGAGGGGTCGGGGCTCCCAAAACCCGCATTGGGGACATGGATGAAGGAGAGGAGTAGGTTCCCTGAGCTGGGGGGGCAAGATGGGACTGGGCTTGGTTTTGGGGTTGGGGCATATTTTGCGGGTGGTTTAGGGGGTGCATAGGCTGGCTCTGCTGCCCTGCCTGCTGCTGCTGCTGCTGCATCGGGGCAGAATGAGTCTGATGGGCTTGGTGTGGTGGTCCAGGGGGGTATCGTTGTCCCTGCTGCCCTGCTGCAGGGCCTGTTCCCTGGTTAAACCTCTGGCCAAGCTGCCCTGATCCCATGGGCTGGCTGGTATTAGCACTGACATTAGTATTAGGAGCCTGGCCCATCCCAGGTCCTATGGCACCATACTGGGGCTGATAGCCAGAGTACTGAGTACCCCCAAACCCTCCCATGCCTTGTTGGTGGTGGGGGTGCGGCGGCTGTCTGGATGGGGAGTGTGGATATCGAGATGTATGTCCCATATTGGGATAGCCTTGGGATTGTGCCTGAGGCTGAGGGTGTCTCATCTGGTTACCCCCGATTCCAACATGTCCCAAGTAGTGAGATGTGTCCTGAGCAGGAGGGGGTGCCATGCTCTGTGGAGGGTAGTGTTGATTCATGCGGGCTGCATTAGATGTGGGTGGACCTTGAATCCCACCATAATTGCCTTGAGACATTTGGTAGCTTCCCATCTGGTTGGGAGTAGCCCCTGGTTGTGCTGGAGCCTGTGGATAAGCTGGTCTGGTCTGCTGCTGCTGGCCCCAAACTCCCCCACCTCCTCCTCCTCCTCCTCCTCCTCCAGTATCACCCTGGTACCCATGGTGGGGGTTGCTAGCGTTAGCTGGGTTACTGTGGTAGTGGGAGGTCATGCCATTCATAGCCGTGTTCACATTTGGGGGACCCTGGCTGGGGCCATTCTGAGCCATCATTCGTCCTCCAGGGGTGCCGGCTTGATCATAGCCTGTATACGGGCCATGGTCGTACATTTGCCCCAATTTAGGCTGTGCTGGGGTAGGCCCACTCCCATGCATCATCCCCTGGTGGTATCCCCTGCTTCCCTGGTGTTCATGGTTCAGAGCGGAATTTGTCTGCTGGGCAAGAGGAGCAGACTGGCCTGGGACCGACTGCTGAGGAAAGCAGTCTCCTAAACCATCTAACCCATCTGAGAACAGCCCTGGGTCGTCCCCGAATAAGCTCAACATCCCAGGGTCCGCCATGACTGGATGGAGGCCCCACAGATGGCGGGGACTGGATGGAGGGAGATTTGTTGTGCAGTGAGAAGCTAATCAGATAGCTGCTAATTTGAAGCTTTCCACCATGGTCCTCATGAAGGTTTCTGGTGAGACAGGAAGAGAAAAAGAAACTGTGGAATTAATGCAGGTATTCAGAGAAGGGCAAAGAGCTCCTGGATGCTTCACTATGAAAATAATTTACTTTAACAGTCCCCCGATGAACTGTCACATGCTGCCTTTGTTAATTCATACAGAACTAGTCTTCAATAGTTCTGTATTAATCAAGTGTTTACATAGTAAATCCACAGCCACCTAAATTAATCTACTCATGTAGTGTGATACTATTAACAGGTATAGGACTCCATATGCCAGTAACAATATAATATACCAGTTTCTCATATTAACTTTATATTCAGCAAGTTGTTTTATCATTTTTTGATGAATATGAGCGAATGACTTCATCCACAATTAGTCCTCCTCACTCTTATTTCCAATGATTAGTCACTGCTAAAAAGCTGTGAGAGTCCCCAGCATCCTTCAGCAGCTCACCTAGAGAGCATCTTATCTGGTTTGCTCCAACTAGAATATATTAGGCTGCAGCTGGTCAACGAGTCCTTGTTCTGCTCTGCTCCAGGGCAGCTCTAAGCAGAACCTACAACAGGTGGAGAGAGCTGGTTCATTTTCAGCGACACCAAGCTCACAGAGGGTGGAGAGCAGAACAAGGAGTACAGCCATCAGCTGCAGTCCAACACACGGACGTGGAGACTCACTGGAAAAGCAACTGATTTAGAGGCTAGTTACACTACAGTAACTTTTGCTGATGGACATGCAACAACATAATCATATCATAAACCTTGTGGGTACTGATGGTGCTGATCACCTGTACAAAGAGACAACACAGTTTAGTTTAAGCTAGCATCTAAGATGTATTGATCAGCAACGGGTAATCAGATGAGCATGAAAACCATTTTTTCTCCTCTGTGGTTGGTATTGTATAAAGTTAGACATTTCTTGTAGGGACATTTTCTACAAAGGTAGCTTTTTGAATTCAGGAGTAAAACCCAAGAACACAATTTATTTTGATTCTTTTTCCATTCCTAGAAACCCCACTGTAAGAAACACTGAAGGCGGGTTAGTTATCAAAGTTTGTTCAACAGAAAATGCTTTTCTTCTCCATGCAGAACTGAACTGCCATCTTTATTAACTATGGTATGATGGCCTCAATCGTAAAGATTTTAGTTTATCCGGTGAGGTAAAACACGAAGACGTTAAAAATTATTTTTTAAAAAGGCAACCACTGAATCAAACTTTTCTATATCACCCCACCCCCAAGAGACCATCCCCCACCTCCATTTTTACTAAACAAAGAACTTCTTTCTTTTCCAACACACACTTGGAGTCATTGAGTGTGTGTGTGTGTGTGTGTGTGTGTGTGTGTGTGTGTGTGTGTGTGTGTGTGTGTGTGTGTTTTAGAACAAAGGACCCAGCAGATGCAGCTCTGTTTGAACAGCAGCAGCTGCCATCCAGCCAGCCAGAAAACAGCAAGCCAACAGGCCACAGAGCCTGCCCATACACCAGTCAGTCAGTGGTTAGCTTTTCAGTCAGCAACTCATTCAGCTGGCTAACTAACCAGTCAGTCCTGGCAGATGTTTGAAGGTACGGGAATTAGCCACCTGCTACCTGTGGGCTTCCCTTTCCCTCTGTATAAAAAGCTAGATTAAAATGTGTACGGGAAACTTATTGCTAAGAACTCAGTATTATTTGTGTGATAAAATTATGAATCTGAGAAGCTTAGAGGCCAATGTAACAAGCGAGTGAGTGTGAGTGAGAGGATGGAGGTAGGTGGATCTGAGCATGCTTGAAGTGTGTGTGTGTGTGTAGTGGAGATAGAGAGGACTGGGGGAGGTTTGCTTGTTGCTTCTATGCGCTGCAAAAACCAACAGCCAGCCGCTACAGAGTTCCCCACCCCCCCAAACTCCTTCGCCCCATTTCTATCCTCCTCCACTCCTCCCTCCCACATATTGGTTCATTATAGAGCTCGGCAGGTATCGGGGATAAAACGTGTCATTATTTCCACTCACGTAAAGGAGCACACAAGCATTAGCAAGTTTTCCTTCTTAATAAATATTTGGCACTGTAAAACTCCTCGTGCCCACACAAATAATCAAATTGGGCAACTGACATTCCAAATCGTCAGATTTAGTGAAGCACCTCTCACTGCGGGCTAACTAGGTCTGAGTATACAGCCTGCTGAGGTCTATCACAGCATGGGGTGCATCCTGGACTGGTTCACGTGCCTATCACAGAGCTGGGCCTACATTTGGTGCAGTCTGCATAGCAGAGAAGCAGCACTTCTGCTACTGTTTTGTCAAAAATATGACCACACTTCACATAAAGCCTGCTGCTTCCTGTCACCAGGCAGATGTTTTCTCTTCAGCTTTACTCGAGAGGATAAAACTGTTAGAACTGATTGGTCCAACATCCTTTCACTGCTCCCACCATCTGCTATTGCCAGAAACTCTGAATGCTGTAAAAACTACCACGTTCTACTCAGTTAAAACACAGAAGTTAAAGTGATACTTTTAAACTAATCCAAGACTTTTTTGTTTGAAAAGTTTCAAGAATCTAAAAGTTAACATTTGAGACTAACAAGCACAAGTTATTTGTAACCAGATGTGATTCCTCAAAGTCTCTTTGCATACTCTTTGTCTGCTTTTTGGGTGACAATACCCTTATAAACTAAAGCCATTCACTAAGTAACATGACATTAGCATGACACAGCACTACAGTGAAAAAGCTCTCCTTAAAGCCTTGAGCCTTTCTGTTGCAAAACTCCAAGATGCCAGCTGGGAGCATCCACTCTTGTTGTGTAAATAGCATTAAGAGTCCTTTCCTCCATACCTATGAGCCGTAAACAAGCTGCCTGTACGAACAAAGAGCTTATTACGACATGGTCGGCAAAATGCAAAGGCATCCAAGACTTAAACTAGTGGTAGTTTCGTCAGCAAGAGTTTAACTTTATATTGAGAACATTTTCACTGCTTTACCTGGAGTTATTTCTGACAAAGTGCCAGTCGCCAGTGACAAAAATACTATTTCTGTCCTGTAAAGCAGGAAATCTGTTAGTCTTGGTCAGTTGGTTTTTAGTATTAAGTGACTGGATTGCACGGAGGAGAGCTGCTAACACCTGAATGGCTTTACAGACAGTAACATGTTTGTTTACAATCCGAGTCTCCTTCTCTTCTGAAATTATAGCTATACATTTCTATAACTATATATAAAATAAGCACATTTAAGCTCATCTGTCTCAAGCACAGTTGACTTTTCATGCAGTGTTGATGTAATGTGTTTTTCCCCATGTTCCAGAAAACTAGTCTAATCATCAATTAAAAATCACTAATTGGTAATTTAGACTTCTGAACATGTGAATTTAATTTACAAGGATAACAATTCATCTGAATTAATTATTTCACTCTTCTGCCAGTAACACAACTTATTCTGCCACACCTGGATGGAGTCTCCAAATATCTGCAAGTTGTCCTAATGGCAAAGCTGTACAGTTGTGACTTACACAGCAGAGTGTTAGTCAGAGGGAACAGGAATGAAAATAAATTTGACATGCATGTGTTGAGACAGGGTCTCTGGATTACAAATAAGAACTTGGAAACTTGATTCTAAATACACATCAGCTAGGGTACACAGGTTATCAGTATCATATACTGGACAAGACCAATGATAAATGGAGAATTCACTGACCTTGGTCTATAAAGGAGATCTGATACTGTTTGTGTCAAGCTGACAGCACTTTTCTTGTAGAATTTGCTAACTTTGCACAAAACTCAGACACGCCCTTTGCCCTTTTTTAAGATCCCTGGTTGAGATGTGTTTCCATAAAGAAGTAGAAACACCTATAAAAGCTTTTCACTCGGTCACTCGGTCAGCTATATTTTTGCTAGCTCCAGTAGGGCATTACTATAAACAGTAAACATGGACATGCCTGCTGGTGCACACTGAAGTTCAGCAGGTTCAAACTTCAAACTCAATAACCAGAGAGTGAACGTACATTTGTGTGTCCACTTTTATTCTTGAACCGTTAGCTATGCATGTCAAAAACAGGTCAAAATGATCCTTATTCATTTCATATTTGGGAAGCAACCTCTACAGCTTCGTACACTTCAAGTCAATATTTGATTGGCTGCCCCTCTTAAACCGTGAGTTTAAGAGGGGCAGGGCTGTGTGCTTGAGAAGACCAAAGTAGGATATCTCCCCTCTGAGTAGAGCAGTGTGAATCATAAGCATCTGACTCACTAGGATTAATTGTACATAGATTAAACTCCTTTGAAATATTGGCCGTGTTTAAAATGAGTCTCCACCAATGTAACACTATGACAGAAAATAAGGAAAAGATATTATGCCATGTCTAGTTGCTTTTGTATAAGTCATTCAAACATTGCATGGCAGCTAAGGCCAATATGCTGCATGTTCTTAAAGCAGCACATCAAGTGTTGCATTAGAAGAAGAAAAAAAAAAAAAAAAAAAAAAATTTGTGTTCAGCTACTAGATTACCAAGAATACAGCAGCTCGGAAACGCAGTGCATTTCAGTCACTACAGGAAGGAAAGGTTTCTACATGTGTCTGTGTCTCAGGTGAGAGTAATTGAGTGTAATGTCACATCCTTTGCAGCAAACTAGTGTGAGGGTAACTGATTTCCTGTCACACACACTCTACATATGAGTGAATCCCACATTACTAAATAAATGTAGCTATATAAGCACTTACTTGAGCAGTCTATGTGTGTGTGAGAGAACAGCGCAGTTGCACGTGTGTGTGTGTGTGTGTGTGTGTGTGTGTGTGTGTGTGTGTGTGTGTGTCTCGAGGCTCCTTTGCTCCCCTCATCCTCCTCATTTCTTGTCTGGCATTTAGAACTTAGCCTCCCACAAGATAACACTCGTCTGCAACGAGTGGATGGAGCAGGATACACTTCATCTCCTTGCTCTTTATTTCATCCTCCATCTCTCTAGCATATCTGTTCATCCCTCTGTGAAACCTGCTTCAGTCATGGAAAAGACAAACTCCTTGTTCTCTTGATTTCAACTTTCTGTACCACTTTCTTTGCAGTTTTAGCCCAAACTTGAGTTCTTGCAGAGATCACACAGTGACATACATATATGAAAACACGTGCACAGTTTGGCCCAGCTGTCATTGCACAGGGAATTAGGTGAGCGACCAGTGTGCCACTTTAAATGCCAAATCTCATCAAAGGATGAGGCTTTTAGGCCCCTATGCTCCTCCTGCCGTACCACACTTATGCTGAGGAGCCAAGTAGAAATTCAGACATATCCATACTGAACACCACAGATGTATCCGTTTAAAAAAAACAACAACAAAAAACCCATAAAAACAAACAAACAAGCTAGCTGTCATCTGAGCCAACTGAATACATACCAGTCAATGTTTAGCATGAAGCAGCAAACACTTTGTCCCTTCCCAGCTATGCAAATCAGTATCTTGGCATGTGATGAGCCTTCATGCTTGACCCTCAACAGCAAGTATCCTTAGCAGCTCACATACAACAACATAGACCTCCCAGTTTTATGATGCAGGGCAAGCTGTTAATAAGTAGTCTGTGTGCTATCGGCAGTATGGTAGGCACTTCGACCTCCTATCCAACAAATTTACTCAGCCATCCAGTGACATAAAAAAAAAAAAAGAAAGGTACTAACACAGCCGAAAGCTCATGCTCACTTAATGTGGCTTCACACGACCACACTGATGGTTATCAGCATTTTCAGAGGTGACAGTCAATGTAGGTTTTAACAACAGGGGTCAGTTTGAAGGCGGATGACTCAGATAAACAAAACTTCAGTATTAGAAAAAAACATTAGTCAAAAACATTGATGGTGATGAACAAGGTAAATATCCTTTTTAGTTGCTGTCATGTTATTAAATGTCAATGTCAGTAACAGATTTCATGGGAAAAAAAGAAGACAAGAAAGTAATCCACTTTCATGTCACAAGTCACTGCAAAAATCCAGAATATCAATCAATTATATTACAACAGTAATATAATTACAAAACATACTGAGCAGAAAGTGGCAAGTGAAACTAGTGGGGAAATCTATTTTGAGCAGCTTAAATATGTTATTTTAGCTCCAGTCTATCACTAATTGCTCATATATAGACTTGGAGGATGTGCTGGCGTAACAGCATCAAAACTGGATAAACTCGACCGCGTTTGGATAAATGTCAAATCTACAAAATGACAAAATGCTGAAGGAGACTTAAAAGAGCACAACAAAATGCGCTATCAGCCGATATGTGCCTGGCTGATTACCACTATCACAAGATTAACTGATGTTTATCTGTAAATATATTTATAATTTTTATATATTGGCTAATGTTTGATTAATTTCACCATACTGACAGTTATAATGGACAATTACAAAATCAACAAATCTAACAGTCGTCATTAAAACAATTCGTTGTCAAATATGAGAACTTGTGTGAAAAATGATCTACAGCACACACAAATGCTGGGTTTTATTAGTAATTTCTGTGCAGTGTAAAGAAAGCACTGGAGGTAGCTAAGACAGGATGGGAGAGAAAGGGCCTTTCCTTTGCATTTCTTTGTGTTGCAACTCCAAGCAAACCGTGTCCCAAAATAAAACCTAAGATACTGTATCAAGGCACTGACCTTGAAGCAGCAGACACAGCTAGAAGCAATATGAAAAGGGTTTGGTTGGGGCACTGTCAGCGGAGTGCACAGGCCTGTGAGGCAAATAACGTAATTACCAGCTCCACCTCACCTGAAAACACAACTGAAAGGCTCGTGTATGTATAGTTTTAACCAACTATACATGCATGAGTTTCAGCCAACTTGAAAAATACACATGCAATCACCAGCCAGGCTCAGGAATTCACACTGACTGTGCAGCTCTGTCAAACCACAATTATTGAGGCCACCCATTCAGCCAAGCCGAAACCGCAGAATATCACTGCCAAGTTAGTGCAACTGAATGGCCTTCTCTGGCTGCCGGAGGCATTACACAGCCTTTCACTGTAATGCATTAGAGATGGGCTTTCATTTAACAACAACCCCAAACAGGAACTCTAAGAAAAGACTGGCAGCCAGGCCCAATCAGGAATGCCCACTTTATTTTTTACAATTTCTGTATATTGAGCATTTTACACATATCATATATCTGTTGGCCATTTAACAAAACACAGCGTGACAAGTCTCCAAGTTTTCAGTGCAGACAATCACCCACGTCAGGTGATCTAACTGATATGTTCTTCCCGTCGGCGTGAAGGCATGTTTGGGAGTGACGTCACCTGGTGTAAACTGGGCTGGGCCCAGTTTACACCAGGTGACGTCCGCAGGCAGCAGGCACACCTCACCTTTTTCCTGCTCTGTAAACATTTCTGAACGCCTATTGAAGTTGTCATTTTAAACACTCCAGAGAAATCTCGAGATGTTGACAATTTGCATGGGGCTGTCACCTTCTCGATCCACAGGCCTCATTTTAGTGGTTTCCTCTACTCTTTTTCCTCTCCACTATTATAGACACTTGCTGGTTTTTATTTGTTAACATCTATTACACTTGACCAAAATGACTGCAAATCACTTGGTGCATGCAGCGTCAGCCTGCGGTGAAGGAGGGGTGTGAGGGAGGGAGATTAGCCAACAGCGGCTCAATACAGTTCTGTCTGTGCCGTCGACAGTTTGGCAGCTAAACTGTCTGTAGCCTCCAGGCTTTACTACAGGAAATCTCTGCCATGTCAACAACACCATGTTTCCTCTGAGGCACAGACAGGTACAGACAAATAAAACCAAGCCAAAGAGCAAACTACACCAGTGCCTTAGCAAGCGCAACTTCACTAAACACCTCCGGGGGGATTTTTTTTTTTTTTTTTTTTTTTTTTTAAAAAAAAAAAAGGAAAAGAAAATGATCTCCCTCTTCATCTGCAGGACACGTGTGCACCAACCCACCTCCCATTACCACCAGGATCTAAGCCACTATAATTTATACCTTTGTTCCCAAATGGAGGACAGCGTGCAAGAGCTGGCTAGCTGTGTGTGTAATTACGCTCAAGTGAGGGGATGCATGGCCGTGTGTTTGGGGCTGGGATTTGAGGGCCGGAAGGAAGGAAGAAAGAAGAGGAGGTGGGGGTTGACGGGGTGGCAATGAGGGGGGCCAAGAGAGCAAGGCGAAAAGAGAAAGAAGCAGTGAAGCTAAAGAAAATCTGGTTATTTTACGCACGGCTGCTTTGTTAATGGACACTGTGTGTGTTGGTTTGCGTTTGTGTGTGTGAGAGAGACTGGAGAAGGGGGTGGGTGGTGGCGGTGGGTCAGCAGGAAAGGGCTGTGTTTATCCAATCTGTTCCCTGCCTTTACCATGTGGTAGGAAAAACCACTGGCCGGCTCTCAGTCTGATCCCAGAAGACATAGAGGCTGAGAGACAGACACAGGAGAGGGAGGGAGAGAAAGAAGTAGGCCACAGGGGGTAGCCAAGGAACCTGCTAAGAGAGAAAGAGTGCATGTCTCTGTGCTCACTGAGCTAAAGAACCTGTCATGTGGTTTGTGAAGCTGTATGCTCCCTGAAAATCACTGGTTTAAGCAAGCCTATTTAAAAAGTGACACATATATGCCCAGAAATATTGGCCAAATAGTTTAAAGATTCTAGTGGGTTTAGTAGGTTTTCTACCCATCAGGCCTAAACAGGATTTTTGAGTTCTTTAAACCAAAGCTATAACTGAAGCTTCCAAATTTTTCGAGACACCAATCTGTTGCCAATACCAGGGTTTCTGCCAGCACATTACAAGGGTAGGGAACCATCACACTGATGGTCAGCTCAAAAGTTCCACCCATTGATTTAGGTAACATATCTTACACGGTTCTCCTGATTTGAGAATTAAATAATCAATAGCCAGGTTAACATTTATGATAACTGTTTAATACTGTAATGTTGCTGAAACAACAACTCTACCGACCTCTTTGAACTCCTTACAACGTGTTGTTATGAGTCATGAACATCAACCACTAGTAAGAGCTGAAGGGTGGAGACAAACACGGTACTGGCTTCGCAACAAATAAGTATCTAACCCTATAACCCTTATATATCGCCCTGAAGCTCCTGTTAATCCCTTTTAAGGCATTAAAAAGACATTTTTGTAAGTTAAAAACAGGACTGAAGAAGCAGGCAAATGCTATGACTCAGTGCCGGTTTACCTGTTCAGCTTATATCCATCCATTTGTGCTCACTGATTCGGCGAGTCTCAATCATTCATTGGTGTATGTAAATGAGGTTAAGTATGATTTGTTCTCCATCTGTTACATGCATTACTTTCTCTTCATGCTGGAGCTAGGAAATAAACTTGACAGTGTGTCGTCCCATCTCCCTCCTCTCTGTTCCTGTGCACAGCGCTACACACAAGCTGTTCTGTCTGTGTCACTGCGGAATTAGCGATTAGCATTATCTCAGCTGATAGTGAGATAATACTCCATTACATGAGTACAAAACACTGTTTACAACTAGTATCAGTCATTAGTTAACATTTCTTCTGAACAGAAACTGGCATTCCTAAATTCTGTAGATTCCAGTCATCAAAACTCAACAGCGGAGTGAAGCAAATCAAAACCAAATGTCAAATGTAGGATGTCAAAATAGCTTGTTTTGAAGCTAGACTGATTCTCAGTCTTCTTTTCTACACTTTGTGTCACTTTCTACACTTTGTGTCACTTTCTACACTTTGTGTCACTTAAACAGGAAAACACAACCAAGAACAAAGGTTTAGACAAAGACTTGAATCTTTTTCAACAGACTGCTGAGAAATGCTTCCTAAGAACCTGAATGTTTCATTTGTGCTTAGCTGACGGGTTTCCTCCACTCATCTACTTACAAGGTCACTGGATATATATGGTTGTAGAATGCATTTAGAATCTGTGGAAAGAGCTTATGCAAATCAAGAAAGACTTATGCTGGTTTAAATTGTGATAGGCCCTCACAGGCAATAAGGTCATTGGAGTATCTTTTTTCCTATAAAGCAAATGTCTCAAATTTATAAATTAAGCCAGAGGGATGCATCTTTAAAAGATCTCTGCAGCTCCTAAAAGTACTCTACAGCCTGTCCTCTGCAGTACTAAAACTCTAGGGATGAATGAGTTTCCAAAACTTCTGCCATAGACTGGGACCAGATTAAGTGTCTTATCTGACCTTAATACATACAGTAGGCTGAACTAATATTTGACTTGTAGCATCTGACCCACATTGAGTTCAGAACAGGAGGCAGGTCACAATGCCCAGTCAGACGACATGTACCGACGCTTTCAGGATGAGCGCTATAGTTAATGCTGGTATTTCCCCTACCACCCCTCAGAGTCTGTAGCTGTAGGCATTCAGAGCCGAAGGAGACAGGCGTCCCCTGTGTCTAAAACAAACCACTTCATTAATATGAATATTCCAGTGTTGTTTGAATCTTGATCAGAAAGTCAGAGCAGCAGGCATAAGCTGATATGAAGTTCGGAGATCAAACGGCTGCAGGTGAGGGGGAAATTGTAGCTTGGTAATGCAAATGACTTATCATAGTGTTACACTGCCACTATTACAGGCTTTGGGGAAAACCCTGCAAGTGTTCAAAAGCAGTAGTCTTTTCAAAAACTACAGGATTTGTCAGTAGCAGGGAGTCAGATCAGCTTGCTGAAAGAAAACCACCAGTGGTTTTGGGGCTGTTGAGAGATTTGTCATACCTGTTCAGACAAAAAAAAAAAAAAAAAAAAAAAAAAAAAAAAAAGAAGCTTTGGAAATACTTCTGAGCAACAAGAACATCACAGGCAGTACTTTCCTGACTCTCGGTCTAGATTTTCATTTTTGTAGAAAACATGAATACACGGGCTTCCAAAGAAAGGCTTTCATGGTGAATTCCCCATCAAAGTCAAAATGCTTAGGTATCCCTTTATGCAAGAGCAAACAGGAAGGCTCACACACTGATGATAAACAGGCTCTCCAGAATGCAACCCCCACTGCTGCTCAGTCAGTCACTGCTATCGACATGTCCTTTTCAACCAAGGGGACAGCCAGGTCTGAACCAAATCCCCTGAGCCTGGATAGCTACACTTCTTGCCCACCTGCCCAGGTGCTAAGACTTCCAGAGTCCTTCTAAAAACGCGAGGAAACATCACCTAATGCCCTCGCTTTCTTCAGAGCTGGCGAGCTCCATGGGATCACGGTGCTTCTGTTATGGGTTTAAATCTCCAACAGTAGATGGAACTAGTGAACAACAGTAATGTGTCAGGGTGGTTTATAACCTATATTTATAAAAGTTCAAGACCCTACATATAAAAGGTGAACTCCTACAATCTGATGATCTCCTATGATTAGCACTTTGCAACAGTGAAGAACTCCCTTCTAAGAAGAAGAAGGGACCTCCAGGCTCACGGAGGATCAGTCATTTACATGTTTACATGTTCAGGAAATCCCAATATTATCTGCGAAAAACAAAGATCTATGTACCTCTTACGAAAATGTCTTTACTGGTTGAAATCTCTTTCACGTGTAGTTAACATCATCCTGTTTTCATTCCATCTCCCTAACTGGATGCTGATTCCAAAAGCAAGCAGCACTTAATCTTTCATCAGCAACGTGAATCACCGAGGAGAAATGGTGATCGAAGATGAGCAAGAAGGATGCGTGGATGCCACAAGAGTGCCATTAAACCACAGCAAGCGCCGGGAAACTGATGAGATTTTTGCATGGCACTGACGGAGCTTTTCAGCAATAGGATTCATCAGCAGCTGATGACACAAAACTCCCACATATTTCCAGTGGAAAGGCCTTGGATTTAGCTTTGCTTATTTTCTTCCCATGTTAGCAAAGAGCTGAAGAGGGGAAACGGGATATTCCAAAAGTATATACAGCAGCAGAGGTCAACAACAGACTAAAAGGCCCATACTTGACAGGCCGTCTCCTCCAGCACATACAGAACACACGTACAGCCCACACACAAACACTTGAGAGCTGTATTAATGCCAGCCTCTCTCCTAGGCACAGCACTTGGTCCAGAAGGCCCTCGCTGCAGGAGGAGGATGGGGGAGGCAGGCGCAGAAGAGAAGGAGGGGGCAGAGGGAGAGACAGGTGAGAGGGAAGGATGAGAGAAAGCAGTAGACAGTGATGACACTCAGTTTTGAATGTCACCACAGTGCTAAAGACCCCCGCTAACCTTTTGGCTGGAAATGAGAGCGCTGGATGGAGGGCGGGGGAGAAAACAGACAGCCAGGCAAAGATGGAGAGCGAGAAAGAGAGATGCAAAGGGTGAGAAAGAAGACTAGAAAAAAAAAGGAGGTAGGCTTATGCAGAGAGGGGCAGAAAGGGAGTGGGTGGGTGGCTGGGTGGCTGAGGGGTGGAGGTGGAGCAATAGATAGCGAAGATGAAAGAGATGGAAGCAAACAACAGCACCACTTCTCATCCCCACTAACAGAAGTGCCATCTATGACACATGATGATAGGAGACAAAATGGCCCCCCTAACAAACAACAGTAATCTGATTCAGACACCCAACAGCAACCTTTCAGCACCAGATTGTCCAGTGCGCTGCATTACCTGCTGCTAGCTAACCTGCAGACAATCCACTCAGTTCAGTTTTGGCCGGGCAATCAGTGTCATCCATCTTATGTGCGCTTGTGTGTCCAGTGAGAGAGAGTGAGTGCTTTTCATCATTACTTTCAACTACATAACTACAGCGAAACCTCCGCTGACCTCAAATGGATTTCAACAATGCCTGCAATGCATCAGCTCTTAACGCCACAGACGTTCCCATAAACAAGCAGCTGTTCTTTAATACATGACAAGTTATTTTTCTCATAAGCTCCACTTCTACAAAGAAGTTGTGAAGATAACCTATCTTCAGTTATAAATCATATCTCCATCAGAAACATTATATACATTTTGCTTTTGTTACAGCTCAACCAGAGGTTATCTGTACTACGCAGCGTGTGTCTATAGAGCTTAACTGGTGGCTGTTCACTGAAACTTACAGAAAGACTAGCTCCTCATGGAGCGTCTCCTGCGAGCATAGGTTAAAAATCCAGAAGAAACATTTTAGAAGGTTTCAGGACCCATTGTTTACTAACTGCAAGTCAGCTCTCTTAAAATATTCTAAGAATTTTCTTTTTGATTTCTCATTATTATTCCATTTAACACTACTGTCCAGAAAAACATCAGCTGGGGCATTACAACTTATCTCAGGACTAAAGGTAGCAAATGACAAATTTCTGCTTCCACTTTTTACTGATTTTATTCTGAAAGTGCTGACCAACTGGAGTGATTTGCATATCTCCCACTAAAACATCTCTTTTATGATGCTGGTCTACTTGATACTATTCTCTGCACACCATTCCACACACTACCTTCAAGCTGGCCTGGTCCTTTCTGTCATTCGGCTGCCTCTCCAGTGAGTCCCTTAAAACATTTTCAGTTCACTATGAGCCCTTTCTCACTAGTACCTAGTCAGCTATTGTGGTTTTCCATTTGGTAGTATTACCTGGTACCAGGTACTTTTTTAGTACCTGCTTGGCTGGGGTTCCAAGTGAGCTGAGTAGATCGGAAAATGTGACAAATGGCATCTTGGAACTTTCAGCTGCATAGACCACGTTAGGTGGTACTCGACTGAAATGGAAAACAACCAAAAACCGAGTAGAGTCGAGGCAGTACTAGTGGAAAAGAGGCTTAGATAAACCAGTTACTGGTTACAATGGGAGTCTGTGAGTGTGGGACGAGTGAGTCTGCAGAGGCAGCTTCATAGATCACCTGGCCAACCTGCAGGCAGGTGAACACAAATCAAGACAGGGAGGAACGTTCACACTAAAATGCATTTACAGAGCTTTTAAAGAGCCTAACCACTGAAGAGCACCCCACGTGCCAAATCAAGATCACCCTCCAGACAAGTCACTCTGCTTCGCACTCAGATTTAATTGCAACACAGGCAAGAATCTAGCACTTCCTTTTTGTGGTCAATACTTTATTTGCACTGTTAACCCCACTGAGTGTGTAAGATAACTTCAACACTTCGACAGACCAAGAGAGTGGGTGCTAATGCATTAAGTCAGACACAAAAATCACTTCGGGGCAGTAGGTGCAATGCTGAAAGTGAAAATGCGCCTTTGATATTGAAGTTGCTTTTTAGCATTTTGAGAAATGAGGCTGAGAAATTATGAACTTGTTACATCCAGATTTCCCATCCTCTCAATAATCATGTGTACATTAAACTGAGAGAAGAAGGCCCAATATGTTAACAAATGTCACTTTAACCAGCATAATACAAAAATGTCAGTGTTCTTCCACATGCCAACAAGTTTACTTCTGATTTCTCCTCGTCTCTCACTTTTGCACACTTGGGTAAGTTTAGCCATATTAATCTGAACTATTCTTCACACCATGAAAGTAGCAAGAGCTGGTGAGAAGGTCATCAGATGATTGCACACCAAAAGTGAAATGTCCAGATAACCAACACTGACCACACTAATGATTCATAGACCACAACAACAGGGAGTAGGCTTATTCAAAATCATGACAAACTGATGGGCACCTGCTCCAAAGAAAGTGTCAAAGTTAAAATAATGGATAAGGGTAAAGTTGCACAGACAGATGTTCATTAAAAATCACTGAATATAGATAATGGGGGAGGGTATACATGGCGACAATGAGCATCAGTGTACAGCTATAAGCACGGAAATTTGATTGCATCATTCTGAGCAGAGCTATCTTAAAATTGCATTTCACTCTATGCGTGGTGTATGCCCCAATCTTAGCCCCACTGTAAGGTGACAGGGATTTCCTTAGATGTGGCCATGCTGGGACCACTGCCAAAAATAGGAAAGAAAAACTCACAGAATCCCCATCTTTTAGAGTTAAAAATGAGACAAGAGGGCAGATTCTGCTTTGTGCTTTTAGTGGAACAAAGAGTTTATGACAACACGACAAACAGATTTACCAGCAACTTGCTTCATAAAGTTTCAAATGTTAATGGCTGTATTATTTGGCTCTTTGAGTGAATAATGCACACTCACCAGCCAAAATTAAGACAACTCGAGGGTAATCGGCATGACTTCCACAAACTTCAAACTTAAGTCTGAACTATTTAAACGGGATAAAGGGCTACTCTAAAAAATAACAACCATTGTGTCTACTTTAGTAAATCAATCTAAATATGTGCAAAATTAAAACATTCACCTCTGCACACGTTGTCAAAGGTAGGGGAATCTAACTTTATGTAAAAGTCTCAGGTTAGCCCAGACTAACTGTCTCTAGCAAACTAAGTCAGCCTTGCAGCTGGGAGGGGGGCTCAAATTTTACCACAAAAAAGGGCAGTGAGAGACAGAGGGGAGAGAGACCAAATAGTGCTGAGCATCTGTTGTGTGTGTGTGTGTGTGTGTGTGTGTGTGTGGTCAGGTCCTCTTATCTCTCCCTCTGTGGCCCGCTAAACATGACTAGCTGCCATCTTGGCTCAAAGACACAAGGTGGTAGTGGTGGGGGTATAGCAGCTCCTGCCTCTATGGGAAACGGGAGGAAAAAACAAAGACCCAGCACAAATCCACTGAAATGTGTCGCACTGACTAAAACCACAAAGTAAAAACGAATAGAAAACGAGCGCGTGTTTCTGAGGGGGGCCCCAAGCTCTGTTATTTTCCAGAGATTTTAGTGCCAGAGTTGCGTGAGAGCGGCAGGGTGACCATTATGCAAGTTGGCCGATTACAGAACACATAATGGGGAAAGAGAACAGGATAGCGCAAGAAACACACGCAATTAAGTTAAGACTGTACAAAGAAAAAAATACGGTTTTAGTATACGGTAAAGATGTGTCAGTGGAACTACAAGGGCAGGTGTTTAGGACTGCCTTTTTCCCCTTCCACATCGAGTAACAAGTGTAGTCGTAAGTGTAACCAAACTTCGGTCGCCGGATACAATGTAACACAACAAACAAGTGCTCCTAACAAAAGCCAAAAGGCGGAAAGACCTAAGGAGGATCTGTAATGTAACTTTGCATTTTTACCTCGTCAAAAAGTGAAGTGAAAAAAGAAGCAAAGTTAATTCCCTTGCCCAAGAGCTATGCACTGATCGATAACCGTTCCGAGCAGGTTAGTAGCTAGCCCGGGGGGGGCTAATAAGTGGTCTTTGCCCGTACACAATGAGGATGAGAGCTGGCTAGCAGGCTAGCTGAACTTCTGTGTCCTAGCGCTGGGCCAACCTCCAGCGGCTAGCAAAGCTAATTAGCCTATCAGCGGTATTTCGCACGTCGTTTCGGACCAGGGAACGATTCGCTCATCTCGTTTTTTTGTTAAAGTAAAATACTTTCTCCGCCACTCCAAAGCTGTACACGAGTAGGACAATTTTTTCAGCACATTCCAAAGTGTTTTGATAACACAAGGCATGGTAAAAACAACAAGAAAAACACGGTTGTATGGAATGACCGCCTGGCCTCACAGCTTCCCCCCTCCTCTCCTCCACTGCTCTGTCCCTTTCGTCCAATAAAACTACCGACTACTACACATTCTTAACACTGTCCCCTTAACCACAAAACACTACAATTCTATTGAAACCAAACTATTATTTATACTTTCATTGTTAAATGGTGCAATTGAGCCAGTGTGCGGCGTTTTTGGAGATTTCTGCCAAGTATTCTCCGCTGGGAATCTCCCTCGGTGCTCCGCTCATTCAGTCGGCTAGTGACTCACCTCTACGCTCGAGCCACCTCGTGTCTCCTAGAAGCTTCAACACAATTAGCTAACAGGGCTAACACTCACACTTTAAAAATGAACTAAGTCCAAGTTTTATATTACACAGGACGATAAGTTGTCTGAGGAACTGACTCAGAAACTACGAGGCTCTCAGTGTTGTGCTGGACATTTTTCTTTCCACTTTTCAACTAACTAATGGGACTGTTGTGCGTCTGTGTGAGTGAGCGATGCTGCGGGTGGCAAAGCTAAACTTGCTATTGTTAGCATGTCGGCATGGCAGCTACACGGACCTTCAATGACTTTCTACTGAAAGAAAAAAATAAAACAGATGCGAAATAAACCTGCAGTCTAAAACAGAACCTTCCCCGCGAGTTTGCCCTGAAAGAAATGCTCGTCGGTCTAAAAACCACAACTCACTGGGTGGATTAAAGAGTCCGATTGTGCTGAAAAAGTATGGAAAACTTGCTATTCAGAAAGAATATAAACGATTTTAATTCAGGACCCTGTGTTATTATGGAAGCATTGCACTTGTGCCAAAATCTGTTCAAAATTTTTCTTAAATGCACTCAGTGAAAAGAGACATTTGTTAGCTTACCCAACAAGCTCGGTCACTTCGGGCTCTTTATCAAATCAACTCCTCGTTAGTAGGGTTAGTATCTCCGCTTGCTTGAAAAAAATCCACGGTGGTCCTTTTCAGTTTGAAATATAAATAAACAGAGGGGGAAAAAAGTTCAAGTTTCGTGTTTCTCATGAATTATTTCTCCGGCGTATCTCGCATCCGCGACCTCGCCGACTACTGTGCGTTGCTCTTCTCTCCTTTGTGTTAATTTCACTCAAATCGAGTTTAATCCGATCGATCCCTCGGCTGGTCGCGCTCCCGAGTCCTCCCCTCCAGACACTCGCTCACCTTCCTCGGCCAGGGGGGGCGCGCTCCCGAGGACCTCTCATACAGATAAACAGGCAGCGTGCGCGGTCACTGACCCGGCCGTGCCCGTAAGTTCTCATTAGGGGATGGAAAAAAATAACTGGGGCGTCATTTAGAAAAGGAGCTTCTGAATAAAACCGTAGAAATTAGGCGTATTTTTAAATATATATTTTAAATGCATTTTTATTTAAAACAAACAAACAATGGAAAGCATAAACTCGGTTAGAAACCTAAGATAAGATTCTAAAAAAATTAGAAGGTTTTGGGGTATGTGCCCTAATGTTTATCATTGTGAACAACTTTAAATCCTTCTAATCATTTATATAATATTTAGGTGAAGGTGTAAGTTAGAAAAATACCTGAATGTATATGTGTATTGCTGTAATCTTTACAGACTTATTTATATTATTTTTACACATTCACAACTTCTTCATCTCCCTGTTCTGGGTGAGGGATCTAGGCAAGCAAATGCTCCTCATATTTTACACATCAGGGACTCACAAACTATTGATTAGGGACACGATCATCCATTGGATAAGAGTGATACAGATAACAGTAGACAGGCCACAATCTATTGCATGCTTTGTTAGATACTATTCAGTCACCAGATCAAACAGACTTAATGTCCACGATTGTGCATATGTGTGAATCAGGACTGACATCCATCAGTATAAAATCATTTGAAATAGTCCTTAGTCTTTGAGCTGCACATTATCGAACATATATCTCTATAATTGTAATGAAAAGAAAAACATGTGTGTGTGTTTTCCTGCTGCATCTTGTTTGTCTGTCTTGAGTCAACTGCTGTACCAGAGTCTGGTGTTTAATTGGTGATAAAGCTAAAGATAGCGTCTCACAATTTCCCAAATCTGGGATAAATAAACTATAAGTTTTCTTATCTTATCTTTTCTTATATTATTTTATCTTATCTTAGCTCTCACTGCACAATCAGACAGTCAGATTTCATGAATACACATAACCTGTTGTCCAGAGGCCATGATAGACTGAACATCTATTTGTGACTGAGCATCAGGGAGTTGTTGGTATGACACTGATTTGGAGAAAGCCTCACAAAACTGCACTTGTTGATGGGTCTCACCAAGAAGGCAGTGCAAGTTGTCTTTCTGTATTACTTCATCAAATCAATGAAAAGGGAAAATCAGCATCTTATATGTTAGCCTTTTTGTCAGGAATTCCAAAGTGTTTCAGATATTGTGACAGTAAATAGGTTTAAAAACATCCATTTTAATGCCCGGCCCCAACACCACATGTCTTTAGGATCAGACTATTCTGTTGCCTGTATTCTGAACTGGGTATTATTTTCTTGATCATTGTTAAGTTGATATGTAGTGTGTGACAAGAGCCATCCTCAGATATGTTAGAACTACTGAAAATACTGTATTTGGTCTAGGAGTGGGTGCTGCCTGGGTACAGCACACAGTGGGGAGGACACATGACGTGTACTCATTCAGCGTGAACTTACCAGAGAGTTACCTGTTCTGTTCTCACATGAGTGCAATCAGATATGCCAGATGCTAAATTTGTAACATGGAGCTGGCGGGTTAATGTTTAATGCCTGATGAGGCGATGTCTAGAAAGTTTAGTAATTGTAGTACATGTGGGGAAAACATTTGGGCTGCTCTTTCTACATGATAAATAAGGACTATTATATTCTTACATTTTATACAGCATCCAATCTCTTGAAACAATCATGCACATATTAGATAATAAAAACTTTGATTGCAATAAAAGACTGCAAGTTGCAGCAGGGACATGCTAGTTCAATTCAATTCAGTTTTATTCATATAGTGCCAAATCACAACAGCAGTCGCCTCGAGGTGCTTTATATTGTAAGGTAAACATCCTTCAATAATACAAAGAAAACAGAGAAAACCCAACCATCAGATGAGCTCTATGAGCAAGCGCTTTGGCCACAGTGGGAAGGAAAAACTCCCTTTTATAAGGAAGAAACCTCCAGCAGAACCAGGCGTAGAGTTAGGGGAGGAAGACAGGACAAAAACATGCTCTGAAGAAAGCCAGTATAACTAATAATTAAATGCAGACGTGCATGTGTTTTGGGGAAGAAGTAGTTTTAATGCTTTGTTCTGTCTTTTATTGGTTTGGTGTTATAGTATGGTTTTATACATGTTTGAATATATTTTGCATGCTTTTATCTCGAAGTATTTTTTTACTTCCAACCCACACCTTATCAAAGGAATTCTCCAGACCTGCTCACGCTGCATAAAAGTAGGGGGGTGAGAGCAGTCAGAGGAGAGGAGTCATGGAGCATGTACACAACTGGCACAAGCATGATGACTGCAGAGCTTCGGCAGACCAACGGGATCGAGAAACCAGACAGACTCCAAAGAGACTGGCCCTGGAATTGTCCGTAGAACCGGTTGACGGATATGGCGGAGGAGTTGTATGCAGTAAGAAGGCCTTTTTCAGCGAGACACAACCAGTGAAAAGAGGGATTTCTGTGATGGTTGGTGCTAGAACATCCATTTCAAGACTGCTGCACCTGTACATATATTGTAACTCAATGTTATTTAATGCATCTTCTAAATGAGTTTTGAACTTCTTGCCTCCCGTACCCGTTCATTTATTTATATTTTTTTAGCTGCTCTCCACCTAATGGAAAAGGACCTCCCTATAAACACTTGGTGAATGAAAAAGGTGACTGAAGACTCAATGCATCATGGGAATCCCCCAGCAGCCAAGACCTATTGCAGAGGATTTCATGGTGTTTTAATGATGCACGGCTCTATAGGAGTTTAAAAGAAACTCACCACACTCAGTCAAGTGCAGGAGACCACCCTGTTTGAATTACATGGTACTTTTATTTTAAGCCAGCAAATGACCTAAAATATGAGGAACCAGCAGTAATGTGGCAACAACTTTTAATTTGCTTATCATAACAATCTAGTCCTCAGTAGAGAAGCACACATGCTCACACACAGACACTTATTCATGTAAATGCACTTTCTTAGGTCTCCAATCTCTACAACTTCCACCTTTCTGGTTAAAAGGTCACAAAGTCCCTAACATGCTGACGTAGTTTGGAAATCGCATTCAGCAAAACTGCAGAGAACACTCTAAATTAATTTCCACACATATATGCTGTTTTTTCTTCCCCTAGTCTGTCTTTCATCACCCATTTTGTATATATTCTACATGTTTTGCACTCTGCTGGCTGATTTCCAGAGATATCTGAACATACTTCACCTTCCTTTCAGGCTTCCTCTCAGTACATTTTGAAATTCAACATGCAGAGACTTGAAAGTTGCTTGAGTCACCGTGAACACGGTGTCTGTGGTTAATATAGTCACAGCCATAAATGTGGATTTCAGGGGAGAAGCAGAGCACGCCTTACACATACATTTGCCCCCCACTTAAATGACGATATAAAATAAGACGGGAATTTGATTTTGTGTTTTCTTTTACATTAATAAAGATTTCCTGAACTGAACTAAGGAAAGGTAGAACATGAATGAAGTTGTTGGGATGAAAAGGACTTATTTTGGGGGTAAATTTAGGAAAGAAAGTTCAAGTTCATTTTTGCCGCAGAGATATTTTTATATTATTAGTTGATTCAGGCTTGGAGGTGAATGATGGCTGTTATAAAGCATTAAAACAAGGTAGCAGCCCAGTAAATGCCAGAGTGAAGCACAGAGGAGAATCACTTTAAGGAACAAAAGTAGCATCAGAAACAAATCTGAGCTGATCTGGGTATATGAGTATAAATAGGTGTGTGGGATGAAAATAATGTAGCTCATTAGGAGGTTATGAGTGACAAATTACTTTTTTCTCTCTGTCTTCGCACCATTTACCACATGTGCAGTGTTGTGTAGGGAAGAATTATTTCTGTGTGAAATACATAATATTCTCAAAGCCTGTTTGACCTTGGACATCTACAATCCCATTTCTCAAAAAAAGCTGGGACAAAAATGCACAGCAAAACAGGAATTTTAAAATAATTTATTTGACAATAATACCAGGAAAACATCTTATCTTTTTTTTTTTTTTTTTTAAAAAGGCCCATTCCAAATTGAATATTTTCTGAGATTGTCCTATTGATATTGAATATCATTTTTACATTTTAACCAAACTAGCTCAAGACTTCAAAGAGCACTTCCAAGTCGGTACAGCAGAACAACTAGAAACAAATAACTAACGACCTTTTTTTAAACTAATACAAGTACCTTCAGGGTAATTTTGAGACAGTACGCAGTACACATTTTACAATTATACTTTTTAATTATATGCTGAAAGACTATAACTTTATTTCTGAAATAATATTTTTTTTTTTTTACAATTTTCTCCAAACCAACATCTTCACTGTTGCCCCTTCCAAAACTAGGAATTATCAAAGGAGATTAGGATACTTTGCAATGCAGCCCCACTCCCCCAAATACTAATGTGACCTTAATGAAGAATAAAATTTCACCTCATGTGAAAATATGCGCTGGAATGAAAAACAAAAACCGCTCAATCCTTGAACATGAGGGATGGCTCCTTTAAAGTGTGTAAGGGTGTGGACTTGAGGAGGGTTTATTCTGTGTGGTGGGTGTGTCAGAGGTATTACCCAATCAGCTGCAGCATGTAAAAACCTCACTATTATAAAGGAAGAGTGATTATTGCTGACAATGGTTCAACTGCCATTGGCATAAAGCTTGGAGAACAGGATGTATGAATGTTTCACCATTTGCTTAAATAAACAATACATCACAGGTCACATAAGTGTACCATGTATAGCAATGTGGTTTGCACACACTGTTCACTGATCCTGATGATGTAAGTTTCCCTTAGATCCCACTGTGACGTTCACACGTACTGCAGAAGCACTTACCACTCTTAAGATGAAGTCTGGTGCCTTTTGGTTAATCATGGCTTTGGATTTTACACCATCATTGGGTGAAAAGTAGACTGCATACTTTCTGACTCGGGCACTACACCTGCAGCCCAACTGGCAGTCAGGTGCCCACTTGCATGATGTATTTCCCAAGTGTCCCTTAAGATTCCAAACAGATGGACACTGAAAAGTGCTGACTGGGCCAGGCTTAATTATTAAATATCCTGTCACTACTGGAGATAATGAACATGGCACAATCCAGTTAAAATAACCGTGTTGTGACAAATGAGGAGAACACAGTGTTGCCCAACTTTGGGTCCATCTTCTAATTTTCTGTTGTGTTTCATGATCCCATATCTGTGAAAGGTCTTAGATTAACTAAATGTTACACCAGTCAGCCATCATGTTACAGCTACTATCAGGTAAAGTGAATGATATGGATTATGAAACCCTGCATCCTGGAATTGCTGCAGGTTTTGCTTTGTGGTAGAAAGAGACTTCCAGGGAGCAATCTAAAAACAGCAAGGAAGTGAGGTAGAGATCCATGAGGTGGCTTTCAGGTAGAGAAAAACCCAAATTAAATGTGGATTTTTTTGATGTGCAATAGGGACTGTTCTCTGATTTTTTTATTTGTTGGTTAGGATAATGAGTCTTATCAGTTGTACGTCGTCATCGGCTGTCAGTGCGATGACTGCTTGCTTGCCTAACTTGTCTGAATGTTCTGTTTTCCGCTGTAGTAGACGGGTGGAGCAGATTCATCAGGTTAATTGGAGAAGAAGCGGCCCAGTATTTCCCCAATAAAACCCAACCTTTCCTCAGACCTTTGGGAGTTCTTCTTTCACGTGCATCTTTGTTTCATGTCACGCAATGCATTCAACACCATGCTATCCACTCATGCACTCACACACCCTTACGACTCATTATCCTGATGTCATTTCTAATGAGTTAACTTACACTAATGTCCCAAACATGTTCTATATTCCTGTAAATGAAGGAGTCTGACATTGGGCTCATGCACGCTGAGTGATGATTCTTGTAATAATATACTAGTAATGCTGCTGACTGAGAAAAGTGACTTGTTAGGAATCCATTACCAAAACTTGAAACCCTTTTGTAGCTGCTTTGTGCATGTTTGTTATATAGCTTACTGTACATCTACCTCCTGAGTGTAACTCAATTATAAGCTAGCCATGACTATTTCTGAATAACAGGACTAGAATCATTCTCCTTCTTGTCCTTTTCATGATCACATTGATGTGTAATAATTGTTTGAAATAATTTTGATCTTCAACGTTTTTGTTCACACTAGTCGTGTTCATGGTAACACACAGAGCAGTGTCACACTCTTCCTTGTTCCGGCCCACTTGTCAACCAATCAGCATACGATCTCCAGTGGACGGGAGCTTGTTTGCTTAGATTGAAAACCCGTTGATGTAGGCCTACACACAACTACAGTCCCATAAAACAAGTGTCAGCAACCTGTTTGCAGGTTTAAATCATTCAATGGTGGCGGTAACCTCCACCAATCACAGACATTGCCGTTTCAATTTAGAAGACTGCAGGCAGAACGGTTCTTCTGTGAGTGAAATGCTTTAGTTAAATAAAATAAGCTTGATATCACGCAGCCTTGTAGTTTCTACGAGAAACCAGGTTTCACATAACTACTTTGTACGGTTACATTATGACTCATAATGAAAACCCACATGGAGAATATGAATGGCATCTTTTCTTCACGAACCTGCCACCATGATCCTCTCCCTTCTTGCTATAGCTGAACTATGCATGCTAACTGATGCTGGTGTAGAATAGAGTAAAAATGTGAAACTTATAAAGTACCTAAATATTAAATGTGCGTGTTATTTGTTAAGATAGTCTGAGGACTCTGATATAAAAGTCACACATGTATGTAGTCTTATTTTTTAAGCGGCCCTGGATTGGACCAACCCTCCATGATGCCTCAAGGTCAAACAGCACAGATCCAAGGGTGCACACGTCCCTGCTTGCTCAGTTTAATGGATAAATCAGACACAGAGAAACAAAATGTGGACGCAGTACGACTTATCAGTGAGAAGTCATCAGTGTCGGGACACACCTCGTGGCACTCGAAAATAAAATAAAATGATAGAAAATACAACTTTTTTTTTTAACACTGTATTTTTCCATCTCCACATAACCATCAAAATGACATTTTTAGAGTTTAGAATGTTTTATTATAGTTTATTGTGATAGCATTTTCTTTTTTTCCCCTTCTTTTTTTTCAAGGTTTTCTTTTTTCCAAAGAACAAACACAGCAAATAACGTTGAGGGGAAGGGGAGGAGAGGCAGGTAGAAGAGGGAAGAGTGAGAGGAGGGCCACATAGATAAGATAGATAGATTGGTAAGTAGGCAGATAGACGCATCAGGTAGGTTTGGCTTGATCCTCCCCCTGTAACCCCTCTGGGTCCACACACACACACACACACACACACACACTACATGTTGCTTTACAAAGAATATTCATCATCAGAAGAAGATTAATAACTGTCTGAATATATCTAGTACTTTAAAAAAGAAAGTAAAATAAGAACACAGATTCACTCGCACTGCCGTGAAACCCAAAACAGTTGTACGGTTAGCCAGGAGAGCAAACACAGCGAGGTTAGATAGAAGGGAATATATGTATGCACCATCTACCTTTGCATACATATGAATTTGTGGGTGCGTGTGTGTGCAGGGTGGACGAGATGCGAAGAAGAAAAACAAAAACCTAAATGTGGGTTTAGATTCATTTTAAATGCCCCGATTCAAACTGGGCTTCTCTCCAAGTCATATCACGGTCTCTAAATGTGCACGTCTCTCTCACTGTGTATGTGACTCTAGCTAATTAGTGGTCAAATGCCTATCTGCAGATAAAAGGGTTGCTCTTTTTAGCAGCTGTCCAAATCTCTCAGGGGGGTGGAGTTAAGGCAGACAGCTGATTTTGGGTCAGATTTATTTTTTCTTCATCCTTTGTTTGATGAGAAACACAGGTAAACACGATCATTTGGCATTAAAAACTGGTAGAGTGGTATTGTTACCAAACAGTTTGAGAAAGAGGGGAAAGGAGTGAACGACTGAAGCAGTACAGCATGATCATAACAGTAAAACGGTGCCATTCCATCTGGGATCTTGAAGCCAAAAAACCCCCAAAACAAAACAAAAAAAACATTGCAGCAGCCATCGATCAAGCTCTAAACAGTATACATTATATATCTGCAGGCTAACTCTGGGTGGAAATCTTAGCTCACTTTGACATTTTCAGCTGGAGTCCGTTCTCCACCAGGGACTGTGAATGCCTCTGTGCACCCCTGTTAACAGCTTGTTATCATTCATACTTGTCATTTAAAAGAAAGGACACCATCGACCCTAATATAACAGGGCGGCTCGGTACCTTTGGGTTTAAATGAGAATTGTTTAAAACGCTAAAAAGCTGCTTGAAGGCTCTTTTATTCCATCGCATGGTGTAGAAATAACTAGACCACAACAACATGCCAAGCTTCAGCTCAAAAAAAGCCACAGAAATCTAAAGATCTATATATATATATACACACACACAAAAAAAAAAAAAAAAAAAAAGCGGCTGATAAATATAGAAAAATAATAAGAAAAACAACCCCCCCCCCCCAATCCTAAATTACCAATTCATTTTTCCTTTTTTTTTTTTTTTTAAACTTCATAACTTCATCATGGTAACCACTGCTCTCAACATCCCTTTATCATTTCAACTTTCCTGTTTTTTGTTTTTTTTTTTTTTTTTTTTTACATCTCTCCCAAAGAATCCGTGTTCACGCTCAACAGTTTGGTCTTTTATTCTCTCTCCATGTGGTTTAAAACACTGTGTAAGCAGTTTTTAGTGTTCAGTAATACAAATCATCTGCAAATGAACAAAAAGGGCACAAGGACAGAGAGAGAACAAGGACAAAAAGCAGGGAAAAGGAAGGACAAAAAGGACATGATTTGCACATTTTTTTATGGACAAAATACAGAACGACTTGGAGCCTCCCCCACCTCACAGACTGACAGTGGAATACTTGTATCATCCCTATACACACAGGCACAGAATGAAAACTGACTCAGCGTGTTGAAACATGTCCTGCTATCAACACGGTCTTTAAAAACATGTACAGATGTGTGTATAGACAAAACACAGCGCCCGCTTTATTCCATATAACCAGCCAGTTAAGAGTGTTTCACGTCTACCCTCAGTCATGTCTCCATCTTGACAAAGTCGACTCACCGCAGAGCTTTGCAATCCTGCGGCACTGAATCATCCCAACAACACCCAAAAGAATTCAGAGGAACTGCTGGAATAACACTCCGATAGGTGTCTAACCAAAATCTACTGAGGAAAAACTACAAATTAGGTGGGCACATCTGCAGGTGAGGCGGACTCTGTCCTCGTAAACCTGCAGGATGACTGGTTGGGGTGCAGCTCCTAGACCTCATGAAAATGGTTAAGAGACTCGGGGGAGATGAGATGCAGCGAAAAAAATGCAGCAGGAGAGAGACAGAGAGAGAGAGGTTAAACTGTTAAGAGAGCCTGGACATTTCTGTAGAAATGCAAGAGGGTCGGAGCAGGCGAGGAGGAGGAAGGGTCGAGGCTGGAGGTTAAGGAGGCGCGTTCTGGGGCTTCAGCAGCAGCCCCCTCCAGCCTGGTGGCCTCCCTGGGTATTGGACAGTGTGGAGTTGGTGGTGGGATGCTGGGGTCCAATCTTAATACCGTTAGCCTGGGTGGACACAAACACAAAGAGACCAAAGGTAAATAAAAAATCTCATCTGAACAAGAACAGAATAAAGCCTCCATGTCACCATTACATGCTTGTGGGAGGCCTCATTATTTCTTTGTACATTTCATACTGACACCTGTCTGTTTAGTTCAAGCTGGTCACTTATTTTCTCTCCGGTCTACATAAAACATATGAGAACCATGACTCTACATCCAATTTAAATACTAGATGGACTATTTTTAGTGTTTTACTCACTACCTCTTCTCACACATAGCACAGACCTGTTCCTATAAAAAAGTTGGATTCACTAAAATAATCACAAACTAATTTGCAAGCATGAATAATAAGTCATGGTTGTAAATCCACTAATGATTTAGCCAAATATTCAGTGATTCTGATAGTCATCGCTTGGGCAGGCATTGGATTTTAATTTTTGAGAATTGGGAACTCTGCTTGTTCAGCATGTGAAAACACTGTACTGTGTCTCCTTTGTCAAACCATATTAGTGGATTTTAGCCCACAGCTAAATAAAATCCACATAAAGTTTCCTACTTCACAGTGGTATCTAGCACCACAGTGTTTGCTGTGTTTATCAGTGAGGCTTCAGAGTGAGAGCAGCAGTGCACAGTGTGGCAGAAGAAAGTAAAGACACCCTCTGTCTTTCTTTGAGTGACCATTTAACTTGTAAATATAGTCAAAATCAGGCCACAGACATCACCTTTCAGTCAAGCACACAGTAGAGCAGGGCGATATGACCAAAAATATTTATCACGATATACATTTGAAAATTTGCAATAACGATATAACTGACGATATAACTGACACTAGACAAAATACTTTACAACTCCACAACTTTATTAGTGAAAAAAAAAAACCCATCAATGTATTTTCACTTAAACAAGCAGCTGTTTTTTATGTGCATTAAAGTTATATAAAAATTTAACAGTGGAAATGCAAATTCCTTGCTGACAGTTTAACCAAAAGGCATTTCCAGTGGAAATTGGTTGACATATCCTCAGCATAACCATGTATAATATCCACAAAACTTAAAAAGAGGTTATACACACACAATACGGCAATATTATGTTGAAGCACAGTACGTATCACTCTGCGAGGCTCCTGCCTACGATAGCTGTAATGCTCCGACAATCCATCAAGCGGTGCGGGTTCGTAGCTTAGCAAAGTCGTACTAAAACATTTGACAGATTTCCGAGCGCCACATAAAATCGTCTCCAGGTCAGTAAACACAACCAGAATTCATACATAAGGCACACGGGATTATAAGGGGCACTGTCGATTTTCAGAAAAATCAAAGGATTGATTTTAAGTGTGCCGTATTTTCCAAACAACACGGTAATAACGACGGCCCGCTAGCATGCGCTACCAAAAATAGTGCTTTGTTGTGTATCTGACGGACGAAAGCTAAACCAGTTCCATACCACTGAACTTGCAGCATTTTTACAAACCAATTCTGGTTCATCTGTTTCATTTAACGATCCGCTTTCGCCCTTCTCATTCTCCGTCACGGAAAAACGCCATGTGCGTACAAAAACAAAGGCACTGTGCATGCGAGTTTTACCCATATTCTATCGCGATATTTCATTTTCTTATTGTTGCCCAACGTTATACCGGTATTACCGTGAACGGTATGATATGGCCCAGCCCTAGCGCACAGTGCTTTTGTTGCAGCTATAAAAATAATCAGACATGAGTAGAACATAAAGTGTCCCACGAAAGAGGCATTGACAGCGTGAGAGACCACAGCATCAATTCATCTTTGAGTCTTTAAGTGCTCAGAGTAGAAAAGTGCTAAAGCAATTACTAACTGAATCTGGAGTCTGGAGGGGAGGGACGGAAAGCAACAGCTGATATCCAACAAAGTAAACAGCACAGTTTGGAAGGTAAGAGCAGGTATTTCTATCGGCACTATTAGGAAATATATTTTAAAATAAACAGGGATTTTTGTCCTTTTTTTTTTTGTTTGCTGTTGTTGTTACCCATTTTATTGACCTATTTGCCATTTCGGAGACATGACAGTGTTGGTCCTGGTACCACTTTACCCAGTTACCTGTGACATTTTCCAGTCTGTAAGATGTCACGTAAAACAACGCAGACCAGTTTATATTATTCTTAAAGGTTCATGTTACTGCAACATTCAGGTTACAGCTTTAAATTCCTGTAAGAGAGTTTAAGCAAACACTCCTTCGCAGACTTTTCGATGTCTCTCACTGTGCCCATAGTGGGACCAGGTCCCTATTAAACAACAGGTGTGCTAAAGCTAGGAGAAGGCGGCGTGTTAACATGCAGCTGAGCTCAGTGAGCTATGCAAGCTGGCAACTGTCGGCAGTAACAAAGTTAACCAGAAAACTTTTTTGGGTCTGAATGTAGTCCCGTGGTGAAGTATGTTTAACAGGATAAGGCTTCAAACCAATGCCTTGATGTCCACTTTATTCAGCCAACTAATAGCATCATAGCATCATTCACAGTGTAGCTAATGTTACAGAATAGAATAGCCCTTTATTGTCATTGTACATGTACAATGAAACTGTAGGATTACTATCGGTGTCTAGACAGTTAGATTAACAAAAATCTAATTTGCATCATAGATTTCTTCTCTTTTCGTTTTTTTAAAACACAAAAACAGTCATATACTGTATAGCTCAATGAAATGGAAAAACAGGCCCAGCTATAACAAAAAAGTGCAATCGCAGTATTGGACTAAATAAAGCCACCTCAGAATGACTGTGTTATAGCTTTCATGGTGAGATTAACACTGAACAGTGCCTGTGGGAGCTCCTATTAGATCTCATCACAGAGGAAGCAACAGGTGCTGCTGCGTAGCACAAAAGAAAAGGAAACACCAGCAGCACTCAAGGACGCTGGGGGAAAAAAAGAAAAGCACTTGTAAAAGAAAAGAAACGAGGAAAAAGAGAGGCAGGTGGGTGGTAGGGAGACACTTTCATCTCTCCCTCCCTCTCTCTGTACTGTAGTGCTCACTTTCCCTCTGTGTTTCATCATGTCTCTCTGTGTGTGGCTGTAGCACAGTCTCAGCCTCACTCGCTCTCTGCCTCTGTATATATTTATCTCCTCTCACTGTAACCCCCCCTCCTACATTCAGTAGCAGTAGTGCCTCTGGGAAACCCTGTATGCCTTTAAATCACATTTATTGAGCTAAGGCCATGTGTGTGTGAGAGTGAGTGTGTGTTTTCTCATAGTGACTGCCAACATTTCTGGTGGGGCTTCCCTCTCTCTCGCTCTCCCTCGCAGCCAGTCAGCTGATGTGGTTTGGCCGGCCGGCCTGCCTTCGCTCCGTCTTACTGTTACTAATAACAAAAACACTCTGTGGCTGGCTTCCTCCAGCTCTGTCTGCCCACTGCCTGTACTTGAGGGCTGGCGAGCCTGACAGGCACCAAACTCTGGCACTCTGCATATGTGTGTGTGTTTGAGAACCATTACACGACTTACATCATGTGACTACAGGAAACACATTTATGTGCTTCACAATTTGGAGATAACCATCTGGACTGGATAGCCAACTTGGTGCACGTCCACAGTGAACTTGATATTAGCCTCTCGATGGAGATTCACCTTCAGAGATTCATCATGGGGTTGCATTATTATCACAGCCAATCAGAGCATTGTAGGCAGTATTATCAACTGTGGATGTTACAAAAGCTTGTGTCATGTTTAAGTTTATAACTAAATATGTTTAATAATGTGGAAAAAGATCTTGAACCTACAATGATATTTGTGTTAACAGGTCCTGACTTTAACCACAATGAGTAACTATAACTTGCATTTTTCTGTAAAATTGAGGGATTTCTTTTATCAAGAAAAAAAATATTATGTAATTATTTAGTCTGTATATGCTGTCAGAGCTCATAGATAGAAAACGTGAATCAGCTAAAATCGGTATCGGCAGAAGACACAAATCCCCTTTGGGGTTGTGTCAGGAAGGGCATCTGGTGTAAAACTCTGCCAAATCAAACATCCGGAGCTACCCGCTGTGGTGACCCCTTGTGACAAGGGAGCTTATACTTCTGGGAGAACAAGAAGGAAAAACTCCCACAAAAAAACAAAAACCAAAACAGAAATTGGCCAAGAAAATTGCAGTCAGTGCATTTCTATTACAGTTAGCCATTTTTATTATTTATTGTAATTGTTTATTTCATTTTGCCCCCAATTTGAATCTGTATACATCCTTCTCCTTTTAAACTCACTATTCAGTGCTGTCACAGTCTATTCTGTATGTTTTTCCATACTTGGAATGTTAATCCTTTTTCCTACACTGGGAAAGCACTTTCAGTTCACTCCTGTCACGCTGTATAAATAATAATGCTCTGAATTTTAATGAATGGATTCCGAGTGTTTGGATTTTGCACTCTTTATGTGAAATTAGCCTTTCTTACACTTAGTCTTTCACTAAGATGATGATATGAATCTCAATGTCTGGTTCACAAACTTTCTATTTGGCTGGATGGGCAGCTTCCAGTCTGACTGGCTGGCTGAGTGTTTGTTTTCTTGCCCAATGACTGAGACCTTGTGGGATGTGAGGAATTTATGAGCTGGCAAGATGCCGAGAGAGAGACAGAGAGAGTGAGACAGGGAGACTGAGACAGGGAGAGAGCGCAAACTAAGAAGTGAAGAGAGTGTGTGTGGAAAATAGAGCAGAGGAGAGGAGGAACACTGGGAGTTTTGCTTGGCTGCAGTCAAAGGAAGCTGAGTGGAGGGCTTTTTTCCCCTTCTTTTTGAAAGAGAGGGAGCATGGCAAACCACACACACTGCTGCAAAACCACACTGAGGAAGAAGAGGGGAAGGAAAGAGAAGAACAAAGAAGACTCAGGGAGGAAAAAAAAAACCCAACACAGGAGGAACACAGTATCTCACCTCATTGTTGATATCAAACACTCCCTCCTGGATCTTCTCATAGATCTCCTTGGCTGTGTTGATGAAAGCCTGCCGTAGAGACAGGAAGTGAAACAGACAGAGAGGACAGGAAGGTTAAAACCATCTTTTTATGCTGACTCCTATAAATGAGCCTCATGTCATTAGGAATGCAAAGCAAATTCAAGTTTCAGTAACATAACCAGGCTCTGACTTTCAGCCATTTACTGTTCAGCTGCAGCCCGAGCTTCCCGTCACAGCTCAAAAACACCTCACAGAACTTTGAAACTTGACATCACAGTGAACTTACCACTCCCAGTTTTATGCCCTCTCTCACATCAGTGACACAAAGCATGAACTGATCTGTTAAATATTCCATATAGGTGTGTCAAGTGCAAGTAACAAAGTCAGACGATCTATATTTAAGTGTTGGCTGCTGAACACAAATAAATTCACAAGTTTGTGTGAGTGGAAAAACACACCTGGCAGGCAAATGATAACCAAAAACGGTCACCAAAATATCTGTGTTCGATGGTGCAGTCTCCACACGATAAAGGCATAAAATGTCTGCGCAGCTGTGCTTACTCTGGAAAAAATGCTAACTGCTAGGCTAGGTCAGACATACCTTGACTTCAGCTCTCTATTTAAAGCACAAACAAATCCTTTCAAACCTTTAAGTTACTTATTGGACAACAAACACACTAACACCAATGAATCCACAAGCAGATAATATCAGTCTTAAGTAAATGCATTTCATAAAGTGTTGTATGATTAGTCATGCTTCTAAAATAATGTTAAGTATTTGCATGCTAAGTTAACCCTAAAATTAGTAAAGAAAAAAAATGTCAACCTAAAGAAAGATTTTAAAAAAAAAAAAAAAAAAAAAAAAAAAAAAAGGTGACACCATGCTGCATGCGACATAAAAGCTGCATGTAGAAAATGACAATCTAATAAAATAAACCCTCAGAAAAAGAAACAAAAACAACTTAAAAGTTTAAAAGGCTTCTTCTGCAAGCTATGTTTCTAACATGTAAGCACACAATTGTATAACTCTGCAGCCTCTTTAACAGCTCATTAGAAGGCATGTAGGTCCATCTTTTATATTCAGTCTATGCTTCTCACATGTAAATTCAGCGGGAGTTATGTCTGGTGTTTTTGTGTTTTGATTCTTTGAACAAATTAGCTCAAACATGTTAAAGATATCTCATATTTGACTTCAGAGCTACACATTTATCATAACTTGCAATTTACCAAATTATATAGACAGAAAGAAAGAAGAGTAAAATTGGGGCTTTTGGCACCCCTGAGCTCTTTGGAAGATGTTCTCAAAATTGTGTTTTGTTAAGGCTTAAAGAGCTTATGATGTACACTACTACTGAGAAGTATGATTGTTCTGCAAATACTATCCAAGCCCTTCAAGCCAGCTTTGAGAAGTTAAGGCGATATGGCGTAAGACCTTGTTAGAAGATGCAGCTGCCCTTTTGAGCAGATCAGCAAAAGAGATCTGAGCAGAACACACAAGCAGACAATACAAAGTTTGTCTCACACACACACACACACACACACACACACACACACACACACACACACACACACACACACACACACACACACACACACACACACACACACACACACACACACACACACACACACACACACACACACACACACACACACACTTACTTACTAAGAGCACAGCAAGGATCAAAGATGATTGAATAAAGTAGAATTAATCTCCCTGAGCGACCGGCCTATGACTACGGTATCGATGCATTCGTCTCCAGGGGGAGTCTTTCTGTCTCAAGGGTCCGAGCTCAAGAGCAGCTGGGATAACTAGAAATGCGACACCAGCTCAGATGTCATAACCTTCACTCTATGTAGGAATGATCTAACAATGCAGGCTCATATAAGTAATGGCAGTCAAAACTAAGCCTCATCAGAAAAAAAGGAATGTTCAAGAACTGAAAATATGTCCTGAACTTCTATCTGACACCCTGTCGGAAATAGACTGAGCCCAAGGGTGCACTCTAGTGTACTCTGTCCTCCTTCTCTTCTTCAACTCATCACTGCACCCTCTTTACCATCAAATGTACTTAGACTTTCTTTTTTTGAGTTAAACTAATGGACCTGCAGATATTTTTATTTATTTTTATTTTATTTATTTTGTTTCACACATGGTACAGCAGTAATGCATTCCCATACACAACCTTCCTTTCAATTAAAGCAACACTGTTTCCATGCATGAAAAGGAGCAGGAAGAAGAATAAATTCTTATTGATACCTGCCCCCTATCTGTGATAATACAAGTAGGCAACCAAAATTACACTATGACAATTTTCTGCACATAACAAAACAAAACAAAGCAAACAGAACACTCAACAATGAGCAATACCACTAAATATCAAACTAAAAGGATCATTTTTCTACAATTAAATTCTATTCTTTTCAACTTCTTCATATTGGTTTATCATTTTATTCTTATAGCAGATTTTAAATTGAGAAACATTAATACAACACTTAAGATGATCACTGAGAGAATTCCAGTTTCTTATGCCTATGACTGTTGGACACATTTGCCTTTGTGTGGTTCGAGCAAACCGGTGCTTAAAATAAAACTTCCTTCTGCCGTCCCCATTTTCTGAACACAATACAAATAAACTTTGTAACTTAAGAGGTAGTGTTTTATTTTTCGCCCTAAACATAATAGTTAAAGTCTGTAATTTCACTTTGTCTTCTAGTTTTAACAATTTCGATTTTATAAACAAATTATTGGTGTGTTCTCTATATTTAACATTATGCATAATTCGAAGTGCTCTCTTCTGTAATAAATATAATGTTTCATATTAGTCACGTATGTATTCCCCCATACTTCAACACAATAGCTCAGATAGGGTAGAAACAATGAAAAATATAATATTCTCATTGTCTTGTAATCTAATATATATCTAACATTACCCAGGATATAAATACTTTTAGCCAACTTTTTTTTAACATGTGATTTCCATGTTAACTTGTCATCCACTATTACACCCAGAAAACGGAATTCTGTCACTCTTTCAATTAATACTCCCTCTATAGATAATACTATCTCTTCCTCCTTTACACGGTTTCCGAATATCATAAACTTTGTTTTTTCCAAATTCAGTGATAACTCATTTACATCAAACCATTTTTTAATTTTTTTCATTTCAATAACCATAATTTTAGCCAATTCTTTCAAGTTTTCTCCGGAACAATAAAAATTTGTATCGTCTGCAAACAAAACAAAATTCAACATTTTTGACACATCACAAATGTCATTTATATATAAATTAAAAAGTTTTGGTCCTAAAACAGAACCTTGAGGGACCCCACATTCTATTTTCATTCTATCAGATGAATTGCCTAAACACTGCACATACTGAAACCTATTATGTAAATAGCTGCTTAACCAGTTCAATACTATTCCTCTCACACCACAAGTTCTTAACTTAGAAATCAAGATGGAGTGTTGCAGAGTGTCAAAAGCTTTTCTTAAATCAATGAATACCCCTATAGTATATTTATTATGATGTGTTGCTGATGAAATGTCTTCAATAGTATTCATTAATGCTATTGCTGTTGATCTGTTCCGTCGAAATCCGTACTGACTTTCGCTTAGCAGTTGATGTTTTTCAATGAAACTATCAAATCTTTGTGCAAAGAGTTTTTCAAGCACTTTAGAAAACTGTGATAGCAATGATACTGGTCTATAATTATTAAAACTATGTCTGTCTCCCGATTTATAAAGAGGGATAACTTTTACCACTTTCATTCGGTCAGGAAATACACCCGAATAAAATGAGAGATTAAAAATATAACAGAGAGGTTTGATTATACAATCCAAGGTCTTTTTTACGATGACCATGTCTAACCCATCACAGTCAGTGGATGTCTTGTTTTTAGATTCTGCTACAATAGCTATGATTTCTTTTTCAGTGATTTCCCCTAAAAACATGGACTGTACCACTCTGCTGTCTGCTTTCCATTCTGAATCATCCTGTTTTCTAATTAAGTTTGCCAGGTTAGGCCCAATATTTACAAAAAAAAGAATTAAATTCATTTACCACTTCATTCATATCACGTACGACCTTATTTTTCTTATTAAAGTAAGTAGGTACATTTAAAGATGTATATTTATTACCCAATACGTTTTTTAAGATATTCCACGTACCCTTAACATTATTTTTGTTTTTGTAAAATAATTTATTATAATACTCTTTCTTAGCCTTTCTGATAATTAATACTAACTTATTTTTATAAACTTTATATTTCATTTCAGCAGGCTTTGTTCTAAGTTTTATATCATCTCTATACAACTTATTTTTCTTTTTACATGCATTTTCTAGTCCTTTTGTTATCCATGGTTTACCAGTAGTTTTCTTTTTCTTCTATAATACCAGTGGACAGTGATTTTCATACAAAACCAAATAAGTATTTAAGAATGCCTCGTATGCAGCATTAACGTCATTTACATAAACCTCATTCCAATCTTCTTTCATAAGATCTTGCCTGAACTCATTTATTGCATCATCATTTCTAATTCTTATATATCTGTCCACACACATTTCCTCCTTTCGTGTCATTTTATAATCTAAAGTAACAAAAACAGGTAAATGATCACTTATGTCATTTATGACAAGACCACTTATAATGTTGCTTTCCAAGCAGTTAATGAAAATATGATCAATTGAAGTAGCTGACTTTTCAGTTATTCTACTAGGTTTAGTAATCAGAGGGTAGAACCCTCTTCCAAATAATAACTCAAAAAATCCTTATGCCTTATGATTGGACATTTTTAAAAAAAATCAATATTATAATCACTGCAAATACAGAATGTCTTATTTCCCTTTACCTTGCTCAATAAATCTTCTACTACATCTGTGAATGTTTCTATCAGTGTCCCAGGCCTTCTATACATACAAGTAACAATTATATTACTCTTTCTTTCCCTTTCTATTTCTACTGTCACACACTCCATTAAATCATCAATAGCCACAGACATATATTATATTACATATATATATTACATATATAGACAGATATGTGTAGAAAGTGAAAACAAGAGGGAGAAAACTGAGGTGACTACAGAAGATTTATAGATGGTGATAGGGCAAAGAATAGAGAGTGAAAAACCATTACATGGCTGATAACAGAATACTGGGAAAAAATATTAAAAAAAAAAACCATTAAATAAAGTAAACAAGCAATTAAGCAGTGGGCAAAAAACAAAAAACAAACAAAACCCAGCAGAGGTGAAGAAATATAAGAAGAAAGACTGGTGAACAAGAACAGAAGCGAGCAGAGGTTAAGGTTAGGATCTTAGTGAAGGAAGGGTGGGCAGAAGAGATGATGAAAAGGTGCTCACAGCAATTTCTCTCCATCTATCTGTAAGGACCATCCTATCAGCCTCAATGTCCACCCACAGACCCTGACGACAAACCCAGCATGCTGATTGGCTGCTGAATGTCGCTGTGAGGGGAGGCGGGGTGGAGGTTATGAATATGTATGAACTATAACCGGTTGATATACTGCTCGAGAGAGGAGGGGAGGCGATGGGTTGAAGAGCAGGAGAGGAGGGAATTGGGGGAGGATAAAATGAATAAAAAAGGGCAGGAAGACACGTTGGAGGAGGGGGGAGGAAGAAAGGAATCGTGGAGCAGGATGGGGGAGGTAAAGGAGGAGAGCTAAAGAGCAAATGATGGACGTCAAGGGATGAGGAGGGATGGAGCGAGGAGAGATGAAGGGAAGGGTGGAGAGGAGTGGTATCAGGAGGATTCAGAGGACACTAATGAGACAAATTAATCATACCACACACGCGCGCATGCACGCACACGCATACCTCCCCCTTATCTTAACCCAAGAGAGGACTCAACTCATCAGTGGTGTTGGTGTATGTGTTTGCATGATATAGACCAGGCGTAAGACGGTATGAAGGAGAGATTGGGGGAAAATAAAAGCAAAACAAGACACACACCCAAAAAACCCCAAAACCAAATCACCACTGACACCCACCCACACATGAACAGACATGTTCATGTGTGGGTGCCACAGTGCCGTGCTCCTAGCTTGCATGCTGCACTGTGTAGGATAGGATTTATGTGATTGGATAAGTGAGAGAGGGGTCCCAGAAGACGACGCCATGCATTCATTACACACAACATCACCAGGGGTGTCTCTCTCTCAGGGGTGGAGAAGGATGCTCAGAGTGCCAACTGGGGTTTGTGATACTACTGTGATGCTGGTAAGGTTATATACCACCATTGTGATCCTTGACACTGCTGGTTAATCAGGAGGTTTGAGTCTGATGTGGAATTTAGTCAAATGTTAAATCTGTGACACAGAACATTATAACAAGAAAAAAAAAATGTGTGTTGACTTTTACTACTGATCCAAAATGTGCACAGACTTGTTTATCATGGAACATGTAAAAACAAATGCCAACAGACTCAATTGACTAGTCCGTAAGGCCAGTAATGTTGTGGGGATGGAGCTGGACTCCCTCAAGGTGGTGTCAGAGAGGCGGATGTTGTCCAAAATAAAGACAATGTTGGATAACACCTCCCACCCACTCCATGACATGCTGGTCAGTCACAGGAGCGCGTTCAGTGAGAGACAGAGTACCGAAAAGCACCACTGAACGACACAGGAAATCTTTCCTGCCTGTGGCCATCTCCCTGTACAATCCATCCACTTAACACACTGTTTAATGCTACAACTACACATGTTTCTTTTCAGCTATTTATTAATAAGTGACATATATATATTGTACTATTCTTAGTTAGCCTATTGTCTGTCTTGTCAATGTTTGTTTATAATGGAGCACTGTAACAAAAAAATAATTTCCCCCAGGGATCAATAAAGTATTCTTATTCTGAAATACATGTGTTGTTGGCATAGACAGGTATATGAAAGATGGATGTCACCCAATGGATTGTAAAGTACAGTTTTGAAGCCTCGACTGAGCGTCTTCCTCACAGAGTGGAAAATCATTTACATGGTGTTTTTTTGGTGTTCTGAAGCCAGATGTGACGAGCCAGGGGTGAGTCTAACTGAGAAACCACGCTATTTGGGTAACAACTTTTCAATCACAACGATAACATCCTGGACAATCTTCTCTTGTCTAACTCTTAAAATACTTCACACTTACACCATGGGCTTGGATGACTGAGACTATGAAGGAAAGGGTTTGTCAAGGTCAGAGCAGAGGGTTGTTTTCTGACAGACTTCTATAAAACCACAAGTCTTATTGGAACAACAGTTATTGCTGGTCATTAAAAAAAAAAAAAAAAAAAAGTTATGTAGTGTTTAAGGCTATTGGCAGTAAACAAGTCGCCACATCCAGGGCTGGTAAATTAAGCTATCGTGGAACTGCCGAAAACTTTTTATAGGCAGTTACAGTTTTCTATTTTATAAACAATCTCGCAATCGCTAATAAGTATCTTACCTGTTTTTTAAGCTTTAAAGTTAGAGTTGTGGCAACACAGCCACCTGATTGTGGTCTATTAGTCATGACCTCTGGTGGAGAATTTTATGGAATTATCAGACAAATCCTCAGGCCTGCCGCTTGAGACATTCAAACATCTTGTACTCCAGTTTCTGTACATTTTATTGATCAGGTTTCTGTGTCTACATGTTGCATCCATACAGTTTTTATATGCAGTTCTCTAACCAAGATTGCCATTGTTAGCTGATAACTTTGCATTTGGCCCTACTGTCAAAATATGGTCTTTTCTGGCTCCAGACGATGAATGTGGCAACATTACAAATGTTGAGGCTTTTCAGGCCAGAAACCAACTGACGAGGAAGAGTGAAGACTGTGAGTTTGCAAGTTAGACACAAAGTTGATTTTGTGTTACTGTGTTTCTGAGCCCCAATAAAACTTTTTACAGGTAATTTGTTAAAGCTAATGCACTGAATGGCAAATACAGGAATATCAGGGGCATGTAAGAAAATGAAGGGGTACCGTTATATTTTTAGACATATTTGCACATCTTTTAAAAATAACAAGCATTTAAAATTCAGTTTGTGTAAGAATGGAAAAACTGACTTAACTAGAAGATTTACGTTAGAAACTTACAATGTACTTTGGACCTATAAAAGGACAAAGATGAATTGTGCTTGATTAATGTGTTCCACAAACAGCATGAAGTCTATGAATTCTTTATAGGTTGGGTTTTCAGAATTTATCTGACCTGAATAGTAATTTTGAATACAAATTAAACCTGAATGAAAATTTGTTTTGTCTGTATGTTTGCTTCAGAAACACAGCTGCAACTTGGCTAATAAATTACAAATCTTTTACTAATTCAATGGACAAAATATTTTTCCATCCATATTGTTACTTTGGGGATTTTATATATCTGAGAAAGGAATATATGATTATGCATGAAAATTCCCAAACTGGGCTGAATGCATAGACTGTATATACATGATGGCTGTAGCTATTCGTTGCAATCCTGTAGCTAGTCCTGTTGCGGTGCTGCAATGTGAGTGTTTTGACAGTTAAAGTCTTGGTGTCTGGACACTGAGCAAAGGGTGGGTTCTGACTCAGAAATTGAGGGACACAGCACACCCAAGAATCAGTAACAAGGTAGGTCCACCCTAAATCATACCCTTCCTCTCCCTTTTAACTAAATGTGATACAAAACAACAAGTATGGTGTACACAAAAAGATCAGAATCTAGACCAGATCGAGGAAGCTGGGGGGCATTTTTTAAAAATATATTTCTATAAAACTAAACTCCTTTAAAAAAAGCTGGTAGGGTTGCGTGTATGGAATTACCTCCTCTACATTAGAGGCAGTCTTAGCTGAGGTCTCCATGAATATGAGTCCATGTTCTCTGGCAAATGCTTCACCTTCCTCTTTCTTCACCTCTCTCCTCGACTCCAGGTCACTAAAACAATAGATACAATCAATTATAAAATGATGTAGCAAGCCATGAATTACAAACTAAATTGCTAGGCAGTTCAGTGTTGGTCACGTGTATCCTTATTTGCTACAGGATTACTGATTTTACAAAAGCAATTTTGGTAGAAATTGCAGAAGATCACTTTAAACTAGGTTTTTTAAAAATGAAGCACCCTTGTAGCCAAACTCATTACAACTATAGCGTGCAACTGAATTTTCTCTGGGTCCATTCTTGTCAGGGGCTTGTATTTTGTGTACTTCTGGTAACTACTCATTTAAGAAAAATTAAAGCCATTATTTCCATTCTGCATCAAAAATGATGAGGAATATAAATTAAACAAAAACAAATTAAACATTTTATGCTCTCTTTGTAAATCCCAAGAAATCTGTACCTACATTTGGCTTGTCTGTTTACTAGTGGGATTATTTAGAACGTCATGGATGGATTTACACAAACATTTTACCAGACACTGGGATTAGCCCAACAACTCAGAAGTGATTAGATTTTGGAGTTGATCTGGATAAAGATCCAAGACATTTTGGAAGAATTTTTTTTAAACACACGGCAAAACCGGACATATAACATATATCAAATTAATATTTTCTTGTTTGAAAACTTATCCTCAAGCTCGTTGAGGTGACTGATGTTGTGGTTTGGGACTATATAAATAAAATTAAATTGAATTGCTACTTCATGATATCATGAAGCTACTTTAAGGTCTTGACTGGGAAATGTCTAGCAGCAGAGAGTAAGAGAGTAATGCCTTCTGCTTTTAGGTGGCTAACTTACTGCTAGCTTAGTGTAGATTGCCGTTTTCTAAATTTAACAATTCCACCTCAGATCACACAAAGTTAATGCCAATGTGTCTGTAATTGTATCAAAAGCTACATTTTTTGGAAACTGTCATTTTACAGAATATGAGTGAGCAAGCAGTTTGTTCAATACCAGCTGAAGAGAACTATGGAAAGAAACTTCCTCATGTAAGTTGTAAATATTAAAGCACATTTAGCAATGGACGTCACTTGTTGTGACAAGTTTCTTACATGGTGGTGTGTTATGTAAGCTTGAGCACAGAGTGTGTCTGGGGGAGAAAAGCAGAAGTGACTGAATTACACACTTAGTGACAGTGTAAAATTATGACCAGACTCAGCCATAAAAAACAAAGTCAGACAAGTCATCGTTACACAGCAACATGTTGTAAAACACACTATTAATGGTACAGCGTTATGTAGGGCAGTGGGCAGCTATCACTGTAGAAGGGGGGAGGGGGGGCAAACTAACAAACTAAAAAACATGTTACCTCTTGTTGCCAATGAGCATGATGACCATATTGGAGTTGGAATGTTGGCGGGCATCCTCTAACCAGGTCGTCAAGTGGTTGAAAGTGTCCCTTCTGTTCAAACGAGCACAGATTGATGGTTTCACTATGACTGCATTGAGATCAAACTGAAAGCATGCCAGATAAAGCAGCTGTTGTCACGCAGACGCATAAACATAACTGATTTTACAGATCTGCCGTTTCCTTTTAAATTGGTGACTGATGTGTGTGCCACTTCCTCTTGCAATTATGCCAACTATTTAAACAGAAAACTCCCTCATCCTGAAAAATATACATCTACCTCTGTAACACCTTTATGCACATTATTCGCAATAATTATTGCTTCAGTTTAATTTCTTACAGGTGACAAATGTGATGGGAATACATCTCGAGACAGTTTTCAACTCTTCATATACCTGAGCACTAACGGATGAATTGTCATTTACTAGGGTTGCTGCTTTTATTAGAGTATCTACAGCAAACACATGAAAGGAAACAAGAGACGAAAGAGAGACAGATCATCAAAGCTCGATTCGCCAGCTGGTTTCAAACACAATGCAGTTAATGGTCAGGGCCTTTAAAACACACCAGTGCACCTGAATAAATGAATTTTCTTAATTTCAGAAAATTTCATTCATACAATCAACAGGGTTGGAATTAAAACTTAATATATAATAAAAATGTTCTGATTTTAAAAAAAACAAAACACTTGGAGACAGTACAACTGGCACTAAGACTGTGAGCTATAAACTACTGATATAATGAATCTTTATCACCGTATCACAGTTGACAGGATGTCATTACATATCTGACCCCACACTGGCCTTTTTTTCCCCAGCTCATCCTATAATGTCCAGGGCTCGCAATGTCTGAAGTCTCTTCAGTGGACTCCAGTTTCCCAGTTCTTAATAATACTTGAATGAAAAACAAAATCTGTTCTGCTCATTTCCAGCATTTTATTTTTCACTCTACTATAGCAACTCTGTGAGACTCAACATTCAAAATGATCCTTATTCAGCTTGTAGTGGGCCTTGGTGCATTCTTTGTCTAAAACAAGCATTGAACCCTTCCCCCTTTACGGCCACCCTCCCTTAAAGCCAACTGTTTTCTGACTGACCCTTGTAAACATTAGGTTTGGACAGCAGGTGGACATATGCCTGAGATGAGTGTATTAGGGATATTGTCACAAACATTACTCAAAACTTTTGCCAGTTTAATGTGAGCGTCTACCATTGCAAATGTGTTTATGTAACAGAAAATTCAGGACTACAAAAGGGCCGACTCCATAGTCAACTGACTGCAACTGCATATAGAATGTCAGAGCTATGAAGGGTAGGATTCTTCCACTGGGGATCATAAATATTCCAAAGAAAATGGATTATCATGAGTTGGTGGAGTGGAAATCCTGAATGAATTACCCTGGACAAAAAGTCATGGGACAGAAAACATTTAACCCCTTAAGAATATGAAACTCAATCGTCACAATTAAAGGTAATTAAACTAGTAAATGACAATATATATGTTTCTATGGCTCACAGTGTTGAACTGCCGGTGGGTTTTAAACAGCTCGGCTAAAATGCGCTACTGACTTTGGCCATCCTTTCTTTTTCAACAGCAGCATGATGATTTTTACACTAGTATCTTTATAACTTTTGGATAAATTAAGTATTAGGGATACCTCTTTCAACAACATCTGATCTAGCCTCATTGCTAGTTTCTTAGCTCGCTAAGGTCACTTCCATTTATCAGTGCTGTAATTTAACTTTCAGGGATAGCTGGTAAGCCAGCAGATGACAATGGTTAGCATTCAACGCTAGCAACTAACGGGTGACGCCAGTCATTTATATAGAGTCTACGATGATATCACAACATGCTCATAACATACAAGTGGAGATTATCCATAGTGAGGAAAGGATGCTTGTAACGTGACTGTAGTTCTACTGCGGTTCATCTCTATTGCATTGTGTCTTATAAACACTCAGCTAGCATGTGTATGATTGACTGACTGATTGTTACCTTGTGATGTCATAGACTAGGAGTGCTCCTGCCGCTCCTCTGTAGTAAGACCTGGTGATGGACCGGAACGACTCCTGACCAGCCTGGAGAAACACATGCATATATTAATAAACAGAAATTGAAAGCTGAATAATTGAAATGTCTGCAGACACCTGCAGAGTTGTCGGTTTTTCAAGGGCCCCAACAAAGACTTTGGCTTCACAGGTCTGCTTTTTTAGCTCTGCAATTCATTCAAACAGCTGAGCTCTTCTGCAAGCTCCCATGTTGTCTAGTCCTAATACATGTTATACATCAGTCCTGATTCTCTAGCAGAGTCCAGCTCTGGGTTTTCAGTCAGCTGGGGAGAGGACAGGACAGAGCACAGCCTGTAATCGGATACAATAGAGTTCTCTTTCATTCTCCATCTATCTTTCACAATCCCTTTCTTTCTCTCTGCTTGTATGTCTAACCTTGCTGTTTCTCCATATTTATGATGAACAGAAGGACTAGCTCTGCTAGTCAAGCTGGCTCTCTGGGTCACCTTGTTCAGTGAACCCCACTACATTATTATCATCCCCTCGTTATCTCACTTTTTCTATGTCTTTCTTCGATCACTCATCTTTTAAGTGATCGAAGAAAGACATCTTTCCTTCATTATTTTCATCATCCGGTATTCTTACAACCCCCCCCCCCCCCCCCAGTGCAATATCTATTCATGTTCTCTTGCTATTCAATGTACAGTAACAATGTCGCCTGTGTTCGTCCAAGCCCGAGCAGAAAACAAAACGACACTCTATCCTAGCAGCTGCAAGTCCCATGCTGCTCTGACCTCATCTGAAACACCAGACAGTCAGAAAGACAGGGAGGTGAATCATTCAGCCAGTCAGGGGACCAGGCTGTCAACGTCTCACCCAGCGAAGCAGTTGGTTTGTGAGTCAGAAAACTAGTGAGGACAGCCAACAAGCTGGGTAAGTTAGCCAGCTAGAAAGCCATTCAGAAGTTTGGTCAGCCAGTGCAGCAAACACCAAGTTAGCTGGTCACTAGAGCAGTCTGCGAGATGTTCAAGGAGCAGTCAACCAGCCAGTAATGCTATTAGTGAATAAATGATAAATAAGGGTGAAAGAGAGGGAACGCTGTGCCTGTCTGCCATCTGGCCAACAGGCGTGCATAAAGAAACACACAAGCATACATGTGGCAAGTGCAGCCTGCACAATAACCCAAGTGGCTTCTCTAACTATTAGGAGATTATGTACTATACAAATCCAAATTTGTTGCTGAGATTTTCACTTTGGCCAAACCCAGAAAACCAGGTAAAGACAATAATCTCACTGGTGGGCCCCCCAAAATGCACTATCCTGGGACCAGAGAACCAGGACTGAAATGCTGGTCCCTTTTCTCACACTGCTTCCTTAAGATCAGAGAACAGGTATTCACAGAGCTCTAACGCCATCTGCTGGTTAAAGCTGTAAGTGCAAGCTGTGAAAAAAATCAGTCCACCAATCCAAAAGTCACAATGTTACATCATTTTCTGGGACTGTCCCATAATGCATGCATGCATTTTAGATAAACAAACAAACAAACAAATGAAAAGGGTCCTTGCTCTGCAGTGCTGCACATAAGTTAAATAATAATAAAATAATAATAATGTTGCAGTTTTTGGAAAAAATTAAAGCCAAACAAAATTCAATACATTCCTGCCACATTATACTAACAAGCTTGAAACCTACATTTATAAGACTTAAATACACTTACAGTTGAGGAAACAAATTCAAGTTATATTTTCTGTTTGAAAAAGAAAAGGTAGAAAAACAGTATATGTATTACCGTATCCCAGATTTGCAATTTGATCTGTTTGCCATCTATAGTGATCATCCTCGCGCCGAATTCCACACCTGCATAGACACAATCACAGAAGATGGGTGAATAACCCTTTCTAAATAAAAGCTACACAGATCTTACACAGAAGACTTTTTTCTTAACTGTTAATTATCTGTTGATGGATTCTGATAGCAATCAAATGCTTTTAAAAAGACATGGCGTCTGTATTCAAGCTAGAGGTCGATTCTATATAATATCCATTATCATCTGCCTGCAGGCAATGTGCAGGATATGGATAATGTCCTTAACATTATCGCAGTTTGACAAGTAAGCACTTGAAACACCTTAAAAGCTTTGCAGATCGGCCATTTGTTGATTTTAACCGAGATGATGAAAATCCATTTATAATTTCTGTTGGAGAAGTCAAACCCAGCACATCGGGGTCAATGACAGGGTTTCAGAAATAGTTTTACAATTTTCAAATGACACTGCTATGCTTTTTTTACTGCACAAGCGTATAGATCCCTCAGTAGTTCACAGGAAGAGAGATTTGTGGAGAGGTCTGATGCCAGACATTTCATTTTAAATATGAGCAAAGCTGAGGAGATGGACCCACTTGGACTTATCTCATACTCTCCAGATCCACCTTTATACAGACCATGAAGAGTACCACAATGTAAACACAACCTTAATCAATCTTATCTACAATCTTAAATAATGCTGATGGAGGCTGTGGGGCTTGTGTGATGGCTTCATGCTGTTCTTGTCACACAACCAGTGATCGCAAGTGGTATGCATAATGTGTGTAATTTGAGGTTTGAATTTCTACATGACATAACACTTGATAAGGATTATAGCTGCTATAATTACTGGGTCATCTGTGTTTTGAGTCCAACATAAATTGCCCCACAGACACAAAAAAAAGTATACATTGCATTGTGCTTAAGATCAAATTTGAAGTTGAAATCACATATCTGCTCTTAGGCCAAAGGCTAAAATTGGATGTAAATATTGGCTTTATATTTTAATTTATTTATTTATTTATCAGTGGCTCCTCCCCTGTAGCAGGGGTGGTGTTCCGGCTGAAGCTGCTTTACAAAGCATGTGATTTCCAACTCATTCTTTCATTGTACATAGATCACACGAGCTGGCAAGAGATCCAGTATATGGCTTAGGCCGCTGACCCACTCGGATTTAAACAGCACTATGGAATTCAGCACTGCTGAGAATCCATACAGGGTAGGGGTGGGTTTTTATTTTGATGGGCACACCATGCAGCCAATCACATGTAAAGAAGGGCTGTGTGAAAGAAGGAAGGGGGCAGATTTTTTGTGGTGGTACAGACCAGGTACACAAGTGTGTCGGGGAAAAATGAAGAAGTGAGCGAAAATGTAAAATGAGCAGCATCTGCATTTCAATAATACTGGAGACTGCAAAGCTGAGAGCTGGCTTTATGGCCATTCATACTGCACAAAGTAATTAAGCAATTTTCTGTAACGGATGCAATTGTAAGAGGTTATTCCTCTCTGTCAAATCTACTGGAGTTGTACACAGTAAAATCTGAATTACCTGAATATCAGAAGGGTTTTGGTTAACTCAGCATCTAATTACTTTTTACTTAGTTTTTTTTATTTTGTTAACATAGCATCAGCTATATTGCTTTTACTTTACTTTAGTCTGACCCAGTCTATCAAGTTTAATTAGTAAAAGTCATCTAATTATGCTTTATGTTTTTATTATAAATGATGCAGGTGGTCTTACCAATGGTGAGGTCGTGAACTGGCTGAAACCTCTTGTCTGTGAACTGTAGTAATAGACATGACTTTCCCACACCTGAAAAAAAACGTACACAAACAGAATTAAAGGGGATTCATTCATATGCTGACAATAAAATACTACAAGTCAGAGCCACTGCTGTTTGTAGGTTGGCAAAACACCAAGTTACAACTCTTACATTTTTAATATAAGACAACTGGAGTCAACATCATGTTCAAATGACCCAGCAGGGAGCACACCATTTCATCAGCTTTGCTCCAGTTAACTAACTATTAGCAAGCTAACTGAGCTATAAAAGGTGGCTAATTTTTATGTAGCCAAAAGGGCACTAATGAGCGTGCCTATTTTCAATGGCAATCCACACATACCTTCAGCTCTGAATGTGGCAAACTCCCACAGATACACAAACACTTACAAAAGCAACACTTTCATTGTTCATAATTCTGTTTTAGGTAATTTATTCTCAACTGAAAACCCCCCCCCAAAGCGAAACAGCGAGTTAGGAAGTCAGATGACAGGTGTTTGCAAATGCAATCATTAAATCAAAGACACATTGACTTAACTGCATTACAAACTACAGATGGAAATGGTGAGCAGATTCTCAGAGCGAGTGTGAGCTGTTATTTCCTCAACACAAATATCTAGAAGCATGACAAACACACTCAACAGGTTTGGTGCCACAGTACTTCTACAACATTTTAAAAAAGTTAGTCACTTGTCATTGAGATGTGTGTGTAAGTGTGTAGTAAAAAGAAAATTTCCTTTAGTGAAGAGCAGTTACGAAAGCAAGGAAACAAAAGAAAAAAAAATACAGCCGTAATTCCTGCCACCTTGAACCTGCCCATTGCCACCTCCAAGGCTAATATGCTACGGTGAGGAATCACTTAAGGAAGAATATCGATGTCTATTGGTGACGAGATGCATTTTGAAAGCACTGAATCAACTTTAACTCAACCTGATACCATTTTAACCCTTTTATAAAAAGACCAAGAGTGTCAGGAACATTCAAGAAAATGGAGAATGCTGGTATAGAATGATTTACTCAGCAAATATGGTAAGTAAGGCTTTGGAGTCAAAGGGTTTGGGAGTGTGTGAACATATGTGTGTGTAAGAAGAAAAACAGGAGGAGGAAGTGGGGGAGGGATGACCACAGGAGAATAAAAGAGAACGTTAAGGAGACAGTAGCTGGCAGAAACTCAAGGAGGTGCGACATGGTCTTCCTCTTCCATGGTTTCCACGGGTCACAAGTTGCTAAGCAGGGCCTGTGCGATGACGCTGTTGCTAGTAAGGGATGGAGGGATCTCGAGAAAGTTAAATAAAGGTGTAACAGTGAAGTCATTGTTACCTCCGTCAGTCAACAGACACCTGCTCATAGCCACTCTTGCACTACTAAAGCAACAAAACAGTAATAGCAATCTTTCTAATTAGCCACAATGCAATTAACATACATTTTAACATAGCAGAACTTTTCATTTCTGACAAGAGGTAACAGCTTGATGGCTGTGACACAGAGCAAAAGCAACCTGTCTACAGGAGCCTAGAATCAAAGCATGCTGTGTCTTTAAATGCAGAGCATGGCTACAATTGGAGTCATAATTAGTGACTGTGATAGGTTTCTGTGAATGTGCTTTCAAACAGTCTAGCTCTCACCAGATCTCGTCACACAGAGGAAAATTTGGACATACATGCTGGGTTGTCAGACAACAAAAGGAACATGTTGACTGGATTACTGACAGGTGGAATAATTAAATTGCGCTTTTTGAGCAAACACCAGTATGACTCAACAAATGTGATCCACTAACAAGTAAAAATATCCACCTCCCATAGTTGTGGCAAATAACAAAATCTTTAATGATGGTAAATGGTAAATGGCCTGTATTTGTATAGCGCTTTTCTAGTCCCTAAGGACCCCAAAGCGCTTTACACAACCTGTCATCCACCCATTCACACATTCACACACTGATGGGAAAGCTCTCACAAAAGCCTGAACAGTGGAGCTTTGACCTTTAGCAACATTAAAAAAAATAGGATGCATTCGACAAAATGATTCATAAACCACGGCCCTGTTCTTTAGACAAGGATACCTTGTAAAAAAGTATCCTTTTCCAGCTCACTTCAACAGTTGTCATAGTAACAGGTCCATCATAGCCAAGCACCTCACAAGTTGTCTCATACCATGGGGCAATTTCCCAGACTGAACTAGTTCTTACCTTTATTTGATACCTATTTCAAATTGTTTTTAATTACAATAAATCACAGCTAACACACTTCAACCAAAATCGATTGAAAACCAGACAGTACAAAAGACTGACATCGCTTTAGGGTTTGAAAAGTGAGGATAATGCAACATACTTTTTTTTTAATGGCCATCAGGGGTGACAACTGCAAAAGGACTTTTGGTTCCTACAGATCTTTGTGTGAAAACTGCCTTTGAACTCCATCTCTGTAAATACTTTCCTAATGGGATTATGGGTTTATGGGCTCAGTCATTCGTTTTGGGTATGAATAGCACATTTGTAAATTCTGGCCATTTTAACTGTAAAAAAGAGGGAAAAAAAACAGTGCTGGCTAAAAAGATGGTCACTGACTAACAACTTGTGACTGACAAGTCTGCTAGTATGAACCACGCTGTGGTGTGGTTTCAGACAGTCACGCACCACTCAATTTTTGTAAACCCAGCCAGTTGGTGAGGCCAGGTTGAAAACAAGAGTGTACGATTGTGTCCATTTTTACCACCAGTTAAAGTGCAGAGATCTTGGACTGTACAGAAGGAGATATTGGACGGCTTGAAGAGTAAGACGTTCTGGAGAAAACGTTGAAAAAGACAAAAACAAAAATACTGCAATCACTTCCTCTTTCAACTTCTAGTCCTATATCAGTATTGATGTTGAAGTTGACGTTTTGCTTCAGTGGTGACACCTATTGTCCACGAGAGGACTGCATGGCCTCAGTGCCAGTATAAATGGTGAGGAGGCATTGATGACGTCAGGTCTTCTGACACAACCAACACAAAACCATAACAGACATTAACAGGGCACAAATCAGCGAGTGACGTCATGATGTCTGTGTTCATGTTTTATACTGAGGATGCAGAAAGTGAGCTGATTTGTGAGCACCACAAACAATATTATAGTGAGAGCAGAGAAATGTCAAATGTAATGACTTTTCCCTTTTATTTTGCTCACAGCTTATCAATAATCACAACTGAAGTTTTCTGTGTGACTGTTCATGTAAAAACATTGGATGCTGTTGTGCTGCTGTACATGTAGTATGACTGCAGTCTTTGCTTACCCATTCCAGACAAAAACCGTTGAAACTGTTAATCCGGCAGGACAAATTGAGCATTACATCCCTTTCCACCCTCATCCTCAGGCCTCATCTGCTGAAAAATAAGTCGAGGCTCTAACACATGAAAATGTGTAAATATGCTCACTTATAGAGCAGGGCGATATGACCAAAAATATTTATCACGATATACATTTGAAAATTTGCAATAACGATATAACTGACGATATAATTGACACTAGACAAAATACTTTACAACTCCACAACTTTATTAGTGAAAAAAAACCCATCAATGTATTTTCACTTAAACAAGCAGCTGTTTTTTATGTGCATTAAAGTTATATAAAAATTTAACAGTGCAAATGCAAATTCCTTGCTGTCAGTTTAACCAAAAGGCATTTCCAGTGGAAATTGGCCGACATATCCTCAGCATAACCATGTATAATATCCACAAAACTTAAAAAGAGGTTATACACACACAATATGGTAATATTATGTTGAAGCACAGTACGTATCACTCCGCGAGGCTCCTGCCTACGATAGCCGTAATGCTCCGACAATCCATCAAGCGGTGCAGCTTCGTAGCTTAGCAAAGACATCTGACAGATTTTCGAGCACTGTGTACTACATAAAATCGTTTCAAGGTCAGTAAACACAACCAGAATTCATACATAAGGCACACGGGATTATAAGGGGCGCTGTTGATTTTCAGAAAAATCAAAGGATTGATTTTAAGTGTGCCGTATTTTCCAAAAAACACGGTAATAACGACGGCCCGCTAGCATGCGCTACCAAAAATAGTGCTTTGTTGTGTATCTGATGGACAAAAGCTAAACCAGTTCCACACCACTGAAGTTGCAGCATTTTTACAAACCAGTTCTGGTTCATCCGCTTCATTCAACGATCTGCTTTCGCTCTTCTCATTCTCCGTCGCCGGCACACTTTTTCCTCCATGTGCATATGAAAACAAAGGCACTGCGCGTTTTACCCATATTCTATTGCAATATTTCATTTTCTTATCATTGCCCAACATTATACCGGTATTACTGTGAACGGTATGATATGGCCCAGCCCTACTCACTTATTCCTGATACTGTTATTCTGGTCACTAAAAACGTCAAATGTTGATACCATTTCATCTCTAGCACTCAGAAATGTAGCAATTACATTTTATGAAGATGATGTGGGCTGAGAATTAAAGTATAACACAAGCGAAAAAATTACTATTTCGTCTGAAATGAGACAAGAAAACACTGACATTAAGCAGGCACAATACACAACCTTGTTGCACATGGTTGGTGCCGATGTGTTAGGAGTGTCCAGCAAGCCAGTGAGATGTTGCTCTGCTCATTTACAGCAGTAACTTGAAGCTTGGCTAGGTCAGCAGACTGCACCACAATCCCTGCTGAGGAATTTGACAGGAACTGTCCACGGGAACAGTTTTTTGCACATTAAGTATTACTCAAGTGCATTCAAGTGTGATCTGAAGCCGTCATCCCCATAGGCTGTCGGCAGGGGATTTCAGAAGTTGAGAACAATATAAAATAGCTGAAGTTATAGTTTTAGAGATCCTTAAAACTTAAACTTAATCAGCATTCTATTCTGAATGAAGGACCCTACATACAACAATAATTATTAAACCCCAAGTTGTGGGACTATTTGTTAGGCAGATTTCACACAGTTAATATTTACTGTTATAGGTCCCCCATTAACCCAGTTTAATCACACATGAATGCAATGTTATCCCTCAAACACTGCTGTCATCAGAAAACCACCTCAACTATGAATAACACACTTGTTAGCTCAGTTCACACTCCAGTCTGGTCAATACCGCGAAGAGGTCTTTTAAATTAGGGCTTATGGGACACCGTACTCTGTATACCGCAAAAAGATTAATGATAAAACAAGTCAAGGACAGGTAGTTTCTGTTTAAGTTATGTTTCTGCCTGTTACAGTTTTAGGTGGTTGTATGACCTAACATAGATGTTACTAATGTTTGCTTGAGCAATTTTCTTTGGTATCAAAGGTTTCATAGACCAAATATTTGAAGCAAAACACTCGGGTGATTAATAACTAATGAAAATGTGTTAGTTGCAGCCTTTCTCATGAACACATCTAAAGAGTTTTAAAAAATGACGTCATTTGTTGGGGGGTGAATTGTGGAAAGCTAATAATCATAATTATTAGACAGGAAAACTACACACAAACATTTACCACAACTCCACTGTAGGTTCCCAAGGATACCTGTAAAAAAAACTTTAGTCAAAGCAGATACACACGCAGGACTTAACAAAAGGTCCATGAATGAAGGATTTGTTCATTTTAGCCAAAGACCGGATATTATTGCATAAAAAATCCCAACGAACTATAGCTGTGCATATTGAAATCTGTCTGTGCTTTTCATAATGAAAACTGCTGTGAAACAATGAACCTCAAATTCTCTGAATGGGGTCAAACTCTAAAATTTGAAAAGCTGGAGATCTACAGGCTGTGTTCAGTAGGACAGAGCCTATTTTTGGACATTCAATCTGTACTGAAGCTATAATTTCTGTTCAGATGCAGTTTGTCTTCTGCAAGCTATATCTGAGGACAGCCTGGCCATGGGTCAGAGAGACAGTCAACACTGAATTAACTTTTTTCCTATGTCTCAGAATAGTCAATCCAATTTATCATTATTCGCCTGTGCAAGTCCCTGCTACTCCTTTAAGTCATAAAGCAAAGCATCTCCTCTCAAACACTCCACGAAGGGTTGAGAGAAAATAAGAGGAGAGAGAGGTGATGACACCTGGAATGATATACGGTAAGTTTTGACAAATGTCACATTTCAGAAAGCATCAGCAACACAGCAAGGATGCAGGCATTAGAGCAACAATGGGTAGACGCCAAATTAAAATGACACATGGACAAGTTAGATAAAGGTCAAGAAAATTAATAGCAGGCCATGAATCTACACCTAAGGTGAACAACTACCAAAACACATACTACATGCCAAAAAAGGTAGGATGCCACTGGACAAAGTGACTTGTCTCCGTGTGTTTTTCCCCCTAGAAAGTCATACACTGCAGCTGTATTTCTGTATTAATTATAGTTAATATTTTAAAGAAAAATCTCTGTGAGAAACTAGTTGAACTATTGAGTTCAACCAAAGGAAAAAAGTGTCAACTCTGAATACATGTCTGGCAGATGGGGTTAAGAGCACCAGCTGCATGAGTGTATTAGCTGGGAATCAAAGGAGCTTGCAAAGAAAAGCGTCTGGACTTCTTTAAGTTGCTTGAAGACGTTTCACCTCTCATCCGAGAAGCTTCTTCAGTTCTAAGCTCCTTTGACTACGATGACCTGGATGACTGAGAACCTTCACAGACATTAGCTGGGAATGTTTCCTCAGACTAAAATGATGTCTACGCATCACACCTTAAAACCCAACTAAAACTCACTGACTGGAAATACATCTTCCTCAGTCTTCATGTGTAGATGAATGATTACACACTGCACTAAAAGACTGCCAATCTTACTGGTACTGACCATCATACTAGGCACATGGGGAAGATGGAAGCCTTAATGATTACTTTTCACAATAAAAGCCTCACTGAACATTGATTAACCTGGAGATCGGAGGTTTTTCTGGTGTTTAAACTTGTGGATTTGCTTTGACTCAGCAAAGCAGTTACAAGGTAACAAGATGACACACCCAAGTTAAACTTGTCCAACTACTAGTCTATGACTGGTTTTAGATTTTGATAACCATCATATCTCCTTTAGGGTGAAGATAAGACCAAGATAAGATGTGTTATATTCTATAAAATTAAACATAGAAGAAACAAATAATTCCAAAATAAAATTATTAAATACAGTCATACAAAAGTGTAAAAACTGACCGCCTAATGAAAATACAAAAACCGATCACAGTCAAAAAGAGTTCTTCCAGAAGATGTCCCTTTCTCTTTCGGACACACTTTTCACATTCAAAGGCAGGCAAATCGCCCCACACTTTGTCCACAAAGTAGCCACAAGCCAAGCTGATGTTGTCTAACTAGTTAGTTAAGTAGTTAGGTGGTGGCAAAAATCAGCAAGTTCTACTCATACCAGTGATTCAGCCACTTAATTACATGCCTTGCAGACCTATGCACTGGGCTTTTTGTTGTTTTTTGCCTAAGCTATAGCCTGGTATTAACATTGTTTACAGATAAAATATAGCTCTAGAAATTTTCAATTTTAGCAAGGGAATAAAGAACCAGACAAATATTTCATACTGTTATACCTGTTCAGCTAACATCTATTGACTTATGTTCACTAATAAAGGTGGGCTAAATCATTTATTTCTGTATTGAATAAATATGATTGGGTGCCATCCTGCTGGTATGCTGGTAAGCAAGAGATAAACTCCCCACTGTCTCCTTCCCCTCGCTCCCTGCATGTAGAGCAACTCGTAAGCAGCTTCGCTGTTCCCAGTCACTGCTACATAATTAGCAATAAGCATTGTAGCTTATGAACAGTGCTACATACATTGTTTGCAAGATTAAATCCCTTCTCCCCAACCCACCTTAGTTTAAGATGATCTGATCAGTCTGACTTGCATCATAGTATGATTACAACATTGCAGGCTAGTTTCTTACTTAAAATGACCTGTCTCTTATACATAAGTGTAACTGCTGACCTTTCTGTTGACAGAAATCACATGACCTAGTATAAGTAAACATCATGACTCCTGCACCTTTGAGTCTCATCATTGACAATGCTGGAAAATATATTTTACCCAAGCAATCGCTGGATAGCTTTTTACTTCTGAGAATCACTCTTGATGTATCTCTCAGCCCCAGATGAATTGAGCCAGACAGAACAGTCAGATATATTGGGATTATGTAACGTTGTATTAAAATGACATATTACATGCAGAAAATTATGTTTTTACAATTATTTACTGTTGTATACAGTTACTACTACTCTGCCCCTAAACCTATTTAGAAGCCTTTCTACTGATCACAACAACAACAACAAATCAGTGAGCCAATTAGATTTTCAGCTGGCAGACTAATGTTAGGTTTCTTTCCAGGGATTCCTGAAAGTGATCCCAAACACCCCACACTAAATTTGTAATGTCATATGATGAGAAGATGATAGCTATGGAACATTTGGCCCAGCAGCTTTTTTGACACTAATATTAATTACATGTTATGTCCTGGACACCAGATATTTTAGTTAAAAAATAAATACAATTTCCCCCTGGAAATATGCTTGAAAAACAAAACGAGGCTAGCACTGCAATGCCCGCGTGTGTGCTTAAAAAAGCCTCTTGAGGTAAAAGTAAGTGGCGCACAGATGGAGTATTTCTGGTGTAGACATCTGTGTAATCAAGCTGGGACCTTTTCAACATTCACTACTGAAGATAAACAACATACTTGTACGAAATCATAACAGCAGCAGGCAGAACGTGACCCTGCTTGGCAATAACAGTGTCGTAAACATAAAACCCACCACAGTGTACATCATCTAAGACAAAACTACATATCCGCACAATGGGAGTCTTTCCCCAATATCTATTTACTCTGAAAATTTTCTAGCTGCCTCTTGCTATCGCTGGCAGTTTATCTTACTAAAGCTCTCGTTGTACCTCACAGTTGTAAGACCTGCCTGCTTTTCTAAAACTGGTGCTATAACAGTATAATATAGAAATGTACCTGCAACTACACAGCGGTACCCCTCATCAGTACAGCCTGCTAAAAGTAAACAGATGACAACACCGCCGGCTAATTGAGCGGTTTCCAGCACAAGATATACAAACCTACATTTTGGTAAATGAAGCGCAAAACATGGAACCATGCAACGACTCCAAATCGCATGGATATATGTAGCCAGAAATTAGATCTGCTCTACGCCATTTCAGGGAATATTAGAGGTGCAGCTTGGCGTCTTGGCCTTCTCTGACAAGAAGCTAAGCTAATGTTTAGTAATTACAAGACATGAACAACAACAGAAATTGGTAGTGTGGTTGTCTGTCGTATGTAGCTGCAGTGAGTGAAGCATTATTTGGATGTCGTGACAGTCGCTTGCTAAATATTTGGTGGAAAAGCTAAAGCTACTTAGCTGGGCTGGCAAGCTGTGGCTAACACCCCCACCCTCGACGCAAAGGGACAAAAGGCCCAAACATTTATCAGCCGCTATCAACCTTGACACAAGCTACTCCAAGGCAGCTTGTGTAAAGATTCCTCTGTAGATTTTTAACACTGCCAAGGGTCGCTTATTGTTATCTAAATATGTTAATAGAGAAGGATTGGAGCTGTCATCCCACCCCTTCTGTCTCTGCTTTTACCACGTCATTGAACTATCCAACACTGCGGAAATACGCCGCTAGCTAGCGGCTAAGAGCTAGGTAAATGCTAACTGGCAGTCTAACTGGCACTTGTTGTAACTTACCCGTGTCTCCGATGATGATGTATTTGAAGAGGTACGCATACGCCATGACCCCTGGTTTGTGCAGTTAGCTGTCTAGCCCGTTACACCTTCGTAAAATCGAACGTTACCGTGTGAAGAAAGTGGCTGACAGACTGTTAGCCCGTTTCTCTCTGTCCGTGCTGAGGAAGGAACAATAAACAGCCAGAGCCTCGGCTCGACGTCACACGGTCCGCCCTCGCCACGCTACACAATGAGGTCTTCAGGGTCTGCTCGGAAATTTACGATGCATTTCACTACTTCCACTCTTAGTGGAAATGATGGGGGGGGAATCACCTTTCTTTTAAAAAAGTCAAACAAATTTTTCAGGAGGTATTAGAATCACTTCACTTTGTTATTAAATGAATAAAAAATGAAATAAAAAGGAGCAGAGATCACTGCTGCCACCTTCACAACATATAAAACAAATTCAAGGATAAACAATGTAAATGAAACCACACCATGAAGCGGTATGCATAATACCATAAACAGTACCACATAGCAATGGCGATTCTAGGCTCAAACCTTTAGGGGGGCTCAGCTCCCAATCATGTCCTGCATGCAGTGCAGTGTAATTAGTATTAATGGAATATGGTGTTTGCAACAAATATAATAAACCCCTTTTACAGTTGCAAACCTCTATTCGATTGGATAAACATTACAATTTTACCTTCAAAAGCAGCCTAATAGTTGGATGATCAATTGTAGTGTCAAAGAATAATTCAGAGTAGTGATGGGATTTCCGGCTCTTTTTAGAGAACCGGCTCTTTCGGCTCGGCTCACTAAAAAGAGCCGGCTCTTTTGGCTCCGAACCGGATCTTCAGGTTGTTTTGTTGCTTTAATTAATTTATTATTAACAATAATATAAAATTATGCACAAAAGGAATGTAAAAAATGTAAAAAAAAAAAGTGGTTTTATTTATATATGTTTATATATAAATATTTACGGTGGACCCTAGAGACAAAGCACGTACAAACTCCAAAAAGCACGTACAAACTCCAAAACACAGCTACCTAGATCACTTAAATTACACAATTGAAAGCATACTTGTGTGGTTTGTGTATTTATACACAAGCACTCATATATATACAAATAATTAAAAAAGTTCATTTACCTGTTACTACCACACACCAAATCCAGTCGTTGGTACTTGCTGGCTTGTGTAGCCACTAGGTAACAAAAGCTCAACACTGTGCCTAGAATTCTGGAGCACTTCTGTTGTCTTTTGTAGGTGTTTTGGAGTTTTTACGTGCTTCTGAGTTTTTACGTGTTTTGCAGTTTTTACGTATTTTGGAGTTTGTACTTGCTTCAGGGTAGTTAGCAATGCTACACACCTGTTACTCTAGTCTGTATTATGTAATGATTCAGCACTCCTTAGGTTTTGTTATACATTTTTAGACAGCGATAAGATCAGCTACACACTCCACAGAGGCCCAGAGTTACTGTTAATATAAAAAAATGTAATGCTGTCCTTTGAGATTTTAGCATTTAAGACTGAGTGTAATGGATCTAAAACTGTTTAAATCTTCAGAACCGTCTACAGTCAGGTAACATGGAAACTAAAAACAGCAGCAGAAGGTTTCAGTAGTGTAGTCTAATTTGTTCTTTTCATTTAATAATAGAGTCTATATTATATCAACAGCTACATTCACCCTGGAGAGAAACTAGTGAGGCAGACCATGAGGACTAAGCTGGGTTTCTGGGTCCAGAGGTTTGGAGAAACGTCTTTCCTTTCTTTCATCATCACAGCTGTCCTGTGCCAGATATTCTGTTGACCCACTGAGAGAGGCTTCATTTAAGAAACACCAGGAAGACCGAAGCTCATGGCATTGATCAAGCGGGACTCATCTTCACCAGCAGCTCCCTCACAGGGAAATCGTCAGCACTCCTCTGTAGGCCCACCCCAGGAGATGGATAACCCCAGCATTTCATGAACACTGTGATGCAGACCTTTGGTTTGTGTAACGTTATAAATACTCGGATACTCTCCAGAGTCTCCGAACTTTTACATAAAGATATTATATTCAGTCCTGTAGAAAGTTATATATTTAAAAATATATTATCCTCTCTGGTTACTCTGGTGTGAATAACTCTGAATCACTGTTACGTCCCCCCCGAAGGGGTCTAGGCATGCGAGTGAGGGGACCAGTAACAAATGAGTCCAGAACAGAATGAAAGGAAAACAGACAGGTGTTCTTAGTAAATAACAGTCTTTATTGTAGATAATCATAACATAAGGAGCCGGCAACGCCGTATTACCAATAACATGCCGAAAAAGGGAAAAAAGGTTGCAACAACAAAGAACGCAACAACCAAACAAAAACTCCACACCACGAGGAGGCACTTCCAGGGGCCCACAAGCTCACCCTGTCACTAACAGCAGCTGGCTTTACTGCTGCCAAGGCCCACAAGCCCACACTACTCACGCAAAGCAGCTGTTTCCACAACTCCACAACTCCACACTTCAGGCAGGCTACCTACACACCAAGCAGAGACACCCCACCCTGCTCACAGCTCATCCCCAGCTTATATGACCTCAGAGAGGTGATTGCTGACTGGGCCCAGGTGGTAAGCGAGCCCAATGAGCAGCAGCTGTGTCCTGGGGAGAGAGAGAGCAAGAGAGAGACAGAGGGGTGGAGCAAAAGAGGAGGAGGCGGAGTAAAACACCACGCCCACACAAGGGCAGTATCAGGAGGCCCAGCTAGGGCCGTAACACCCCCTCCCATAAATACAAACCAGTGGTTTGTCACAGAACGTCCTACCCAGCTTTTAAACATATCACCTACCATGCACCATAATAACGATTAGGCATACCCTGCCGAATCTGCCAAGACCTTTTTGATGGGTTGAAATCCCTGCACGGGGTTGGCTCCAGTCCCTCAACATAGTGTCCCAAATGACAGCCAAATGTTTTTTGAGCCATCACATATGGAGAACCCATCAGGCAGCTAGAAGGCCTTACAGCAACACTTCTGACGCTTCTTCGCTAGGTCATGGCAAAAGGCATGCTGGTTAGCCAGAGGTGCAGGTTGAAATGGTTGTGTCACACACAATCTATCAGACTGTAGGTCATCTGGACCCGAGAGACCGTCATCAGGTGGCAGATTACAATTAGTTGATCTCTGACAGTGACCAAATGACACCACTGAGCAATTATGCTCCAACTGTTGCCTAGGACTGGCAACTTTGTCGGTTTGTGAACCACAGTTCACTCTTTTGAAAGCAGATCGATTTTGCTTTGAGTTTGCTTTCAAACAGTGAGCAACCAGGTGGCCAGGTTTGTGGCAGAAGAAACAGAGCTTTGTTTTAGCTCTTGAAACCACGCCTGTATCGGCTTTGTTAGCTGGCACACTCCTAACTCTCAAGACTGACTGTTTCTGTTTGTAGGCTCCACAATTTGCTATTAAATGGCCAGACTTGAAACAGAAAAAACACTTTCGTTTTGCCTTGGAATGGGACACAAGTACTTCACCCTTTGGGTACTGTGTAGCTGGCACATCACTAACCTTCACTAGGTCATCGCGTCGGTCGTGCTTAATGACACTGGTTTTATGGATGAGGGCAAACTCATCAGCGAGTGTTGCAGCATGCTGTAATGAGGAAACCTTCTGTTCACTGAGGTATACTGCAATCTGCTCGGAGATGCAGTTCTTAAATTCCTCCACCAGCATTAATTCACGCATCGACGCCAGGTCAGTAGCTTCGCTGGACACACACCACCGATCAAAAAGCACACTTTTCTTCCTTGCAAAATCTCGGTAGGATTGACCCTGCACCTTTTCCAGCCCCCGAAATCGCTGCCTATAAGCTTCTGGGACTAGCTCATAAGCTAGCAGGATGGCACTTTTCAGCTTGTCATAATTCAGACTGTCCTGAGCTGACAGTGAGGAACAAACTTTTTGGGCCTTATCCACCAGCTTACATTGGAGCAAAATGGCCCACGAATCCCGTGGCCAGTGCAAGGCCGTGGCTATTCGTTCAAACGACTCGAAGTAGCTGTCGACCTCAGTGTCACGGAACATCGGAACCAGACGACTGTTTTTCCCTACGTCAAACGAGGTGTCGACCTGACGAATGGAGGCAGTCGGAGGAAGGGAAACCTGCCGGAGTTCCAGCTGTCGCAACCTCACAGCTGTCTCTGCCTCCACCTTCCTCAACTCGACCTCCCTGGCTCTAGCAAGCTCTGCGTCTAAATGCCTAAGCTCCAGCTCTTTCTTTAGCTGGAACTCCCTCTCACGATCCTCCTTTTTTAACTGGAGACGAGCCAGGCGTACACGGAGCTTAGCATCCAGCTTCGAGCCTTCACTTGATTCAATGGAGAGGGGTTCGAAGCGAGGCACTGTCATGGGTTTGTCCTCAGGCAGCCCCTGATCAACAGGTGTCGACACCAATGGACCTACAGCTTGAGCTGGCGCCTGCGGAACGGGCTGAGACGCTGCACCACGCTCACCCTTAAACACTGCAATATCAAAGGTAGCCATTGACTCTAAAACAAAAACTACCTGAGGCTAACAATAACAACAAAGAAGCACCACCTCCAATACACAAATGAAAAACAGGCGGGAAATGTGTGGCCACAGGTTAACCAATAAATAAAAATACCTCCGACCCTCTCCCCAGACCTGCCTACTAAAAACTTAGCCTAGTTAGCTTCTGGAGTGTACCAGGCTCGAGGCAACTTTAAAGGCTAAGCATCAAGTGCACAAAGGACCGACAAGCCTACCCCCGACAGGGAACTAATCCCCACCCGGGATTACTCCGAAAATAACAAAGGAAAAATAAAAAATGAGTGCCCGAAGGAGGAGCTTACGCTCAGCTAGACACTCCCCTTTGCTAACTGGAGAGAGAGCGCAGCAGATACAATACAACTAAACAAGCCACCGGCAAACGACTCACTAACACTCAATTGCTGTTCCTTCCATTCATATCCCGGATGAGCCCCCACATTGTTACGTCCCCCCCGAAGGGGTCTAGGCATGCGAGTGAGGGGACCAGTAACAAATGAGTCCAGAACAGAATGAAAGGAAAACAGACAGGTGTTCTTAGTAAATAACAGTCTTTATTGTAGATAATCATAACATAAGGAGCCGGCAACGCCGTATTACCAATAACATGCCGAAAAAGGGAAAAAAGGTTGCAACAACAAAGAACGCAACAACCAAACAAAAACTCCACACCACGAGGAGGCACTTCCAGGGGCCCACAAGCTCACCCTGTCACTAACAGCAGCTGGCTTTACTGCTGCCAAGGCCCACAAGCCCACACTACTCACGCAAAGCAGCTGTTTCCACAACTCCACACTTCAGGCAGGCTACCTACACACCAAGCAGAGACACCCCACCCTGCTCACAGCTCATCCCCAGCTTATATGACCTCAGAGAGGTGATTGCTGACTGGGCCCAGGTGGTAAGCGAGCCCAGTGAGCAGCAGCTGTGTCCTGGGGAGAGAGAGAGCAAGAGAGAGACAGAGGGGTGGAGCAAAAGAGGAGGAGGCGGAGTAAAACACCACGCCCACACAAGGGCAGTATCAGGAGGCCCAGCTAGGGCCGTAACAATCACTTTATGGTAAATAACACATTATCTGCAAAAAACTGAAAGAATTCCAGGTGACAAGTTTATAGTTAAACATACAAGTGACCCTGGGTGGGTCCGGGATGGGCGTGAGGTTCTGGGGGCGCTCCGTCTCTGGGCTGGGGCCCGGGCCGGGCCTCGGGGGCTTGGGTCCTGGTTGGTGTGTTGCCGGGGTTGTGGGCGGGTGGGTGCATGGGGGCCCAGCCCTGGAGCAGGGTGCCGCCGGTGTATCGAGCCACCTGGGGGGCTCTTCAACTGGTGGGGAAGATTGTCACATCTCGCAGGAGCTTTCCTCTCCTCAGGGGCTCTCTCTGCAGGAGGGGGAGACACAGGAGAGGTGGAGGAAGATCTCAGCCTGGGTGTTTATTGTCTTATGTAGTCTGGAAGATGAGTGGATGGTGGGGTGGGTGCAGTTTTCTCTGTGGTGGGGTTGGGTGGACTGTCCCGGGCTCTGTGGGGCCGGGAGGCGCTGCTGCGCTGGGCCCCGGTCTGGATGGGCCTGGGCCCCCTTTCCCTGGCGGGTCGCGGAGTATGGGGGTGCCTACTGGGGTCAGCGGGGGAGCTGGCCCCAGGGAGGGGTCACTTGCCCCTCCCTTCCTTCCCTTCCCATGTCCAGCTGCCTCCCTCTTCCCGCTCCACCACAACCACCCACACATGCAGGACCTTGGAGTAGGGGTATGTCACCAGGGTGCAGAGGAGGCTACCCCCCCACCCGTCCCCTTCTGGCTGCCTCTGCCTCAATTTTATCCCACAACTTAGACATTCACATTACTCACACTCTCATTACACATACATATAGGATCTTGGGGGTGGGCACGATACACGGAATCCAAATTACCATCAGGGTGTACACCTCACCCCTGGCATCGTTGCCCACCTCTCAATGTTAAATACACGTAGACATTGAGGGCTAGCAGGAGGGACCATGCGCTTACCTGCTGCTCTCTGGCAGGTAGCTCCATGCCCTCCTGGGTTTTAAATGCACCTTAGAACACACATGCATCAACACTACAATGAGCAGGCGGAGGGAGGTTTGGAGTCTTCTCTCACCCCCATTCTCTGCGACCTGCTGGAGCGGGGGGGCTAGGAGGAGGAGTTGGCCGTCCGACTGCGGTCTGGAGTGTGGGGCCTCCCTGCTGCTGCGGAGTCGGGGCGGTCTGCCTCCCCCCACCGCAGGGAAAAGGGTAACACCATCTGGGTCTGGGTGCAGTTCCCCCCTCCAGGGGCAAGGGTACCTAGACCCGGTTTGTAGAGTACGCTTGGGGAGTGTGATCGTGTGTACAGCGTCTCTTTATGTCTGTCTCCACGTTGGTTGAGTGTGGAGTAAGTGCATATGAGAGCATGAGGGTGGGAATGGATGTTTGTGTCTGTGTGTGCCTGTATGTCTGTGTCTATATGTCAGGTTGGGTGTCAGGCGCCACCTCTCTGGGGACATCTTAGGCCCTCCAAGGTTTGGAGGCCTATCTCCCCCTACCACCACTTCCCCTGCCAGTGGCGGACTCCCTCAGACATCGGTGCGTTGGTGGTTCTTTGTGTCCGGGGATGGGCGTCCGGGTACACACCGGCTCACTCCTTGGCGGCCGCTTATCGGGGCCTGGAGCCTGGGGCTCGCTCGGGCCACTTCGGAGGTGGGGTGCCCCCGGCCTCTCGGCCTGGGGCTCGGTCACTCAGGCACGGCTGGCTGCCGGCGGAGCTCACGGGCGCGTCACTGCAACTCCCCCTGGCTTCTGCTCCGCGGCTGCTGAGTGAGCCCTCATCTGGGACTCTCCTCAGCTCTTTCTGGGACAGTGGCGTGGCTGCCCCTCTGTTGGTCTTCCTTGGTCTCTTGTGTTCTGGGGGCCTCTGGATGTCTGGAGTTTTGATCTCCTCCATACCTGCTTCATGCCCTGGAGGACGGGGCTGCGGCCCCCCCACACCCTCTAGCAGATCATTACATGAAGGAACCTTTTGAAAAAACAAGCGCGTCCATGCTCACAGGTGTACACACAGGTGATCACACCCACAAACTACACCCTTTTTGGCTCCTACCTCAAAGCACACTGTGTTCTGTTGATCTTATGTGCTGCACAATAATGTTTAATATTTAGTATTTACTGTCATATTCCCATATATCATTGTGATGTTGTTTATTCTATTACTCTTGTTCTCTTCTGCTTGTTTTCTTTTTTCTTTCTCAGCAGGTGATCCAGGTGATTGATATATGCATTTTTTTTTCCTGCTCATTCTGTTGGTTTTTGTCTTTTGCCCTTCTCCCCCGTCCCTCTTCTCAGCTGTTTCTCTTTCCCTCTTTCTTTCTCCCCTTCTTTCCCCCAGTCAAGTCTGTCCCGTATTCAGTAAGTAAAAATAAAATAAACAATAAAAGGTGAATCAAATGGACCATTACGGCAAGGCTGGGATGGTCAATTTGGTAAAGTAAATCCGTTGGGCATCTTTCTTTGCCTTTAGACAACAATTCTGATGGCAAAAGAGCCAAACGGGACAGGCAAAAGAAAAAAAAAAACCCCCAAAAAAAACATACAAGTGACGACCTTTGACCTTCATCAGGTTTTATTTAATCGTGTCAGAGAAACTCAAACGTGCTCTTCATGCAGCTGAGTACATAAAGTGTTTAAAATGGAAGCTGTGCAGGTCTGAGATCAGCAGCTCTCTGAAACACCAAACAGGTCCTGTTAATGCTGATATACGGTGACACAGGGTGACACATGGGTGATTAATCCTTTTGACTTTTTGTCTTTAAATTTATCAATAAAACAGCTGCAGCTTTCACTACAGCACATGTGGTACTTTAACTTTTGCACTGTTTTCATCAGTTAATTTTGCAGTTAACATGTGAACATGTTGGATGATCTGTCTGCTGTCATTGGGTGGTGCTGAGGTCTGAATCTAAGGGCAGCTCCTGTAATCACAAAGAGAACAGAATCATCACAAACTGAATTATAAAGTTTATCTCTTAAATCTGAAATAAAGCTGATCCTTCTGTCCTCACACACTCAGGATCTTTAGCTCTTCTCTTACATTTTTTTCAGTTCTACAGTTTAATCCACAGTTACAGATTAATGAGGAGTTACTGAGGTACAAGCTTAAAAAAAATTTAAAAAATGGTGTTACTGTCTTTACACATGTGGAGACTGAAAACATGCTGTTGTTTGCACATATTTAATAATCAGCTCTGCACAGGAGCTGAAGCAGAGTGCAGCCTGTTGCTTTTACAGTATAACACTTGTAATGAAAATACAGTAACAGTAATTAGTGACTGAGCAGCCCGGGACGTTTCTCTTGATTTCTTTAGTCAGGGTAAATTCATTCACCTGCACGGGTTAGCTAAACGAACTTTACAAAACAAGTTTCCCCGACAGCCGAGTGCTCATCTTAGCTAGCTAGGTCCTGAGACCTACCTAAGGACGGTAGTTACGGATTAGCTTACAAACACGTTTAACTTACCGAAAAAGTGCAGCGGGGCCTCGGGTCCTTATGTCGGGTAGTCCAGTTTACTGAAAAACACCTCAGGCTGTCAGGTTAAAACAATCAGGCGTGTTTTCGTAACGTAAACGCTGGCAGTCCTCTCAGAGCCTAAGCTCTATCTGCTATGGACTACTTGCACTAGGGCATGTGACGTATTTCTGTTTCCAAATAGTACCGCTTGGGCGTTTCCGGTATGTTTGTTTATCTGTCGGTAGCTATGCTAATGTCCCTTCAGAATGAGTATAAAAAGGAAAGTATTTAAAACAGAACATTTTCAAAAACAGGAGAAGAAATACTCCGAGCATTGCTGTGTCTTATTTTGTTCGGCTTCAGCCAAATTTAACGGCATACTAAGTTTTCATGGCTTTCCGACCTATTCCGACTACCGCGGTAAAGTGAGCCGTCATTTGTGAGCCGCGGTCAAGCCAGCCTCCTCCTATCCGCCGCATAAATTTCCTTGAGCTTTTACACCAGTCTTTACGGTAGCGCCTTTTCGCTTTATATCCTGATTGAAAGCCTAAACTCGCGCACACATGCACGCGCGTGAACAGTCACATGCACGCGCGCACACAAATTACAATGGAACAGCCCAATACAGCCATCGTGACAGTCTGGTTGCATATTCAAAAATTCATTAAAAATCATTCTTAAAAGTTGATGCCAAGCTTTCAACACAATCCTCTTCTCGGACACCTACTTTACCTCTGGGCCAGTTTTTACCCAGATTTACTGTAATATTACTCAGAAATCACAGTAAACTCATATTCAGTGCAATACAGTCAATGCACTACAATTATGTTTATTTCAAAAATTCATTAAAAGTCATCCTGAATAGTTGATGTCCAACTTTCAACACATCCCTCCTCTGGGACACCTACTGTACCTGTGTGCCAAGTTTCATCCAGATTTACTGTAGAATTCCTCAGAAATTAATGGAAACATTTATTCAATCTAATACAGCCAATACACTACAATTGTGTCAATTTTCAAAAATTCATTAAAAATCATCCTGAGTAGTTGATGTCCAACTTTCAACACATCCCTCCTCTGGGACACCTACTGTACCTGTGTGCCAAGTTTCATCCAGATTTACTGTAGAATTCCTCAGAAATTAATGGAAACATTTATTCAATCTAATACAGCCAATACACTACAATTGTGTCAATTTTCAAAAATTCATTAAAAATCATCCTGAGTAGTTGATGTCCAACTTTCAACACATCCCTCCTCTAGGACACCTACTGTACCTGTGTGCCAAGTTTCATCCAGATTTACTGTAGAATTCCTCAGAAATTAATGGAAACATTTATTCAATCTAATACAGCCAATACACTACAATTGTGTCAATTTTCAAAAATTCATTAAAAATCATCCTGAGTAGTTGATGTCCAACTTTCAACACATCCCTCCTCTAGGACACCTACTGTACCTGTGTGCCAAGTTTCATCCAGATTTACTGTAGAATTCCTCAGAAATTAAAGGGTACTTGTATTCAATTCAATACAGTCAATACAATAGAATTATGTCAATTTTCAGAAATTCATTAAAAATCATCCTGAGTAGTTGATGTCCAACTTTCAACACATCCCCCCTCTGGGACACCTACTGTACCTGTGTGCCAAGTTTCATCCAGATTTACTGTAGAATTCCTCAGAAATTAAAGGGTACTTGTATTCAATTCAATACAGTCAATACAATAGAATTATGTCAATTTTCAGAAATTCATTAAAAGTCATCCTGAGTAGTTGATGTCCAACTTTCAACACATCCCCCCTCTGGGACACCTACTGTACCTGTGTGCCAAGTTTCATCCAGATTTACTGTAGAATTCCTCAGAAATTAATGGAAACATTTATTCAATCTAATACAGTCATTACAATAGAATTATGTCAATTTTCAGAAATTCATTAAAAATCATCCTGAGTAGTTGATGTCCAACTTTCAACAGATTCCTTCTCTAGGACACCTACTGTACCTGTGTACCAAGTTTCAGCCAGATTTACTGTAGAATTCCTCAGAAATTAAAGGAAACTTATATTCAATGCAATACAGCCAATACACTACAATTATGTCAATTTTCAAAAATTCATTAAAAATCATCCTGAGTAGTTGATGTACAACTTTCAACAGATTCTTTCTCTGGGACACCTACTGTACCTGTGTGCCAAGTTTCAGCCAGATTTACTGTAGAATTCCTCAGAAATTAAAGGAAACTTATATTCAATTCAATACAGTCAATACAATAGAATTATGTCAATTTTCAAAAATTCATTAAAAATCATCCTGAGTAGTTGATGTCCAACTTTCAACAGATTCCTTCTCTGGGACACCTACTGTACCTGTGTGCCAGGTTTCATCCAGATTTACTGTAGAATTCCTCAGAAATTAAAGGGTACTTGTATTCAATGCAATACAGTCAATACAATAGAATTATGTCAATTTTCAGAAATTCATTAAAAATCATCCTGAGTAGTTGATGTCCAACTTTCAACACATCCCCCCTCTGGGACACCTACTGTACCTGTGTGCCAAGTTTCATCCAGATTTACTGTAGAATTCCTCAGAAATTAAAGGACATTTATATGCAATTCAATACAGCCAATACACTACAATTATGGAAATTTCAAAAATTCATTAAAAATCATCCATAATAGTTGAGGTCCAACTTTCAACACTTTCTTACTCTGGGCGTCCTACCGTACCTCTGGGCCAAGTTACATCTCAATTCACTGTAATATTTATCAAAAATTGAAAGAACAATTATATGTCAATGCTGGATGTGTGTCCTTTCAAAGTGACACTAAATAACAGAACTCAGGCACATCAGGGAATAATCCAAAAGGCGGATTTATTAAACAAAAACAACATACAAAATATCTCTAACCCATACTACATAACCTAAAAAGAAACAAAGGGACACTTAGAAGCACAAGGAAACAATACTGAAAGGGCAAGAGACACAGTCCAAACATAATCCACAACTAAAATGCCAAAAGAACAAGTCATCCCACATAGCAGACGGGTCTTGCCTGGATCTGGTGTCAAGCTGGCACTGCTGGCTGACTTCTGGCATGGTAAGATGGCACTGTTTATGTGATGGCATGCCACATTTGGCCTGATTGGGTGAATGTGACATGTTGTATAGAGCACTTTGAGTAATATGGGTGAGTAAAAAAGTGCTGTATAAGAATCAGTCCATTCACTGTCTGAACAGAGTTTCGTCATGTTACTTTTGCACTATTATGTTCCAGCACATGTTGTTATTACATGGCTTACATGGCTAAGGTACACACAGGCTGACATCTGGGGCCAGAGCTGAAACTGTTCTGGGCCAGCACAGGGCCAGCAGTGTGTCTGCAACTGGCCTTGTGCTGGCTCATGTGTGGGCCACCTCTGGTAAACCAGATCTGGGCCACCATAGGGCCATCAGTCTTTGCGGTACGCAGGCCATGTGTAAGCACATTGTGTGGGACAGATCCAGGCCATACCAATTTTGCTATGTGGGAGGAATTATGTAAAAATAGAAACATCATAAAAATGAAAATGAACATAAAGTAAAATGTACTGAAAAGAACATCAGTATGGCCATCATTATTTGCTTGGAAAGTCTAAAGTTCCATGGCTTTGAACAGCCAGAGAACGCAATGCCCAGCTTAGAATGACTAAAAGTAACTTCTTTTAACATTCTGTCATTCTGCTTCTATTTTAAAAAATCCACTAAAAATAGTCATTTGAAAAAAAATATTCACCACTTTTCATCAGTTTGGGTTCCTCTGTTTATAGCAATTTTTAGAAAAGAACCCAATACCTTTGTCACTATACAGTTGTACAGTGAGATACAGAGCATCTCCTACTCATTGCAAACATGCTGGGAAGGTGGCTCTATCCGCCTTAGTGCAGCTGCTGTACCATACTGTGATGCAGTAAGTTAGTAGGCTCTCAATGGGCGAGTGGTGGAAGGGTGAGCTGTAGTCCACAAAGAGCATTCTGGCGTAGCTCTGCCGCTGTTCTAGGTGACTCAGCACCGAGTGGAGGGTGATGGCATCTTCTGTGAATCTGTTTGCACGGTATGCAAACTGGTGGGGGTCGAATTCTGGGGGGAGGTAATCCTTGGTGTGCTGAAGGACTAGTCTCTCAAAGCATTTCATGATTACCGGTGTGAGGGCCACAGGGCAATAATAGTTCAGGCTGGTGATGGGAGACTTCTTTGGTACTGGGATAATTGTGGCTGATTTTAGACAGGATGGGATGGCTGCTTCATCCAGTGAGAGGTTGAAGATTCTGGTGAAGATGAGGGTGAGCTGGTGGGCACATGGTCTTAGCACTTTACCACGTATTCCGTCTGGACGCCTTCCTGGGGTTCACTGCTAGGAACACTCATCTGACATCGTGCTCCGTTACAGTGAATGGAGCGGTGCAGGAACCAGGTGAGGATGAGGATGGGAGCAGGGCTGAGGCAGATGAATGCTGCTGTTGTGGTGTTTCAAAGCAGGCAAAGAAGCTGTTTATGTCCTCTGCTAGCTGCACACTCAGGTTTTCTGTTTTCACAGTTCTGCCTCTGTGGTTTATGATGTCTATTATTCCATGCCATGTGTTGTTGCTGGACAGGTGGGACCCCTTTTCAGGTCAGCTCGAGCAGACCTGTACAGAGCTCTGTCAACAGACCTACAGGGAGTGCAGAATTATTAGGCAAGTTGTATTTTTGAGGAATCATTTTATTATTGAACAACAACCATGTTCTCAATGAACCCAAAAAACTCATTAATATCAAAGCTGAATGTTTTTGGAAGTAGTTTTTAGTTTGTTTTTAGTTTTAGTTATTTTAGGGGGATATCTGTGTGTGCAGGTGACTATTACTGTGCATAATTATTAGGCAACTTAACAAAAAACAAATATATACCCATTTCAATTATTTATTTTTACCAGTGAAACCAATATAACATCTCCACATTCACAAATATACATCTCAGAATCAGAATCAGAATCAGAATCGTGTTTATTGGCCAAGTATATGTGCAGACACATACAGGGAATTTGGTTCCGGTAGATGGTGGCTCTCAAGCACAGCAATGTAAATCTCACACTCACACACACACACACACACACACACACACACACACACACACACACACACACACACACACACACACACAAGTGTCTATATATACACATTACACATACATACACAAAGCTATGTAAACCAACTATAAATAACGAATCTAAACTTATATACATAAAATACAGAAATGAATGAGGTGGAATGAATACTACAAAATGTACATAAGGTGCAGTTGCAGTCTGGCAGTGGGAGCAGTGTGACAGGTCAACTGTTAAGAAGGGAGATGGCGAGGGGAAAGAAACTGTTCCTGTGTCGGGTGGTCCTGGTCTGCAGGCTTCTGTACCGTCTGCCAGAGGGCAGCAGATCAAAAAGTCTGTGTGCAGGGTGTGAGGGGTCTGCGATGATTTTCCCTGCCCGTTTCCTGGTTCTTGAGAGGTACAGATCCTGGATGGAGGGCAGGGGGGCGCTGATGATCCTTTCTGCTGCCCGTACAGTCCGCTGCAGTCTGCTCCTGTCCTGTTTAGTGGCTGCTCCATACCAGACTGTGATGGAGGAGCACAGGACAGACTCAATGACCGCAGTGTAGAACTGGATCAGCAGCTCCTGTGGAAGACTGTACTTCCCCAGTTGTCTCAGGAAGTACATCCTCTGCTGGGTCTTTTTGAGGATGGAGTTGATGTTGGTCTCCCACTTCAGGTCCTGGGAGATGGTTGTACCCAGGAACTTGAAGGTCTTCACAGTCGACACAGGGCTGTCTGATATGGTGAGGGGGAGCAGAGTTGAGGGATGTCTCCTGAAGTCCACTGTCATCTCTACAGTCTTAAGAGTGTTCAGCTCCAGATTGTGCTGACTGCACCAGAGTACCAGCCGCTCAACTTCCTGCCGGTATGCAGACTCATCACCATCTTGAATGAGGCCAATGACAGTGGTGTCATCTGCAAACTTTAGGAGTTTGACAGCAGAGTTATTGGAGGTGCAGTCGTTAGTGTAGAGGGAGAACAGTAGTGGTGAGAGGACACATCCTTGAGGGGCACCAATACTGAGGGACCGGGTTTCAGAGGTGATCTCCCCCAGCCTCACTTGTTGCTTTCTGTCTGTCAGGAAGCTGGTGATCCACTGACAGGTAGCTGGTGACACGCTGAGCTGGGAGAGTTTGGAGGAAAGAAGTTCAGGCACAATGGTGTTAAAAGCCGAACTAAAGTCCACAAACAGGACCCTGGCATAAGTTCCCAGGCGGTCAAGGTGTTGCAGGATGTAATGCAGCCCCATGTTCACTGCATCATCCACTGACCTGTTTGCCCGGTAGGCAAACTGCAGAGGGTCCAGCTGGTGGCCTGTAATGTCTTTCAGATGGGCTAACACCAGTTGTTCAAAGGATTTCATGACCACAGACGTCAAGGCGACAGGTCTGTAGTCATCCAGTCCTGTGATGGTGGGTTTCTTGGGAACAGGGATGATGGTGGAGCGTTTGAAGCAGGAGGGAACTTCACACCGCTCCAGGGATCTGTTGAAGATGCGAGTAAAGATGGGAGCCAGCTGTTCAGCACAGGTTTTGAGGCAGGAGGGTGAGACGCCATCTGGTCCGGGGGCTTTCCTGGGCTTCTGTTTCTGGAATAGTCGGCTCACATCCTGAGTGTGTATTCTTAGTTTCAGGGAGGAGGAAAGGGGGGTGAAAGGTGTGGTGGAGGTCGTTGAGTCTGGGTTGGAGAGGGTGGGGGTGGTCGTTGAGTCTTGATTGGGGAGGGGCAGGGTGAAGGGGGGAGAGGTGGAAGGTGTGTTGGGGGTCAATGTCTGAAGCAATGTCCCTGGGGAGGGGAGGGTGGGGCGTGGGAGTCTGTCCGTCTCAAACCTGCAATAGAAAGTGTTTAACTCGTTGGCCAGGTCTTTGTTTGCTTCAATAGTGGGTGGGGGGCGTCTGTAGCTGGTGATTTCCTGCAGGCCCCTCCACACTGATGCAGGGTCGTTGGCTGAGAGCCGTTCTTCCAGCTTCTGGGAGTAGATCCTTTTAGCTGCTTTGATCTCCTTGGTCAGTGTGTTCCTGGCTTGCTTGTACAGGACCCTGTCACCACTTCTGTAGGCGTCCTCCTTGGCCTTGCGAAGATGTTGGAGTTTAGGAGTGAACCATGGTTTATTGTTGTTGTATGTGCAAAAGGTCTTTGTTGGCACACACACGTCTTCACAGAAACTGATGTATGATGTCACAGTGTCCGTGAGCTCATCTAGGTTCTCAGATGCAGCTTCAAAAACAGTCCAATCAGTGGAGTCAAAACAGTCCTGCAGTTCCTGCTTTGCTGCGTTAGTCCACTTCTTCACAGTTTTGACTACAGGCTTGGCACGTTTGAGTTTTTGCCTATAAACTGGAATAAGATGGACCATGCAGTGATCAGAATGTCCCAAAGCTGCCCGGGGCACAGAGCGATAGGCATCTTTTAGAGTGGTGTAGCAGTGATCCAGTATGATGTTGTCCCTGGTGGGGCAGTCTATATGCTGTCTGTATTTAGGGAGTTCGTAGTTTAGGTTTGCTCTGTTAAAATCCCCAAGAATAATTGTAAAGGAATCCGTGAATTTCCTCTCCAGGGTAGTAATCTGGTCAGCCAGCTCGCACAGTGTGTTGTTCGCGTTGGCCTGTGGAGGGATGTAAACTCCGACCAGCATGAAGGAAGAAAACTCCCGCGGTGAATAAAAAGGTTTACAGTTGATGAGAAAACTTTCCAAGTGTGGGCTGCAGTGTTTCTGTAACACTGTGACATCAGTACACCAACCTTCATTAATGTAGAAGCAGACTCCACCACCCTTTGTTTTCCCTGAGAGCTCTGTTTCGCGGTCCGCCCGGTGAAGTTGGAAGCCCGGCAGATTTAAGACAGCGTCTGGAACTCGCTCACTGAGCCAGGTTTCAGTGAAGCAGAGGGCAGCAGAGCGTGCAAAGTCCTTGTTAGTCCGGTTTAAGAGCAGTAATTCGTCGACTTTGTTTGGAAGAGAGCGGAGATTCGCGAGGTGAATGGAGGGGAGTGCCGTGCGGAATCCTCGCCGACATTCAAAAACAAAACAACAACAAATCAGCGACCAATATAGCCACCTTTCTTTGCAAGGACACTCAAAAGCCTGCCATCCATGGATTCTGTCAGTGTTTTGATCTGTTCACCATCAACATTGCGTGCAGCAGCAACCACAGCCTCCCAGACACTGTTCAGAGAGGTGTACTGTTTTCCCTCCTTGTAAATCTCACATTTGATGATGGACCACAGGTTCTCAATGGGGTTCAGATCAGGTGAACAAGGAGGCCATGTCATTAGTTTTTCTTCTTTTATACCCTTTCTTGCCAGCCACGCTGTGGAGTACTTGGACGCGTGTGATGGAGCATTGTCCTGCATGAAAATCACGTTTTTCTTGAAGGATGCAGACTTCTTCCTGTGCCACTGCTTGAAGAAGGTGTCTTCCAGAAACTGGCAGTAGGACTGGGAGTTGAGCTTGACTCCATCCTCAACCCGAAAAGGCCCCACAAGCTCATCTTTAATGATACCAGCCCAAACCAGTACTCCACCTCCACCTTGCTGGCGTCTGAGTCAGACTGGAGCTATCTGCCCTTTACCAATCCAGCCACGGGCCCATCCATCTGGCCCATCAAGACTCACTCTCATTTCATCAGTCCATAAAACCTTAGAAAAACCAGTCTTGAGATATTTCTTGGCCCAGTCTTGACGTTTCAGCTTGTGTGTCTTGTTCAGTGGTGGCCGTCTTTCAGCCTTTCTTGCACTGAACATAAGTTCCCTGCAATTTCTGAAGAATATTACAGTAAATCTGGCTGAAACTTGGCCCAGACATACAGCAGGTTTCCCGGAGGAGGGATGTGTTGAAAGTTGGACCTCAACTACTCAGGATGATTTTTAATGAATTTCTGAAAATTCCATAATTGTAGTGTATTGGCTGTATTGAATTGCATATAAATGTCCATTAATTTCTGAGTAATTTTACAGTGAATCTGGCTGAAACTTGGCACACAGGTACAGTAGGTGTCCCAGAGAAGGGATGTGTTGAAAGTTGTACATCAACTACTCAGGATGATTTTTAATGAATTTTTGAAAATTGACATAATTGTAGTGTATTGGCCGACTGCATTGAATACAAGTACCCTTTAATTTCTGAGGAATTCTACAGTAAATCTGGATGAAACTTGGCACACAGGTACAGTAGGTGTCCCAGACGAGGGATGTGTTAAAAGTTGGACATCAACTACTCAGGATGATTTTTAATGAATTTCTGAAAATTGACATAATTCTATTGTAATGACTGTATTAGATTGAATACAAGTACCCTTTAATTTCTGAGGAATTCTACAGTAAATCTGGATGAAACTTGGCACACAGGTACAGTAGGTGTCCCAGAGAAGGGATGTGTTGAAAGTTGTACATCAACTACTCAGGATGATTTTTAATGAATTTTTGAAAATTGACATAATTGTAGTGTATTGGCCGACTGCATTGAATACAAGTACCCTTTAATTTCTGAGGAATTCTACAGTAAATCTGGATGAAACTTGGCACACAGGTACAGTAGGTGTCCCAGACGAGGGATGTGTTAAAAGTTGGACATCAACTACTCAGGATGATTTTTAATGAATTTCTGAAAATTGACATAATTCTATTGTAATGACTGTATTAGATTGAATACAAGTACCCTTTAATTTCTGAGGAATTCTACAGTAAATCTGGATGAAACTTGGCACACAGGTACAGTAGGTGTCCCAGAGGGGGGATGTGTTGAAAGTTGGACATCAACTACTCAGGATGATTTTTAATGAATTTCTGAAAATTGACATAATTCTATTGTATTGACTGTATTGAATTGAATAAATGTTTCCATTAATTTCTGAGGAATTCTACAGTAAATCTGGATGAAACTTGGCACACAGGTACAGTAGGTGTCCCAGAGGAGCGATGTGTTGAAAGTTGGACATCAACTACTCAGGATGATTTTTAATGAATTTTTGAATATTGACACAATTGTAGTGTATTGGCTGTATTAGATTGAATAAATGTTTCCATTAATTTCTGAGGAATTCTACAGTAAATCTGGATGAAACTTGGCACACAGGTACAGTAGGTGTCCCAGAGGGGGGATGTGTTGAAAGTTGGACATCAACTACTCAGGATGATTTTTAATGAATTTCTGAAAATTGACATAATTCTATTGTATTGACTGTATTGAATTGAATAAATGTTTCCTTTAATTTCTGAGGAATTCTACAGTAAATCTGGATGAAACTTGGCACACAGGTACAGTAGGTGTCCCAGAGGAGCGATGTGTTGAAAGTTGTACATCAACTACTCAGGATGATTTTTAATGAATTTTTGAAAATTGACATAATTCTATTGTACTGACTGTATTAGAGTGAATTAATGTTTCCATTAATTTCTGAGGAATTCTACAGTAAATCTGGATGAAACTTGGCACACAGGTACAGTAGGTGTCCCAGAGGAGGAATCTGTTGAAAGTTGGACATCAACTACTCAGGATGATTTTTCATGAATTTCTGAAAATTGACATAATTATATTGTATTGGCTGACAGCATTGGATACAAGTACCCTTTAATTTCTGAGGAATTCTACAGTAAATCTGGACGAAACTTGGCACACAGGTACAGTAGGTGTCCCAGACGAGGGATGTGTTAAAAGTTGGACATCAACTACTCAGGATGATTTTTAATGAATTTTTGAAAATTGAGAGAATCCTATTGTATTGACTGTATTAGATTGGATACAAGTACCCTTTAATTTCTGAGGAATTCTACAGTAAATCTGGCTGAAACTTGGCACACAGGTACAGTAGGTGTCCCAGAGGGGGGATGTGTTGAAAGTTGGACATCAACTACTCAGGATGATTTTTAATGAATTTCTGACATTTCCATAATTGTATTGACTGTAATGGGCTGTTTCATTGTAATTTGTGTGCGCGCATGTGCGTGCGACTGTTCGCGCGCGTGCACGTGTGCGTTGGTATAGGCTTTCAATCGGCACATAAAGCGAAAAGGCGCTACCGTAAAGACTGGTGTAAAAGCGCAAGGAAATTTATGCGGCGGATAAGAGGCGGCTGGCTTGACTGCGGCTCACAAATGACGGCTCACTTTACCGCGGTATTCCGACTTGAGAAGACAATGGCTGGTAAACATACGCCGGGATCATTTCATGATTACCTCTCACACCAGGCTCTGCTGCAGACACTTTGCCAGTGATCAACTCATAGAGCCAACAACCCTCGATGGTCGAAGGCGGCTTATTAAAGGTGCTGTACCAACACTTTTTGAGTGGAATGGCTATAAAGTTGAACCACCGCGGCGTAGTGTTTGGGAGAGAACGGAGTGACGCCCTGAACTAGTTCGTCTTACAAGAGATCATGACTACTGCTCAGTCCCCGAGCCGTCTGCATTGGACATATCTGCATCAGCTGCAGAAGACCTGTTCAAAGACGTGGAGACTCTGAGGAAGGAAATACAGGAGTTACGTGTCCAGCGAGAATTTGGGTTACAGCGTTTTGCTGGCTCCGACACTGACATCCGATTCTATACCAGGTACACCTAAGTTCTATTCAAGCTAACTGTTTAAAATATACCAAGGTCACCATCAGTTAAATCTCGAAAGTTTTTCCAGTCTTAATGAAAACAAAATAGAAATTTACTTTTTCTCTGCTGATTGTATGTTTTATGTAGATGCTTTAGTATTTAAACGATATCCTAATGCTACAGGTAAAATACAACACCAAATACTCTTAATCAGACTATTTTATACAGCATACCATTAGCATATTTGTCACAGTTTACATTATTTTTATGTCAGTGTGTAATGTTAATTAATGATTGACACGATGTATGTCTCTCTCGTGAATAGATTTCCAAGCTATGATCATTTGATGGCATTTTGGTTTTTGATTGAGCCTTGCATCTATAAAATGATCCGGGTTTCAAGAGCCAAGTCAGCTGCCAATCGGAACGAAGAAGTGTTGACACCTGCACGCACATCAACAGTAGGTTATGGGTTTGTTGGTAGTTAGAACTAGAGGTGTAATGTTATTGTATTTATGTACAATAACATTACATAATGTACAATAGCATACATACACAGGTGTATGTATGCTAGACTCAGTATCCTACATACATACACCTGTGTACTACAGCACCTCATTGTTTACCCCATGGTACAGTATGGTATGCATAACCATTACAAAACATTTAGCCAAGAAAAGCATAATTTTACTAGTTCATAGCTTGAGGAGTAACATTTTCCCTTTTGTTTTCACCTTCCAGAGGCAGCTGCTACAGCCAATTGACGAGTTTTTTCTTTTCCTGGTTTTCCTGTCAGTTGGTTTGAAGGAGCGGGACCTGGCACACCGATTTAACATACACCAGTCCACAGTGAGCCGCATTATTGCAACATAAACAAATTTTCTTGCCACTGCACTGGGGTCTCAATGCATTTGGCTTACACGTGAAGAAGTGCAAGCTTACCTCCCTGAGGAATTCAAAGATTTCTCAGACACCCAGATGATCCTTGACTGTACAGAGCTGAGGCGTCAGACACCATCCTCACCACTTCTCCAAAGTGAAATGTACTCTTCGTACAAATCCCACTGTATGATGAAAGCCCTGGTTGGCATAGCTCCACATGGTCCAGTGACATTAATCTCTAATCTGTATGCTGGTTCGGTTAGTGACAAGGAACTATTCAAACAATCAGGCATTGCTGAGAAGTTGACTGAAGACATGGCAGTGATGGTAGATAAGGGCTTCCTAATCACTGATTGTTGTAAATGCAAAGTGTACTGCCCACCTTTTCTATCTAAGCAGAAGCAGATGCCAGCATACCAGGTTAAGGAGACGCAGGCCATAGCCAGACTCAGGGTACATGTGGAGCGAGTCATTAGGAGGATCAAACAGAACAAACTTTTTGATAGCATCATTACCATGTCACATGTTTACAATATCAACCAACTGTTTGTAGTAGCATGTATGCTGTCAAATTACCACAACACAGCATTAGTTAAAAAAATGGGTTAAGTGAGACAAGATGGATTTTTCCCAAGACACCAGTGCCAGTAACTTATGGAAAATGACCTGCAGCTGAGGCCACTACAGTTGCATTTCTTCCTTCTTAGCTGACAATACTTGATTACAGACTGGTACTTGAGTGCTGATAGTTGAGTTTAAGTTACTGATAATTCAAATTCATTGCAAATGTTGAATGTTAATACTTTTTAATTATACTACTATATTACTATTCAGATTCAACAAAATTGTTTATCAAAATTATAAAGTAAATCACTAAATCGTTTTAAAATCATAAGTGACATTGTGCTTTTGTAACATCAAAAATACCATTTGTCATTTTCTTCATTCAGTTGTGTTATTGTCTAAATGTATATCAGTATGCTAGGCATGGAGTTTTAAATACCATGTAAATAAGTTCTACACAAATTCAATGTTTTGTGTGTTTTTAAAAAATGAAATTGATGCCATTGCTTAAATAACAGTTTATTGATTTCACATAAAAGTAACAACAAAATAATTCATGAAATACATTGCAAATAAAACATCAGTTATTTTGTTCCAGCCAGCCTGAAGGATCTGTTTTCTTTGCTATGTTTTCACTGTTCATTTTTCCAAACACAGGTATCTTGGCATATATATGTAAAAAAAGAAATAGTCTGCCTTTCCTCTGGTTGCATTGTGCACATCTGTATCCATGTATATTCTTTGCACTAGGTAGTCCTCTTGTGCCCACACAACAAAGTCACACCACTACATCCCACTGATGAGCAGTTGAACAACAACTAAACTAAAAACTAAAAGGTGTAAAACAGTGGTGCATAAGTTAGAGACTGGGATGTATATGTACATGACTGAGTTAGCCGTCTTCAGAAAGTGTAATGTTGTATGTAAATTAATACCTATTGTGACACATGTATGTATGAACAAATAGCAACATGAAACCAAATTTTACAAATGTAATTACCGTACTCCAGTCTGGGTCATCCTATTTGGTACCGGCTTAGTGAAGATCATGGAGTTGATGGGTCCTGGCTTCACACCCTAACAGAAGACCCATTTACTATGGATGGTGTTGCTGTTCATATGTAAACATGGACTAATTCAAAAACTTTAACCTCATTTAAATTACCACTGTCCGTGGCTTGTGCCATTGCTGTTCAGATTCCGTGCAGCTATGCACAGGGGGGACAACCGGCACTCTGAGTTGTGAGTAGTGTGCTGTTTGGAAGAGCAGTGCCACTGTGTGATTGCACATAACAGCGCCTGCCACACAGGAGCACTGACTATGTGTCAGTATCACCGGCGATGAATCCAGAAGCTTAATCTAAGAAGAAAGAACAAAAATTTAAAAATGTAACATCTTCATGGAAGAGCTGAACAGGAACATAGTTCAGTGTTATGGTTACTGACCCCTACAGGCTTACCCTCCTGAATGCTTAGTGTTTCCTTCTCTCCCTATTAAAACAACTTAACCATCCTTGATAACTGTAATAACTTTGATTGTGTATATTTGCAGTATTAACTTGGTGTCAAATGTTTCTGATCACCCAAACACATGATTTAACTATCTGACTAGTCAAATTAGGAGTGATAAAGCAGGGAGACAAGGAAAACATTCAAGCTGATGGGCCTTTAGGAATGAACTTAACTAATGCTTAAATGAACTGAACCCCACTGAACGGGGATTAACAACTTTACACAGCTTCCTGCCTACACTTAGTCTGTGTGGTGCCTCACTCTTCCTCATTGACCTGTAGCACAGGGCTCTCACACCGACCTCCCCTGACAACCTGTCTTTATTGGACACTGAATAAAGATACAAGTACCATTAGCATTATTTCTGTATTACTCATGTCAGCACGTCTTAAACATATATACTTTACACTTAGCAAGAGTAGCATTAGGTAGTTAACTACCTCCTTAGTTAGCCAACTACCTATCGCTATTATAACAGTGTCCAACAACAAAAGTGACATTAGTTAAGAAAACCTCAACTATACTTTCGGACGACATAAAATACCGTTTAAGAAAACATGTAATATAGAGAATTGACATCAAATGAAGGACATAGCGGAGTAACGTAGTGTTTGCATTTGACGTTAGCTAGCGTTTCTTTTTCGGTTAATTTACGTTTTCTTACCTTCGTAGTTGTGTATATATGATGCAGCATATAACTTAAATCCTTTATCTAATTTGCTGGCGGGGGTAGTCGTCACTCTGCAAATCCGATGATCATCAGTGATGTTCAATTTTGGGAGCTCTTGTAGGCAGGAGTGTAGAACGTCGCCATGGTTTAACCACACCGGAAGCACTGGGGCAGGACTACATAGAACGCGGAAGTGATTGTGCAAGTAGTCCATTCCCGAACAGAGATACGCAAGTTTCTCCATAACTGCAGCTGTCAGTCAAAGCTGTTATGATGACGTTACACTCCAATTTAACATCACCGCGGTAGGAATTAGAATCAAACTTATGGGAAAGGAGACCCCTTGGACATAAATCAGCGTGGTGAGAACTATTGATAACAAAAGAAAAAATCTTTGGAAAAAAGTTTATCTTAGGAGAATTAATTTATTTTAGTCTGACCCTAGTCCCATCCGCTAACATAGAGGAGGCGGGGTTTATGACCTTTACTGCAGCCAGTCACCAGGGGGCGATAGACACGTTTTGGCTTCATTTTTGGGGTGCTGTCGCATCGACCATCTTTTATACAGTCATTGGTTTATACGTGCTTCAGAGTTCGTACCAGTTTTGAAGTTTGTATGTGTTTTGAAGTTTGTATGTGCTTTGTCTCTAGGGGCCACCGTAAATATACTTTTATTTATTCACTCCACATAAAATGTAATAAACAAATCATATAATACAAAAACAAACTATTCACAGTTCAACTTTTAACTATTTCAATTTTCAGCTTCTTCTTTTAAACAAATTTAAAGTGAAACAACACAAAACACTGCAAACCACAACACAATTAAATATAAATTAAAATATGAAAACAAAAAGAAGATGCACATTCTCTGTCATATGGGCCTGCATGAATAAACTTTCTGAATCCTTTATCATCCGCAACTGAAAATAGTTGTGGATGATTACTATACCTTTCTAATGTGACATTGTTGTCCCTGGCTCTCTTTCTCTGTCTCTCCCTCCCACTCTGTTCCTGTGCTTCTGCGAGTGCAACTACCGCCCCTCCCCCCTCTTCCCAGCGCAAAGCACAAGGCTGGCATGCGGAGTGAAGCGGAAAAAAGTGCGAGAGAGAGGGTGAGAGAAAGAAAAAAAAAAACCCCACAGCTCGAGATAAGGAGCCGGCTGGCACCGGCTCTAAGAGCCATTTCGTTCCCGACCGACACATCACTAATTCAGAGTAAGTAATCAGAGATTTCAATCTAATACAGCATTTTAGTGTGAAGCCTTTAGTTATTAAACTCAAGCCAAAGGCTGAGTCATTAAGGACGTTTCTGAATTATTTGTGGCAAAGCAGATAAGATGAGAAACATGCACAACATTATTCCAGTCTCTCAATCACACAGAGGCAGTCCACCAAATCATCAAGCACTTATAGTAGCATTAATCAGTACAGAAAACCAACCCGCCACTATAGAGTGGCAGGTTGGTTTTCTGTACACAAAGCAAACTGTAATAGAGCTGTTTTATATTAAAGCTTTTGAATCCTGTAAAATGCTACCATTCATATCAATATGCCCTGTTTAGAATTTCCATTGGCATTTTTAAGTGTGCTACTGGAAAGCATGCAAAGCATCTACGAATTACATGAAAAACTACTTTATGAAAAATAACTTTTATTTTTCCAGCTAACTTCACTATGTGCTCCCTGATCTTCCTGTTCTTCTACAACCCCTCTGTCCTCTCTCTCTCTCCATCCTCTTCACTCAGCTAGAAGCTAGAAAATGACAATAAATATAATCTCATAATAGTTATTATAGAACAGTAATAAGTATAAGAGGGGTATCCAGGGCGATTGTGGCTCAAGAGTTGGGAGTTCGCCTTGTAATCGGAAGGTTACCGGTTCGAGCCCCGGCTTGGACAGTCTCGGTCGTTGTGTCCTTGGGCAAGACACTTCACCCGTAGCCTACTGGTGGTGGTCAGAGGGCCCGGTGGCGCCAGTGTCCGGCAGCCTCGCCTCTGTCAGTGCGCCCCAGGGTGGCTGTGGCTACAATGTAGCTGCCATCACCAGTGTGTGAATGTGTGTGTGAATGGGTGGATGACTGGATATGTAAAGCGCTTTGGGGTCCTTAGGGACTAGTAAAGCGCTATATAAATACAGGCCAAATACAGGCCATATCCACAACTGACAACAGGACAGCAGACTGCTTACATGCGCAAACTCATCGTCAATTATTATTAACCTTTATTTAACCAGGAAGATCCCATTGAGATTAAAAACCTCTTTTTCACGGGAGACCTGGCCAAGATAGGCAGCAGCCAGTGTCTCACAGTTACAGAAATTACTCAAACACAGGCAGCAACAACACACATGCAACAATAAGTGAAAGAATACAAATAAAATAAAATAAAATTCAATAAAATTCAAATAAAAATAAAAAAGTCAGTTAAAATGACAATCAATCTAATTGAAACGGTTGCATGTTATGGACTTGGCCTCAAGGATCCGTAGTTTAGATTTAAAAACACTTAATGAAATGAATTCAGTCATTTTGCCTTCCTTCTGCAGTTTGTTCCAAGCCAAGGGTGCTAAATGGACAAAAGCTCTTTTACCAAGTTCAGTTCGGGCAAATGGAACAGAAAGCAACAAGTAACCATGCGGACGAAGAGAATACCGACCAGCATGTTTCATTACAAGCAGGGAACATATATAAGAAGGCAGCAACCCAAGTATCGCCTTATATATAAAACTGTATAAATGAGAGTTTCTCCAACTTACCAAAGCAGGCCATCCTACCTGAGAGTATAACTCACAGTGGTGAGTCTGAAATTTACGGTTAGTGATGAACCTCAGAGAAGCATGATACACAGAATCAACCATTCGAAGACATTGAGCAGAAGCATTCATATATAGAATATCACCATAATCCAGCACAGGCAAGAATGTTGCAGCAACAAGCCGCTTCTTTGTATTAAAAGAGAAACACAACTTATTTTGAAAATAAAATCTCAGTTTTAACTTCAGGTTTTTCACAAGATTCTCTACATGTGGTTTGAAGGTAAGCGAGTCATCAATTAAGATTCCCAGATATTTATAGGTGTGAACCAACTCTATTTTATTACCTTCAAGAGTGGTTACTGATGGGATTGTTTGGGCTCGTCTCCTTGATTTAGAAAACAACATGATCTTTGTTTTGTTTGCGTTGAGAACAAGTTTAAGCTGAAGTAGTGAGTGCTGGACAGCAAAAAAGGCTTTCTGCAAGGAGTCAATGGCTTGGACAAGAGTTGAACCACAGCTGTAAATAACTGTATCATCAGCATAGAAGTGCAAGTTTGCATCTGGCACATGTAGACTAAGATTGTTTACGTAAATGATAAATAGAAGGGGACCTAATACAGAACCCTGTGGCACTCCGTTGTGCACTGTAACAAAGTCAGAACATAGACCGTCAGATTTAATGCACTGAGTCCTGTTACTGAGGTAGTTTGAGAACCATGCCACTGCTTTCTCAGAGAGTCCTGACTGGAAGAGTCTAAGTTTTAAAATACAATGATCAACAGTGTCAAATGCTTCTGACAAATCAATAAAAAGGGATGCACAGTGTTGTTTTTTATCAAGTGCAATAGTAATATCATTTACCACTCTAATTGCAGCTGTGATAGTACTGTGATTCTTCCTAAAGCCTGATTGATATTCAGATAAAATGGCATTGGTGTGTAAAAACTCCTTTAACTGCTCACACACAAGAGCTTCAAGGACTTTGGTCAGCACAGATAGATTAGATATTAGTCTGTAATTAGTTAACACTGCTGGGTTGCCCCCCTTTAATAGTGGAATAACAAAAGCTGATTTCCATACTGAGGGAATTTTATTCGTATCCAGTGTGAGGTTGAAAAGTGTTGTGAGAGTCAATAAATGTGGTAAAGCTACAGCTTCATAATTTTTGGTGAATTTGACTACATGTCCACTCTTACCAGTTTCTTTTTGCTCTCTCTCTTTGCTGTCTTCACCCTGCGCTCTCTCTTTCTCTCCCTCTCTGTCCTCTCTCAGTCTTAAAACTTACAGTGAATAAAAGGCATATGGATTTGGAGCTGTACTGTAAACAAACACTGAAGCCCAATTGCTTGAGCAGCCCCAAAAACCGTTTTAATTCACCTATGCCCCATAGCAAATGCCTTTCAAGTTTCAAGTGTGACCATGCTTCATGAGCTTTTTTTTAGTTTCAAAAAGACATATATATGAATTTACAGACTCCCCAAGGTCCATGTCAGCTGAAGGGACAGGGTAATAACTCTATAGTCAGAAATAAAGCATGAAACAGACAATGTCATGACATTATTACAAAAAAAATGGCAATAAGATGTGGACAGCCACTTTGAGGCCCACAGTGGTTGAAATGTTATGACTGAGGCCACGATTGTGTTTTGATGCTCTAACAGTCTCCTGCTGGCAGGTCAGCAGTCACGGCTTGGATCCAACCTCCACCATTTCTAACTTCCTCTGTTCCTCCTCCAGGTTTCTTATCTCAGTTCTTCTCTGTCCACTGTGGGACTTCATATATTATGATGAGTCACATCTACCTCAGGAGCAGGCTGTGTTGGTACAGTCATGCCTTAAGCCTCCCTGGTAGTCAGATTTATCAGTGTCCTTCAATGGTCCCTCTGCTTGTGCTGCTTCTTGTGTTGTGGATGTTGTTTCTGTCGCTTGGTGAATTGTCATACCACTTTCTCAGATTCCACTTGTCAGCGATGTTAACCTAGAACCTAGAAATCATCTTGGCTGCATGTTGGAAGATGTTGTGACTGTAAGGTATGAAGCCCCTTATTGCCAGTTGTCTTACGTTTTCCACTGCTCCACTGATAGTGACGTTACGATGAAGTTAATGCTCATAGTGAACAGGAATGGTAACCATCTCTTTCTGTAGGTAGTCTTTGGCCTTGAAGTGACGCTTGAACCCTCTCAGGTAACTGCTGATTATTCCCTTGATATGGTTTGGGATGTGATAGTGCTTCAGTGCTGTTCTGAGAAGATTGTGAGGAATTAGCCGAGTCCAGCCAGACTGCTGTCAGATTTCTTTGACCTGGCTTTCATGTATAATCCTACTCAGGACCAGGGCTATTTTTTTGACATTTATGAGGCAGCAGACTAAGAAAAGATGCTCAGACCCACTTCTTTCCTGGCTATAGCCTCTAGGTTATCCAGCAGAAATGTTTTTCACCAATGCTTTCCCAAGGCAAGTAAGAGTCGTCATCTCTCCAGCATGTTCTCTCCCAGTTACACATGCAGGATCCATCCTCGTCAGATGTTCTACTCTGAGTCGTCCTAGATGAACAAGCTCCTCACTCGTCTCTATTTTTCCTGAAGTCAACTTGGGCAGCTGGGGATGTGGCTGCCAAAGCCACTGACTGCTACTTGATCTACAAAGTACCAGACCATTATAGCTCTCTCAGCCCCCACAGGAGGGTGGAATCTTACCCAGAATCTTGTTCTGGGTAGGCCCGACCTGGCCCAGTGGGCTAAGGCTCGGCCACTCAGTGCTCATTTGAATGACACTTAATCTAACCCACTGCTGAAGACCATTTTGTGTTGGGAGGTCCACCAGAAAAAGTTTCTGTCGACAACACAGGTCTTGGGAACATGATTAGATGGTGATGGATGGAGGGGTTATTACAGTAAATCAGTGCAAAATATTAGACCGTACAAAAATAAATCTAAAGAAAGCAAAACAACATAAATCTGTGCAGACAGAATTATCAATAAGTTCAGAAAACCAGCCTGAAAGGCTTGGAAATAATATGACAGTAAGTAAGTTTAACACCCCCCCAAACAAACCCAAAACATCCATTTGTAAGAAAACCATTTACTTTGCCATTACTCCTTGAGTAGTTTTACAATGCTTTAACATCAGTTTAAATGGGATTTTTCTGATTTAACATTATCTTGAAATAAAGTGTTATCTCTTTTTAATTCAAATGTGATTTTTTCACATTTGTAAAAAGCAACCGCTGGAAAATAAAATGCATCATCTTATGCAGCTATTCTTTCAATAAATTCAAAAAGCCACAATTTTCCACAAAATAGACCCAGCCTTATTTCAATTGCAGACTCTCAAAATTGTGCACTATTCTGATGACAGCTGTTATGTTTTAGAACATTCATTTTCTGGATAGACCTGTCTTTATCTACTTGTAATCCCAAAATGTAATAATTTATGTTCAGAGTTACTTTTGCCCTCATGACATTTTGTATGTCCTCACAGTGGGACACAGAAAATAAATTTGACTCAAACAAAAAACTAAAGACACACAATGAAAACAATGTTACCTTTGATTCCAGCCCACATCTAAGTTCCAAGCTCAACAGACAGCTGTGTTTACAGCATGTATTCAAGAGTTAAACCAACCGGTTACAGGTGGACATTTTAAAAGCAGTGATGTCCTAGTCCTTGAACTTTAAATGGATCATTGTATTGTAGAAAACAAATTTTCAACCATGTAAAAGCCTGAAAGGAAACTCTGTGACCATTATTCACTGAACAGAAGAGCAGTGGCTCTTTGTAGTGCCTTAAACCTGGATTCTTTTTAGCACCGGGCCAGCAGAGGGCGACTCCTCTAATTGTAGATAAGTGTAAGGAAAATGGCCTTTCACTTTTTTAATCTGTAACCTCAGTTATACTTAAGATTGTAAGTTAAGCTTTATTAAATAGAACACAGTGCTCATTTATGATATTATTATGCCCCCAGTCAGAGTCAAAAAGAAACACAGAATAGGATCTACCTTCAGTTCTAGCCAGTAAGCCCTGACGTGCAGGGGTGGATCTAGAGAAATATTCCTAGGATGATGTGAGGGTGGAAATCCCATGGGGTGGCAAAATCAATGTGCAGGTGTTACATTCTGTAATATTTATTATATATGCTTAAAATACACCAAATGCAGTAAGTATACACATGTTTCATATAAACATGGTCAGTAACCTTCTTATTGGCTTTAGGCCAAATAATAAAACATTTCCGTTACATAAAAAAATGTGCATTTTGATTAAATAAACATGTAGCTCAATAAGTATAAAATCCAGAATACTACACAACATGAGGTGGATCAGTTGGAAATACAGTTTTTCTAATTTCAGTTTCACATTCTTATGTTAGAAAATAATCAAACTGTTACATGCTTACAAAATGTCAGGAATCTGCACTGTCATGACCAAGTTTTTCACCAAAAGGTAGTTTTTTCATGATTTATTGGGTTATGACACTCACCTTCATTCAATTTCCAGAGTGTAACAATCAGCCACCTGTGCTGAATCTGAAATGCCCATGATGGTGATTCAAAATATGTTCTGGCACAATCACAGATTGTTGCTACTGACAACAAGAAATACATTTTTAATTTTTTGAATCTATATTGAATTTTAACTGTAGCTAGGCTCAAAGTGTTAATGTTAGCTTATTTTAATAAAAAACAAACAAACAAAACAAACATTGTCATATGTCAGAGGATTTGCTTTTTTGATACAGCTATGATGACACTTGCAAAACTGAGAAAAGAAAAAGAAAAAAGATCCAAGGCTCTCTATCTTCTTTGCTGTGTGGGTAAATATAACACAATACCACTTGGTGGCAGCAAGCAAACAGGTAAATGCAAAGCATGAAAATAATTTTCCAAAAAGCTAATTAAATACTCATTATTGACATGCTGAGCTGTAGTAACTAATTGTTTCTTACAGAGCAAAGTAACCTGACAGAATGTGATGTGTTTGATGGCAGAAAACAACAGGAGGAAATCACTCTGGACAGGAGAAGACATTGGCATTGATAAAGAACATACAATAAAGATGTGAATAGGTGTCACTAGGTAAGTCCATCAGGTTGATTGAAATGCCAGTATTAAATAGAATAATTATAGGCTAAATTCTGCTGGTTTTGAGTAATATCTCAGCAGTTTCATTGTATTTGAGTATCACCACAAGAAAGTGACTGTGAATTCTTTTGGTAAAACTTTGTAAAGCACAACAAGATCAAAGTTTTGTTATAACCTTTAGCAGCACAAAGGTGAATAGAGATTAAAACTTGTTCGGTAATCACATAGATTATAATCCATGAAATTTCTACATTCGATTAGTTTGTCGTCATTTCTTTACATCTGAAGTAGAATATATCAGAGGGGTTCTTCATCTTCCGACTTACAAGGCGGTGGAAGGCATGCAGCCACTGACTGCTTTAATTATTAATAAAAGGTAAAGGAAACAAAACTCAAAGTAGTATGCAACAGTGTTCCTACCTAAAAAAAAAAACTCCGCTCATAGCTTAAGGTCTTGTGTTTGATTACACAACCACCACACGTTCCGTCTCCAAACGGATTCAGTCGCTCTTCCTGGGTGATACTATTACAGTTTAAGAACGCTCATATGTCATTTCAGCAGGAACTCCTATAAGGTTTTTTGGGAGTCAGAGGGTAACAACCTGTTCTGTTACTTAAGTAAAATGATATGTTGTGTAATTTAAAAATTTGAGTGCAAATTAGACTTCTGCACTTCCTCTTGGCTCTTGGAAAATCTACCAAATCCCATGATTTGGTAACTTTGGGAATTTCAGATGGGGAGGACACTCCTGTTGGCTGTTCTTTAAATGCTGATGCTCCTGCACATCAAGGGAGCTCTTCTTCATTTAGCTTGCTCTGAGGACAGTTTCCAAGGACAGTTTCCTGATAAAGAATGTAGGGTAATTAACGAGAGCAGCCTGGAGGATATGGATTAGGAAAGGAGGGAATGAACAAAGGAAAAAATGTCAATACTATGAATTATTTGTCCCATTTGAGACTCTACCTCCCAAAATACAGTAAAATTGAAAAATATATAGTTAACTTACAAATGACAACAACTGGTAATTAAAGAATGTATAACAGGGTGAAATATAAAGCACTGTTCAGTGTTCAAACTCATTTGTGATAGGCCATGAAGTTGTAGCCAAAGGCTTCTGTGGGTGTTTGAGAGCCATTTTCTTTGTCCATCTTGAAGTCATCAAGTCTGAAGTAGAGTTGGCCTTTCACTTTCACCCTCATGCTACTTTTTGCATGTTTTCTCAACCACTGCTGTTTCCTTCACCCAAGGGTGGATCTGTGACCTCCAACAGAAACGCCAGCTCGACCTTCCTGCCAGCATTCCAGCACACACACATACACACAACCACTGTGGTTCCGAAAATAGCAGAAAGGGTAAAAGATCATAACAAATAAATCAAGAAAGAAAAAATAATTAAAGCCGATATGCTTTACAGTTTATTTTCACCTCTGAACACAGGGAGCATACAGGGCAGGGAGATGAAAAAGAAACACTGTTCTGACATTTTATGCCAGGGTGAGCAAGCACACCTGCAGAGACACAGAAAGGAAGAGAGAGAGAGAGGAAGAGAGAGAGATAACAGTAGAGCAAAGTAGCGAGTGAAAAGAGGTGGAGCAACACAGAGTAAAGAGCTGCTCAGAGAGGCAGAACAGTCTGCACACATCATCAGCTTGTCTCTTTAGGAGGACGAGAGCAAGAGAGAGTAAGAAAGTGGGTTAAGAAGAGACAGACAGAAAAAAGGAAGAAAAGAGAAACTGCATCAAAGAAAAGAGAGAGTTGTTGTTGAGCTGGGAATCCATCCAGCAGACTTCAGTTTGTGTCCAAAACCAGTTAAAACCAGAGTGACGGGGAGCCGTGAGTGGGAGGACAGACTGGTTTCTAGCCACAGGGAGTAGACTGCAAAGCACCATGGCTGACAATGTGAATGAGGAGTCGGATTATACCCCGGGGAAAGATGAGCTGGACTGGGGCTATGAGGAAGGTAGGCTGGGCTCTCTCAGTATGTGAAGGGATGCTGGAGATGTGTGAAAAGCTAAGGATCAGGAGGAGTTTTAAGGGGGACAACCCAAAACTTTACACTTTTTAAAAACATTTTTAAAAAAATGCAATTTGATTCGGGTTATGCACTGTACAACATCTGTCAGACCAATATGTTTTTAAAACACCACTAATGGTTTTACTCTCTCATCTCCTATGTTGTAGGTTGCTCGAACGGCATGATTTACAGTCAGTCATATAGAAAAATATCACAAGAACAATATCACTTTTTGCTGGCAACAATATCAAGTTGCCAGCAAACCAGCTGTTTATCACTGCACTGCTAAAAGTATAGGAGACTTGCAACAGACAGTTGTTGGTCAGAGACTTACAGCAGAGCAAAGATTTCCTTGGACTCTACAATTCATACAATAAAACTCAAAAATGACTTGGCATTAAGAGCTGTCACTCATATATCACTCATATATCTTTGTCTACAGAGAAACTGAATAAAGCACATAAACACTTGAACATAGGTTACAAATATTACTGTCATACTTTCAGTATGTCACATAGTTATGTGTTCACTTTGTCTTTCTGCTAATGCTGCTTTTACTGAGCATCGAGGGATATACTGTCACACTGAACTGTGAAATTCTTACTGTAAGTATACTAAATTATATGGAATACCATGTATGTCCAAGACACTAATATTTGACATGCAAATACCTGGTTAGATAAGAGAAGATGAGAGGTTCCCACAGGAAATTCTTCATCTTAATTTATAAGCACAGAACTTCCTTGCCATGAGCTGACAGAGCTTACTGCTGTGTAATAAGCAAAAGTTTCCTTTCTTAGGACTTAGCTAAGGTGTCAGTCACATAGACCTAGAGGTTGGTTGACCCCCTGACAACCTCTGGTCACCAGGGAAAAATGTTGCTGGCAAATTGTTGCTGCTATTACCAGGTGAAATCAGCTACACCAAGAATCTGCTTGTGATAGCTTTGGTCACCTGCAGTTTGCATTGAAGACACAGACTTTTCTCCAAACAGTTGTCATTTATGCCACAAGCTTTAGTCAAAGTGGAACAAGTGCAGTATAAATTGGATTAGGGTTAGGGCTAACCCCAACCCTAACTTTTACTCTGACTGTTCTCAATTTCTCATTTTCGTCACTCTTAGTTTCACTAACAGTTGGTGAGTAGTTTGCAAGTGTTTACAGAAATTTCAGCATCTTCCATATAAACTGCTGCAAAGGTGGCAGCCTGCTATCAAGTAAAGCAAAGGGGGTTTCTCAAAGAAGGTTTTTGGTGTACCACTTTACATCTGCTTGCAAACACTTTCTTGATAACAACAGCCAGCAACTTCCAGCAACCACCCACAACCAGTTAAAGAAAGCACATCTTTCTGCTGCAACCAGTGAATTACAAGGTCACTGACTAACTGGTCTGCGATTTGATCAGTTGATTTCACAGAGACTGCCAGAACCTCCAACAACCACTGAAGGTGCACATTTTCCCTGCTGAGTGGTGGCTATCAGATGGCCACCAACAGGTCTCTAACACCAGTGTGGCTAACAAGCTGGCACAGTCATTTCTTGATTAGCTTACACATAAGAATGATATCATCTAACACTAAAGTTAACAACACCAAATTCTTTTCCAATGGCTGAAGCAAAAAAACGTAATTACTCACAAAGCTAAGTCCTTAATTTGAGGTCATTAAAGCAACAATCCGCAATTTAGTAGTGCCACTGAAATTCTCACTGCCTTTAGTAAACTGTTGTTAAGGCTTTAGTTGCTGAGGAAAGCGAGAATGTGACCACTCCCCCTGCTTCTTTGCTATGGTGTGAGTAGTCAGCCAGTGAGGACCGTCTATCTGCAGTCCCAACAGAAAGGCACACTGTGAGGCCTGAGCTCCTTGTCTTGGAGGCAGATGGGTGTACTGGACTTTCCATGAACACGATACTGCCAGTGTGTATTTCCTTTTTCTAAAAACACAGCAGGTTGTGCACATTGTACACATCTCTTACTGTTTCAGTCAGCTGAAAAGTGAAGCAAATTCTGTCTTTCAGTGGGATCACTTTCTCTACACTTGTTGCTCTTCACACTCTATTAAACTGATAGCAAAGGCCTTACTATCTTACAAAATATTTCAGTGTTGTGCTGTGGACAGGTGATCTGTCTCATTTAGGACAGACTTGCCCTGTTTTTACAACTGCAGTCTGCTTAATTTTGTTTTTATGAACAGTAATCTCATTGTCACACTCACTGCAAGAAGTCCTGTTTACCAGACACTGAGAGGAAGCAGAAAGAAACTCAGGATCAGAGTGAGGACAAGGCAAAGAGGAAGAGGGACTTAAGACCAGTTTTAGCCAGTCTCGTGTCCCCACACGTTCTTCTGAAACCACCGTTTTCCTCTCAAGCACACACCCAGCTCTGTTTATATCACTTCAGGGGATATTATTTGACTTTGATTTTGTGGCGACAAACCCCAATTTAAACCACAACTACTATTTAAACTGTTCGATTAGTATCAAGATGGATGGATAGTTATTTATTGGAGTTTGCTGCTCTCTCTCTCTCTCTCTCTCTCTCTCTCTCTCTCTCTCTCTCTCTCTCATATATATATATATATAGAGAGAGCAGCAAACTCAAATAAATAACTATCCATCCATCTTGATACTAATCAAACAGTTGTCTGTGTTGTGCCACTTATGGTACCATAAAATGTGCTTTCATTGTTACTAGGCTACCATTGCCATATTTATTATAATAATTACAGGTTATGACTTTACTGCTTGTAGACTTGCTAATAAAAAAACATTTCTGACTCCCCTCTTATATAAAACAGCCCCACGTTCCTCCAGTAGGAAGAGCAAATGACCAGTCAAGTTGGATGACTTGTTGAAATCTTAACTGGTAACTGTACTCTAAACATACAATTCCCTGTCTAGTACATGGGAATTGTATGGGAGTCAGAGGGTAACAAGCCTCACTTGCGAGGCTAGTGAGCAAGCACTAGCCATGCAAGTGAGCTTTGTTAGCATGGCTAACAACATGAAGGGGATTTTTTCTGGTATGGGAAAAAGACCAAAGTGAATGACAGCTGAATTGATGGTTAAGTTTCAGGGTCAGTGATTGGGTTGGACCAGCTGTTGGTAAAATAAATCTCTAAAGGTGTATCTTAATTTGGATACTTGTGTTACTGGCACACAACATTAAGTACACAACATGTTTCCTTCCTACATGAATTTAGACTGATTGCATGTTCACCAATTAAAACCTGAGCTGTGAGTATGGCATTTGAAACCTTTGACTGTGATTGGATTGCTGCCTGCTGTCAGCATCTGATCACAGATTGTACAAACTTTCACCAAAAATCCAGAAGCGAAACTGCAGAAAGTTAGAAACTGATGTCATTGAGCGAAGAAGAAAAATAGTGTTACTATTTTTATGACCGATTCCATGAACTCATTAGGGAAGTTTTTACAGATTTTCCCTCTAGACTTCACCGGAAGTCTTTTTGTAACCATAGATATCTATCCAATCCATCCATCCATTCATCTGAGAGGCAGGGTACACCCTGGATGCCAGTCTGTTGCAAGGCTTATTGCAACCTCGTACCCTTCATATGGCATGCAGATTAAACCACTTCCATGCTGCTTTCATTTTTTTGACCCTTAAACAATATTTGATGCTGCTTATGACTGCTCTGAATAAAGCTGTCAGTGAAAGCCATTATTTACCTCAAATGGTACTTAGGGAAGTACTTGATTTGAGGCACAGGATGGACGCTTATTTAGCAATGACCAAGCCCTTCATAAGAGCTGTTTTATGTGGTGTATATTGTTTAACTTAAGTGTAGATGATGACTTTGGTAACATATTACAGCTAGTCAAAGTTTGAACTTTGAAACAGCTGGTGCAACAGTTCCCTTTACTTTTAAGTGTGACTTGGCAGGACACTTAAAACTGTGCAACCATTTTTAATGGTCATGTTCTTAGTAAGCCTATATGTTACAACAATAATCTGAATGTATGCTCTATTTCATGTGCATTTTTATGCCTATTTTTGCTCATAAAGGTGTAGAATGGGGACTTCATTTCCCAGCAGCCAATGGCGAGTACCAGTCTCCCATTAATCTAAACTCCAGGGAGGCTCACTACGATCCGTCACTCCTGGATGTTGGATTGTCACCAAACTACGTGGTGTGTCGAGACTGCGAGGTCATCAATGATGGACACACTGTCCGTATTATTCTCAAGTCCAAGTCAGGTAACTCCCAGCAGCCATGACATCATATCAGCAAACACAAATTGTTAACTAAACTGCTTTGAAACAGGATGCATGTATAGTTTTTGAGGTTTGGTAGGAGGTGATTAATGTATATTTTTCTCACAAGGGAAAAACAAAAAAGTTGCATCGCATCACAAACGACCCCTTTCTCTCACACCGACTATTATTCTGACCTATTTAGCCTTCTTCCTGTACGTGCTTGATCATAAACCCTCTGGTTTCCTGTGACAGTGGTTACTGGAGGTCCACTGCCAAGCGATCACGAGTATGAGCTTCACGAGGTTCGATTCCACTGGGGCAAAGAGAACCAAAGAGGATCGGAGCACACGGTCAACTTCAAGGCTTTTCCTATGGAGGTAAACCAAGGAGAAAAAAGAGAAAAAAGCAAGGCCATAACCATGAAGCACACCCCAAACACCAAAGAAATGCACTGATTTGTTTAGACTTCTTGTCTTCAGCTAACACTGTAGTTTGATCAGTCATGGAAGACAAAATCTTTTTTTTCTTTGAAAAGTATCCGCTTTGATATCCGAATAGCATTGTTCCACAGTCATAATCAAACATTCTGTGACTCCGTGTGTCTGTGAAATCTTTACGGTGCGTTCTCTGACAGTTCATCAAGAAACTGTACCACTCCATCCAAAAACATACATTTATATTTTCTTTTTTTTTTGTTTTTGTTTACAAATGTGTGAGCTGTTTCTACTTTGGTTTTTACTCCACGTTAGGTCAATCCCATTTTTATCTTGTCATCTACAACAACTTTGCATTTCCCAAAACTGGACTCCATCTTCAAATACTAATGTTATAAATTCTGGTGAACTTTCTTAGATAACGTTCCTGCACAATATAATATCTGGCATTTTACTGGACCTCAAGGTAAATACCTAATAAATTCCTAATTATTAGGACACCAAAAATATATGAATCTGACAACAGAACATTGGACTTGCTGGTCTACAAATGTCCCATTTTCCCATTTTTAGTGTTTGTTGGGCCGTAGTCAATGAGGGAAAATTGTGTGAAGAGAGCTTGGCTTATTTGAAGACAGTGGTAAATACAGTTTACTGTGCCGATTGTACTGAGCTCAATCTATTGCAGATATTATTCTCAGTATAGCTCAGTGTCTCTTTCCATTCCTGTTTGTAGCAGCAGAACTACCCTTTTACGATAGCCTATGTTTCCTTTTACAAAACACATTATCAGTTCTCAGTGCAGAAGGCTATTGATAATGAAACAGGCAGCTCAGAGATCACAAAGATATTATACATTAATGTTTTTTCCACTGTGTCTGTTATAATAAGAACATAGCATGGCAGCTGTAAGTCTTATCATGTATGTAACTTCAGTCTGGTCTTGTATTTACTGCTTTCAGGGTCAAATCTTTGTACACGTCCCTTTGTTTATGTGAAAGCCCTTACAAAAAGCCTTCAGTCACCACAAGCTGATGGTTTCTCACTCACTCACAACTTGTCCTCTCTACAGCAAATGCCACTCAATCACAGATTGTAATGTGTTGTTTCTCTGTGTGCAGCTTCATCTCATTCACTGGAACAGCACTCTGTTTAACACATTGGAGGATGCTCTAGGGAAGAAGAATGGAGTACTTATCATAGCTCTTTTTGTGCAGGTAAGCATCCAGAGCCAGAAGGCTGGCAAAGTGACCTGATAAAGGATTGATTTACAATGTCTGTTTATTCATAGCCAAGAAACTATTTTCTATGTCAGTCAGAAACATCGTTAAAGTCAGTGTCTTTTCAGTCCTGGAAGTTAGGAGGTGGAGCATTCATGGAATGAAGTTGTTTTTCCTGCACATTCCACATACACTTGTTATTGTGAACTGGGAAATCTGGGGGCCCAATACTTTGAACTCTTTGTCAAGTGTTGTGTGTATTATCCTACTGAAAAAGACCAGTGGCATTAATGAATACTTTCTCCACAGAGAAATACGTGTTCTGCAGTAATGTTTAGGCAGGTCAAAGCAACATCTACATGAATGCAACTGAGGCTTACCAGCAGAAAATCATTACACTGTCCCCAGTGTGACAGACATTGTCAAAACTAGTTATTGCTTGATATATTGCATTTTTTAAATGTTTGAAAATGTCTGTAAAGCTTCCACTGAAGAACTTTAAAAGAAAGAAAGAAATACAGATCCCCCCCCCCCCCCCCCCCAAAAAAAATAACATAAATTTAAATACATTTCTTCATAAAACAGATGCATTTTTTTCTCCATGCTTAAAAAAAGACACTTAAACACACCATTTCTCCCTGTTAAATGCAGCTCAGGGGAAGTGCCATTTAAAAAGGCTGTCCAATTTTCCATGTATATGATCTAGCTACAGCTGTTTGGTGACATCTTATGCAGCCTGTGAATGCTCAGTTAAACACAAAGTAAAAGGTGCTGTCTTTCTGTGGAGTTCTAAGTTATATGCTGGCTCCCTAAACTGGGACTGAGCCACAATGCCCGTTTTAAGTCTAGTCTTGACGTGCATTTTTATAAACATTTGCTTTTATCAGCCCTAGTGTGCTTTCCTTCCTAGCATTGTAAAAGCTGTTTTCCTAAATGACTGATCAGATAAATTCTAGATATGCTTGGTGTGACCTGAGAATGAGTCAGTTTGGAATGTATTGTTTGCCACGTTCCTGTGAAATTCCCCTGATTTACATGCTTAATGCACTCCATAAGGAATAATCCTCAGCTCATGAAATGAGACCGGGTTTTCAAGAACTCTCAGTAGACCTCTTGAAAAGCTAGTCTGCCGAGAAACCTGCTCAAAAACCTTGACAAAAACAGAGGCTATCTCACTCTTTCTTCAACCCAAAACATTTCTGACCTCAGACCTAACACTACACACATCCTGTTCTCAACAGAATTCTTACTTCATTCCCTGTTTACTTCCTGCAGACATAAAAGTATAAAAGTCCTGCTTAAACACAATCACTGCTAGCATTATCGTTATCAACTACATAAGTTCAAGCTGAAATAAGGACTACTTTGTCAGTTGTGAAACCAAACATGCTTGCTTTTTTTATCAGATTGGTAAAGAGCATCTGGGACTGAAGGCCATCACTGAAGTTCTCCAGGACCTGCAGTACAAGGTGTGACTGAATTAAAAAAAATCAGAGCAGATGAAAGCATCTTAAGATGCTGGATTTGTAGGATGCATGTACAATGAGAATAATTATCTTTGTGTTAATGCCACCAGGGGAAGAGCAAGATAATCCCCTGCTTTAATCCCAACACTCTGTTACCTGGTAAGCAAGAATGTCTTGAGCACTGATACAGATTTGTAGCTATTGCCTCCTGATAACACCCATACGATTTTTGTGTGGGTGTGAGATAAAGTTGAAAAAAAAATGCAGATCATGTCCTCATTTCAGAAAGTCAACTGCATGATGGGATGAAGAAATTGTTTTTTGTTCAGCCTTGAGAGCTGAAACAATATCATCAAAGTATAACTGATGTTTGCTTTTTCCACAAAACCTGCCCACAGATCCATTACTGAGAGACTACTGGGTGTATGAAGGATCTCTGACTACACCACCTTGTAGTGAGAATGTGACCTGGATTCTCTATCGTTACCCTCTCACCATCTCACAGTTACAGGTAAAACAAATAAAGCAGGTAAAGTAAAGCATCCTCTGCCTTTTTAAGTTTTTTTTGTTTTATTTATTTTTCTTCTTCTGTTTAATCCCAGAATTACTATCTCAGCCTTAAAGGCCCTTTCAGCTCAGTGTTTTGGGTTCCTGACAGGCAAAGTCCTCAGGCAGCTGTTTTCTCAGAAGAAGCTACAGCATCAGCTGGTGATGGTAGTGGAGTGTTTAGCTGCTGATGAGACGGATATATTTTGCCAGAAATCAGTGGAGAATATAGTGGTGAATACAGTAAAGGGTTAATGTATAATTGTCAATCTTTCATAATAAGAAGAAAAGAAAAAAAAACCTAGATGCAGAAAGCTGCAAAACCGCAAAACCCTGCTGCTATTTCACAATAAAAGCATTTCAGGAACTCTATAAAGTGGTCCCAAAGAGTTGATTCTGGTCATCTGGACGTAGCGTTTTCAGTGGGAGAAATGTTTCGCCACTGATCCAAGTGACTTCTTCAGTCTCAGCTGACTGCAGGTTTCCAACCTTATATACAGTAGATTTGCATAATGACTTAAACTAGCACCACTGAATGAACAATGGGCTGTGAGGTCTGTTTCTTGATCATTAGTAAGCAAATTGTCATGACCATTGATCAACAACCACTGATCAATGACCTTGCCTGACGAGTTACTTATTCTGTGTTGTGCCATCGACTTAGCCAGAGGTTGTTTGGCTTCCCCAATGCATAAATCCTGGCAATCCTCCTTAACAGCGTACAGTATATTACTCTGTTTGTGTCAGGGGACCTGATCCTTGGGGTGGACCAATTTTTGGCTCAGCGTGTTTTGGGGTTTAAAAGCCACGGATGCAGTGTTTAGAGAAAATGCGTCTCAGCTGTTCCGATACTCCTGACACATACAGGATGACCACAGGTTTTCGCTTAAGCAGCGGTTGCCCTTCTCTCCTGGATCAGCTGGAGCTTTCTTTAGGTGCTCTGACAAATGTCCAGCTGGGATAACCACATTTACTCAGGGCCTTCTTTGTCATGGCTACTGAACGGACCCATGCGCAGACAGTTCTTTCAAGGAAACAAAAGAGGGGATTTATTTACAACAGGGATCACCTTAGTGCAAAATGTATGTACAGTGAGTTGGGAGGGGGTCCAGGGCTCCAGGGAGAGAAGGGGGGGGGGGGGGGGGGGGAATCCACACACACGCTTCCTCTTCCACTCAGTCACCGCCACCGCTCCTCCGCACACACGCACTCCTCTTCAGCCGCACTCGCTCCAACACTCCACACACTGCCCCACTTGGACAGGTCCGGTGATTCGGTCCAGAATCTACAGACAGAAGGTCAAGGTTAGTTCCACAACATAAAACACGTGTAAGCGATTCTTCTTTGAATATGCCGCGAGCACGAACTCAGGTGGTTCGACGTTCCAGCGGTGAGCTGCTCTGTGCCACTGCCTTAAATAGCAGCTGGGGAAATCAGCCAGATCAGCCGCAGGTGGACACCATCCACAGGGGTGCGTGGGCCAAGAGTGAGAGCCCGTAATGAGCTCCACCCAGGCAGAGAGGAGGAGGAGAGACAAAAAACTAAAACTAACAACAACAAAACCTGTAGCCAGCGTGGGCCAACCAGAGAGACACGGGGACCGTGACATTCTTGAAGCGATGTTCTTCTGCTTCGCTGGCTGCTGAGTCTGTTGGGATGGTGTTCCCTCTATGTTGCAGCGTCCTGATGACGCCCAGTTTGTGCAGCAGTGGATGATGAAACCTTAAATACTGATCTGTATTCGTAGGTTTACGGTACACACCAACTTTTAAATGTCCCCCATTACTGATGGAAATCTCACAGTCTAACAAGGCTAACCTGTTTTTTTTATTTTTTTTTATTTTTCACTGAAAATTTCACATCTAGATAAACAGAATCAACTTGTTAGTATTTCCTTACCTGGATGGCTGAACATGCATCAAGATCTATTAAGTGGTGAATATTAAGAATATTAGCCTAACACTGATATACAAAATTTCTGTTACTAGTGAATAGCCTGTTTATCGGCAAAACACATTTTTTCTCTTATGAGACAACTTATAGGTATCTGCTGCAGCAGTAAAATAAAGTAGACATCAGCAAAATTATAGGCCATGAATCATACATGGGTAACGGCTACCCATGGCAAGTGTAAGCCAATCAGTTACATTGCTTTTACTGGCGTGGCTCTTCTACTGTGTTCATGTTTGTATTGTTCATATTTGAGGGGGTTTCTCATTTTCTACATCCTGTCTTATATGATCAATATGTCAGCCCTGTATATATTTTTAAATTGCACAGTAATGCTAGCCCACAGCTCTCTAGCAGTTACTCACAGTACAGGAAACCTTTACACTCACTACCAATCAATAAGTCTGTCAAGTTTCTTTTGATACATTTTTATTTGAATTTAGCCTTTGGGTCTCTCATGCTTTACTCCAGCAGCCTGATGTAAAGGATGATGACAGTAACCATCTGACATTTAATTCAGGCTTTCATGTTCCCTGCTTTCTGCTCCATTGAACCTGCAGAAATGCCAACAGAAAGGATGACTTCAGGCTCCCTCAGGCCATGCCTTATTGTGAATAATAAAAGCTGGAAAGTATCAATGGGTTAAAGATGATTAATTTTCTTATTTTTAGATGATAACAAAGCCAATCCTGCAAACAGGTGGTATATAGTATGTGTTTAAAGTTTTAAGTTAAGCCATTTTTATGGCTCCTTCCGCAACTATTAGTGCTTCTTGTTTGCAGCGTACAAATAGAAGTCCTAAAAGCAAACACTAAAACAGAAAAATCTTCAGTTGGGTTCTGGTTTTATGAGGGGCGTAAGTATAAAACCTGCCAAGTGTTAGGCAGTTCAGACAGCAGCTCTAGTTTCTCACCAGTTGATAAGCAGGCCCAAGCAGTGGGTTACACTAGAATAATATAGTCCTTTAACTATGCTATACATGCGACCTTCTGCCTGCCACCCTTTCCATTACACTTCTCTCTACATCCCTTTAAAGTAAAAAAGCAAAGTGTAAAAAAACACAGTTAACTCCAGCACACTGACCTGTATGCTGTTTTTTATGCCTACTCATGTACTGTGCTGCACTTTACTGTTCTTCTTTCTGTAACATGTTCTGTAACCACAGCAAGTATTTTAAAACAGCAGGTCCTTCTTACCTAGAATACACACCTCAAACATCCGGCTATTATTGACTCTGTGTGTGTGTGTGTGTGTGTGTGTGTGTGTGTGTGTGTGTGTGTGTGTGTGTGTGTGTGTGTGTGTGTGTGTGCTCAGTGAATGTGTATACAAATCAGGCAGTTACTATGCCTACTATGTTGTTAGTATGTTGTAATGCAGTTTGACAGCGTGCTATAAAGCTTTCCTCTGTGAAACAGCTGCATAAAAAGCCTCATATTTGTTTTGCCTGATATTGCTACCCCCTGCACAGTATGTGTGTGTAGATCATATCTGCACTTGCAACATTTTCTCATGAACAGGAAGTCAGGTGAAAGATTATTCTGATCTGAGAATTATAAAAAGCCCAGAATGCTCTTTTTTGTAGATGACCTGTCGAGCTGTTATATTCAGAGATGAGTAAAAATGGTTCGTTTGTCCATCTGACATGCTAACCCAAAGCAAATAGTGAAATCACCAGAAATAACCCCTCCACTTTCTCTGTTATGAGGAATCACACATAACTTTAGTCCTTCCTTTTTATACCCACAAGCTTGTTTTTAGGAAGGTGAAAGTGAGGCTCTGAAGACTTTCACCTACAGCTGACAGTTTGTCAGATTCTTTTCCTTAGACATGAATAAATACCTGCAGCGACACAATGCAATATAAAGTGAAGGCACAGTGGAACCTAAACCCACAATCACCACAGTGCTCCTCTTGTTGTGGTAAAAAGAAAAAAAAAAAAGAAGATTTCTATTCTACTACAGGGTAAGACATCAGAACATTTTAAATTAAATTAAAGTAAATTATGATAATTCTAAAATTCAGAAAGGAGGATTTTCTGGTGAAAAAGTAGCCCTGCGTCTCCAAGACCTCAACAGACTCCCTCAGTTTCTGTGTAAACATCTTTGTCATTGCAGATTGAGGAGTTTCGGAGACTACGGTCCCACGTCAAAGGTGCGGAGCTGCCAGAAGGGAATGATGGGATGCTGGGGGACAACTTCCGTCCCACCCAGCCGCTCAGTGACCGGACAGTTCGCGCTGCCTTCCAGTGACTCCCACTTTCCACCGCCATCTCAGACAAACTGTGGGACCTACAGATACAATCAAAGAAGGTAACATTGTCACAGTGAGTTACACTTCAATACAGTGTTCTGAGGTGGTCACGTCCTACTTTGAGGAAAAGGGTTTGTCTTTTCATATAAGGTCAAACCTATTAATGGAACGCATGCCCGGTATCGTACACCTTTCTTGCAGAGGGTTCAAGACAGATAATAGCAGTTTGTTAGGAAACAGTGACAGTACAATAGCAAATACAAAGTATTATTAGCAAATTTTTTTAATCAAGATGGTTTAAGATGATACAGTGGGGCAAAAAAGTATTTAGTCAGCCACCGATTGTGCAAGTTCCCCCACTTAAAATGATGACAGAGGTCAGTAATTTGCACCAGAGGTACACTTCAACTGTGAGAGACAGAATGTAAAAAAAAAATCCATGAATCCACATGGTAGGATTTGTAAAGAATTTATTCGTAAATTAGGGTGGAAAATAAGTATTTGGTCACCTCAAACAAGGAAAATCTCTGGCTCTCACAGACCTGTAACGTCTTCTGTAAGAAGCTTTTCTGTCCCCCACTCGTTACCTGTATGAATGGCACCTGTTTGAACTCATCATCTGTATAAAAGACACCTGTCCACAGCCTCAAACAGTCAGACTCCAAACTCCGCCATGGCCAAGACCAAAGAGCTTTCAAAGGACACCAGGAAAAGTATTGTAGACCTGCACCAGACTGGGAAGAGTGAATCTACAATAGGCAAGCAGCTTGGTGTGAAAAAATCAACTGTGGGAGCAATCATCAGAAAATGGAAGACATACAAGACCACTGATAATCTCCCTCGATCTGGGGCTCCACGCAAGATCTCATCCCGTGGGGTCAAAATGATCATGAGAACGGTGAGCAAAGATCCCAGAACCACACGGGGGGACCTGGTGAATGACCTGCAGAGAGCTGGGACCAAAGTAACAAAGGTCACCATCAGTAACACACTACAACGGCAGGGAATCAAATCCCGCAGTGCCAGACGTGTTCCGCTGCTGAAGCCAGTGCATGTCCAGGCCCGTCTGAAGTTTGCCAGAGAGCACATGGATGATACAGCAGAGGATTGGAAGAATGTCATGTGGTCAGATGAAACCAAAGTAGAACTTTTTGGTATAAACTCAACTCGTCGTGTTTGGAGGAAGAAGAATACTGAGTTGCATCCCAAGAACACCATACCTACTGTGAAGCATGGGGGTGGAAACATCATGCTATGGGGCTGTTTTTCTGCCAAGGGGACAGGACGACTGATCCGTGTTAAGGACAGAATGAATGGGGCCATGTATCGTGAGATTTTGAGCCAAAACCTCCTTCCATCAGTGAGAACTTTGAAGATGAAACGAGGCTGGGTCTTCCAACATGACAATGATCCAAAACACACCGCCCGGGCAACAAACGAGTGGCTCCGTAAGAAGCATTTGAAAGTCCTGGAGTGGCCTAGCCAGTCTCCAGACCTCAACCCCATAGAAAATCTGTGGCGGGAGTTGAAAGTCCGTGTTGCTCGGCGACAGCCCCAAAACATCACTGCTCTCGAGAAGATCTGCATGGAGGAATGGGCCAAAATACCAGCTACTGTGTGTGCAAACCTGGTAAAGACCTATAGTAAACGTTTGACCTCTGTTATTGCCAACAAAGGTGATGTTACAAAGTATTGAGTTGTATTTTTGTTATTGACCAAATACTTATTTTCCACCCTGATTTACGAATAAATTCTTTACAAATCCTACCATGTGGATTCATGGATTTTTTTTTTCACATTCTGTCTCTCACAGTTGAAGTGTACCTCTGGTGCAAATTACTGACCTCTGTCATCATTTTAAGTGGGGGAACTTGCACAATCGGTGGCTGACTAAATACTTTTTTGCCCCACTGTATTTATGCTCATTGTAACTCTGAGCCTCTGAGCGTGTTGTTGTACAGTGAATTTTTCTGACAACTCCCTACTGCTGTAAAAAAAACCCTGACAAACAGCTGTTGATGCCCTCAGTGAGATCAAACTACAACAGCAAATCTCAGAAACAGTGAGCTGAACAGCTCTAAAATGCTGTTTAGCTCACTGTAGATGGGGAATCAATAATTATCTGTAGATGTGATGACTGATATTTGAAAAAGTAACTATCACTTGCTCTACTTACCACCAAACACTTTGTATTTTTAGTCAGTTCAGCACATTTCCTCATGAGGGACAGAATTTTAATGAACTAGGCATACTGTCCCTGAGGTATTTGGGCCCTCAGAATCCATGGCACATAATAGATCAGGCCCTGGAAGAACTAACCCAGTTTAGTTACTAATGTGGGACCAACCTATATACAGCACAAAGTGCATGGAGAGATCCCAGATTTAGCTCAGCAGCACTGCAGGAGGAAGGCAGGGCAGAACTTTAGGACATCAGAACAGAGCAGGATGCTTAAAAATGCGACGACTGCAAAAGTGTAAGGCTAAAACAAACAACCTTGTTTACTATTTTTTATGTGCTGATGTGAAATAAACACGAATATTAAGCAGGTACGTCACTTTCCCCAAACATTGCATAATTACAGATGAGGTCACCTAGTACTGTTTAGATCAAAACAAATGCTTCATTTTTGAAGATAAACATTTTTGCGTTATTGGTTATTAGTCTGCATTCCTTCATTCTTATGGTGTTTCTACGCTGTTTTGAAGTTTTGAAGAAGAAGAAAGAGGAATATTTGTAGCTTTTCAGACCTCATTCTGGCTCAGTGTTAAAGATAAGAGCACAAGTGCCTCGTGTTAAATACAAATGAGCGACGGTGGGCAGAAGCAGTAACCTTTTCTCACATCTCTACACTATCAGTTAGCCTTTTGCAACATAATGTCAGGGACAGGAACACAGTGTCTGCCTTGCAGTAAATTATCTCATCTGACATCGATGTAGCGTCTGTAACTTTTTAAATCAGAAAGTAAAACATGCTGAATTTGAGTTCATAGTCTGGGTAATGCTTTGCCACATGCGTGGGATCTTACATTATAATGCCGCTAAATAGCTTCCAACTTTTGTTAGTCCTACATGAATGGATAAAACTCATGCCCACGTCACGGGCTTGGCTCAGCTTACAGAAAGCCTGTAAGCTGAGCCAAGAAATGCCAGAAAAACCTTCTGCAGAACCACATGGAATGACACTACAGAGAGTTCTACATGAGCTAACCTGTAAAATCAGTGGTGTATCACGTTAAATGTCCAGAGGAAAACTGAGTGTTTCCATGTAGTCATGGTGTTTTGGGAATTGTGATCACATAATGAGTAAAACTGTCAGTTTACTGGCTTCATTTGAACTGAGTCATTTTGCCCAAAACAGCTATTTTTGCAGTTGTAACAGCTTAACAGTGAACTCCCAGCTAGTGTTTACCCTCTGAAGGCTACACGGTAGAGCTCTTCAGGGTCATATAACTCTTATAGCCCTGTGATATCATAGAATGCTGTGGAAGATCTGAACTGACGTCCACTTAGGCCAAAGTCAAAGGACACAGACGAGAGTAACAGACGGAGTAAAAACTGAAGCAGAGGACAAAAAAGTGAGGGCTTGTTGAGAGCGAGGAAGTAGAGGGGTAACTTGGTGAAAGGAGGTAAAAATGCCAGAGGGATGAAAGAGGAGTGAGCGAGCAGAGGGAAGAAAGTGAAAAGAAACAACAGAGGACTATTGTCTATGGTGTAAACGGATACTGATCTGGTCCCACCAGCAAAACACACCTAAGACAAGAGTTCAGACTATGGGAAAGACAACCCCTGGGGGAAATAGAGCCCCAGAGGTGGAGTTAAAAAAATATTTGTATGAAGTGTTATACGTAAGTAGGATTTTCAGGTATCTGTACTTGGGTTTTTATTTTTTTGATGACTTTTTGCTTTTAATCTATGCATTTTTACACAAATATCTGTACTCAAAACAGGCTTCTTTCTTCAAGTTCATTGTGTTTCATGTCACTATGTGTCTTTAAGCATCGACAAGCGAAGAGAGGAAAGAGGCTAAAACATATGCATATGCATGCATAATTCATAGGAGCATGCGTTGAGGTTAGAGTTGGTCTGAACCATCTGGAACAGCATTTTTGGTGCAGAAGCTGTGGTCATTGTGCTTCTGTTATCACCATGACAGCTGTAAGCATGAAACAGACTCCAAAGAAGCTCACGAGATACAACGGCTCAAAGTTGACAGGTTTTATTGTTACAAAGGGAGGTTTCTCCAAGGGAATTTAGTATGGGTGCATGGATGAGTGGTGCAGTGGTGATTTGAGTTTTTGATTCACAATTGAGTTGTAATTTCTTCAGCTGTGAGTTGACGAGCAAACTGTGGGGGAGCCAATGGTCAGAGCTGTTCAAATTTGATCAATGGGAGGCTGAGCAGGCAGGTAGGTCCGGAGGGTGAAAATTTGAATCAGGCAGACCAGCTTGACAGAGACAGGTAAGGGTAAAATAAACACAAGGGAGCAGATACTTGGACAGGTCTGAGAGTCATATAGGAGCCTAAAAAGGAAGGTTTTGGAATTCTGCGGTCAAGTTCAGACTCACACCAGATTGAGATACTTTGGCATGACTTTAAGCAGGCCTTCAATGCTAAAAACGCTCCAAGGTGGCAGAATCAAAACAATTCTGCAAAAAAGAGTGGGCCAGAATTCCTCCTCTTCTTTGTGTTTGTGTTATTTTTGTTCAGTTGTGTGACCAAAGAGCTACGCAAACAGAGACCAATGCTGAACCAGCATGGGAGTAAGTATTTAATAGATTTTGTTGAGCAAATAAAGATCCTGCCTTGCAGCCTGTCTATCTTAGGAAAATAGTAGGGGATCAGACTAAATAATAACAGTAGAGTCGTTACCTTGAAATATGAAGCGCCTTGAGGCAGCTGTTGTTGTGATTTGGTGCTATGTAGATAAAATTAAATTGAACTGATTTTGGGGCGACATGAACAATATTATTTTCAAGCTTCTGAGTTGACTTCATTTGTCAGAACAGTGAAAACAAAGCAACCCTGGAGCTGAGTTAAGACAGTAGTACATATCCGCTACCAAACAACCGATTTCATATCATTCTGAAACTGATGTTCGACTACCAAGAGATGATTTTGTTTGTTTGTTTTCTTTTAGCAGCCAGATTTCTTTCTTTTTTGACCAACACTATGAAGTTGTTCTGAATTCTCTTTGGCAATGTACTTTCTTCCCACCCTGCTGCAACATGTGCCTCTTTTCGGCTCACTAGTTCAGCTCACATATATGTGACTTTATGTGGTACCTTCGAAGGAAAAAATAATGAACTTTTACAGAGGCTTTTTAACACCTCCTTCTAAAACACCTCAGTTTTGCTGGAGTTTCTTTCTCCAGTCTAAAGTAATTGGTTGTAAAAGTACAAACCTAGCATTTCCATCTGTGTGTTACAGTTTAGCTGCTGGACACATCTGGTTTTTCTCATTCTCCTAATCACATCCATATTTGTCTTTTCTTACAGGAGAGAAGAAAGAAGAGGCGTGAAGAGAGTAGCAGCAGTGCAAGGATGTGGTTCTAGATCAGCCGCAGATTAAGAGTGAAGGTGGACAAAGAAGCTATTGATTACACCCCTTTACAGTGTGCGTGTGTGTGTGTGTGTGTGTGCTTAAGTGTAGTCTCTACACCCTCCTGCCCCTCCCTTTTAACTTATGTAAAATCCCCCTCTGTTTGTGTACTGTAGTGTGGTATTGTGTTAATCTGCTGTGTGTGTCCTGGTGACAGGAGGCTTATAATCAGCCCATCTCTGCTGTCAAAACAAAAGGAAGCTTGAACCACAGATGTGGTACCTAGACACATCCGTGCACACACACACACACACACACACACACACACACACACATGCACACACATCCTTTGTACATTACGTGAATACAGGACGTTAATTATGCAAGACTGTACACATTTTACACAAAGTTTATGAGCTTATTTGAAGCTAAATTTCAAATGAAGTCACACAAAGAAAATATACACGTGTATTAAATCAAGCATCCAGCAAGATCTTAAAAGAAATAATGTTTCTATACAGCCTCTGTTTGAATCTTTTTAGTAAATCTCCATTGTTAGTATTTCTTTATTAAATGTCCCCCAAAGGGCTGGAGAGAGACAGGTGAAGGCAGGTGTACTGGCTGAATATTATTGGAAATTATGCACTGAAGGAATCTTTGAACTGAATAATTTTCCATTATTTCCATCAGCTTCCTGTACCTGATGCATTTTCACATCCGCACTCTGGAGGTTGGGCTCATTTTGTAGGTTAACTGGTTAACCCAGTGTATTTTGCTTATTTTCCAGCTCAATATTTGAATTCTGGGACTAACATTGTTTAAAGGTTCAAAATAATCCATATTTACAAGGTGTTGCTCTCCATGCCACTACCACACTGCTGCACCAGTTAGTGAAACAACTACGTTTAAGGGTAAAACATCAATTTTTACATGCATCCTGAACATTCTCAATATTTCTGAGGCTAACAAATAATATCCAGAACATCCTAATAACAAGGGAAAAAAATTAATTTGTGCAAATTTATATTCTTGTGCATTTTTACATGACAAGTAAAGTAAGTAAAATAAAAAAAAATGAGTTGGTTAACTTTTTGAGCATCAAAACGGCACCATCAACTTTTTATTTTGGCAAAGCAATTTATGTTAATGTCATTGAGCCTATAGTCAAGTCATCTTCGCTTATGACCTGGATTACTCCCTGCAAAGCATAACCATGATGCAACGATGCTGTGTGCACAGATGTGGGCGGTGAGCCAACGCACTGCAAGGCGAGCATCTCGGCTTGTATTTTGTTTTGTATTTTAGACCACCTCTCTCTTGACAAACAGCTTTGAACAGCAGGTGGGTGAAGCTAGGTGCCTGAGATGACCATATTAGGGATATTCTCTCTCTCTGACATCATAAAAAGTTTAGAGTTAAAAAAATGTTTGATGCCTGAACTCACAGGGGTTACTTGTACATACACTGACCTCATTATTTGAATCTTAATATGAATGTCCAGCATTGAGACTATGTTCCTGAAAACCAGGGCAAAGCACAGTCAGTCCACCTTATCGTTTAGATACATTTCTGACCAAACTAACACACAAACTAAAAAACTATACAGCCCATCATGAACCAGCAATTCTGAATAAAACAGTATTATGCTGGATGTCTTCACACAATCAACAGCTTTAATACTGGATATCAGTGTTCCTACTGAACTTTCAAATCCCATTCATCAGTGGGACACTGCGGCCACTACCACAACTTATGTGTTACTAGCACTGTTTTTTTTTTTTTTAATTTGTGTATGTGTCAGTGTATTTGTGTGTTTGAATGCCTGGCCTCACTGTATGTGACTAACTGATCTGGCATAAACTGTGAGAACTGATGACTATTACTGTAAAGCAACAATAAACCTGACACGCTGACTTACTAAAACTCTGAAAAGGAAACTGTGTTTTTCTTGACAATGAGCCATATCTAACCAAGCGTCATGAAAAAAAGACAAATCAAACAAGGAAAATAAATATTGTTTGTGTATCCAGTATGATATAAAGATTAATGAATTATTTTAGGAAAGAACCTTAAGAAATACGGAGACAATTATTGCAACTGTGTACTATGAACCTGTTGCCTCTGGAATGGTTGCTTTGCAGACTGTAACTGATCGTGCACTCAGTTGTCACCGCCATAGCAACTTTGGCATGCCATGATAGTGATAAGGTGGCAATAAGAGTAAGTCTGCTACCAGCTTGCTATCAGTTTGCAGTTAAATAGGGTCAAGCTGGCAATTACATATAATCTGTTTGTGATAATACAACAATTAACTGTGTTAATCTTTTGCAAACATTTACAGAAATGTAAATGTGCACAGAAAATATGATGCAGGCTTTAAGAAACTGTGCTCTGATATAGGAATACAACCAGAACCACTGTGAACCAGTTGAGTCCCTTATCGTAAAGAGACACAGATGAGTTGCGCCCATCAGCATATACCCACTCAGAAATTTCAGTCTGCTTGAATCTGTCTGTCTCTATAAATTAGATAGCAGTCATTTGCAAACTCCTGCCTGGAGACAGGTCACCTTGTGCAATCAAAAAAAAAGCCAAGCAAAGGTTGAAGGTGTTGGATGCTTAACCTCTGGGCCAACAGTTGGTTGATGTGACTGGTTACAATCAGTTGGTGGATGCAAAAATATTTCCTGCAGTCAAAAGACAACCACCAATTTTTGTGATGATCAGATTTCATGATTCTGATGCTGTGCATGTTGTGCTCATTCAGGTGGCTAAGAGTGCTAATTAAAACTATTCAGAATGACCGCCTTAATCCCACAATGAGGAATCTCTGTCCTGACATGACTGGTTTTATTTAAGTCCCAATGGTCCCATGCATATAGCACAAAGAGCCACTGAATCGATCAATGAGTATGAATATGATACAAATCATCTGTTTTTAACTTCACATCCCATCAGCTATGGGAGAGTTTATACAGACATGTTAGGTCAACAACATCAAAACACTAAATTAGGGAATACCTTTTAAATGAATGGTGTTCTATTCAGAGCTCCAGACACCGAAGCTGCTCTTATGTGTTTTGTGTAGTTTTCCCTTTAATTCATTATCCAGTGGTATCTATAATGTCAATTTTTATCTTTTCTTCTTCCTTTGTTGTCCAAAAACACATCAAAGAGCCACACTATTTCTCTGGGCAGTGCATTTCTTTTCACCCTAAATACACATTATATAGTTAGCACCAACCATCCTGCTTAAATCACAAATGGTCTAAAAGCAAATCAAATTTCATGATAGTGAAGTTTGCAAGTATTGACACGTGGATTAGCACACGGTTGACTTGGTCCTTTCATGGTGTACTTAAAAGAACAAGCAAAACTAAATCAGCCATACCTTATCCTTTGAGTAAATATACTGTAGAGCATTAACAGATTTGAATATGCATTCTGTTCAGCCAGCTGTGTCTGCTCAGTTAAGTGCAAGATGGTCACACCATGGAGAGGCACAGCTTACAGGGATATTTTAGAAAGAAGGAAGAGCAGCAAGAAGAGGAACCATCAAGGTAGGATAGGCCCCTGCATGATAGAAGTGGCTGACATCATAAAATCCTACCAGTGGCTGGACAAAGCTGGACTCAAAGAAAAGGCACTAATCATGGCAGCAAAGGAACAAGCTCTAAGTATAAGATCAGTAGAGGCAGGGGTCTATCACACCAGGCAAGACCCCAGGTGCAGGCTGTGTAAAGATGCCACTGAGACAATCCATCACGTAACAGCAGGGTGCAAGATGCTAGCAGGCAGGGTATACATGGAGCGACATAACCAAGTGGCCTGCATAGTATACAGAAACATCTGTGCCGAATATGGCCTAGAAGTCCCGAGGTCAAAGGGCAGTTGAGAATGACCGAGCTAAGATCCTTTGGGACTTCCAGATACAGACGGACAAACTGGTGATGGCTAACCAACCAGACATTGTAGTGGTGGACAAGCAGAGGAAGAAGACTGTAGTGATAGATGTAGCTATACCAACTGATAGCAACATCAGGCTCGAGAAATACCAAGGGCTGAGAAAAGAGCTGGAGAAGATGTGGAGTTTGAAGACAACAATGGCCCCAGTGTTAATCGGAACACTCGAGGCAGTGACCCTCGAGCTGGGCAAGTGGCAAGATCCCAGGAACCTAATCTGAGAAGATCAGAAGTTCAGAAGGGTGCAGTCCTAAGAACAAGAACAATACTACACAGGACCTTCAAGCTTCCAGGATTCTGGTAGAGGACCCAAGCTTTTGTTACAATACTACAATTTTTTAATACTTGTTAAAAAAAAAAAATCCGCTCATTTTGAATTTGACTACACAACAGATTTGGAACCTCTGTATCCTTTATTTTTGGTTTCACATTGGTAAATATTTTCCGCTGATGACAAGTATGAACTGCAGGCAGACAATATTAGTATCTGGACTCTTTACCTGTGGAGCCATGTCGTCAGAATATGAGTAGAATGTGATCTGGTGTTGTTTCACAGAAATACAATCGTCTTTAGCCCAGAAGACACAGTGACACCACATGTTAAATGAGAAACCAACACCATTTCTGAATCTCATTTATATTTATAGCATGCTAAAATGTAAATTTGGATTTGTGTATTGTTCCTGAGCCCACGCTGTGATTTTGTCATGTTGTTTTTAGTGCAGTGTTGATTGGAGGCCATCCAACATTAGTTGTGACCATGTAGTTTAAATACATATATTTCTCTGAAACTTAAACTGATGCAAACTCAGTTGATATCACTTTGGGAAATCAGACTTCAGTAGCAGCTACTAGTGTTGCTACACCTACTCCTGAGTGTAGCAACACTAGTAGTTGTTAATCCTCAAGGCTTAATCATCTTCCATAAAAATGTTTAAAACTGATTAAGTTCCTGTTTATCTTGTACAGCGTTTTCATGCAATTTGGGTGAAATTCAGACAAACACGAGTGAATGCTGTGCTCTAGCTTTTCACTCACATGTAGAAAATAGATTCTGAGAGGAAAATGACCTGAAGATGATCCATAAACCCAAAAAACTAAAGTAAGTTACCAACAGAAAGCCCAACTTTTTTTTTTTATCCCAAGAGGAATTTCTCATGTGACAAGAAGCACAGGCAAAGTGCAAGAAAACAGAAAAGAACTTCTTTAAAAGATTGAAGTAGGTGACATTAAAAATCTTTCAGTGTATATACAGCACAAAATACCGCACATACTATAAAACCTCAGACTGCATACAGTCTGTGAAAGATGTCTAATAATGCAGCTCCAGCAGCCATGATGGACATCACATAGGTACAAACAGGTAAAACAAAAGTCAAAGGACACTAATGTAGTGTTTTTGAAGTTAAAGTTTAGGTTACATGGGTTAGAATTAAAGTGATAGACTATAATACCTGGTAAGTAGTACATGCTGCAGTTTCCTGGACAGTTATAAAAGACCCTAGGATTGAGTTTTGGCCCGGCTTGTGTCCAGTGTAACATGGTTACAAATGTAAGGAACTACCTGAACAAGTAAGAAACCAAACTGAAGGTCTTTAGCAAAAAATGAAGTGCTACTGTATGTAAGCTGAAACATGGCTGCAGCTGCAGGTAAGACTTCGTGGAAGAGTCAGACCATCAACAACGTGAAGCATTAATAACGGATGCCCTTGATAAATGATAAGACCCTAACCCTAACCCTATGTTACTGTTTACACAACCTTGCACTGAAAAAAAAAGTACTCTTTCTCTGACTTTTCACGAGGGTTATCTATCAAGACTTGGGCACTGTGAAAGATAGTGCCCAAGAAAAGAATGCACTGGACAAAAACTGTAAAACTTTTTTTTTTTTAAAGTTTGCAGTATAACAGGAGAAAAACCCTGAACAATGTTGGCAGTACGTTCTTTGTTCATTTAGGGATTCAGGGATTATTTATTTATTTATTTATTTTAAAATCATATATACTGGAATAGTTTTTCCCCCTACATAAATAGACTTTGACTTGAATTGACTTTCTTTTAAAACCTTGAAAATCTCATAAAAGTGAAATAATTGATCTTCTTCTATCTATAGTATTAACATTCAATTAAAACGTAACATAAATTCATTATATAACAATGTCATTTTAAATGCCTGTGAGTGATTTTAAACGGGGTGTCAAAGCTGAACAGGTTTTTAATGAACAGTCTTCAGGCTTGAGAGTTGACTTAAAGGATCAATATGAAACTCTCCTGCCCCCTCCTGTTAGAAAGAGGCATCACAACCCACCGTGGGTGGGTTGTTTCTTAATCAAGAAACATTTGAAGACAAATGTTTCTTGATTAAATAAAGCTCGCGTTGTTTTCACATCACTGCCATTTGAGGTTCACTTTTAAAGACCCACACTGTGAATTTATCAGTTTATATGTTATATGTCATTTTTAGAGTCTATCGTTGATTTTGGAGATGATGGCATATTTTTATGTTTATTTTCAGACCAAATATATTCAAGCATATATTCACTAATTTCACACATAATTACTCTTTCTTTTCATTCTTCTTTGGTTAGCAGACTTTATGAATTGCGAAACCACACGAGGTAACCATTTAAAGCACTATAATGTGAGTGAATAGTCTCCTCTCAGTGAGTACAGCCAGTAGCAGTTCCCGTGGTGGACAGCAGGGGGCTCTGTAATGACGTAAGGGAATTGCGTAGAGCTGCAGGGTTGTGAGGAGAGAAACGTCTCTGCATTTTGAAAGGGTTTGAAAACTGAAGACAAAGTTCAGCTAACAAAAATTGCTGAGGAGTCAGTTTCCTGTCCTCTGATTTGTCAGAGTGAGACCTTCTTCTGCTCCTGGACAGTATTGTTTAGATTTATGATTGGGGTTGAATTTGGATGGAAAACATGCTGTTCAGCGTAGTGTGTGGAACAAACCCTGCTTGTAATGTCAGAAAATGACATGACCTTTGTTGAGTCATTTTGTCCTTTCTTTTGCTGTTAATGTCCTCAAACTGATTCTAGGTTATTTGATGAAAGTCTCTTATACCACTGCTTTGGCTTTCATGAATAGGAGTATAAAAATACAATACAATACAGTCCTATTTATATAGCACATATAAAAACCAGAGGTATGCCAAAGTCCTTCACAGAACCAATTAAGAGTAATAATAAATACAAATAAATAAAATAATCTTATATAGCTCTCTTCTACTCTGTCTGAGAACTTAAAGTGCTTTATACTAGGGATGGGTATCGAAAACCGGTTCTTGTTGAGAACCGGTTCCCACTGTTTCAATTCCTTGGAATCGTTTGCCATTTTTGCAAACGATTCCCTTATCGATTCCAGTCGCCCCGAATGACGTCACCACGTTGCGGAGCGTCATTTACCTGGCAGGAAACACGGCGCCTAAGCGGCTCAAACGCTCAAAAGTTTGGTTATACTTTACGAGAACGGATGACAACAGGGCAACTTGCAATACTTGCAAAGTAGATATTTCATTTAAGGGAGGAAACATTACGAATATGCAAAAGCATTTGCTCACAAAACACGTGATAACCTTAAATGAATGTTGTGTTTTTAATTCCGCTCCGGACTCGTGACTCTCAACCCAGCAGCAGCGGTAACGTTTGCACGTCCTCTCCCGTTAATGCGGCAGGTAAATAATCAACTAACAGTGCATATTATGTTAGCGCGATCTGCCTTGAACCCATTTGCCACAGCAAATGCCCCTGATTTTCAGTAAGTGAATGTGTTTAATTGTAGGCAGGGACATTACTGGATATTCTTGTGTAATTGCTACAGAATAATTTATGTTATACTTTGTTATTGCTACAGAAGAATATTTATTTTATTATTTTACATTTACAATTTTTTTTCCCCGGGGACCCTGTGACACCCCATTGAAGAGCCATAGGCTGGAACTCTTAAGATCTCACTGTTGGGTTTGTAAGGCCATGCTACTCCTAAATTTCTATCTTGTTCAAAGAGAAGATATAAACAAAGTTCTAAGCTAATCGACCTTAGTGTTCTCCTTTTTTAAAAAAGAATCGATAAGAGAATCGATAAAGAATCGAATCATTAAACAGAATCGAAAATGGAATCGGAATTGTGAAAATCTTATCAATACCCATCCCTACTTTACCCATTCACTTCTTCTAAGCTCTTAAGTGCTCTATCTAGCATTCATACACATCGGAGAGCAACATGGGGTTAGTATCTTGCCCAAGAAAATTTGGCATGCAGACTGGGATCAAACCACCAACCTTCTGGTTAGCAGCTGACCTGCTCTACCACCTGAGCTACAACCACCCATCAAAGCGCAAAGAACAATGCATAAAATCGTCCACTTCACAGTGTTCTGGAGCTGACATGATCTCAAGTGATAAAATGATAATGTGATTTGAATGATGAAAGCGCAAACTCTATCAGTGAAGACTACTTGCAATACTGTAAAAAGATTCCAGGAAAAAGACAGTGGATTAAAATTGTGGTAAAATACTCAAGGATGCCAAAGAATGACATTTATTGTACAAGAAATACAACAGGAACACTGTCAGAGATATTCATTAATCATCTCAGTGTAATGTGCATATTGTGTGTATGGCATTTACACATTGTTGTTCCCCTGCTGTTTGTTAGCTTGACCATCTGTCTGACCTTTGCACTACTGATATTATGTGTGCGTGTGTTTGTCTGTGTGTCTGTGTCTGTGTGTGTTGTTGTTGTTACTATGGCCTAGATCACATTAGAACAAACCATTACACCAAAGCATAACAGATAAGGATGGATGCGGAGGGAGAAGAACTGGAGATGTGTTGGAATAGACAAGAGTGGAGGGACTTTTAGAAACAAGAGACACACCCTGTAATCACATGGAGTGATAATGATCATAATTTGATCTTGTTTTTAAAACTTTTAACAAGTTTTGTCCTAGAGATGGATCCAGTCCAAATGTACAGGCAGGTTTCTGAGCCACTGGTAGGATGCTTTTGCAGGAAAACAGTAGAAAAAAAACTGATATGTGATGTTATAGGTTTATCAGTGTCAAACTGTTTTTTTGGGCTTGAAACTGCATAAATTACAAAAGTAATGAAAAATATGAAGTAATTTAACAGTCAACTCTCAGTTAAGCAGTTATTAGTAGTTCAGGACCCTGCAGCTAATTTGATTTGAACTGATATGTACTAACCAGTTTTGCACAGAGCTTAGTGAGGAAGACATTTTAAGGTTAGACAACGACCCTTTTTCCTTTGTATTTACTGTTGTTGGTTGAAACATCGGAATCATTTTGTGCAAAGAATGCATCACAAACTGGACATTTAGACTATTTGCATTCAAAGTAAAAATAAAAGGACTTAAATGCCACTAGTTCCAAGCTCCAAATCTCCAATGCATTTACATTAGCACAAATGTAATGGGATGGGAGCTTCATGGCATGGTTTTCCAGGGCTGAGCAGATCCTGTAGGTGTAACATGTAGCTGGCCCAGTGATTTTTTCGATTTAGTGTACCTTATAACTGTCTCCATCTGAAACCCCCCCCCCACACACACACACACCCAACCCCCCCCCCCCCAAAAAAAAACAAACAAAAACAAAACAAAACAAAAACCATTGATGAGATGATAATGAAATCAAAAGTACTTTACATACACGTGAATACAGGTATGCAGTGAGCATTACACTCTCGTACTGAACAGGATTACTATTGCAACAACACATCATCAGTGGGGTAAAACTAACCTTTCTCACAACGGTTTAAACCCAGGTCACATTCCCTATTTAAGTGCACAGAAGTAGAATGACAAATTAATTGCTTTTAGGACTCTTGTCCTCTATACTAATACATGACAGATTCAGCCAGTGTAGCACAGGCTTAGATCTGGCCCGTTTATTATTGTTTATATTGTTTCATAATCAGTGAAATTGTTTAAGGGGAAGCAAGGTAGTGATTGCATAAATAAAAACAGACATCAATTAAAATATACAAAGTAAAGTCATCTCTCACCTTTCATCTCAAACACCAGTCTGTCATAAAAACGATCTGTCTGGCATCCATCCTTTACATCACTGCCATCTAGTGGTTGCAGTTAGCTATTGTCTCTGGAAGCAGAATTAACGCAGCTTGACAGTGGAGCCACTGGATCTGTATGAGCAAGCATTTTCATGGCCGTGTCACTATCCTGTTAACAATGGCTTGTCATGCTGAGAGGGCAGCAGCTGTTGTGGTCCTCACAGGACATCCACTATTCACTCTATGCAAGGCCACCTGGGTTGGCTGGTAGACTGTTTACTTAGCCTGATAGGGTGGAGGACACTGTCTCAGCTGAACTATGGACACGCACACACATACACTTACACTGATAAGCACTCACACATCCCCCCTCCCCTTCCAATGCCTTCGATGCTTGTTGCCTCCTGGGAACACGAGGCGGCTCTGGGCCCGCGCTGGAGAGTCGGCGCAGTGGCAGGATGGCTGCTGTGTTGCCTGGGATTACTCCTCATCCCCTACCCAACCCTGGTCACGTGCTGTATACAGGGAGTGCAGAATTATTAGGCAAGTTGTATTTTTGAGGAATAATTTTATTATTGAACAACAACCATGTTCTCAATGAACCCAAAAAACTCATTAATATCAAAGCTGAATGTTTTTGGAAGTAGTTTTTAGTTTGTTTTTAGTTTTAGCTATTTTAGGGGGATATCTGTGTGTGCAGGTGACTATTACTGTGCATAATTATTAGGCAACTTAACAAAAAACAAATATATACCCATTTCAATTATTCATTTTTACCAGTGACACCAATATAACATCTCCACATTCACAAATATACATTTCTGACATTCAAAAACAAAACAAAAACAAATCAGCGACCAATATAGCCACCTTTCTTTGCAAGGACACTCAAAAGCCTGCCATCCATGGATTCTGTCAGTGTTTTGATCTGTTCACCATCAACATTGCGTGCAGCAGCAACCACAGCCTCCCAGACACTGTTCAGAGAGGTGTACTGTTTTCCCTCCTTGTAAATCTCACATTTGATGATGGACCACAGGTTCTCAATGGGGTTCAGATCAGGTGAACAAGGAGGCCATGTCATTAGTTTTTCTTCTTTTATACCCTTTCTTGCCAGCCACGCTGTGGAGTACTTGGACGCGTGTGATGGAGCATTGTCCTGCATGAAAATCATGTTTTTCTTGAAGGATGCAGACTTCTTCCTGTACCAGTGCTTGAAGAAGGTGTCTTCCAGAAACTGGCAGTAGGACTGGGAGTTGAGCTTGACTCCATCCTCAACCCGAAAAGGCCCCACAAGCTCATCTTTGATGATACCAGCCCAAACCAGTACTCCACCTCCACCTTGCTGGCGTCTGAGTCGGACTGGAGCTCTCTGCCCTTTACCAATCCAGCCACGGGCCCATCCATCTGGCCCATCAAGACTCACTCTCATTTCATCAGTCCATAAAACCTTAGAAAAATCAGTCTTGAGATATTTCTTGGCCCAGTCTTGACGTTTCAGCTTGTGTGTCTTGTTCAGTGGTGGTCGTCTTTCAGCCTTTCTTACCTTGGCCATGTCTCTGAGTATTGCACACCTTGTGCTTTTGGGCACTCCAGTGATGTTGCAGCTCTGAAATATGGCCAAACTGGTGGCAAGTGGCATCTTGGCAGCTGCACGCTTGACTTTTCTCAGTTCATGGGCAGTTATTTTGCGCCTTGGTTTTTCCACACGCTTCTTGCGACCCTGTTGACTATTTTGAATGAAACGCTTGATTGTTCGATGATCACGCTTCAGAAGCTTTGCAATTTTGAGACTGCTGCATCCCTCTGCAAGATATCTCACTATTTTTGACTTTTCTGAGCCTGTCAAGTCCTTCTTTTGACCCATTTTGCCAAAGGAAAGGACGTTGCCTAATAATTATGCACACCTGATATAGGGTGTTGATGTCATTAGACCACACCCCTTCTCATTACAGAGTTGCACATCACCTAATATGCTTAATTGGTAGTAGGCTTTCGAGCCTATACAGCTTGGAGTAAGACAACATGCATGAAGAGGATGATGTGGACAAAATACTCATTTGCCTAATAATTCTGCACTCCCTGTAATGTTGTACTGTGGACATTTATGTGCTTTCTGTGCAGAGGAGTTTTTTTGTTTCCTGTTCTCATGCTGTCCTCCTATAGCCCAGCATGAGTAGAGGTCTCTTTTTTCCTCTTGTACTTTCCCATTGTAGTGTACATTTCAGTGTTTTTTCTGTAATGCAACTGTTCTCTGACTTTTATCCCCATGCGATGTCTGTGTTGTGTGTGTATGGGGGGCGGGTTCATTCCACTGCAGGGCAACCTGCCACTGCATGTGGCAAATAAAATTTGAACTTGAACTTGAACTACAAAGATATGATTTTATAGACTATGATAAATCACCGTAAATTACACAGGATATAAAGTGTTTAAAATAAGCTCAACATTATCCATCAATGTTAGTACTACTGTGAACCACATAACTGTCACGGGTCTGGGTCCGTTGGACCCAGTATGTGGAGTTTCATGTTTTTGTTATTCCATGTTTGAGGTTATTATGTTTTGGTTTTAGTTTGCATCAGGGATTGTTTTCTTGTTCTCTTGTTGTGTTTATGATGATGATGATTATGATGTTTCTTATTTGAGTTTCATGTTTAAGGAATCGTTCTCGGTTGTATCTCACGTTTAGTTTAGTTCAGGTTCCATGTGTCATTCTGTCTGTCTCTCAGTGTCAGGTCTGCGTCTTGGTGTGGTGTTCTCATTTCCTGTTTTATTGTGAAGGTCTGGGTCTCATGTGAGTGTGTTCAGTTTTACCTCTGTCTCGTCTTGTTGATCATTCCCAGCTGTGTCCACCACCTGTGTGTAATTCCCCTGTGTTTCTCTGGGTGTATTTAAGTCATGTCCTCCGTCATTGTAGTTGCTGGTCCGTCTGTGTATTCCACCCTGCCTCATCTGCGTTTCTACCATGTCTCACCCGTGTGTTCTCCCTGCTCTCCGCCGTTAGTCTCTTCTGGTCGTTCTCGTTAAGGTTTGTGCTCTGTAGTTTAGTTGATCCCAGTATAGTTTAGTTCTAGCTCCATTTGCCGTTTGTATTTACTTTCACGTTCAATAAACCACCTTTACACCTTCACGACTACCTGCATTTGGATCCTCCTTCATTTCCTCCACACGGCTCACCTCACTCGCCGTGACAATAACACTATTGAGGAATATTTCTCTAAAGAATAAATACTTTATTTTAGAAGTTTAAGCTCGTCTTTTTTGGAGGTTGCTGGGTGGGGGAGCTATAGTCTCAGCTATCCTTTCTGTACAAGTACCTGCATGCCACGCTTTTAATGTATATGGGGAAAACAGGGAAATGAAAGTTCAACTGGAATTGCACATTTGAACTTGAAATTCCAAATGCTTTCATCCAACATTTTATTACTGAAAAAGTTTCATAGGCTATACATTTTGGGTTGCTGGTCTAGGTTACCATTAGCAATGCTACTAGCTGGTGCTTTTTACTTGAACTGTTATCTTAATCAGCCAGCTTACATATAGATACATATATATGTGCAAGAACAAGTTCTTTATAAAAATGGGTATTTGAACAGCATTTTCAGTGGTTTCATTTGGCTCTTTCATCATGAGAGCTTTTCAGATCTGCTGCAGTTAGAGGACTGGTTAGGTAAAGGCAACTAATGGTATTATAAGAAGTTGCTAGCACTGAAAGTTGGAAAAAGAAAACAAGCGCCCTTATATATTTAGATGGGTGCTATTTGGTTATTGGGTCTAAATACCATACTCATGAACCCGATGTGTCCTGTCTTGAAGACAGCAGCCTGGGGTATAAATTTAAATGCTGAAGGTAGTTATTCAGAAAGGATTCATTGCTTCGTACGTATTTGACAAATACTATAAAAATAGATTTTTTAAATGATTTAAGCTTTCCTACTTTTTATTTTTATGTCATTTTCAGGCTTAAGAATATAATGTTTAAAAAATCAACTGTAAATTGCACCCTAGTATGTCTAGCAAAAAGAGTGTGTGTGCGTGTCCATCCATTCCTGCAGTGCAGTGGTGCATCCAGGGAGTTGATAGGAGCTGAACTGTAATTGTGTCAGAGCAAAGACCCAGAAAATGCAGAGAGACAGCCAGATAGATAGAGACAGTAAGAGAAAGACAGAGTCCCCCCATCGTCCTAAACTTAGCTAAATGTCATCCATCAAGGCATTTTAGTATTTTGTAGTTCAGTCTGCTGCACATGGAATGCTGCGGAATTTGTTTGATTCACCAGCTTTCCACTTGCTTTACATGTTCTGTTATCAAGGCTCCAGCTGGTGCTGATCATAGTCTAATATCATGTAACCTTGAATATATTATTTTGATTAAATTAGTAATAATAATCTGTGTAGGATACAATGCAGCTCCACTGAATAGGAGGTTTAGAACAAAGCAATGCTGTTTCTATGCCATTAATACCAGGCAAATTAAAATGATGTATTTAAATGGCCTGTATTTGTATAGCACTTTACACTACATTCAGTCATCCACCCATTCACAGACTGGTGATGGCAAGCTACATTGCAGCCACAGCTGCACTGACAGAGGTGAGGCTGCCGGACACTGACGCTACCGGGCCCTCTGACCACCACCAATAGGCAATGGGTGAAGTGTCTTGCCCAAGGACACAACAACCGAGACTGTCGGAGCTGGGGCTCGAACCGGCAACCTTCCAAATACAAGACAAACTGCCAACTCTTGAGCCACGATCGCTTTGTATAGTCAAAAATGCAAAAAAAAAAAAAAAATACTGACTGACTGTTTTTTAAACAGAAGTTCATTTTGGTGACATTTGAATATTTTTTTGTTTTAAAATGCTCATACTTCATGTTTATAAGGGCAAAGAAACGTGTTTTGGAGAGTATCACGATGCATGCTCTGTCATGGTCCTGACAGACTCATTTTGTGAGTTTTGTTTTGGACTTGTTATTAACTTCTTAGAAAGTATAAGTTAATTATATTCTAGTTCCTGAGCATGTTACTTTCCACACCCTCTGTGTTTGTAATTATAGTTTTTGGTATGTTCATGCCTGTCCTAGTCTCATCTCCGTATTTTTTTTCTTCAGTCTCCCTGGTCATGTCTCCATGTCTGTTTATCCCCAGTCCAGGTATCAAGCCCAGGTGTCTTAATCTGAATCTCATTATGTGCATGTTACTTCCTGTTTTATTTTGACAGTCTGATTCTGTTCAGCTGTGTTCCCAGGTATGTCCACTCTGCCCTAATCTCTAATCTCTCTTGTGTGTATATATTGTCTGCATCTCCTCTGTTCTCTGTCGTGTTGACAATTCAAGCTTTGTGTTTCTGTGTTTCTCGTGAGTTCTGTGTCATCCTTTTTTTGTGTGTGTGTATGGCTAAACTTAAACCTGATGTTTAGCCGTGTCTGCAAGTCCTGAATTTGTGTCCTTACCTTGCCTGCCATACCAAACCCTGACAGAATGACGTGACCAGAAATGGACTGAGCGGACTTTGGAAGACCTCAAAACCCCACTGCGGGTTCTAGGAGGGGGGAATTCTGGCGGGTCCTGGAGCATGGGTTGTCTTTCAATTGCCCCTAGGGGTTCCCCAAAGTTGCTTTGCCGCTCACTCTCCAGCCTTACCGCTTACCAGCTCCTGTTCCCTGCTGCTGGACAGCTACAGGTACTTTGGTGTTCACCTGAACAACAAACTGGACTGGACTCATAATTCAGACGCCCTCTACAGGAAAGGGCAGAGCAGGCTGTACCTGCTGTGGAGACTCAGGTCGTTTGGAGTAGAGGGCCCACTCCTGAAGATCTTCTATGACTCTGTGGTGGCCTCAGCCATCTTCTATGGTGTGGTCTGCTGGGGCGGCAGCATCTCTGCTGGGGACAGGAAGAGACTGAACAGGCTGATCCGAAGGGCCAGCTCTGTTCTAGGATGCCGTCTGGACCCAGTGGAGGTGGTGAGTGACAGGAGAATGGCGGCTAAGCTATCATCCCTGTTGGACAACATCTCCCACCCCATGCAAGAGACTCTGACAGCACTGAGCAGCTCCTTCAGTGGGAGACTGCGGCACCCACGGTGTGGGATGGAGAGATTTCGCAGGTCTTTCCTCCCCACTGCTGTCAGACTCCACAACAAAGACTTTTGCAGCTGATCAAACCGTCACACGTGCAATAAGACTGCTATATGTGCAATTCTTGTACAATTCTTCTTCTGACAAAGTTGTACTTTTGTATTTTCTTACTCAGTTGTATATAGCTATTTTATTCTATTGTATATATTATTCTATTCTATTTTATTCTATTGTATATAGTATTTTATTTTATTTTATTTTATTGCATTCCAGTGTTTTCTAATTTCTGCTACATAACTTTGCACTTTTGCTGTAACAAAACAAATTTCCCACCTGTGGGACTAATAAAGGTCATCTTATCTTATCTTATCTTATCTTATCTTATCTGCTTCACACTTGGGAAGGCGTGGCTTACGTTGGCGGGGGAGTTTGTTTGGGTGACCTGCAGCCTCACTCCGCTGCAATCCTTCATCCTGTTTATTGGGGCTTCCTCATTCCGAGTTGCACAAGCTCTATGACTCACTGCTGCAGCCGAAGATCAGCACTTCTTCACCACTTACCTATTTGTCTGTCAGCTTTCCATTGCCTCGCCTTCCACCCGACTCCTCTGGACAGCAAGCTCCTCAGAGGAGGAACTGCCGTTTCCAGTGGCAGAACGGGCAGCCCCTGTCTGTTTGGAGGGAAGCGGTGAATGAAGTTGTGTGGAGTTTGTGTGCAAGTTCAGCAGTGCCCTAGCTTCTAACTTTTTCCCTTGCCTGAGTTTTTGAATTTTTGTATTTTGTTGAGTTTTCTGAATATTACAGCAATAAAGCTGCCTGTTTCAGTTTACCCATTTGTTTGAGTCCTGCTATTGGGTCCTGCCTTCCCTGCCACATGGCATGCCAACCTTCACATGTTCTCTTTGTTACAGAGCCTTACGTCAGCTTACACCTTTTTTTTTAATTTTTTTTTTATAAATATTAGCTGCTCCTTCTTGTTTAAGTTCCTTGATGTTATTGTTATTTTGAAGTTTTTAGTTTCATTCAGGGTCATAACCATGTGTCCAGTGATGTAGTGTTTAACAGAATACATTGGGAAGTGAAAGGCCACTTTAGCTTTTATTCAGAGTTATGATCAGGATTTATAAATCAGTAAGGTTCCTAAAGGTATTGTATTTAATGTGTAGTAGCTGTGTTTACAGAATACACTTCTGTAGAGACTACGTCTAGAGTAGCAATACAATCAAAATCAGAAAGGACTATTTTATACAGCTTACAACTTTAGCAGTCGCAGCTGGGTATTTACAAAAATGGAAGAGTTTTGAATGCATAAAATAATGCAATAAAAGAAAAATAACAATAGAGAACTTGAAATTAAAATAGAGTAAGGGAAAAACAACCTCATGTGTCAACCTAACCTCCTAAACACAACCCAATCACACGCAGGGCAGATTGTAACTTTGCAGAATTATTTTCAATGTTAAAGCCATCTAGTGCATCACTCATTAACTCATTCCAATTGTTGTTTTGTAAAAAAACAAAACAAAAAACAGCTTAATAGCTGGTTATGCCATGGTTCATGTGTAAATAGGTTGGCACAAAGTAATTTAATACGTTATGGATAGAGAGGGGACAGCAGATCTTACCATGTCCAGTCTAATATAACAGATAAGCTGACCAGGTGTAGGCTCAGCTAGCACAAATCCCATTAATACAGTTTTGCTGTCATTGTCAACTAATAGTAAATACATTTTGTTAATTTTACCTCCTAGGACCTGGCATCCACATATGTGGACATCACATTTTGGGATGTCTAGACCAAAATACAAAATTTTGCTCTACAAGGGCCTGATTTCCACTTATGAGGACATTATACTGCCCCTGTTCTATCGAAATGTAAAGCAAATATCCTCATATGTGGATCTCATTTCTCTCAGAAACAAAAATCAGGTGAAAAAAATAATAAATCTGGTAATTCTTTGTTTTTACATTAATCAGGTCCCAAACAGCCCAAATAGCAAAGAGAAATTAAAAATGCATGCCATGAAAGAGTTCGGGTCTTAGGAGGATAATAGATATTTATTTAAGTATCGAGATAAAAATATTTTACAATTCAAAACAATGTTTGCTTGTAATTGGTGGGGGCATCTGCCAAGGGGCAAAAACACAAACTATCAGAGAGTTAAGAAAATCACATAGACAGTGAATAGATGTCAGTGGCGAAGAAATGCTTAGTGAATTATGCAGCCTGATCCTAGAGCAGCATAACAAAGGGATGTTTGAGGATCAACAGATGCCTATATGCTTTATTAAAAAGGAAATTTGAAGCCTAATCCTGTAAGTTCTTCTCAATATTGTAATATCAGCTTTTTTTAAATGACTCTGGCAGTGTATTTTTGCTGTTTTTAGAGGTTTTGTGTTTTAAGTATAGATTCTTGGCCTTGACAACATTGTATGTTCTTTCAGACTTAATACGAATTCCCCAGTTTTATATAACACACACTCAGTGTTGGGAAGGTTACTTTTAAAATGTATTCCATTACAGAATACAGAATACATGCCCCAAAATGTATTCTGTAACGTAATCCGTTACGTTACTCAATGACAGTAACGTATTCTGAATACTTTGGATTACTTAATATATTATCATGCTTTTTACAACAACGTGAATGTACTATTGCTGTGTGATTTATTACTATTACTGAAGGTCCGCGACTCCGAACTGTAGTAAAGGGACCTCTGACTAATACGGCGGGGTCCCTGTCAGCTCGTAGCCGAAAAATAGCTTTACTTTGTTGTGTGGGTCAACTTTTCTTGCGAGAGACAGAGAGAGGCGTCGAAAGGCTGCTCCAACGGAACTTATTGTTTTCGGAGAAAAACACGAACACAGTGTACAGTCGAGTCTTAATAGCTTACTTACAACTGGGCTCGTCAGGCACTCTTCTTGGCTGAAGTGGTTATTATTATATTTACATGCTTCCAGCTCCCGTTTTTCCTCGATGACAACTCGTACCTTTCCACTCCCCTTTTTCTCCCTCCTCGCGCTCACAGACCCATAACGTGTATGGCAGTCCACTCTCCCTGCAACACGGACTACACTGCCCATGATGCTACATTCTTTAGAGCTATGCTTGTAGCATTCTGCCTATTAGCTTAGCACAACAACAACAACAACGAAAACGCGCTCTCTCACCCAGGAAACACACAGTCGCAGAGAGAGAGAGAGAGCGTCGCCCTGTAACCATGGCAACCGTAACGCTGCCGCCTGGAACAACAGAACGTAGCTGTCAAACAAAACCCAAACAGTCCTGACCCACCACAATATGAAACAGGAAAGTACCGCAGTGTAATCCATTTATTTCAACAAAGTAACTGTATTCTGAATACCACCTTTTTAAACGGTAACTGTAACGGAATACAGTTACTCATATTTTGTATTTTAAATACGTAACGGCGGTACATGTATTCCGTTACTCCCCAACACTGCACACACTGTGTCTCTCTCTCTCTCTCTCTCTCTCACACACACACACACACACATTCTTTTACACATTGTGCCAATAGAGGGCATTAATTGTGCCTGACTGTACACATTTAACACATAGTTTACAAGCTAAATTTGAGCTGAATTCAGAAGAATTTAAAATGAAGCCAACACAAATAAACAATTATGTATAAAATTTGCTATTTCATGATCGTGTCTTTTCAGGCTCTAATTAATCTGCGTCTATCATTTTGTATATGAGGAAATAAAAATATAAAATATTGCTAGTGGTGATGTAGAGGGAGAATATTGAGTTTGTCAATATTGTAACACAAACACAAAACACGAGGATTCAAAGCAAAGAAGAGAGTGAAAGGGTCAAAGACAGACTAATGCCCTGAAATAATTTGAAGCAGATCAAATTAGGAGATATCAGCATAGTTGACAGCTTGAGGATGAAAATTATTCCTCTAAAAATAGTCATAATGATAGCTTGCTTTGCAAATTAGGCAACCGAAAATGTGATTTAATTGCTTTCAATTCAGACTAACTTAGCAGGGTGTCATGGTTAGAAGACGGGGTCGCCAGCCCACATGGTGACTAAACCCAATCTCTGCTGAGCAAGACAAGATTTGCAGAGGATTGTGAGCTGATCATTGATCCTTGAATCAGATACAATGGGAATTAAAATGCAGAGAATAAATATATCTGCAAAAAGTCATTAAAAATGGCTGCAGGTCAATAAAGCAAAGCCAGCAGATTTGTTAAGTCGGAGCCCATTTCACAGAGACAGAAAGGGATCTGAGATCAAACAGTAAGAATTCAGGTAGATGTCTAAACTGCACAAAACTGTCTACCTCTTTATCTGTCTGAAGGAGGGTTGACTGACTCACCCAGCATTGGTGACTCCCCTCACTTCATGAGAAAATACTTGTCTTTAGGTGGAATTCAACAGTTAAAAGAATATTTTCCTGGGAATATCCAGGAGAGGACAGCAGACCCTATCATAACATCTCAGTGCAGTTGGGTCTGCTAACTTGTCAGTCAGTCAAGCCCAAGATAGTTTATTTTTTGCTTCCATCACTTATTACCACCAGTCAATGTCAGTGACTTTGTATTTTGGTCATATTGGGGAGCTTCTCGGATGAGAGGTGAAACCATTTGACCTTAGAACTGAAGAAGCTTCTCGGATGAGAGGTGAAACGTCTTCAAGCAACTTAAAGAAGTCCAGACGCTTTTCTTTGCAAGCTCCTTTGACTACAATGACCTGGATGACTGAGAACCTTCACAGACATTGGGGATATGATATTGATGCTGATCTGTTGATCTTCAACATGAAGCAATCGTTTTGAGGAAAATGCAACTGAAATATATAAAATCAAAGGTTTACTTATTCAAATAATTAATCATCAGAGAAAATCTGCTCGTATAAACTGAATGTAGACCAGTCAAGGAAATCCCATTTGAACGTTCCTACTAATGTAGCAAACTAACATAGAAAAATGACATGTAATGAAATTACTTAAAGTCAGCATTTTGGGAAGATTTTTATTATCATTATTATTATTATTATTATTATTATTAATTTTAATTTTTAATTTTTAATTTTTAATTTTTAATTTTTATATTTTTATATTTTATTTTATTTTATTTTTTTGAATGCAGGACAGCCACTACAAACATATGACTTTATAGAACATGATTAAACTGCCAGTAAGATTAAATTGTCATGCCAAGTCTAATAGAACAGGTAAGCGGAACAAGTGCTAGCTCCACCAGAGCTTTCATATTAGCACCTCTGAGAAATCACTTGATTAACCAAAAAACACTGATGGGAAATTTCTCAGCAGAAAAACCCCTTAATTTCATTTTACTTTCATTGTGAGGTTTTCAAAAGCAGTGGTTCTAAAAAATTCCACGACCATTTGGCAGCTACAGTAGATAGTGAGATAACTAAGGTAGTAATAAAATATATACAGTTCTACTGCCAGGAAAGCATGCAGAGAGGGGAAGACCTCTGGAAAAAAGGACAGTGTTATTTATTACATTTGTATTCTATTTTATTTTATATCTATTTTATGTATGTATTCTTATGTATTCATGGATTGCACTGCTCGTTACTGTGTGTTTTCATTTAAGTTTGGTGTTTCAACAAGTTGTTGTACCTATTTCACATTTTTATAGAAATATAATGACATCTACAGAGATGGGCAGTAACGCATTACAAGTAACGCGTTACTGTAATCTGATTACTTTTTTTAGCGTAATGAGTAAAGTCAGAGATTACTGTTGCAAAAAAGTAATTAGATTACTGTTACTTTCCGGTAAGCACACTGCGTTATTGCGTTACTAAAACTGATTTTTTTGCGAGAGTGTCTCATGACAATGACGTAAGCGCATGCGACGTCCATGGTAACAGACTTGAGTAGATCAACAATAGATAATATAGAGTTTGTGAAAGTACTGACCTTACTTTGAGTTTGATTCTGTGAAAAGTGACAAAAACATTAGCGTCCGCTGTACACTCTGTGTGGGAAGAAAACATCTATCTAAAGCGAAAAATTAAACCTCAAATCTGAGCGAGCAATAAACACGTTGCCACGGGAATGTGAAATTCACAGAGAAACACCCAGATCCCCCCACTGACATGACCGCTGCAGCACCGGGCAAATCTCCGACTGCTCCGCTGCTGCTAAACAGGTGACAAGAGATTTAAAAGCGACAGGACTCAGTGCCACTGAGTCTTTGATTTTATTTATTCTTATTCTTTGCTGTGTTTTATTTGCATCTATTTGAAAGAATGAGTGTAAACACAAATTATTTTATTTTATATGCTGGAATATGCAGAAAATATAAATCTTAAACAAATTTCTTCCAGTCAGTGACTGTTGCATATAATTTAATTTTTGCTTGATGCAATGTGCATAAAGTTAAAAGCTAAAAACTAAGTAATAAAGTAACTGTTGCGGAGGTGTGGTCCCTGGGTCAGCTGCAGGGGAGGAGTGGTGCAGTGAGGTCAAGGGGGCGGTACCGGGAGGCAGGTGAGTAACCAGTGTTGGCGATTGACTGATGATGGTGTTTCTTTCCGTTTCCCTATATAGTACGGCAGAGTCGAGTGGGGAGAGAGAGAGCAGGACTGGAATGGACTGTTTCCCTTGAGCACAGAGCTGTCAGTAAAATACAAATACTCGTGTCACATACTTTATAAGTGGTGCCGAAACCCAGGAAGTGGGATGTCTGACCTACACAATGCATCACCCGCTCAGCCTGTGCAGTTGTTGGCACAGATGCTGGCGGGGTTGGCAACAGTGTGCAGAAACACCTGATTAAACTGCAGGAACACCCAGGTCCTGGAGCAACTGGTTGGGGCCGTTGCAAGTCCCCGCCTCTGCCAGTAGCGATGCACTGGATGGGGGGATGGCGACGATCCCCAGATTCTTTTGGAGGCATTCCGTGCAACGGAGGAAGCGTGCCAGTGGCCACAAGCGGAGTGGGCCCCGTGGCTGATTCCACTACTGTTGGCGGAGGCTCAAACGGCAACCCTAAGCCTACCGCCGACCTCACGGGCCAGCTTTGCTGAGGTGAGCCGGGCTGTGTTGGACCGGATGGGCCTCACCCCGGAAGATCATCGCCGGTGGTTCCGAGCCTGCAGGCTGACTTGGGAGGATTCGCCGTTCGCATGGGCGGAGTGGTGGCTGCAGCTGGGGCAGTTGGCAGGACAAGCCAAGCTGGTGGACAAAGTTGTGCTTGAGCAGTTTGTGGACGGGGTGCCGGCGGAGACAGCTAGACGCATATAGTTAAGGCTGTGGTTAGCCCGCGCCTGTTGCATCCCCTTATCTTGGGCATGAATTGGCCGGGGTTTCATCAGCTGTTGGGGCAATACGCGGGGATGCAATCATGACCATTAGTAGCGTGTAGTGTCTGCGTGGCACTCAGCGGGGTCGTCCGACACTGACTCCGGGGAGGGGGAGACAGCGGGCCCTTCAAGGGAGGACCCGCCGGCTCTGGAAATTACCCCCACGGGAGATTTCCCACTGGAGCAGTCTCGTGATGACACCCTATGCTCAGCCTTTAACCAAGTGATTGAGATTGATGATCATGTGGTGCGCCCTGAAGCCGTCCGGACCTACCCACGATTCATGTTATTAAAAGATAGGTTGTATTGACTATGTGCACGTTAGCATATGCTACTTCCGGTGCGGAAACTCCTGTGGGGAGCTTTGTTTCCGGTGTCCTATTCACGCCCTGTTTACGGTCCAAAACAAGTTAAGCAAATGAATGAATCAAGCGGCGATTTACATTTCTATAGATGTCTTGGGCATTTACCCAATATATCTGTAAATGATGTTCATCGACTTGTCGATATTTTTTCCCCGCGCTTCAGAGCAAAAGAGAAAAGGGATGCAAATGTTATATATCTCAGCTGTCCATCGTTTATCGAGGGTGTTATGTTCTAAAAATAACCAGCGATAGGTGAAATCAAGTAGCCAATTTTATTTTTTGACGGTGCAAAACGTTTCGCGGACATCGTGGACATCCAGTACTGCACTTCAGAGTCACACTGCTAGCGATCGATCACCTGTAGTTTGAATGCTGAACATTTGCCTGTTTAAATCATAAGACCAGTCACTATACAGAGATGTGCTTCTGAATGTGGACGATGTGTCTTCTGCATTCAGTAATGCAGTTCTGCTTGTGTTGAGTGATGTAAACAACTGATCGATCTAAACTCTTTAAACGTCAGAATTGATCATTAGATTTTTTATGACACAACAGTGGCGAGTGTTCCCACCTTCTGCTCTTTGTAACTTAACGAGATCTTTCCGTTTTCGAGTTTTGGACATGATTTTGGAGTATATCTTCGCAGTAGCGATTGACCGCAAAGTAAAGCTACCGGAAATGTACAACCCCACATCCGGTCTCAAACCAGGAAGTTAGCATTTTCTCGTGCACAGGGTCAATTGAGTGAGTCGTGACGCTCGCACACGTGGCTATCGCTTTGTATTAGTTCTGGGGGATTATGCAATGCGATACCTGGAAGCAGTGCCACTGCGCACCATCTCTGCAAAGAGCATGGCACAGGCATTGTTTCAGGTCATCTCCCGAGTCGGTATCCACAAGGAGATACTGACTGACCAGGGCACGTCGTTCAGGTCTTGCACACTGCGGGATTAAAAAAAGCCGGGAGGATGGTCCGAGCCCTGCAAAGAATGCGATTCAGTACGTGTTGAACCTGAAAACAAAACTCTACCCTTTGGGGAGGTTATCACGGGAGAATTTGCTCCAGGCTCAGCAGCGTCAGCAACACCTGTATAACAGAGGGGTTAAACTCAGGCAGTTTTCACCGGGAGACAAAGTGCTTGTATTATTACCATCTTCTAGCTCAAATTTACTAACCAAGTGGCAAGGACCCTTCGTGGTCACACGGCGAGTGGGGGACATTGACTATGAGGTCGCATGGTCAGACAGGGGAGGGGCCACACAGATTTATCACCTCAGACTCCTGAAAATGTGGAGGGAGGCTGAGACCGCTTCTCTGGTGAGCCTGGTTAAGGAGTGAGATGAGTTGGGGCCGGAGGTGCAAAATTCCATCATTCCCGCCTCCCTCCTTTGTGATGACCGTCTCACTTTGGCCAAGAGAGCGGATGTTGCCGCGTGTTCTCCCCCCTGCCCGGCCGAATGTCTCTCATTGAGCATCATTTTGAAGCGCAGCCTGGTGTGGCGGTGCATCCACAGCCCTACAGGCTTCCTGAACACAAAAGGCAAATCGTTCAGAGGGAATTTGCTGAAATGCTGAAAATGGGAGTAATAGAAGAGTCACACAGAGCCCCCATTGTTTTCGTGGTGAAGAAGGATGGGTCTATATGGTTCTGTGTCGACTATCGCAAGGTGAATGAAGTGTCACGCTTTGATGCTTATCCCATGCCCCGGGTCGACAAGCTCCTGGACCGGTTAGGCACGGCCCATTTTTTCACGACACTGGATTTAACCAAGGGCTACTGGCAGATTTCCTTGTCTGCGAAGTCCAAGGAAAAAACGGCCTTCTCCACTTTTTTTCCCGTACAGTTTTTACCAGTTCGTTACGCTTCTATTTGGCTTGTTCGTAGCCCCCTTCCAGCGCCTAATGGACCGGGTGCTGTGTCCACACGCTGAACATGCTGCCGCCTACCTGGATGACGTGATCATCCATAGTGACACTTGGGCGGAGCATTTGCAGCGGTTGGCCGCGGTCCTGGAGTCTCTGAGGCAGGCGGGGCTGTGCGGTTGGATGGAGGGAGGTACAGTATCTGGGGTACCACTTGGGGGGCAGGCAGGTGCGTCCGCAGGTGGAGAAGACAGCGGCTATTGCATCCTGCCCATGCCCCAAGACAAAAAAGGAGGCGAAGTGGTTCCTGGGGCTGGCGGGTTACTACCGCTGTTTCGTGCCAGGGTTTGCAGAGCTGACCAGCCCCTTGAGCGGGTGCTCCAGATCTGGTCCATTGGACACGGCCGTCAATAAAATACAAATACTCGTGAGCACAATCACCGTGTGTGACGCATACTTTACAGTAACTAATTACTTTTGAAAATAAGTAATCAGTAAAGTAACTGGATTTCTTTTTTGAGAAGTAAATAATAATCAGTAATTAATTGCTTTTTTCCAAGTAACTTGACCAACACTATATGTGTTATATATGTTTCAGCACATTTAGCTTTTTATAGACAAAATGAGCTGCCTGTGATGCATCGCATACCAGTAAAGAATGTGTTTATACATCTGTGGATGTTTAGACACAGTTAAGTCCAGGTTAGGTTTTTATATTATGTTTATGTTAGATATTTTTTGTGATGTTGCCTTTGTACACCACCACAGATTGAAGTGCAGACTTAATTCAATGAGTGTAATTTAGGCATTAAAAATAAGAAATATTTAGATTTTGACCTCATAACTGTGGTGTTATCTGTTTAAGTATATCCGGTTTTATGCCGAAAGGGGTTAGGTACCGGAAGTGACAAATAAAGGTCGAAGTTGTTTGCTCTACAAGGTGTCGTCTCTTTCCCTACCGAGAATCACGACATGGTGTCAGAAGTGGGATGGTTGTAAGTGCCTTATCATCGGGGAGTGACAGCAAGCGACTTTGGGAGTGGTAAAGAGTTTTCTCGAGACGAAAGATGTCGGACGAAGAAGCGGGAGCTAGCGCAACAGTTACGCGGCCTCGCACGCCACCGCCCCACCAGCGAGCTAACGGCGGCTACAATGCTAACGCTAACCTACCCCCGAATGCCACTTTCACCATCCAGCCCCCCCGAGCTGTTCGATTTCTCGAAGCCACAGCAATGGGAAAAATGGATACGGAGGTTTGAAAGATTTCGACTCGCAAGCAACCTACACCTTAGCTCCGAGGCTAACCAGGTGAACACTCTCATCTACTGCATGGGGGATGAAGCAGATGATATCCTCCGAGGACAAGCGTTATCTGACATACAGAGACAGCAGTATCAAGCAGTAAGAGACACTTTGGAGATGTACTTTGTTCCCAGGAAAAACATTATCTACGAGAGAGCCCGCTTTAATCAGAGAACACAGCAAGCTAATGAGACTGTAGACTCGTTTGTCACTGCACTTTACGCTTTAGCTGAAAACTGCAGTTATGGTGCGCTGCACGATGAGTTAATAAGAGATCGCCTCGTCGTGGGTCTGAAGGACATCAGCCTAGCAGAGAGACTTCAAATGGACAAAGATTTGACGTTAGAGAAAGCGGTTAACCAAGCCAGGCAGTCAGAAGCCATCAAGAAGCAGCAGTCGGACATCAGAGGGGAAAATAAAATGGAAATAGACGCTGTGTCAGTTAAGCACAAGGAACAAAGGCATTCAACGTTCAAACCCCGTGGAGATCGCAAATACACATCAAAGGACAAAACATCTAATGGGAGATCATGCTACAGGTGTGGGAAAACCCCTGCACATGGTAAAGATCAATGCCGAGCGAAAGATGTATCTTGTCACTCATGTGGTAAAAGAGGTCATTTCAGTAAAGTGTGTAAATCTGTTAAATCTGTGCATGTGATAGAAGCCGAAGAAAGCGATGTTACGCCCGTGTTTCTTGGTTCTGTAGACGTAGGCTCAGATCCTTGGTATGCAGATCTCACTATCAGAAACCACAAGGTCAGATTTAAGATAGACACAGGAGCTGACGTATCTGTTATCCCTGCCCAGACGTTTTACAGCATAAACCAGAACAAGACAGGGTTATGCAAACCAGATAGACCGTTGTTTGGTCCGAGTGGTTCCCCACTTGACGTGTTGGGTATGAGCAGAGAAACACTTTGCAAAGGTGAACAGGGAATACAGGAAAATGTGTACATTATCAAAGATTTGCACGTAGCACTGTTAAGCAGGCCGGCAAGCGTCAAGCTGAACCTAGTGTGTAGAGCCGACAGTATTGACATGAATGTGCTGCACGAAAAATACCCGAAACTGTGTCAGGGTTTAGGCTTAATGCAACAACCTTATTCAATTAAGTTGAAGCCTGAGGCTGTGCCTTTTTCCCTGGCCACACCAAGACGGGTCCCCATTCCACTGTTAGGAAAAGTGAAACAGGAACTGGAAAGAATGGAGTCCATGGGAGTAATCAGCAGAGTAGAAGAACCAACGGAGTGGTGTGCAGGAATGGTCCCGGTGCCAGCAAAAAACGACTCAGTACGTATTTGTGTTGACCTCACCCACCTCAACGAAGCAGTGTGCAGAGAAAAGTACATCCTGCCTTCGGTTGAACAGACTCTAGGTTCTCTGGCGGGAGCTAAAGTCTTCAGCAAGTTGGATGCACCCTTTGGACGCTTCTACTTCAACAGACTTCCTTTTGGAATAGCGTCTGCCCCAGAACATTTTCAGCGTAGAATGTCAGTAATCCTTAATGGGCTGCCAGGCGTGGTCTGTCACATGGATGATATTCTCATTTGGGGACAGGATCAGCAGGAGCACAACGCCAGACTGCACACAGTGCTCAGTAAACTTCAAGAGGCCGGCGTCACACTAAACATGCAGAAATGTGAGCTGAGCAAACAGGAAGTGAAGTTTCTTGGACACATCTTGTCTGCGGAAGGAGTGCAGCCTGACCCAGACAAAATTAGAGCAATCTCAGAAATGAAAGAGCCATCAAACGTCAGTGAAATGCGCAGCTTTCTTGGGATGGTAAACCAATTAGGCAAATTTATCCCAGGACTTGCTGAAAAAGATAAGCCCCTAAGAGACCTGCTCTCGAAGAAAAATCAGTGGGTTTGGAGCTGCGCACAGCAAAAAGCATTCAAGCAGCTGAAAGGCGATCTGACGTCAACTCCCATTCTTGCTCTCTATGACCCAAACAAAGAGTTAAAACTGTCTGCAGATGCTTCCTCCTATGGACTGGGAGCAGTCCTATTTCAAAAAGAGGGAGAGCAATGGAGACCTGTTGCATATGCATCTCGTTCTTTAACGGAAACAGAACAGAGGTATGCACAGGTGGAGAAGGAGGCGCTTGGATTAACATGGGGGTGTGAAAGGTTCAAAGATTTCCTCATCGGGAGACACTTCTCCTTAGAGACTGACCACAAGCCACTCATCAGCCTGTTAGGCCAGCAAGCCCTAACCGAGCTTCCACCCAGGATCCAACGATTCCGCCTAAGGCTTATGAGGTACAGCTACACCATCTCACACACTCCTGGTAAAGCACTCCTCACAGCAGATGCACTGTCACGTGCACCCGTTAACCAAGACCCTGATTCAAAAGCTACAGCTGAATTTCTGGAAGACACAAATATTTATGCGGATGAAATTGTCAAATGCATGCCTGCTACCTCGACATACATCACACAGGTAAAAGAACAGCTAAAAACTGACAGCATATGTTCAGAGGTCATGACTTTTTGTCAGAGCAGCTGGCCAGAATACAGCCATCTCATAGGCCCAATCAAAGCATATTGGCCACACAGAGAGACCTTAACTGTACATGACAATCTGCTACTGAAAGGCACCAGACTAGTAATCCCCACTGCTATGCGCCACTCTGTCCTAAGTGCCCTACATGAGGGGCACCAGGGAATGTCTAGATGCAGAGAGAGAGCCAGAGAGGCAGTGTGGTGGCCTGGTCTGAGTGGGCAAATAAATGAACTTGTGAAAAACTGCACCATTTGCATCAAAGAGCGTACTAACCCAGTACAACCTTTAATGCCGAGCCAACTCCCGGAGAGGCCATGGCAAAAAGTTGGTGCAGACCTTTTTACACTCAATGACAGCAACTATGTGCTTTTGGTGGACTACTACTCGAAATTTGTGGAAGTAGCCAAACTTACCCCCACCAGATCGGAAGATGTTATAGTACACCTAAAATCTGTCTTTTCCAGACATGGAATTCCAGAGCTTTTCTACACTGACAACGGACCTCAGTTTTCAGGACTACAGTTCAAAGACTTTGCAGCAACTTATGGGTTCAGACATGTAACAAGCAGTCCTAGATTTGCACAGAGCAATGGCGAGGCTGAGCGTCATGTCCAAACTGTGAAAAACCTGCTAAAGAAGGCAAAAGACCCATATCTTGCACTTCTAGCTTACAGAGCAACACCATTGGCTAACGGATATAGCCCGGCGCAACTACTGATGGGACGGAGACTGCGCACGCCAGTTCCCCAGCTTCCTTCCCTGCTCAATCCCAGCCTGCCCAATAAGAATACAGTGTTGGCAAAAGCGAGAGAGAGAAGGGCGAGGGACAGTGATGCGTACAACAGGAGACATCGGGCGACTGAACTTCCCCCACTCGCACCGGGGCAACCAGTGTGGATTACAGACTCTAGGCGTGAAGGGACTGTCCTCTCCTCTCACTCCACACCCCGCTCCTATATGGTTGAGACTCCTTCAGGAGCCATCAGGAGAAATAGACGTCACCTCCAGCCATTGCCAGAGTCCACACCTAAGTTACAGACCCCATCAGTCCCAGAGAAAATACCCTGCCAGCTCCCAACCTATCGACGTCTACAACTCTGACTCCCAAGACGGAAGTCCCAGGTCTTGTCAGAACTAGAGCTGGCAGAGTTGTCATAAAACCACAAAGATTGAACTTGTGAGAATAAATAAAGCAAAGCATCTCGAGTTAAATATAGAGTAGCTATGTTTCTGCAATAGGTTCTAAGAAGTAACGAAAGTACAGTTTCCCATATGCAGTAAATGTTTCAATAAGTTGTTGTTTTCTGCGAAAGGAGGATGTGGTGTTATCTGTTTAAGTATATCCGGTTTTATGCTGAAAGGGGTTGGGTACCGGAAGTGACAAATAAAGGTCGAAGTTGTTTGCTCTACAAGGTGTCGTCTCTTTCCCTACCGAGAATCACGACAATAACCAAATAGTGAAAACCAGCAGGCAGTCGTGAAATTCTGAAAAAAATGATCAACCGATCTCCACACAGCGTCACCACCATCTTATGCTTATGGAAGAGCAGCTCCCTCTTCCTGCAGTTTGTAGTAACCATCCCACCCCCCGCCCCAACCACAGCAGGTTATTTTGTGTGTGTGTGTTGATTAGTGGTGTGGTGGGGGATGGGGAGATAAAAGGTAGATAAAGTCATATCTGCACAATATGGCTTCCAGCTGTTTATGGTCTTCATGTAAAGCTTTAGGTAAATGAGAAATGTACGGTTCCTTAATTAAACAATATAAAGCGACTTTAAAATGTCGTCCTTTTTGTCATGCTGCCTCATTCATGTTCTTCTCTTACTGTCTTGTTTTCTACAGGTACAGCGACATGGCTACACCCGCTGTGGCATTTAAGTGCATTTGAATTGATTTGAGAGCGAAAGAGAAAGAAATAGAGGGAGAGGAGGGAGAGAGGGAAGGGTGTGCGTTGCCATGACAACTGCCATAATAATCTTCCTAATGATTGATGTGCTGCGCTCCATTTCTCCCTGTTTGGACTCTCTCCCTCTCTCTCTGTTTTACTTTTTTTCATTCTGTCTGCCCGTCTGTGTCTCTCTGTGTGTCAAAGACTTTGTGTCTTGTTTTTCTGCATCCGTGCATTATAACATGATAAATGCTCATGTGCTAATGAACAAATAAGCAAACACAAACAAACTGATGCTCATTAAAATCTTGGCGGAAAAAGGAGAAATTGTCATTTTACAAAATGCACCTTTGTTAGAACACATTTTCTGCTTTTGTACTGCCATGAATAATGTAGAAGAGAAGAGAAGAGTATTTAATATGATGTGGCCTGTTTAGGAGCTTGAATCAATCCCTCTGTGTCATTGCATTAGACCATTCAGGCGTTGTGTCTGTCTGTGGGTGGCTGGGTGGGTGTATACAGTGTCATAATAGATAGCCCTGCAATATACTATGCACAAATTGCTCCATAAATGTTGAAATGGATTACTTTACTAGCCTGTCTGTATCCAGCCGTTTGATTTGAACTAAACTGAAAAAAGTGTACGTCTCTTGGTGAATCTGTTACTCTTTTATTTTGGCCTTTTGAATATGAGGTCTTTTATATGTGATGACATCTTTTTATGGCTTGGGGGTAGAAGGGGGTAGCACCTCTACCTGCACCCTGGTAGAGGTGCTGGCACGGACTTTCTGTCATAAAAATGTCACTTTACAACATAAATGAGAAATTCAAAAATGTTAAAAGGAATTTGCTTGTGCTTCTTCTTTTCCTGCAGATATGTACACTGGTGGCTGCTTACATCAGACAGAGGGAAAGTCAGAGGTTAGTGCACAAGTAATCCCTGTGAGTCACAGCTCAGATTTTAGACTGCTATGAATGCTACATTTCAGATTTTTTTTCTAATTTTGCCTTTGCATGATGTCAGCAAGAAGGGATATACCTAATATGGATATGTGTGGCACACGACTCTGGCTATAAGCAGAAGCAAATCCCACCTACCTCCTGTTCAAACTGTCTGTTAGGTCTTTGCTATTGGCTTTCAAGGGGAAGCCAATAGGAAAGACAGTTTGAAAATATGAAAATATAATCCAGTAATTAATAATGGAAAAACATGGAGCTGGAAATCTTGTCTAGATGTAAAATATGTACAATTTTACAGATGGCTGACATTTTTTCCAACAGTATTACAACATTGTTTTGGTAAGACACCCTCCATGTCCGCTTCCATCTCATGAGTCAGTGGAAGATTATAATATGGAGATCTTAAACTGTTCTTCTTCACAAAAGCAGCCTGTTGTGTGTTTCACTGCAATGCTGTTTGAACTGTTTGCTATCTCCAGAACATTAACCTGAACATTCAGTTCTTGTGCCTTATTCATTTTCTAAGTCCATCATTTTACTGGTGGTTCTCTTCTGTTCACACATCACCCATTCAGCTTTGTCATGACAGGGTACGCCAGTGTGTTTTGTAAACAGACTCAAATGCAGACACTGAGAGAAGAACTGTAGTCTTTAAACAAAGGCGAGCCTTTATTAGGGCTGATGATGACAAGTGCAAACAACATGAACAGTGACGAGAACTCAACTAACACCTAAACTGGAAAAAAAACCTAAAACTAACAGCTAACGGTGATAACTATGAATCAACTACGAAGACTATGAAGACTAAGACAAGACGTGGAAGGTAAACAGATGACCTGACAATGAACATAGGAAGACAAAGACACTTAAATACACACAGGAGGTGACAGGGGAAGGGAAACACATGGGGAAACAGCTGACTAGAATCAACATAATGACGCCACAGGGGAAGTGAAACTAAGGCTCACAAGGCTCTTTCAAAATAAACCAGGAAACACTGAGAAAATAACAATAATCAAAGAATAAACCTAAAACACACAAAATACTGTGACCCAGTACTGTGACAAGCTTCCCATTGAATGTGTTTTTGTTGCTTTTAATAAACCTTGGATATACTTTGGATATGAAATATGAAGTTTAAAAGAAAAGCTGAAGTCTTTTTATTATTTGTTTCACCTTTTCTGTTCCTTTCTGTGTCTTTTTGATTTGACATATGCAATTTATTTCTTTGACTGCCAGTTTTCATGGTGTATTTTTTAAAGAAAAGAGTCATTAATCATATTTATGTATTAGCTTATTTTTCAGACTATAAGGCGCACTAAAAATCCTTTAATTTGCTCGAAATTTTTCTCTAATTTTCTCGACAGTGTGCCTTATAATCCGGTGCACCTTATGTATGAATTCTGGTTGTGCTTACTAACTTCGAACGGATTTTATGTGGTACACAGCCCTCATAAATCTGACAAAAAATGTTTTAGTTCAACTTTGGTAAGCTACGAAGCTGCACCGCTTGATGGATTGTCGGAGCATTACGGCTACTGTAGTCAGGAGCCTTGTAGAGTAATACGTACTATGCTTCAACATAATATTACTGTATTGTGTGTGTATGAGGACCCCAAAAATAGCACCTGTTAAGAGACATGCTTACGAAGCAGATTTCAAATTCAAGGCTATCAGTCAGTAAAACATGGGAATAAAGCAACTGAGAAGACGAAGATTTGGATTTGTGGAAGAGGAATGAACCGAAAAAGTAAGTGTATTGTTCTGAATTTTATGTGTTACAACTGAACAATGTTGAGAGTTATTGTGAATGAGTTGAATAAAGTTTGACTTATCTGACTGTTTAGTTTCACTTAATACGCATTATGGTCCGAAAAATATGGTAATTGAGTTCTACTTATGTAGTTCAAATTCACAACAATAACTGCCTCAAGGCTCTTTACTTTTTTAACACCTTCAGTTCTAGAGAGAAAACTCCACAAATTTGATGATCCCCTCAAGCAGAACCACGCTTGGTGAGGAGTTGGTAGTTCAGGAGAAAGAGAAGACAAAAATCTATCTTGTAGGTCAGAAAATGTGCATAGTTAGATTCAGCAGGTCATTAAAAATGCTATTGAAAAATGCTATTATGCTATAGTGCTAGCAGGGTATAGTGACAGTGTTGTGCCCAAGCAACCGTTACCAGTATTACCAGTATTACCAGTTAACAACATGATCTTTATCAGTAGAGAGAGATTGACACAGACCAAGTGCAGCCCCACAGGCAACTGCATTTTCCCAGTGGCCACAGTCTTAGCAGGACAACAAAACATTGGAATGGTCTTCCAATTTCCACGATCAAGTTAATTTAATCATCCATGGGAAACACTGGACTGAGTCTGATCTTCATTGTCTTGAAGGAAGACGAGGCTAATGAATGTGGTTTTAATGTTTGGTAAGACAAATAAGGAAGCATAAAAAAACAACAACTTTAGGGTTTCACTTGTTAACATCTACCAGGTTGTTGGTAGGTTGGAGTTGGGTTGTTTTTAGGTATGCTGTATAAGCAATGTTGGGGAGTAAAGGAATACATGTACTGGCGTTACGTATTTAAAATACAAAATATGAGTAACTGTATTCCGTTACAGTTACAGCTTAAAAAGTTGATATTCCGGATACAGTTACTTTGTTGAAATAAAGGGATTACACAGCGGTCTTTTCCTGTTTATATGTTAAGCTATGCCCTCTCTATATTTGGTAATTCCACGCCAGTGGAAACCCAAACAAAACACGCATTAAGATGCTCTAATACCTGTGTCTCAATCCTTGTCATCTCTACTTGCGGCCCGCATAATGACGTGAAGAAATATTTTTAAAAATTATTGTTCAAAAAATTATTTAATATGAAGGCAATAGGCAGAGTGCTACAGGTATAGCCCTAAAGAATGTAGCGTCATGGGCAGTGTAGCCCAGTTGTAAGTAAGCTGCTAAGACTCAACTGTACACTGTGTTCGTGTTTTTCTCCAAAACAATAAGTACCGTTGGAGCAGCCTTTCAACGCTTCTCTCTGTCTCTCGCTAGCAAAGTTCACCCAGACAACAAAGTAAAGCTAGTTTTTTCGGCTACGAGCCGACACGGAACCTGACGTATTGGCCAGAGGTCCCTTTACTACAGTTCGGAGCCGAGGACCTGTTTTATATACGCCCGGAATAGTTTTCTATATGAGATCGCTTCAAAAAGTGCAGCCTTAACTAATGTGCACCTACTGTTACTCATTTTATATGAAAATTTTAAAATCTAGTTTGTATTGGTATGGCGAGTAACCTTCAGTAATAGTAATAAATCACACAGCAATAGTACATTCATGTAGTTGTAAAAAGTTTGACAATATATAAAGTAATCCAAAGTATTCAGAATACGTTACTCTCATGGAATATGTTACAAAATACATTTTGGGGCATGAATTCTGTAATCTGTAGTGGAATACATTTTAAAAGTAACCTTCCCAACACTGTGTATAAGTGTAAATTCCATCCCTTAATCCTAGCCCAAATAAAATGTCACCGGTGAAGGGTTTACTGAGTCTAGCATAATATTATGAAATAATAACTGAATGCAAAGCGTATTGAAGGGCATTTAAAATATCTTCTAGGAGCTGTAACTAAATTCGACAAAAAAATTTAGAAAAAAGTTTGAATTACAGTGAATTACAGAAATGCATTAGATATGAAAGGGAACACACAAAAAAGCCTGAAGTTGTAGGACCCTCTTATATCAGTGTGCATATTCTTGTTCTGATTAGTTTTTTGTTTACTACTAATCAGTTCAGTGCCATAGTATCAGTTCTTTGCCTCACCTCTCTGTCACCTTGACAACTAGCAATTACTTTAAAATCATGTGGTCCAATTTATTATTCCCTTTCTGCAACATACACACACTCTTGTTATATCGGCGTGTGTGCAAGTATGCGCGAATAGGGCAACCTGTCAAAACGGAGTAGACCTCATCGTCACATTGTTGTCAATGCAAACTGACGGGCTGTCACCAACACTATCCCTTCTCCCTCTCTCTTACTTTCTCTCTCCAAGCCCCGTGGTGTGTGGTGATCACATATAGACAGCAGCCAAATAGAAGCTTGAGTCTCTCTGCAAATACATATTAATGCACAGTGAGCTGGTATTGGATTTTTTCAACACTTTTCAAGTCTTATTGACCTCACTTTAAGCAATTTAACATGAAAACCCACACTCATTCATGTATGCATTCATAAAGAACACATGAGGAGTAACTCAGGGTTCAGTGGCTTCAGATTTATCTTGGTTAAAGCTGAAACATTTATTAAACCCCCCCCCCCCATTCTATCCAAACTTTATCAGGTATATGGGCGAAGTCACATACTTGCTCTCCAGTCTGTCTCTTGGAAACAGGTCAAGGCTACTTTTTCTGACAGTTAACATTTTTCAGCATTTTCTGTCATTTTAAGCTTACCATCATCTGCACTTCCTGACCGATAAGTAGTGAAGATGCTGGGACACACTTTCGACATATTCACTAGTAATGATTTTATTTCTACCATGGCAGCAGAACAATTAACATACCTTGGGAAAATCCTGTAGGTTAACTTGTGCTAAGGGAATTTTCAGATAAAACAGAGCAATACAAACTCATAAATTTCAGCCGTGACTTGGCCTGATCACAACCGATCTCAGCTTATGTCTTTTATGATCTGCTTGGGTTCGCTGGAAATTTGGATCCCGAAAAAATTTACAGGAAACAAGAGTGTAAGCAAAATGGAAAAAAAGCCATGAATGATACCTGCTGTCTTGTGTAAACACTAAAAATTAACGAAAATTTGTCTATGGGCCACATAAAGACGAGTTGGGTTGTTGATACTTGAGAATCATGCCATCATGTCATTTGGAAGAAAGTTTTTAGCTCCTTATTATCAATGTTGAAGAACTTATCTGAAGAGATGGATGAAGACAGTGAGCTATTTGCTAAAAAAAGGGTAAATATTCATTTATTCATTTGTTTTTTGTTGTGCTTCTTGCTGCTTTCCCCCACGAAACACAAATGAATGAAACAGAGTAGTCCTATAGTTTTAAGTCTGTTAGAGCAGCAGTCCCCAACCCTCAGGCCACAGACTGGTACCAGTCGTTTGGTACCGGGCTGCGAGAGTTGATACTTGGATATTAAATCTATGGTTTTCATGGTTTTTATCATTAACTTGGTTTCCCTGGGTCTTTTCCCGTGTTGTAGTTGTGTGTCTTATTTTGAAAGAAATATTTACGCGTTAACACAGCGACCAGAGAGCATTAAGGGGCAGAGAGGAGGATGTTACTCTCAATGTTGTTGGTGCATTTCAGGAGGACGCTGCTAATAAAGTTACACAATTACAAAGTGAATTTTGCAGTTACTATTATATATATATATTCACAAAATACCACAGTTTTTGTCTTGGTCGTATCATTTTATTTTGTTGTATTTATCCGCGACACCTTAAAGGCTGGTCCATGAAAATATTGTCTGACATTAAACCGGTCCGTGGCCCAAAAAAGGTTGGAGACCGCTGTATTAGAGGGTCAATTATTGTACTGCAATTAATGTAATATTTATACTAAACTAAACAAGTTCATGATTTTCTTCAGGACTGCCAGTGACAGTGATCTGATAGACCTAACCTCCACTAATTCAAATCTCACAACTGGACCTCAGCACTGTGTTTGTGCTGTTGCCCCCTTTTGGAGAATTTTAATGGACTTATCTGATAACAGTGTCACTTTCTCTGTAGCACAGTCCAGCATGTTCTTGCTTCCATTTTTGTGAGTAAAATTTGAGCGTTTCATTGGTATATTAGCACAAATTAGGCATAACAAATGCTAACTAAGTTTGCTAGTGTTAGCTGATAACTAGCACTTGTTAGCCGATAACTAGGCCTGCTGACTTCTGGCAAAAAAAAATTAAATCAAATTAAATAAAAAAAAATTAAAATAAATAAAAGACTGGCCAACTTGTCACTGTGGTGACCTCTTTTATTTACAGTTTTTGGAGTACATAAAATTTTTGTGTTAGCGCTAACAGATTCTTATGAACAGAGACCACAGAGATGCACAATAAATGTTGAGTTATCCTGGAATTACTTACGTAGATGCAAACCTCAGTTTGATATTTGAAATCAGTGAATAAATAAAATGAATACATCAAATTGTATCTATTTGGCCGCCCCTCCCTGAGCCTGGTTTTCCTGTTAAAATTGAGTTTTTTCTTCCCACTGTTGCCAAAGTGCTTGCTCATAGGGGGTCATATGATTGTTGGGTTTTTCTCTGTATGTATTATTGTAGGATCTACCTTACAAAATACAGTGCCTTGACTGTTGTTGTGATTTGGTGCTGAATAAATAAAATTGAATTGAATTGAATTTGCTGCACTGTGCTTTGCTATGCTGAGTAAGATGAACACATGGAAATGCTACCAGTCTCTATCTCTACATACATTTTAAAATAGAAGCATCAGTGCCGCCCTGTCATACTGACTGAGTTTTACCTTCATAGAAGCATAGATTATCTCAAAATGCTTCACTGCAAACCTCAACTAATTTCCTGTCACACATATTCCCTGTCAGCTATCTGAGTGAAGATGGAAATGGCGAATGACAGTCTGGGCATGATATGATGTACAGCAAAAACTGAGGGGAGTGTTTCTGCAAACCGAAACAATAATAGTTTGAGAAGGAAGTGTAAGTGCACATTTTATCTTAATGTAATGAAGTCAGAGATAAATTCTTACTGAAATGATCAGAAATGCTCTCACTGACAGACCATTGTTTTCTCCCACAGCATCCCATCTCACAGTACAATTTTCACTTATAGTAAATGCATACTTGTGAGTTGAGCCACTGCTCCTCCTCCTACCTGCGTATGCAAATGTTAAAATTGTTTTTCCCCAAAACAGGATTGTTTGTTGACAGTGTCCAATGTTGCTTCAGCCAGACACCTTTTCTTATCTCTAAGAACACCAATAAATAGCTCTGACAAAACTACTTGCTTGACTCTCTGCAGATGAAATTACCCCAAACAATCTCCTGCCAAGTGGACTTAAGTGACACAAATGTGGTGTTGCACCAGTAATAATTGGGAAGATAATCCAGTCTTACAAAAATATCATTTCAAGGAAGACCTAGCTTTGTGATTCAAGGAAGGAAGGAAGGTTCAAGGAAGCTTCATGATTAAAACCGGAGAGAATTTGATAAGTAAAGTTTTTGTCGCCATTCTTTCTTGTTTTTTATTTTTTGCATTTTTGCTACACTGAAATGTTTCAGATCATCAAATAAATTTTAACCTTTTAACACCAAGTGTATCATATTTGATACGTGAGTTTTTGTGAGTTTTTAGAACTTCTACATCAGTAGGATTTTTCTTTCTCCTCTGAAAAACTGAAATAAGTTGAAGAATAAATATTTAATGAATACATTGCAAAAATAAATCAATAAAAAAATCAATCAATCCCTGATGCAGCAAATATGGTACAAATTAAAAGTTGTAAATGCAAATTAATATTTCATTTATTTTCTAATGTCATCACTAAATGTTCACTAAACTCCATTTTCAAAAAATTTGAATTTTTTGGCAATTATTTAATGGTTCAGGTTTAAATAGTTTAAGATTAGGGTAAGATAATCTGAGTAAAAGCAAAATGCAGTGTTTAAACGGTGATTTTAATTATTACGGGGAAAAAAACTATCCAAAAGTAACCGTCTGTGTCCAGTCCCCCTAAAGACTGGATCTATGGGGCAAACACCTTTGTACTGTTTTTTTGCACCCTTGCCAGCAAGAACAGTGTTCAAGAATTAGCATCTACTTCTTGCTCAAGGATACTTGGCTCGCAGCCTGGAGCAAACTGGGATTGAACCACCAACCTTCAGGTTAGCAGGTGACCTGCTCTACCAGCTGAGTTACAGCCACCCCGCTATATTGAGTCATATAGAGGTGGGTGTGCTGGTGTGTTTCAGATCATTGTCCTGTTACATATACTAAGCAAGCTTGAGATTCAGGGCATAAATTGATGGCTAAATATTCAGGCTACCATGGTGTTTGCTGCTAAAATGTTCCTTTTATGAAATTCAGTCCTGTGACACCTGACTTTCACCCAAACCTTCCAAAAAAAAGTTCCACTTTTGTCTTGTCATCTTTTTTTTTAATCTCTATGATTAAATCATGAATTGAGGCCGCAGTTATTTTATTTGCATTCTTTAGCAGATGAGCTGTTGGTGAGTTGTGGATTCAAATTTGATGCTAACTCTGGACTCAGGAGAAAATGTGTCCTAATGTAGCAAAGGACTTGTATGTAGATTTGCTAGATTTTAAAGAAAATCTAAATGATAGACACAGAGTATAAATGATGAATAAGCTAATCACTTAAATGCTAAGATAACACAAGTGAATTTGAAGACAACGTGCTGCAGTATTTTCACCATACAAAAATTAACCTGAAGTTGATCAGGGGGAACAGTTAGAAGTGACTGATAACAATCAGTCATTATATTATATAATAAAAATCATATATGACAGCTACAAAAGTCTTCAGACAAAATGGCTTGTTTAGTAATAATGTAATTTCCCATTTAACATCAGTAAGTCTGTTATATACTATAAAAGAAATAATACCACCACCATCACAATTTTAAAAACCTCAACAAACTAGAAAATTAACTACTTCTTTTATACCACTGCTTAGTAGAGTCAGCAGCCATCAGTTATGTAACCAAACAGGCCCAAACAGCGTGAGGCAGAAAGAGGAAGTTACCCCATAACACTGAAATGTATATCCTGGAAGACGTGTGATTGGTTGAATTATTAAGAGATCTTAATCTGAGTTACATTTATTTTGCCTGCACTCACAGCTGTTAAGTACAGTACAAACACAGGGCTTTTTCTCTGTACACATGTACACACTGAAGCTGACACTGCTAAAACATAGTCCAGTATTAGAGACACACACATACACACACACACACCTTGTGTTAGCTTTAATTTTATGTGTGTGTGTGTGTGTGCGTGTGTGTGTGTGCGTGTGCGTGTGTGTATTGACCAATATTGGTGAGTTAAGCATCCAGAATAGCTTCAAGGTTCTTGTGTTAGATTCTACAAGTATGCTGGACAGGAGGAACGAAGGTCATTCTTCCAAAACATATTCCCTTACTTGGAAGTATTGTCACTGTGAGGTAAGGTCAATATATAAAGTAGCTACATAATTTCTCTGGAAATCTGTTTAGGTTTTCCCAAATACAAACCTCACGTCACGTCATGTGAAATCTACCAGCAGTTAAAGTAGTATATAAAACTGTATAAGCTTAAGAGCAACTGATTGATTTGCCTTTGATTTCAGTTCCAAACAGGCTACTTCTGTATTTATGCACATCTAATCTGTATTCATGCGGTGTATATGAAGCCATACAGAGGGTTTATTCTAGTGTGTGTGTGCGTGTGTGTGTGCATGTGCTATACAGTAGCATAATAAATAGCCTTGTATGAAATAATGATGAGATGGGGTGTAAAACAGTGACTGCGGGGAAAAATAGGTCTGAATGATGCATCAACCTTCAGCTAAAAATGTGCAAATGAATTCAGTGGGCATTCATCGAATATGAGACTGTCAGATCAGAGGAGACTGCCTGTGTGTGTGTGTGTGTCCAGATATTTCTCACATTATGGCAACAAAGCAAGTACCTAAATATTAAGATGAAGACATATTTGAGTAATGCTGGATTTGGACTGCATAATGTCAGAACAAGTATGGTCTAATCCTGACATCAAAAGGCCTCGGTTGAAGATGAGAATGAGAATAGGTGTCATGTATGATTTTGTCTTCTGTCATACTGGACAAAAAGTGGGAACGCATCTGGCAAACTTCACAAAGTTTAGGCAGAAGAACAAGTGAGATGTTTTTTGGTCTTGCACAAAGATTCTGTCACTTTTGTGAGACCACAGAGCTGTTGCAGGTGTTCCAAAGGTTAACTGTGAAACACAGGGCGTCACACAAGAAAAAAACTATAATACAGTGCTGTGTGTTTATTTTCTCATCCTGCAAGTGGCTAGCTAGCACCTCCTTGCCTGACTGTCCAGCAATGGGTAGTCTATCATTTTGAGAAAAAAATAACAGCTCTAGGTTTGACAGCAAAAAAAAAAAAAAAAAAAAAAAAGACAGCAGCATAAATTAAAGTAAACTTAAGAAAGCTTGTATATACATAATACAGGGGAAAGACAATATACGGTCTGATTGTGCGCCATTATAACACAACTAGCTTTCTTTTGCAGTCGGTTAGTGTGAATATGACTGAGAGAGGCTAGAGTTGCACCAATGACACGCTGTGCTGTCCTCACCACCTGTTGCAAGTCTGTTTCTGTTCTCTCCAGAAGGTCAGAAGGCTCTCTACTGTTGACCAACAGAGCTGATCAGCAGAGGAAAAACCTAGAAAACCACACAATGGCGCTTGTGTGAATGGGTGAACGAGACAAGTTGTATAAAGTACTTTGAGTGCTCAGAGTACAAAAGTGCTATTTAAGAACCAATACGTTCAATAAACAATTTATACAGTGTATCCTTTTGTATTTTTTTTTGTGTGTAGGAAAATTGCACATTTAGTATATTTTCTGTCATGTCTAGCTGAGGAACTTTGATCTATATCTGTTCCTACCCTTCTTGTTACTCTACTAAATAAAATATAATTGGAGTGTTTCCTGGTTGAGTATAGTTATTTCTCTGAGTCTCTACTGGGTCTTTGGCAACCCCACAGTAACAACAGAGCAGGAAGTTGGTGTTTCTGGCCAAGAAACAGTCAGGCATGAAAAAAAAACAAGTTTTTTAATCATGAAAAAAATTAAGAAGACAGAATCTAGAACTTTACCTTCAAGAATCTATTTTGTCCAAATCTATTTTGACCAAAGACAGATATAAAAAGACCTTTGTTCTTTTTATATCTGTCTTTTTATATCTATCAAAATAGATTCGATTGCAATTGCATTTCATAATAACAGCTGTAATCGGTTAATTGTTGAAATGTTGCAGACACAAGCAGTGCCAAGTAATCATTTTGCAAAAATTCTAGGTTAGCCGACTCTTTTTGAAAGGGAAATTAGTTATACTCAACCTTTCTTCATATTTATTTATTTATTTTTAAAGAAAAACTAACCTCAGGCTGTCTTGCTAATAAGAATGAATTCAAGCCAAACTTACAATTTGCCATTACAATCTGTTTTGAGTACCACTAGTTATTCCTTTTCATTTCTTCTCAGTTTATTTGGACAAGATAATTACTTACTTTTTCTTGTCTGCTGTAATGGAATTATAGTGATACACCAATTTTGTGGAATATAAAAAGAAACAAACACAAATTGAGTTTAACTAAATAATGGTTAAGTTCTCAATAAAAATCAAATCACTTATTTGACTTGCATTAACAACCATTACATTTTCATTTCATTTTCTGTGATCAGAGGCTGTGTGTACCTCATTCAAAGATTCAAACATCTGACTCTGATGGGTTTACAGCAGCGGTCCCCAACCTTTTTTGCGCCACGGACCGGTTCATGCCCGACAATATTTTCACGGACCGGCCTTTAAGGTGTCACAGACAACAAAATAAAACTAGTACCGGTACTGAAAAAAAGAAGATTTATTCATAACACACGTGAAAAGACCCAGGAAAACCGAGTTAACGATAAAAACGATAACAAAATAACGCTGAAAACCGATAAAAACCCTGAAAACCACACATTTCACACCTGAGCCTCAACTCTCGTGGCCCGGTACCAAACGACTCACGGACCGGTACCGGTCCGAGGCCCGGGGGTTGGGGACCGCTGGTTTACAGTACACGAATATGAATCATGCTTACTGCCGTAGTTGGTCATTCTGAAAAGTCTGCTATACATACTTTATTATTTATTGGTATTTCTGGTGATTAATGAAATGCTTTATTTAAACACATGTACAGTTCTGCATATGCTGCACTGCCTCTGTTTGTTGTGCCACAGCATTACGACTCACTCCATACAGTATGCTGATAATAATATTTTAAAAAATTGTTGTTTTTTTCAACATTGAATACACAGTCTAACACATATTTTACATATGAATCTAAAATTGCTCTATGTATGTGGATATGCTTCAACTATTTATGTCCATTATCCAATCAAACACCACCTGAGATTGGTCTCACAATCTGGAATCAATACTGTTGGTCCAATCCGAAGTAAAGTCAGGGTTCAGGCTGAGGCCAATGTCTATCAGTTTCTGCAGGAAGTGATTAGTGCGTTGCAGAAAGATGCAACGAAAAGACATAAAAAACACAAAAACAGAAACAAGTGCACAGTAGATGGGAGCACTGTGCAAACATCTGACTGATGCCATAAGCTCATCTGGAAGTTCCGAATCAAAGTATTTTCCAATAGATGTTACAGCTGGAAGTGTTTTTCCAACAGCAGGAGTTCCCTAGCTGCCATTAGAAAGAATGCATAGCAGTATCTGAATGTACTTACTCCAATAGAAAAAGTGAACCATAGCTCAGGTTATGACCAATTATTCAGACTTTCAAGTTCTGTTTATTATTAAATTTTTTATTTATTTTAACTCTTAGTTTCCTTAATGTTTATCTTTTCATCTTTGTATATTTCCTGGGTCTTTTTAGTCCTGAGTTCCTAAATTCAGCTTTTAGAATTTTGAATTTCTTTCCTTTAGTGTTTCTTGGGCCAGCCTTTTGTGTCAGCTCCCTCATGTTAAATTCATTCATGTGATTGCTTTTGCCCTTTATTGCCCTTATTTTTGTAGTTACTTGCATTTAGGTCTTCTTCTTACCATACCCCTTTGGGCCAGTTAACAGACACCCAGACACCAGACAACCTCGGAGTGATTTTGGATAGCTCTCTTAAATTAGAGAAACAAATGTCCTCAGTGATAAAAACCAGCTTTTACCAGTTATGTTTGATATCAAAGGCAAAGCCCTATCTTCCTTTAAAAGTACTTGAAAAACGTATTCATGCATTTATCACCTCTAGACTGGACTACCGTAACTCTCTATACCTGGGCCTCAATCACTCTTCTCTCAACCGTTTGCAGTTAGTTCAAAATGCCGCTGCACGCCTTCTAACAGGTACTAGAAAGTATGATCACATCACCCCAGCTCTAGCTAACTTACACTGGCTCCCTGTCAAATACTGTATAGATTTTAAAATTCTCTTGCTTACTTTAAAATTTTAAACAATTTGGCACCCAGTTATCTGACTGAACTCCTCCGCTTGTACAACCCCAGGAGAGCACTAAGATCATCTTGCCAGATGCTCTTAGAACAACTTAGATCCCGGCTGAAGTCCAGAGGTGATCGGGCCTTTGCAATTGCAGCACCTAGACTCTGGAATAACCTCCCCGCACTTCTGAGTCTATCCATTCTTTTAAAACTCACTTTTTACTTTGGCTTTTGAATCCAATTAGTTTATCTATCATCAGGCCTGTTATATGTCTGTCACCTTTGATATTTGTTGGTGTGTCTGTTGTTGGTTTGTTACTTTTTTCCTGTGCATTGCCTTTTAATGTCTCGCTGATTTTTGCTGATTGTTAAGCACTTTGATCAAGCCTGTTGTAAAATGTGCTATATAAATAAGTAAACCTTAAACCTTAATTCTTGACACTTGACGTCACATTCTTGATCTCAGCAGCACATTCAAATGAGACCTAGCTACATAGATAAATCTTCCAAAAATATACTATGCAAATATAAGCTGTAACTTATGGCATTTACCGAAAAACCCATGCATCTCTACGATGAACATCACTGTGCTTTCATCCATCCATATTTATCACGTCTACTTAGGAAGCCGTAGCACTGATATAGTCTGTGCTATGTCTTGGTATAAAGATGCTCACTGCTGACCCTCATAATGACTGGCATTTACGCTTTTAAATGATCAGACTGAAACCCTTTTGTTTCACATGCTTGATTAACCCAAGCATATATTTTTTCTAGCTCCAAATCAAAACTCTCTAACTCTACAATGGTTGCTGTTAGCCAAAAACAAACAAACAAACAACAACAACAACAACAACACATTAGCAATATCTCACTGTGTTCTTTTCTATGCAACAGTTGCCTTAATAAACTCTTTTTTTTTTCTGATTTCCTTCCTCTTTTGCATAGTCTCTTTCCCACTAGAAAGCTGTAACACATATAGCACTGGCTGTTTTCATTCAGGAGTGCATGGCTGTGCCATGAATCTATAATGTAATCCCCCAACATGAAGGGACACACATCATTCATATGCTATAGTACACTGCAATTTTAACCCAAAATATGTTGGAAAGTTCATGCATGGCAATCTTAACACTGTATGAGGCAGAGTGAGTCATGGAGAGAGAGAGAGTGCGGTCTTTTGTTTGTGCACATATTTGTGTGTGTCTTGACATGTGTGTTGCAGCACAGGCATGTGTATGGGTTTGCAGTTCTGTCCTTGCATCTACTCTTATATATAGGTGTGTGTGTGTGTGTGTGTGTGTGTGTGTGTGTGTGTGTGTGTGTGTGTGTGTGTGTGTGTGTGTGTGTGTGTGTTGACTGGCTCAGTTCATGTGCACATCGTGTGTGTATACAGTCTATGTATGTGTGGAGTTTTATAGAGAGGAACTGTGTGTGGGGGAGGAGAATGTGGAAGTGAATTATGCCTTTTTCAGAGGGGAGGGGTGCATATATGTATGTGTGTATTTGGGGGGATGGGCAACTCAAACACTGTATGTTCGCTAAGTATGTGTGGGCTGGTTTGTGCTGTGTGTGTTTGTGTGATGTGAGAGTATCAGGGATGTATAAAAATAAGAAAATGTATTTTATGATACCTGCTTGTGTGTGCAGTATGTTCGTGAGTGTTCTGGTATGAGCACAGACATGTTTCCTAAGAGTGTGTGTGTGTGTGTGTGTATTTGGACTGCACACAAATGCTTATATGTGGCTGTGGCATAATTATTCCATATAGGGTATAATTATGTGGGGTTCTGCACATACTTTTTGTGTGAGCAGTTTTTTTTATATTTGATGTGCATGTGTGACCATCTGTTTAAGTTTACTGTGTGTGAATCTGCAAGATGAATATATTGTGTGTGTGTGTGTATTTGTGCGTAGGAGGAGAGCTTTTCTTTGTTTATGTGCAACTGTGTACACATATGTAATTGCAGATACTGGCTATATGTTTTGTCATTAAATATCATGCAAACATGAAAGGAATCATTCCTCTTTCGTTTATATTGAATGGTCTCTTTCTTTCACTCTAAAACACACAGCCTGCTTCCTTGTTTCTTTTACAATATCCCTACCCTATGATTATCTTGTTTCATCTCCATGATTTACATGACTTTTGAATTTGACACTATTTATACTTTGCCCAAACCTAAATTAAGGGCTACACTATCAATTATCTGATTTAAAATGAGCACAGGAGACTATAAAAATAAGTCTTGTTTATATCCATACACAAACAATTTAAATGCATTACTTTTCTACCACCACATCTGAAATTAGAGACAACATTGCAGTTTTTACATTTGCTGTTTTTAAATGAAAGTAAATGATTTTCACAGAGAGACAGACCATCACACTTTCTCACATCAACAGCTATAATATGGTAAATTTAGAATAACCACATAATAAACTTGCCCTTTGATGGACTGGAGACCTTTCTGGGAGGAGGGGGACCCCAACCCCAATGCAACCCCTGATGCCCCCCCCTCCCTACCAAAGTTCACACTCATTTATTTGTTTTCCCGTCCACAACTAAACCCAACACTGTCCCAGAGTACCTCCCAGACTGAAAATTAGTGTCATTATTTCTGCTTTTGAAGTCCTCCCCACCCCATTATTTTCTCTGTGGCAGCGTTTTGGGACTTCAATCCACCTTTTAGGAATGCTGTTTGGGACATCTGTAGACAAAACAACAAACAAAAACTGTCACACCATACTGACCTGATAACAGACTGAAAAATGACAGCTGGGCTGAACTGTATTCTGATCTGTAATAAAGTAGATGCTGCATCAACAAAAAGAGTTTTAACCCAGTATCTGAACCTTTCCATCGATTTTCTGACAAATTTCATAGAATGTGCTATGATGCTGATCAAAAACAAAAAAGATGAGCTAAAGGACAAACAGACTCTGGCTCAGCTTCTCCAGACAGGTTGACCCACTGCTTTCCTTTCTTGTTTCTTTACATTCTTGTTTCTACAAGTGCATATTCTGGTGCATATTCATCGTGTGTAGTCGAAATTTGACATTGCACAGCTTGTACTTTTGAAGAGAAAACCTTTGTCTGTTGAAGTGATATCAGTTTCCATTTACGTAAAGGCATTCTGACAGAGGAATAAAGAGAGATGGTATACTCTGCCAACACCAGTTAGACTGCATTGCTCAAACTGAAAAATTAAAAATTAAGTGCAGTTATCACAGGCCCTTTAAACTCTGGTGGAAACAGAGTTTTTTTTCTGGCTTCTGGGTGTTTTTTTAAAAATAGTTTTATTTGAATGTCAGGAGAATGTATTTTAAAGGTTCCACATACCACCTTAGTTCGATAGATTGATCTGCTGCCAGTTCAGGCTTTATTTCTGAACTAGCTCTCAGAAACTCTTTGGAGATCCAAGGAGAAATATGGACCACCAGATTGATGATCATGGCTCCACTGCTACCAGAGCCAGCTCAGACAAGAGAAATGAAAGTAAAATTTAGCTTACTTGTGTGGCATCAAAAGAAATGTGAAAGACGGTATCAGGCCTGGCTGGCCTAACCTGTTTTTTTGTACAGTGAACCTGTAGCCTGAAAATTTGCATTAGGCTACATTCTGTTATAGGTTCACTGTAGCTACCACCAGTGTAACCACCGAATTCAGAAGAGAATGCAGAAGTGTAATTAAATTTACCAGTCAGTCACTGATAGGGTGACCAGGTGTCCTACTTTATGAAACATTGCACAGCATTTCCATCTTTTCTGCCCCTGTCAGACATCTCTAAAGACTGCCTTTTATCCAGTGGCTGTGAAGAGAGCAGGAAGGGCTGCCATTATGGGCCAAGTCACACTATGCATATTTCAGCAGACACGATGGAAACTACCACAAAGAAAGGGAACTGCAGCTACAACAAAGACTGATAATATTCTTATCACATGGGTGAAGCTGGTGGAAGGCAATTCTCAGTTTTTGCTTAGCTTTCAGGTGTATTGTATTTACTCAGAAAAGGAGTGTGGAAAGTTGAATAAAAATATTGCTAAAAGTCCTGTACATGCTAAACATTGTTAACCTGTGTAGTTTTGTGTATTTGTTTTTCATACATAACAACATTTCAGTGTACCTCAGCAGACTGAGTCATTAAGCATGTACAATTCTGGAGTGTTCTGGAACAGGTTCATTTCATAGAAAGTGGGAAACAACAATATTCCTGCCTTGTTGTCTCTGGCAAACCTATGTCCTGGTAAGACTAAACTATAATGATTAGCCAAAGTTTAACAGATAAGCCAACAAGCTGGACAAGGTGATGACAGTCAAAATTAATACATAGACAACAGCTAACTGTACAGCACCTGGCTGGACCTTATAACACTCTCCCACCCCTCTAGATGGAGCACGTGCTACCATAAGCTCCATCTTTTTTTGCCAAGGTAGCTGCAAACGCCTCATACAGTCAGTTACCACCAAAATAAAGTCACTCTCTGGGGAATAGTATATTCTTTTAAATCATTCATCATTATTTTAGTCAGCGTGTTAATTCTACGAAAAACCTGAAAAAGGTAATATTTGTATTGTCATCGCTAAGCTCTTATTTTTTTCTCCTGACAGAACCCGGGCTTTGTGAGGTGAAACGTACTTCCGGCTTCGTTGTGGCTAACTCTCGCTAACTTGACAGAAAAGGTCTTTGTATGACTGGTCCGCGAGGCACCGCAGCACTGAGCACACGCGCGGCGGCGGCAACAGCAGCAGCAGCAGCATCAGCAGTAGAGGAAAATTCAAACAGAGTCCCAAGCAGGGACAGACAGGGTCCACGACGTCCCCTGTCCGAACCATACACAGGGCTAACGGACGCACTAGAGGAAACGGTGCTTTTTAAAAGCACTACTTCATTTTAACGTTTGTTTTTAACGTGAGAAGTACGTGAACAGGGAACTTTGCTCCCCAGAGCAGCAGTTTATTGGGCAGGAAAGCCGGTGTGTGGAGAACAGCGTCAGCCTAAAACTTCGCTGCCTCTCACAGCTTGGTTTAAGAATTATTTCACCAGTTACTTCTGTCTTTGAAAAAGTTGTTTTTTAGAGTAAGCTCAGGTTTTTGTCAAATCTCTTTAATTTTGAAAATACAAAAGCAAGGAAAGAAACTCGGAAGAGAAGTGGATGTATTTCCAGCCATGGATGTAACAGTTTACCCGCCTCCTCCTCAGCCTCTAGCCGGGCCAGACCACAATAGATTGGGACAGATTTCCTACCCTGACCCGGCCTTTGGGACCAACAAGGTAAGTGGGGGAAAGAAAGCAAACTACCGCACATAGGCTTCTTCTGTTAGCAGATAAAATACACTTTTGTGTTGTCTTATTCTGACTTATTAGTCCCTCTCAGCTGTCTCCCCTCTCCGTGTTCATGTTCCGCGCCCTGCCAATTAAGGGGTAATTAATTGGCTTGTTAGGCTCCAGTTAATTATCGTAGTTACTGAAGGTAACTACATTTGAGTGCTTCTTTTTATATTTTTCACTCACTAGAGGGTGCAGAGCCTGTAATTTTATTCCGACGTTGTCGTCTGTGATGTGATGACACCTACAATTAAAAAGACGCCCACTGGTAATAGAAAGGCCATCGGGTTTAAATATGCTGCATATTTGAAGTCCAAACAGAAGATGTATGTTTGGAATGAAAGAGATGGCAAGCATGAGGGAGGAAACCAGGATCTTTCTTTGTAGTATGCTTACAGAGGTGATCTTGTGTAGAATTTGCAGTACTCATTTCTGATTCTATCTTGGTCAAGGTGAATGGAGTTTGGGAAGCAAAGGTCAGGGTTAGATTTACAGCAGAAACCTGGACCTGATAGGGATCCAGGATGGGTGGATGTGGATGCTTAGCTTATAGGTAGATTGCAGTTCAATCAAATCATGCCCATTTGACAGTGAAAAATTGCCTAATTATTTAATTAGGTTTAGCTAATGACTGCATCCAGATGAATTGACTGCTACTATTAACCTCGATTATCCTCTGTCTCAAATAGACTGGTTCATTTTGTAGTTTGGTACTTTTAAATAGAAGTAAAAAAAATAGTAATAATGAGTTCATTACAAGTAAAAAAAAATACTGACTTTAATGAATTATTAATTAATAAATCATTCTAAGTCAATTGTGCACCTGTAGTTAAGGTGTGTTGAACCCTTTCTCTCTATTTTCTTTTATACTTCAATCTGTTTTATTGACATACCATGCAAACAACAGCAACTGGAAGTTCAAATTAAATACTCATGTCATATGAAATTCTAACAAACCTGTGCAGTAGTTTTCATGATTAAGGCCTTTTAACATCAAAATATCCATCAGGTCACTGACAAAGCATGTAGGATTAGTGTTAAGGTTGGATTTCATTCTAGCCACAAGCTAAACATGCAAATGTTCAGAAACTAGAAGAACTAAGTTTCCAAAGCGGGTTATATACATTCAAGTTTGCATTTCATTTTTTTTGCTGTAGAAACTTTTCAGCTAGTGCTGGAAAAAAGGTTGGAGGTTAACCTAACCCAGACTCTACTCGTAATCCTAGATTGGTTGCTAGTAACCTACTTAAGAGGGTAAAATGTAATGCGCACCGGGGGAACCAACAAAGGCAGGCCTGTAGCCTGATGTAACATTACAGTCATTACTTTTGACTCCACCTTTGCTTTGTTTCCACTGATGAGTTTAACTGAACTCTTTCTCATACGGTTGGGTCTGTGCCATTGCGTCTGTGCCCTAAAGTTCAGCCCTGATTATTTCCAAAGCTCTGGAACCCCAAAAATGCCACCGTCAGGATAGTTCCTTCATTGTTGGCCACATGAACAACTGGAGACCATCTAATGAAACAGTCACACCAGCCACGGTGCTGTTGAGCTCGCTGACAAGACAGATGTTAGAAAATATTATATACCAGAGAATGACACTTCAAATGGAGAGAACTTACTTACAAATCACAAATTATGGGATGGGGCTGTGAAGTGGAAGTTGATTAAAATCAGTGAGAACCCATATTTCCTTTGGTGAAGCCCATTTTGAGTTCAAGACTTCTTGAGTTGCTTGAAGTGGTTAACCAATGATAGACATATTTAAATTAGTATGCTCATTGTTAAGTTCTTGTTCAATAATAAAATATGCTGATATACGTGTATATGTGCTGGAATAAGAAATATGCTCGGCTGATGGAGTCTGTGTATGCCACCGCTCTGTTTGGATTATGAATCAGTTTGGTAAAAGTGGGGAGACTATTTCTTGACTCTGACATGACCGTGCTGTGTGATCTCTGATGGTGCACAAATGTAATTTTTCTTTGAATAAAGTACAAAAATAGCAGATTTGGAGAACTTCTAAACTATATGCAGTTTGTAGGTCATGGAGCAGAAGTGATGACAAAGCTGTTGTGACCTCTGACCTTAATCTGTGGTTATTGGGCGTAAGCAGCACATATGTTAGTTATTCCCCCATTTTTTTTTGATTTATTTATTTGTTACCGTAATGACTAAACTCACTGTGGTGTATACTGGGCTGTGTTTTTAAGCTCATAATCACATCAAGTGTGGAAAGGCCCCATATAGCACTGCGCCATGTTGTTGCTAGTGTGTATTTGTTTCAGAAAGAGGGAAGGAGAGATAGAAGATAAGAGCTCGGAGGATGTGGAGAGAGAGCAAGCTTGTGTGGTTGGGGGTAGGGATTGGAAAGAGAGAGAGAGTTGTTGGGGGTAGGGATGTTGTAGATGAGAGAGAGAGAGAGAGAGAGAGAGAGAGAGAGAATGCGAGTGAGGGAGAGGGAGACGCGCGCGCGCACACACACACACACACAGAGGAGGTAGAGTGTGTGTAGTGGGGGTGGGGCCACCAAGGTTTGTACTATATTTTTTTTTTTTCCTCTGTGTCTTTTGATTCACGGCCCTGTCGGCCTGATAGAAGAGATCATATTACTGCATAGAGGGGCAGAGAAAAACTGAAGAAAAGGGAGAGAGGCCAAAAGTAGGAGAGTTGATTAAACATTAATTCAGTTCTTTTAAAGACGTACTTGAGCTTCTTGGTTGGCTCTGAATCTGAAATGAGTGACTGTTTTCAGGAATTCAACCTCAAATACAGAGCAGTTTTACTTTTCTAAAGTGGCAAAATAAGTCTGATTTCACCCTTTGCTCTTACACCAAAGGGTGTAATGCAGGCCATTTACCATTTACACCCTTAAAATACACTGCATTGAATAGCTTCACGGTGAGGCCCATGCTACTTTTAGCTTGTGAGTCTCTCTGTGTTACTGTCTGTGTCTGTTTGTATATCTTTGGCAGAATGTAGTCTTAGAATCCTCACTTCATCAACAAATGGATTAAACAAGATAAATTATCCATCAATCCAAAATAATCCATTCTGATTAGAGCTCTGCATTAAGGCTGCTTTATAGCCAATTCATAACAACCTATTTCTCAAGGTTGAGTATGACAGCTACTGATAATGTAGGGTGTTTAATAAAAAGAAAAATATTGGTGCAAAATTAATCAGTAGCTTGGTTGTGTGGAGAAATGTAATAAAAAAACAAAACTAAATATAAAGAGATAGTTTACAGCCGAGCCTTCTGGCATGCAATTGGCTGCAAATAAAAACCTCGAAGAATTGCAAGTAAACTGTGCAGCATGTCTGAATACAGTCAGAATTTTTACAGATGTGTTGCTACATGTTAATGGGTGTAAAGTTCAATAAGAGGTTGTTGTCACATAGGGTTGGGTGATTGGACAAATATATCGATAGTTTTTACAAGGGCGATTTATTTCTTTATTTACCAGTGAGTAAGTTTGCTAATAATGATGGAGCTAATAGATGCAGTCAACAGAAAAAAAAATAGCACTGTTTTAACAGCACCCTCTTTCATCTGCGAGCAAATGCACCCTCCTCAGAGTGCGCCCAAATGCTTGTTGTTGGAGCTGCAGAAGCTGGTGATAGCCTAGCATACTCAGCTGGATGGTGGACACGTACATGCTCATGCAAGTTAGTCGTGTTTGAGTATTTTGCTCGCAAAGTACTCAAACACTTTGCTGTGTGCCACTTGTACATCTGCACAAGTGGCATGCCGCTTTGGTTACATCCTTAGGTATACCTCTTTCATCTGGTTTAAAGCCAAAGAAATCCCAAATTGGTGACTTTATATATATATATATATATATATATATATATATATATATATATATATATATATATATATATATATATATATATATATATATATTAGGGGTGCAACGATACACAAAATTCACGGTTCGGTCGGTTCGATACTTTGGTGTCACGGTTCGATATTTTTTCGATACAAAAAAATGTTCATGCATTTTTAATTTGTCATTTATTAAAATTATAAATATATATTTTAACTCAAAAGTACAGTTTTTAAATTTAACCCTAACCCTTGTGCGTGTTTTTTATTTTGACAGCGAATGCGCACCTGCGGACCACTTATGTGCAGCCCTGGTTATTTAGCTCATCATATTGCAGCCACAGAAATTCTTTTGTCCATGAAACCATAAAGCTGCACTTTCTTTTTGCCTTATAGTCTGATTTGTCATAACTTCTCCGTTTTGTGGTAAGCTTTTCTTTGGCTGTCACTTCTTCACCCTGACCTGTCTTATTTGGCTCAGCAGAACTGAAATGCTTTTACACGCTCACTCACATAAGCTCAGCGATTCTCTGCGCGATCAACCTCTCACATGTTTAAGCTGCGGGAGATTTCACTTGTCATGTTTGCATAGTAAGCTAACGATTAATAAGACGATGTCAGAGGAATTGGTGCACAAATTATCATCACTCACAGATCAGTGCTGTCGCTCTCTATACACAGTTCGCACGATTGCAAAGTGAAAGCAAAAAAACAAGCGCAAATTCAAACGCGACTTCAATATGTCACATATTGACAGTGGCTCACCGATGCCAATGACATAATTACCCAGCTACATTTCTGAAAGAATGCAAAAGCATTGACATATATTTTTCCTACAATAGCCCGACGGGCAGGGAAGAGAGATTTTGGTAGCCCGACTGAAAAAATCGCTAGCTCCGGGACGTCGGGCTAGCGATATTGCGAGCCCTGTATCTGATTGAGGAATCACTCATCTTTGGAAAAGAGAGTTTATTACAGAGAAATGTCTCTTTCCAAATTAAAAGCTATACTATCCGCTTCTTCTGGGCTATATTCTCAGCAGCATAAGGAGAATCATGTGCTAACAGCTGTCTAAATGACTCGGCTAAAGTTAGTAGCATGCTTGCTTTTTTTTGTCTGCTTCCACTTGTCTTTGCACTAGGATGATGTCGGCGTAAATGTGCAGTCATATTCGTTGTGTTCCCACTAGTGCTTTCAGGTTAATCTCGTTGAAATGACCTTAACGCCACAACACGGCAAATCTCCGTTAACGAGCTACCGCCGATGTTTGGGGCTAGACTGCAAACACGTTAACGAGCTAACTGCGCTAACACACTAGTTCACACCAATGTAATTGAGCATTGCATGGCACATCCAACATACTGTTTTACTTTAGTCCATGACTCGCTTACCTTCAGGGTCATACGTCACATGAAAACCAAAATAATTCCAAACGCCAGATCTGAATGTTGCAAGTAGAGCTTAACTTCTGTCTCGCTAGCTTGCCCTGCTCTCTTCCTTCTGACCATGCTGTCTGTGTTGAGCGCTCAGTGGATCTGCGCTCGACAGTGCAGCCTAGGCGGAGTAGTCGAACACAGATTCACTGAGCGCTCAACACAGACAGCATCGTCAGAAGGAAAATTGATAAAATAAATTACAAATGTTGTATTGTTCGATACATATGCGTACCGAACCGAAAGCACTGTATCGAACGGTTCAATATCGATACGAATATCGTTGCACCCCTAATATATATATATGTATATTTTTTGTGCTGTCAGCGTTAGCGCGGCGTTATCACGACTAGCGTGATTAACAATTAAGGTTTGCGCAGACAGAGTCAAAATCCTGGGGGGGGTGGAATTAGTTCGTCCATGTTTGGACTTCTTCTGTGTTGTAAACGCGCAAATCAGTCCGTGCATGATAACATTGCCCTGCCCATGCGCAGACTTTTTGACGATTGCCGGTTGGAAAATTGCCGGTTGGAAAATTTTTATACATCGCCCAACTCTGTTGTCACATGATTCTTCCACCTCTGTCCAACATTGCTTGTGCTTTTAATATAGAGCTGGGCGATATAAGATTTTTTCATATCACGATATGTTTTTTCATTTCAGGTGATAACAATATATATCACGATATAAGCCAAATAACTATATTTGTAAGATTTAAATGTGCCTTTGCTCACAAGTAAAATGTGAAATAATCAGCAGCTTGTTTTGATTTAAATATTTATTTCCCATAATAAGTTCAACAGGGTAGATATACTTAAGGAACATGAGACTTTTTCAGATAAATAAAGGCAAATATTGCAAACTACACAAAAGGCAGCTGCTAAAGCGTTTAAGTTTCAAAACAGAACAAACAAAACAGACTACTAAATTGTCAATTCCACTTAGAAACAAAATATTAATTCTAAAAATAAATCTTAGTTTGTTTTACAGAAGAACAGACAAAATTTACTAACTTTTGTCAATATCAAATAAACTGAGAACTAAAAGGAAATTCTCAATCTCTCCTTGTTGTATAGCTTAGCTTTTCAAACAGTTTTAACAGTTACTTTAGTCTGACAAAAGCCGAATGATGAATTAGCGCTTTCAGTCAGAGATTGAGCATGCACCGGTTTTGTCATGATCCTGGGTCCTTTTGACCCAGCGTTTTGTGTTTTCTCTTCGTGATTTTGGTTCTGTTCTTCCTCTGGTTAGCGTTTACTCTGTTCTGCCCGTGTGTTCCTGTATCTAGTCCGCGTTTCTTAGTTGTGTCCTTTCATGTGTAAGTTCCTGTTTTATTGTGAAGGTCTGTGTCTTATGTGAGTGTTTTCAGTTTGCCTCCCTAGTCTCGTCATGTTAATCACTCCCAGCTGTGTTCCCACCTGTATGTAATCTCCCTGTGTTCTCTGAGTGTATTTAAGTTGTGTCTTCTGTCATAGTAGTTGCTGGTTCGTCTGTGTCGTTTCCCCTCGGTCTCCCTGCGTCTCTCCGTATGTATTTCCCCGGACCTCCCTGCATCTTCGTTTCTGGTTTGTCTTATTAGTTTACCCAGTTTAGGTTTCTAGTTTCATGTTTTGCCACCCTTGCTGTTTGTATTGACCCACTATTATAAATAAACACTCACCTGCACCAGAACTGCCGCCCTTTTGGTCCTTACTACAAATCCACACGGCTTGCCCCGCAAACCGTGACAGGTTTATTGTATTTTCAGACTTGCTTTTGGCACAATTTACAGTGCGCGCTACTCTGTTTTTTGTCAGACTTGAAATAGCCAAAATACCTTCACACTACGGAACTTCTATGGCTCTTCCGTTCGACAGTCTCTCCGGCATTGGAACCATCATCTGTTTTCTCTTCGGTAACCTTCGGTCACGCTCTCGGTTGATTTTTCTCTAGTCAGCACACTCATTTCCTCCATTACCCGGGCGGCACGGCGGCTGGCTGCTTCCCAAACAAATACACATGTGCGGCTTGGTACTTGTGCTGTACGTAACAAGTCACATGACGCTGCGGCTGTGATTGGTTCGGCTCTGTCTGCGCTAGTTAATTTGGATTGGCTGTAGGGGTGGGCGATATAAACGATATATGATAGAAACGATATAAATTTAGCCAACGATAGAGATTTTGACTCTATCGCGATAGCGCATGTTGATGATGTCATCAAGCTGTGCCTGTTTTGGTCGAAAGCATCGCAGCGGCTAAAACCATTATCATCTGCAAATTATGGCGGGCGACAGTCATAGCAAAGAGATGAAGCACTCTTGAAATATGGGGAAAGCCAAAAACTGCGCTTCCTCCACTTCCGTAACATTGATTCATTAATGTTGAATTCTCTCGCAGCTGTTCTGTTCCCATGTTGTTGCAGTATATTAATAACTAACCTCGTATTGTGGATGAATAATCTCAGTTGTTCTCCTGACTGAAGTTTGGCCCATGTATAGCATCCTGCTATACGATTGCATTTGTCCCTGACCATCAGAATCCCTCACATTAACTTTTATCGAGTGGAAAAAAAGTTGGCGTTCATCCTCCAGCTTCACTGTGCTAATGTTATGCTAACATAGCTGTGTCGCTAGCAATCACGTAGCACAACATTATATACCAGGTAGTCCAACTTCAGTAACCCTGCAAACGCCACTGCTGTTTAGTTTTCTGTCTTCATTTATGTTGGAAGTGGTAGCAGAGCTGTACGTTTTAATTAGTTTCAAAAATCTCTGTCAGAACATGGTATGAAATGTTTAGGTGTAAACCAGCGAGCTGACTTCCTGTTAACTTCTAACTCCGTTAAATGTAATAAATTCTGTTTTTATGGATGCATGGATGTTAAACTTAATTGTTACACCCGATAAAGCAGCAACGCTGATGATTTTATTAAAGATGAAATAATTTAGACAGTTTTTAAAACTTAGTGTTTGTTTGACTTTGGGACCTGAAGTGGACGGAGTTTTGGACCCAGATTACTCCGCGAAGCTCCTCACTACGGCAGCCGTAATGCTCTGACAATCCATCAAGCAGTGCGGCTTACCAAAGTTGTACTAAAACATTTTTTAACAGATTTCTGCACGCCAAAATCGGTTCGAGGTCAGTAAGCACAACCAGAATTCATACAAAGGGCACACTCTCAATTTTTGAAAAACATTAAAGGATTTTAAGTGTGCCTTACAGTGTGGAAAATACGTTATACATATCGTGATATATATCGTTACCGCACATGCTTCAAATTATATCGCGATATGAATTTTAGGCCATATCGCCCAGCCCTAATTGGCTGTTTTTTTTTTTCTTGTTTTTTTTTAAGAGGACAGGAGAGATGAGGCCTATCGCAATAGTTTAACTTTTCTATCGAGAAAAAGTTATTTCGCAATACATATCGTTATCATTCTATCGCCCAGCTCTATTTTAATATACAACTTTCTGCATATACACTGTTCTCCACTTTACTTGGGCATTTGTCCATTGGTAAATTGATTGCCATTTGCAATTAATTTAGTAATAAACAATTCCCCTCTTTCTCATTTTAAAAGTTCAGTTGCTGTTGTCGTTGTGTTCCTGAATGTTTCATCTGCCTCTCGGAGGGCTTTCAGCTGGCAGTTCTTGTTCTACTCAGAGATCCTCTCAGTGAACAGGAGGGCAAATTTAAAGTGTTCGTGTCCACAGGTTGCCAGTATCCTGTTTAGAGTTTTGGAATGGAAGTGTTATCACAGAAGGCCAGATGCCTGAAGACTTGATATGTAAGGTAACGTCTTCTAGCTTCTGAAACTGTGCTTGTTTATGGCTAAAAGCAGGGCTCGCAAAATGTCAAAATCCCTGGTAGCCCTTCGGGCAGGCACTCTTCAGTTTTTGGTAGCCCAAAATAAATTTAAGTAGCCTGAATTTAAAAAAAAAAAAAAAGGACAATTTTTAGATTGATGTTTTGTTTCCTTTACAATCTAAAAATATTTAAAACACAAATTACAACAACAAATTACAATCATCAACTCAAATATTTTGGTTCTAATTGAACAGAAATTTCTATGAACTTGCAAGAACTGTGTAGAACATGAATCAGTGTTCAGTAAGAGGCAAGTGGAACCAAGTGGAACCAAGATCTAGGACATTTGCTTTTTGAAGTTTGCAAAGACTGCTAAATCTTGCCAATGGCTAGCTTTTTCAGGACTTCTTGTTGTGCTTGGTTTATTTTTAGTATGTTTTTTGCAATTGGTGTTAGTTCTGGGAAAGATACTGCAGACTGAGCAATAATGCATTTCTTGCATTTCTCATGGGTTCTGATGGGGGTCTTTCTTAAAATGACTGGTCCTAGTAACAAAGGCGCTTGTCAACTCAGAAATCGAGGGAAACTCACAACACACCCGGCAGAACATTATGTTATTTAGCTCGTCATATTCCAGCCACATAAATTCTTTTGTCCATGAAACCAAAAAAGCTGCGCTTTCCTTTTGCCTCATAGTCTGATTTGTCATAACTTTTCCATTTTGTGGTAGGCTTTTCTTTGGCTGCCCCTTCTTCACCCTGACCTGTCTTGTTTGGCTCTGCAGAACTAAAATACCTGCGTAAATCCATCTGCTTTTACACACATACTTGCAATTCTCTGCGCGATCAACCTCTATCACATGTTCAAGCTTGCTGCAGGAGATTTCACTTGTCATGTTTGATAGTAAGCTAACCATTGATAAGACGATGCCAGAGGAATTGGTGCGCAATTAATCTGTGACTTACCAATCAGTGCTGCTGCTCTCTATACACAGTTCGCGCGATCGCAAAGGCGAAAGCAAAAAACAAGCGCAAATTCAAACGCGATTTCAGTGTGTCACATATTGACAGTGGCTCATCGATGCCGATGACATAATTACTCAGCTACATTTGCGAAAGAATGCAAAAGCATTGACATATCTTTCCTTCCTATGATAGCCCGACGGGGAAGGGCTGAGATGGATTTTGGTAGCCCGACTGGAAAAATCGCTAACCCCGGGACGTCGGGCTAGCAATTTTGCGAGCCCTGAAAAGGTAACCTAAACATAACTTTAAGCAGGGATTACCTACTTTCCACATCCATGAGTCCACTAGGGACTGCTAGGGACTTGGTGTTCGCTTGCTCTGTGGTAGAGTATCACTTCCTGTTCCTGCTCAAACACAGTGGTTTTAAATACATTATTTTTTCATAGTATAATCTTCAGGTGCTTCGTCCGAAGCACACTTTCTGTGTACTCACTACCTAATTTATAGCCAAAGTATTCACTCGCTGTCTCTGTACTGTTTCGCTAGCTTAGCTTAGCTCGTAGCCGACTCGTTAGCACCATGGCTACTTCACCTGTCCCTCTTGCACTTTCTTGCTCATTGTGTCAGATGTTTAGTTACTCCTCGGCTTCCCTTAGCAGTAATGATATCTGTAACAAATGTAGCATATTTGCAGCTCTGGAGGCCAGGATTGCTGAATTGGAGACTCGGCTTCGCACCCTTCGTTCACCCGTAGCTAGCCAGGCCCCTGTAGCTGGTGCAGCCGAAGATAGCGTAGGCCCCGCTAGCTGTTCCCCGGCAGACCCCAAGCAGCTGGGGAAAGAGGGCAGCTGGGTGACAGTGAGGAGGAAGCATAATCCTAAACAGAAGCCCCAGGTACACCACCAACCTGTTCATGTGTCTGTTCATGTTTTCCCCACTCAGCGACACACCCGCCGGGGGTCAAACTCTGGTAATTGGTGATTCTGTTCTCAGACATGTGAAGCTAGAGACACCGGCAACCATAGTCAATTGTCTTCCAGGGGCCAGAGCAGGCGACATTGAAGGAAATTTAAAACTGCTGGCTAAGGGTAAATGTAAATTCAGTAAGATCATAATTCACGTCGGCAGTAATGACACCCGGTTACACCAATCGGAGGTCACCAAAATCAATATTGAATCTGTGTGCAACTTTGCCAAAACAATGTCAGACTCTGCTGTAGTTTTCTCTGGTCCCTTCCCAAATCAGACCAGGAGTGACATGTTTAGCCGCATGTTCTCCTTAAATTGCTGGCTGTCTGAGTGGTGTCCCAGAAATGATGTGGGCTTCATAGATAATTGGCAAACCTTCTGGAGGAAACCTGGTCTGTTAGGAGAGACAGCATCCATCCCACTTTGGATGGAGCAGCTCTCATTTCTAGAAATATGGGTAAATTTATTAAACCCCCCAAAATATGACTATCCAGAGTTAGGACCAGGAAGCAGAGTTGCAGTCTTACACGCCTCTCTGCAGCTTCTCTCCTCCTGCTACCCCCCCAAAAACCCATCCATGTAGAAGCTAAAAATGACAGCCTCAACATGGCATTTAATCTGTTATTAGACTCAAATGGCTTCTCTCAAAATGTAAAAGAACCCACCCACCACTTTAATCACACTCTAGATCTTGTTTTAACATATGGCATAGAAACTGAACATTTAACAGTGTTTCCTGAAAACCCTCTCCTGTCTGATCATTTCCTGATAACATTTACATTTACATAATGATTACACAGCGGTGGAGAGTAGACTTTATCACAGTAGATGTCTTTCTGAAAGCGCTGTAACTAAGTTTAAGAATATAATCCACCCACTGTTATCATCTTCAATGCCCTGTACCAACACAGAGCAGAGCAGCTATCTGAACGCTACCCCAACAGAGGTCGATTATCTTGTTAATAATTTTACCTCCTCACTACGTACGACTCTGGATACTGTAGCTCCTGTGAAAACTAAGGTCTCAAATCAGAAGTACCTGACTCCGTGGTATAATTCTCAAACACGTACCCTAAAGCAGATGACTTGTAATCTGGAGAGGAAATGGCATGTCACAAATTTAGAGGATCATCATTTAGCCTGGAGAAATAGTTTGCTGCCTCCGCAAAGCCAGAACATCTTACTATTCGTCACTGATTGAAGAAAATAAGAGCAACCACGGGTTTCTCTTCAGCACTGTAGCCAGGCTGACAAAGAGTCAGAGCTCTTTTGAGCCAACCATCCCTTTAACGTTAACTAGTAATGACTTCATGAACTTCTTCACAAATAAAATTCTTATCATTAGAGAAAAAATTACCAATAATCATCCCACAGATGTAATATTATCTACAGCTACTCTTAGTACCATTGATGTTAAGTTAGACTCTTTTTCTCCAATTGATCTTTCTGAGTTACTTCTCAATAATTACTTCCTCCAAACCATCAACGTGTCTTTTAGACCCCATTCCTACAAAACTGCTCAAAGAAGTCCTGATATTAATTAATTCTTCAATCTTAAATATGATCAACCTATCTCTAATAATCGGCTATGTACCACAGGCCTTCAAGCTGGCTTTAGTTAAACCTTTACTCAAAAAGCATCTCTAGACCCAGCTGTCTTAGCTAATTATAGGTCAATCTCCAACCTTCCTTTCATATCAAAAATCCTTGTCAAACAGCTAACTGATCATCTGCAGAGGAATGGTTTATTTGAAGAGCTTCAGTCAGGTTTCAGAGCTCATCACAGCACAGAAACAGCTTTAGTGAAGGTTACAAATGATCTTCTTATGGCCTCTGACAGTGGACTCATCTCTGTGCTTGTCCTGCTAGACCTTAGTGCAGCATTCGATACTGTTGACCATAATATCCTATTAGAGCGATTAGAACATGCTGTAGGTATTACAGGTACTGTGCTGCAGTGGTTTGTGTTGTCTCTATCTAATAGACTCCAATTTGTTCATGTAAATGGAGAGTCCTCTTCACACATTGAGGTCAATTATGGAGTTCCACAGGGTTCAGTGCTAGGACCAATTCTGTTTACATTATACATGCTTCCCTTAGGCAGCATCATTAGAAGACATAGCATAAATGTTCACTGCTATGCAGATGACACCCAGCTCTATCTGTCCATGAAGCCAGATAACACACACCAATTAGTTAAACTGCAGGAATGTCTTAAAGACATAAAGACCTGGATGGCCGCTAACTTTCTGCTTCTTAATTCAGATAAAACTGAGGTTATTGTACTCTGCCCTGAAAATCTTAGAAATATGGTATCTAACCAGATTCTTACTCTGTATGGCATTACCTTGGCCTCCAGTAATGCTGCGAGGAACCTTGGAGTCATTTTTGACCAGGATATGTCCTTCAACGCACATATTAAACAAATATGTAAGACTGCTTTCTTCCATTTGCGCAACATCTCTAAAATTAGAAATATCCTGTCTCAGAGTGACGCTGAAAAACTAGTTCATGCTTTTATTACTTCCAGGCTGAACTACTGTAATTCATTATTATCAGGATGTCCAAAAAAACTCACTGAAAAGCCTTCAGCTAATCCAAAATGCTGCAGCAAGAGTGCTGACAGGGACTAGAAAGAGAGAGCATATTTCTCCTGTTTTGGCTTCCCTTCATTGGCTTCCTGTTAAATCCAGAATTGAATTCAAAATCCTGCTCCTCACATACAAGGTCTTAAATAATCAGGCCCCATCTTTTCTTAATGACCTTGTAGTACCATATCACCCTATTAGAGCACTTCGCTCGCGCTCTGCAGAACTACTTGTTGTTCCTAGAGTGTTTAAAAGTAGAATGGGAGGGAGAGCCTTCAGTTTTCAGGCCCGTCTTCTGTGGAACCAGCTTCCAGTTTGGATTCGGGAGACAGACACTATCTCTACTTTCAAGATTAGGCTTAAAACTTTCCTTTTTGCTAAAGCATATAGTTAGGGCTGGACCAGGTGACCCTGAATCCTCCCTTAGTTATGCTGCAATAGACGTAGGCTGCCGGGAATTCCCATGATGCACTGAGTTTTTCCTTTTTAGTCACCTTTCTCACTCACTATGTGTTAACAGACCTCTCTGCATTGAATCATATCTGTTTTTAACCTCTGTCTCTCTTCCACAGCATGTCTTTTATCCTGTCTTCCTTCTCTCACCCCAACCGGTCGCAGCAGATGGCTCCCTGAGCCTGGTTCTGCCAGAGGTTTCTTCCTGTTAAAAGGGAGTTTTTCCTTCCCGCTGTCGCCAAAGTGCTTGCTCATAGGGGGTCATATGATTGTTGGGTTTTTCTCTGTATCTATGAAGCGCCTTTTGTTGTGATTTGGTGCTATATAAATAAAATTGAATTGAATGTAGATGTTCAGATGTAGTTTGTTTTGATTTATTTTCCCCCAAAAAGTACCTAACAAAAAATCTGCGGGCAGATCTGCTTTTTAGATTTTGGTCTCCCTCTCCTCCCTGTACCTCTGTGCCGCTAGTGAGGCACTCCTTCTTTCTCACCCTCTGTTGGAGAGTTAGTAGGCACCCAAAGTGTATGCGTTGTGGTAGAAAAACAACAGACATGTTCTGGCACACTCTGTGATTGATCATTAAACTTGTAAGTTTAACCAACATTGCATCAGGGGCAATGACTTATGTGCAGTTACAGGTTATTTAGTTACACAATGTAGTGCTCATCCCCACAGCCAGCTGTGAAAATATAAAAGTTATTGTCAATGTGTTATTTTTGTAAATCTTAGAATTCACTAAATGTTTTACACCCTCTTGTCTTATTTGTAGGGCATCATTTGTGTTGCACGTAACAATGATTGACATCAGCTGGACTGTGCTCTCGCTGCCAGATGGCATGGTGTATTTTTAATTGGAGCAACAATGTGTGCTTCATTCTTCTAGTTCATTTCTGGGTTTTGTACTTTTTGTTAACAAAGAAACAGAAGGTAAAGAGCATCAGGCTCGTCATCCCTGTGGCCAGCTGCTAGTTTTAATGAAAGTATATACAGAAGTGAGTTGTGCTGAACTGTGATTGGCTGACAGCGCTCATAGTGACTCTGAACAGATGTGAAAAGGAGAAGGTAATTTGATCCAAAAGTGAATTCACTGTAAATTTGAAGTACCGTGAAGTAACATAAGTGCATATATGTCAACACAAGTATTTGTGGTGAAACTGTATGCAAGTGAGAAAGGAATGAATAAAGACTCACTGAGAGAAAGAGAGAGAGCCTAATGTAAACATGATGATTGGGTAAGCTGGGTGAGGTATTTCTAAAGCAAATACTGAGGAAAAAGTGAACATGGTGGAAAAAGGAGGGCATGAGACAAGAACAGAAAAACATGGGGGATAGACAGTAAGCTGTAGCTATCGAGTAATTTAGTTATTTCAGTATTCTATGGATTATTTTGTTGATTATCAGATAAATACTTTTGTGTTGTTAATGAGCAGCAATAAATATTCTAAAGAAAAAATACAGGTCGTTCAAATCAAACTGTTCATTTGTTTAAAAATTGCAGTGTTTTAATAGTTTAACTGCATACAACACCTGTGAAAAACCTAAACCCTCGCATTGTGTTTACATGCAATATCATAATCTTAAAGAAAACATTTTCTTAAATGTAAAATAATCACAAGTACAGTCATGTCAAGGTGTACATGCAACCTAAAGTAAGGCGTAAAATCAAACTGCCTTTACTATGGAAGGCTTTCTTACATTAATATGTAGCAAAGGAGTTCTGACAGTGTTGTGTCTCCTGGATATGAGGGAGATTTGGTGTGTGTTCCTGTGAGTGTGTTTACATGTTTAAGTGTGCAAGTGAAGGAGTGAGTGTGTGTGCCTTTAAGCCTGTAAAAAGAATATGTGGTGCCTGCAATGAAGAATGGCGAGCAGTCTTCTTTGCCCTGTATTTTGATGCAATGTTTCCTGGTCCAGAAAAAAGGACTTGATGATGGTGTAGATGTTAATAGATGTTAATAATTAATGTTAATAATCATTCAGTGTCCAACCTAGCAGCGTTTTACCGGTCAAGGTATATTTTTACTGTCCTGTAGAAGAAGGGGGTGAAAAAAGCTCTTGTTTTTATATTTTTAATTAATCTTAATACTTATATTTTATATTAATCTACATAAATATGGCCTCATACACCCAGCCATGCCTTAGATTTAACCCTTCTTGCTGAGGTATCAGTGCTTGTAGGACGGCTGCCTAATTTAAACATCGTGCCAGACTAAGCTAACAGTTCATCTGCATATTTTATTTTAACTTCTGCAGATCTTTTTTTGCTGTGTAAAACAAACAGCCATGGATGGGCGCAGCTACAAAGTTTGCTTTTCTTCACTTGGATCTTATTGAACAGGGGGTTTGATTTCTGCGAGCTGTTGTCAGTAAAGGTTTTAATGGCAGTTACAGTAACAAACACTGCTCTTTTTGCCGTCTCTTCATTCGCCTCTTTGCTCTTAACGTGTGTGTGTGTGTGTGTGTGAACGCGTGTGTGTATAGACCGACTCTGGCTTCATGTTAAACTCCTTCCATAGTGACAACTGAAGCATTGGAGCAAAAAAATTTGCGTTGAGGACTTTTTATAATTGAGTTATTCAAGTTACTCGATGAATTGTTGCAGTCCTAGTAGACAGCGAGGGGAAAGATGAGGATTTGTGAAACACAGATTTTTTATTTTATTTTTTTAAAGAAAGAAAAAGATGGAATAAGAGAAAATAGAGAACTGAACTTGTCACTAGGGCGGCTCAATTAATCGAATTTTAATCACGATTACGATCTGGGCTTTTAACGATCATTAAAAATGACTCAGCCGATTATTAGCCCCTCCCTCGTGCTGCTCCGCGCTGCTCCGTGTGGCAAATCGAGCGCACCTCTCTGCATTTCGAACAGGCGTCACAACAATTAAGAGGACCCGAGGAAAGCTCGGAAAGCTAAGCAGAAGTTATTTGGAGACAGTGTTTTATTTAGCGAGTTTTCAGACCCCTTAGCGACTTTTTCTCTTAAAAAAAAAAAAAAAAAAAAAAAAAAAAAAAAAGCCCTGAAAGCGCGTATTGCGTTTACTCTCAACAAGCAGCGGGTGCTGTAACGCAGTCAGTTCTTCTTTTACTCTTATGCTGTTTTGTGGATCACAATGTTTAAAATTAAAACTACTTATAAACACACACACACACACACACACACACACACACACACACACACACAGTAACTCCACCAGAGTGCCTATTTTGGGTCACTTTTGCCGGTCCAAGCCCGGATAAAGGAACAGGGTTGGAATTGTGACATTGAAAAAAAAAACAATAATTGCTAAAAGAAATTTAATTTGTAGTTCTAAATAAACTAAATGCATTTAGGACGTTTTTTTACTCACTTTATGTCTCTTCCATGATGTTATTTCTCTCTCCAACAACATAGGTTACAATTAGATTAGCATGACCAATTATGCAAATTAGGCGATGACGTCATTTAGCGACTTCCAGCGACTTTTAGGACAACCAATAGCGATTTTCCTTACTGAGGAGTTGGCAACACTGTTTGGAGAGGAGAGTGACTGCCGTTGGTTGAAAAGAGAGGTTAAAAAAAAAAAAAAAAAAAAGCTTCAGTGGTGTGGAAACATTGTGGGTTTACGGAGTCAGACGTGGATCAAGTAGACATAGTGTGTAAACTTTGCTACGGTGTAGTAGCTGCACCGAAGAGCAACACTGCAAAGTTCACTAAACATAGATGTTTACATTTTTCATTTATTTCTTATATTGCAAACATTTGCACTGTTATCAGTATTTGCACACTATTTTATATTATTTTTTAAAGTCATTATTCAATACATTGTTATTGTTAACCCTTTAAAGTCGGTCAGAGCAGCATGCTCCGTTTTGTGTAACTATTTTTAAATCCCTGTAGAACCTGAACCATGTAAGCTAGCGCAATAATTTTTTTGCATATGAAACTTATATCTTATGCCATCAGCTTGTCCTCGGTCACGGTTTCCTTCCACATATAGCTTTGCAAAAATTGCATAAAAAGCACTTGCAGGAACAAAAACATAATATTCCAGAAACACGCTTTGCCGATCCGATCAGCTGTTCTAACACTTCCCACATTGAAACAGATGTCAGCCGAACTATCGCATTTCCGCCATTTCCTGCCCGAAACCGGAAGTGACGTCATTTTCGCGGAAAACGACGTTTTCTACTTGTAGGCCTTAAAAGCCTATACTGGTGTTTTTATAAGTCATGTTTGACTTTTCTGAATAGTTGCTGGGATGCTTAGAACTCGAATTGCACTGCTGGAAATAGTTTATTTTGATGCACGTGCTGTTTTCTTTGCAAATTTGCATCATAGGATTGTTTTTTTGTTTTTCCTGCAGTATATAAAAATTGCTGTATCTCCAAAATAAAACTATGAAGACAGTCAAAATAAATTTCCTGTTGTTAGAAACTATTTTTTGCAACTTTTTTGTATTTAAAGTTTTGAGGGATAAACCTCTTAAATTTCTCCAAGTAGAAATATATGTATAAAAAACAAAAACGATTTTCAATTTTTTTGTAGTTTATTGCACTTTTTTGCAATTAATGTAGTTACTATGGACTTAATGCATACATATTATTAAAATATGGGCTATAACAGTTGTATAGTAACTTGAAATGCTCCCACAAATGGCACTACAGCATGCAAAAAAATAATATAAGCTCTGGCGGACTTGGTTCTATGGTAGGTCTTAAAGGGTTAAATAAATATCGTCAAATAATCGAGATCTCAATTTCAGTGAAAATAATCGTGATTATCATTTTTGCCATAATCAAGCAGCCCTACTTGTCACATCTTGCACATATTTTAGATTAGTGCATATAATGTACTGTATAATGATTATTTTCTCTTACTGAACATGGTAACTGAACTATAGGTTTGGCTCTCTTTACTTTCTGTAGGTTGTTAGTAAGTATTGTGTTATGGCAGGTGATGCTGGATTGTTTGGTGACAAAGAAACCACATAGCAATAATCAGCTGCCTCTCCATATCACTTTATCTGACACTTTGACATCAATGTCCATCAATGGTCTTACTGCCTCTGGTTCAGATCCCGGGCTATTTTAAAGTAGAATAAGTTTAATTTGCTTCTTTACCTTCATATGCACCATTTTGGCATTAACCATCTTCATCCAACAGATGTCTTAAGAGTGCTTACTTAAAGGCTGCTGGCATCCCAGATCAGTAGCTTTTGAGATGGTTTATGTGCAGGTGGTTATGTGGACTCCCCATTTCACCACAAGTATGAGTTTTTCAAGAACTGGGTCACAGCCTCTGCTATTGCTTCCTAAAACTGGCTTTCAGCTTCCTTCTGAGGAAGTATCCGACCAATCTAGGGGTCCAGGACATACCATGAAAACAGTGAATTGACAAACTTGGGAGCGTCAAATCCTTGGGGTGAGCCAAGGCTTAATAATACAACATCACCAGTTAACAGACTCTTAGATGTCAACTGAGGGTTTTCATACAACCCCAAATTAACCCAACAAACATGCTGGCTTTTACCAAAGCCGACAGGTTATTTGTTAAAGCATTCTAAGTCACCTTGGGGGACTTTACATTATCATCATCACACCCTGTTCTCCTCAGGCTCAGTGTACGCCTGCAGGGAACATGCTCTGTGTTCATGTAATAATAAATCTGCTCCACATGAGCTGGCTGACTTAGCTTACTGTATATTGTAATTGCTGGCTCACAGCCATGTCATAAACAGACGATCCTCTCCACTGTGAAAAAGAATGCACTCCTCACCAAACCCTGATGGAAGTATTAGCATTTTTAAAGAACAATCGCTGTCAATCAGGATTACAAAAAATGAATTAATAGGGATTTGGCAGTGACTTTAAAATGACATATCAGCAGTATGAAAATGTGCTTCTGTGCACAGTGAGTGAGAACAGTGAGTGAGAACTAACCTGCTCTTTGAGTAACAAAGCGCTATGCTGGACTGCTAGAATGCTCTTGTCATTAGGGCTGCCACAAACGATTATTTTGATAGTCGACTAGTCACCGATTATTCTTGCGATTAGTCGACTAATCAGATCATGCATCCATTGGACGTAAAACGTACAGATTATTGCAGCAGCATGCATCTGCTCTTATACAACTATCATTAGCTTACAGCTTTAAGTGTTTAAGGTATGTGAAACTAAAAATAAAGACAAGATGATAGTTTATTAAACTTTTAATGAAATTTCAAGTTTGAAGCCACCCGAAAACAAATATAACAAAATAGCATTTTGTGCTCAGTCCTCACAACTATATTGAACTTTGGGACTATATAGTCAGTATAGCAATCTACACGAGATTATTGTTCATAGCCAGGAAAGTTAGCTTTTCTACATGTTCTGCAGAAAGGCTTGCTCTCTTTTGAGAGCAGATGTTCCCTGCTGTGGAGAAGATCCGCTCCGATGGGGTGGAGGTTGCAGGAATGCACAGAAAAGATTTAGCTAGCTTTGATAGTGTGGGGAAACGTCCCTCATTTTCGCTCCACCATTTAAGAGGATCATCCTTTTTAGAAACTGTGGCTTCTTTAAAGTACAGCTGAACTTCACTTCTCACAACTTGGACATCTTGGTCCTCCTTAGATGCTTCTTCCTCATTGTCACCCTGACTGTCTGTGTCAGACTCAAGGAGGTTGTCCAGAGCAGTCTTTTCAGTTCTACCTGAACCATTGGCTGTCTGCACTTTTGCACGCTCATGTGTCCCAGCATTTGCTTCTTTGACAGCAAGCACTTCAACAGTCCCCTGCACTCTGATGACATCTTCAGGAGCCAAAAACTTCAACTTTCTGTATCTGGGGTCCAAGGCAGCTGCGAGAATAACAGGGTTTTCTTTGTCTGCTGAGAAAGTACATATACTCCCCCATCTCTGTGTTATGCCTTTTTCTGCACTGGCAATGAAAGATTTTCCTGAGCTCGTCTCCAGTTGGCTTTGGTGTACAGCCCGTGTCAGCCCTTTGACCACCTGTGGAAGACCTGAAACCGTTGTGTACTTCTGTCCACTAAGGTAAACAGTAGCAGTCTCAAAAGGTGCCAAACCTTGCTTCAGTTCTTCAAGCAGCACCCACTGCTCTGGCTTCAAGTCGAAGTAGTGTTTCCCCCTTGGCGTTACCTCGGGATCTGAAAGAGTGGCAGTGAGAGGCCAGCGCTGTTCGAGGAGTCTTTCTATCATGTGGAATGTACTATTCCATCTTGTACTGACATCTTGGATCAGTGTATTTTTCTTCACATTCATTTGCTCCTGTTTCATTTTTAGTCTTGTACTAGCCAGCTCGCTTCTCTTAAAGTGCTCCACTAGCTGCCTAGCAGCACCTAGTGCTCTGCTGGTGGTGGTTTCTTTGAGAGCAGTATTGACTATGAGCTGGAGTGTGTGTCCAGCACAGCGGATAGAGGCCCATCCATGTTTTTCTTCAAGCAGTCGCATTGCTGCCACCATATTGGAACCACTGTCATGTACTACTGCTTTTATTTTGGCAGGCAAGATGTCAAACTTTGTTAGCACCTCTTCCATCCATGTCATTATATTGGCACCAGTATGCCTCTCCTCAAGAGGCATGGTATCAAGGATGAAGCTCTTCATCTTCCAATCTTCACTCAGGAAATGGCAAGACACACCAAGGTAGGCCTCTGTTGCACGACTGGTCCAGACATCAGCAGTCAGGGTGAAGAAACCTTTGACACCACCAAGGGTCTGCTTTACCTAAAGATATGAGATGATTTGGAACAATAGTAAGCATTAGGGAAATATATTACAGTATATTTTTTCATTATTAATAATGCTTGTCAGTTTATGCATTAAGATTTGAATTTACCAATTGAATAATTCAGTTACATCAAATACAGTTACGTATGTTAAACAATAAACATTCAACATATCAGTAAAAAACAAAAAACAACAACTTTCCATTACATGCTTTAACCAAGATTAATTTATTGGTTGGTCAGTCAGCAAGTTCTTAATATTATTTCATCATGAAATGTATTAAATTCTAATACAAATTGCTATTTTGTGTTTGTGGTGTGAGAGAGTGGAGAGAAAGAGAGACCAACCTTCTCAAAGGTAGCATCATATTTCTTTTCCATCAATTTGGTGAAGTGGGATCGGCCTGGTAGGTAGTTATCATGGTAATCTGGGTTGAACTGCTTGATCATCTCTTTGAAACCTTGATCATCAACCATAGACAGGGGTCTCATGTCCGTCACCAACATGTTCAAGATTGATTCAGTCAGGACATCTGCTTGCCGAGGTGTACATGTTGTTGGCTTGGTGACAAAGTCGTCCATTGAAGACGAACGTATTTTTTTTAGCAGTCCTGTAATGTTAACAGCTATTAATATAAGCAATAACAAGTAGTGCTCTCAGCGTTAATCTCGTCAATACGATGTTAACGCGGCAAATCCCCGTTAGCGCGAAAACGCGGTGCGAGGGCTGCATGGCACTGACTAACGGGGATTTGCCGCGTTAATGCGGTTATGGCGTTAACATCATACTAACGAGATTAACGCTGACAGCACAAATAATTAGCAGCTTGCTGTTTATAATAATGTTAGCAGCTAACTAGCCAATTAGCTTACCGAGACGACTGTACCACTTCGTCGTCGGATGCCACGACGTGCTTCCTTTTTAGATGCTCGTGCATCGCCGTTGTACTGCCATGGAAGGCAAGTTCCATTTTGCAGATTTTGCATTGGACCTTCTTTTCTTTTGTTTGGTCAAAATGCTCCCAGACTTTCGAGTTTCTTTGCCGAGTAGCCATGATAACGGAGACTGCTGCTTCTTCTTCTTCTTCTTCATCTTTGGCGTTTAACGGTATCCTTGTAGGTGCATTTCCGCCATCTTCTGTTTCAGTCCGTTATTACACTCTTAAATCCTACTGTTATTCCTGCACCTTTCAGGATTTTACGGCATTTAAACGATGTGTCGACTATTAAATTAGGCGTCGACGATTTTGATAGTCGACGTAATCGTGACTAGTCGACTAATCGTGGCAGCCCTACTTGTCATATATCAGCAGTGTTGGGTATTTAAAAAGTTGTACAGTACCTCTACAATAGTCTTACTCCTATAGCACTCTCCAAAGTGTCGGCATTTCATCTAATTATCTATCAGAACACAACCAATCAATCTGTCCGTCCGTCTGTCCGAGTTGGCTGTCATACACGCTACTGAACATCATGCCAACCCCCCCCGCACGATTGGGTGAGTTTCAGCACTGTTGCTTGTGTGCCGGTGTGTCTGAAAGTGTTTCAGTTGGTGGAATCATGGGGACAGGGTGGCGAGGGACTCCTGGTTGGTGGAGGGATGCCAAATGGAACAGATGGGCAGAGACAGTGCGCTGCCAGAAGGGACTAATTATCAGGATTTCATTTCCAAAACAAACATATTGCAATCAAATCACATACTGCATTCGTTGCTGCATTGTTCTGTGTGTGTGTGTACTGTATTAGTGACAATGACTTGGATCAATTGTCGTGGAAGAGATTGGATCAGTTCCCGATTCATTATTCAAGAGCTGTTGCGGCCCATATTTATTTATTTTTATTTTTTTTAGCACTCAGCTTTTGTTCCTGATCATACAATCATAACTGTTGCAGTGAACTGCTAATTACCATGGATAGATTGAAATAACTTTGTCACATTAGAAATGTGTAAACTTGTATCTGTTTTGACCCTGTTTCCTCTTCTCTTATAAACTATCTGAGACTTCAAACAAACTTTTCTGTGATTCTGCTGCTCATCTCAGTGCATGGAGTGTGACGTGTCAGTGTCAATTTAATTCTCTCAGGAAAGGTCAGACTTTTTTCACAAAGGTGCTTGTTTATGATGGATTTTCATAAATGTTACTATCACAATGTAAACCTCAAATCCTGCTGCAAGACAGTAAACATAGCAAAAGTGAATGCACGCTCTGAAGTTCTTTCAGGTATTAAAATTTCTTGCAGTTATATAGGAAATGCTGGTCATGCCATGAGGAAATTGTGCATAACATCATTGTATAATTAGTTGTGTAACAAGTTAAAACTGTGTAACTGTGAAAGCTTTCTGGTGATAAAACTGCAGACATTTAGGTGTGATCTGATTTACAGTCCCCCACAGCTCTAGAGTGACTTTCACTTCATAGTTTAGCAGTTCACTGTTTACTGCTGTCCAACACAATTACTGACATCTGTTACATTGACACACTTGGAGCAGGCCCTTAGTCCGACGGCATTTGTTGTTACCCCTGCCTCTTACAGTTATACCTGTGTCCCTGAGATGAACAGCTTAGGAACATCCACTTTCTATAACATCATACAAAACCAGTAGGGTAAAAAAAAAAAACCTGTCTGGAATATCAGTGGGTCTGCTATTCGTGCTGTGGCATCTCCTTCACCTAAACCACAGTATTTCCAGCAGCGAGGACATCATCTAATGCTCCATCTTACAAAAGGCAAAACTTCACACTGTTTATTCTCCCAGCATTTTCTACAGTTGATGCATTAAAAAAAAAGTTGTTTTTATGCATCACTGTTGGACATTAGTTTAACTCACTGGTTGAGCAGGTGGATGGCATAAATACAGTGGCCAGAGTTCGAGTCCAACTTACAGCCTTTTGCTCTTGCTCTGTAAAAACAGCAGAATACTAAAGGCCACTATGCATTCTCTGCTCAGCACCAAACAGCAGTGGGTTTTTGGTTTTTTTTGGTTTTTTTTTACAGTGAATAAAACATTTCTCAATATCTTCTTCTCTTTTGGTCATTAGTAATGACACATCGCTATTAGAAGCAATAGACCTCTGTAAGTGTGTTTTTTGATCACAGGGTCTGCTGAGCTGAACGTTTGTTATCAAACAGGCGCCAGATCTTCTAGTATAATAACACATACCATTATCACTACAGTAGCTGATTAACATTAAGGAGGTAAAGAGTCAGAGGCCTTCTGGAGTTACGGTGGACCAGAAACAGAACAAAAAGAGAGTGCATATTAAACTAAACAAATTAACAGGTAACCACCAGCACACTTGCAGTTGAAAGTTTGTGTTGCTGGCTAACTGCTGGATGTGTACACAAGCACATTAATCTCATTATGTCAAAGTGATAGCCAGTTGTGTTGGTGTATTGAGTAATTTTGGCAAAGGCTTGAACTACACTTTAACGCTAAACTAACTTTTTTATGATCGTGCTAGATGGTGTAAAATCATAGACTGTATTTAAAGGATGGTTTTCAGATCTGAAATATGAAACTGATGCAGAAGTTTTGTTAAACAAGCATCCTTTGTAATTGCCAGTGGTGGGCAAATGTCCTGGTCTGATGTTATAGAAGTCTAAATAAGAGTGATTCTTTAGCTCACTTGATCTGTGGGCTCAGCAAATATTTTCCTAAAGACTGGATAGTCTGTTTTGAAGTCTTGTTGAACACAACATGGAGCAGATTTAAATGAAATGTGTATAACAGAATGGGTGACTTGTAAATCTTTTAAATTCATATATTGTATTCACAAAAATAAAGAAAACATTAATGAAAAATCCGACAAAGAAGACCTGGGACTGTTGAGGAGCTAGAATCCTGCATCAGACAAGAATAGGACAATACTCCTCTCAACTAGTCTCTTCCGCTCTGGAAGTTCAGACTGTTGTTAGATGAAGAGGAAACGCTACAGTGGTAAACATGGCCCTCTCCCAACTTTTTTTGCTATCCAAGTGAAAATAACCTTGTTTTTTCTTTAAAAAGTACATTTTCTCACTTTAAACAGTTTGTTTTCTATGTTCATAAAATATGGGATTATGAGATTGGAAAATCATTGCATTTTGTCTGTATTTACATTTTAGACAGCACCCCAACATTTTGGGGATTTGGGGTTATATATAAAGTGTAGAGCAAAAGATTTGTCCCCTTGTTTAACACCAAATTTGCCAAATGTGTTAATAGCCTTTTATTTGACTGCGTTGCCTTCGCAGACCTACTTGCCTGTGTTTTGCTAGTCGAAACAAGTAATTCTTGAATAAGAACCTGTGTTCAGGCTTTTGTTCGCTGGTGGTAAGACGCTGTAATTTACAGAAAATATATTAGAAACTCAAAAGACAGTTTGTCTCATGAGATTTATTCAGATTTTATACTTGGATTACTCTTAGCTCCAAATTTAAAAAAAGATTGCTGCTATTTACTGGCAGCATAATGGGGAAATGGCCACCACAGAGCCAGCATAAACACACAGAAAAATATGATTAAACAGCTGTTTCAAGAATGTAAAATTTCCCTTCACACTCAGGCACGCATATTTGAAAGATATTTACATAAAAGTGCACACACAGTCTAAATTTACAGTCAGGGTGAATACATTTAGCCAATAAAATTTGGTTTATATTGTTGTCGGGGTGACAAAGATAAGACAGATAAACAATTGCAGAGCTGAACTATCATAGCTCCCCACATAAGCACGTACAGACACACACAAAATAAGTCTTCCTGTCCTTCTCCATCTATCTCTCTGTACACACTTGTATTTTGATTTATGTCTCCTGATGCAGTTCAGAGTGAGCTTAAATCTATTCACTCTGGTCCAGCCAAGTAGTTTCAACCTCCACCCAAAACCATGAGTGATAAATATGGTTACTTTGTCTTTGTGACACATTTAGTCAAAGATCGCTTCACAAGAAGAGGACATGTCATGTTTCCCACTCCAGCTTGAGCTCTGTGCAAAGAGTAAGTCGAATCCAACGCTGCAAACACGCTGAGCACAGATCGTTTGTTGTACACGCATCTGCAGTTTTTATTGCTGTTCTAACACCTAAAGCTATGCCGTGATCTCTTTAAGCTAAAATTTTACTTTATCCTAAAAATTAAGCTTTTTTTGGTTTTATGATTGGGGATTGATGATTCCTCACACTTAAGATGTTTTTCATTTGATTTTCAGACTCAAGTAGATTACAATATTGAGTGCGAATTAATGTAAAAAACCCCTGAATGAATTTCTGTAACCCTCACAAATGACTTCTTTTGATCTCGTTTACTACACATTTTATTTCTAACCTCTCCCCCTTTCTCTTCCACATTCTGCTCCCCTTTTTCTTGATGCACTGTATTCCACTGTATTCTTTTCCTTTGTCCTTGTCTGTCATCCTAATAGTCTCTCTCTCCCATTTCTCCCCCTTCCTCCGACCCTGACCCACTTAGCTGGCTGCTTGTTATTCAAACCTTTGCTTTACCCACACAAATACAGACTCACATACACAGAAATGAAGAAAGGGAGCAGCAGAGATGAGAGAGTGTGAGAGAGAGAGAGAGAGAGAGAGGCATGAGAGGGGAGAGAGTAAGAGATAGGAATTTGGTTCGACTACAAACCTTGCCATCCTTTTTTGTTCTCTCAGTGGTAGGTTTGAGATGCACACTGATAACTTTTACAATCATTTCTGTTTTGTGGTACGACTACTGATAAGCATATAAGTGTAAGAATGTCTGATTTTAACAGCAGAGTGAAATCGAAGACAAAACACCCAAAACAACACATTTCCACATAAAAGCCACACTGTGCTAATGAGGGTGCTTCCCAATCAGACTGACGCAGAGCTGCTGCCTCAGCCGTGAACTACTAAACCCCAAATTAGTTTTAAATACTAAATTAAACCTAGCTAGCTAGTCTTAATCAGGTACTTACGGTCGACAGGGTTTATAAAACTGATGATTTTATATCTACAGGGTATAAGACATTACACTAGGTTGGTTGGTTACAGAAATGCCGCCCAGAGAAGGTCACAGGACATATAGACCATTCATTGTACTGCACATTAGGTCTGCGCCAGCAGAACACCATCTCCAGAATTGCCAGTATCTTGCTAGTTGGGACTATTTTTGCTCTCCCCCCCCCCCCCCCCCCCCCCCCCCCTTCTTTCTTTTCTCGCAATATATTGAAATGAATGTGTGTGTGTGAGGATCACAAAAAGCGATCCTTTATAAAGTAGCAGAAAACAGAGCTTGCTGTGATTAAGTGGTTAGCACAGCAAGATTGTTCCTGATCTGAATCCACTGGCCTCTCTGTGCCTGCATGGGTTCTCTGTTGGTACACTAGCTTTCTTCTAAAGTTCATAGAAATGCATGTTAGGTTAATTGGCTGTAGATGTGGTTGTGAGTGTGACTGGTTGTCTATCCGTCTCAAATGTACCCTGCCTCTTGCCCTGGGCTGTAGCCCCACCGTGACCTTGGATTGGGGAAGTAGTAAGTTTTCTTTAAACAAAAACACTATTGCAATGCTAATAATAAGAAACACAGACTTTTGTCTCAAGCTTGTCTCAAACTTATGACTTAAACTTTGCCAACCTGACACCTAATTTGCTACAAATTAGCTGCTATAATACCCGTACCCCCCACCCTAAACTGGCTAAGTAGTTAAGAAAATTGATGGATGGATTTTTAATATAGAGCTTAAAGTAATTTTGTTTGCAGAGACACTAGTTTCTCCCCTCTGCTCCATGTTTCACCCTGTGTGTATGTGGTGCATAAACACAGACTGTATGTGGATGGAGAGAGGAACAGAGCGATCGTATCTCACATCATCAACTGAAAAGGATAATATAAGGTCGGTTGGTTTATAGAGAATATAACCCAACTGACTGTATGTTAATTTTGTTGGAGAAAATCCAGTAACCAGCTTGTTGCCCAAAAAAGTAATGGTTTCAAGTTGTGACTTTTTTCTTTTAATTTATATGAATGTTTACAATGGTCATACAACAGTACTGTAAACTGTAGCCATCTGCAGTGGGGATGATGTGAACTCTCTGACATAATGTCTTTAGGAAATTAACAATAAATGGCAGCCCAGCTATCAACCAGCTCATTAGTAACCTAAACAGATGAGCTGTGTTTTTGCTGAGATTGAGTATGTTGCACTGCTAATCAGCATTTGTGACTTTTTGCCCTCAAACATAATTGTGGTTTAGGGTTGCAACAATTCATCAAGTAATTTGATTGTAAAAAATTCTCGACACACATTCTTTGCCTCAATGTTTCTTTTAAGGCACGGCTCTGTAGCAGATGTTTTAAATGATGTAAACAAAGAGCGTTTCACCCTCATTTGACGACTAAAATCAGACCTCCAATAGAAACTTATTTATGAGCAGCCCGTGAATAAAAAGTGTGAAAAAACTGCCCACGCAGCCCCCAGTTTTAAGCAAAAACACTGATAACACACTACAGAGAGGCAGTGACGCTGGCACAGTTTAACGTAGAGGGAGTCTTTTTACAAACAGTGAGGAGCAAAGAGGCGGAGTCATTATTGAATGAAAGAAAATGTTTCTAGCTTCCAAAACAGCAGCGCTGTTTCTGTGATCAGCATTAAAACCTTTACTGGGAAAAAGCTGGTGGGAGTCCTTCATCAAAGCACCTGATCAACAAACTCAGGCGTGAATAAAAGCAAACTTTGTAGCTGCTCCATCCACCACCGTTTGTTTTACACAGAAAAAATCAGCAGTAAGCCTCCAGAAGTTGTAATAAAATATGCAGATGAACTGTTATCTTAGTCTGATACATGTTTAAATTATACAGCCTAATGACGGCCGACAGCAGCCGTCCTATTTTACATGGAAGCCGTACCTGCAGCAAACGGGTGCGTCAAAAGGGGGGGATGGGGTGTAGTAGACCTTATTAATTTCAAGGCTTTCGTAACTTTTTTAGATTGAAAGTGAAATCATATAAAATACTGTAATAATTCAACTGCATTAATATTTAAAAATATAAAAAATTCACAAGCCAATAAAAATGAGCCAACAACCTGAAGGTTGTTAAGTAGGCCACTGAATGATTATTAATATTAAATATTGCCTACACCATCATACGATCTGTTTTCAGCAGCACAAAAACATTGCCACCTATTAATGTCAGAAAGCCTTCCAAGAAGACAGAGTAAGGGTAACATTTTTATGTCTTGCTTTAGATAATTATCTTTTTTTTTATTTGACTTTGATCTTTTAATGTACTTGAAATTATTTATATATTTTTGCATGTAAGAAAATGTTTTCTCTAAAAATTAAATTTCAACATATAATCAAAAGGTTGGATTTTTTTTTTTTTTGACAGATGTTATATGCAGTTAAACTTGGAAACATTGGTCATTTTAGAAATTGCAATGAGCAGTTCATTCTGAAAAAACTGTTTTTTTCTCTTTTGAATATTATTGCTCATTAATAAGACAAAAGTATTTTTTACACAATTACTCGATTAATCAATGGAATAATCAGTAGATTACTCAATTACTTAAATAGTCCACAGCCGCAGCCTTATTGTGGTTAATGAATTGAAATGTGCAATCAGTAATAGTCTCTACAAACGTAATGCCCCCACAATGATACTAGTGAAATCAAGAAATATTTGTCCTTGGTAATGTCGATGGCAAACCACCACCTATTGGTACCTCGGTCAAATAAATGTTAGTGTTTAGGTTGAGGCTGCATCATTTTAACACGGTTGCTGAGCGAATAAGCACAAATTCAAGTCATTGAAAGCAACTGAGATCTGTCTGTCCTTCTGACTTAATGAAAAGCCTAATAGATTCCACTCTGCCTCCCAGACTGAGCGCCCGTTGAAAAGAAATCATCACCATTTCGCTTTTTTTCACCTCTCTGCCCTCATTCTTTCTCATCTCCTCTCTTCTCATGGTACTCACTGTAGGTTGAGAGCTGTATTTGTCTTTTAGATAGCAAGAACACATTAGCCACTTGGCTTAGCATGTATAAATGAGTATTTGTACCCTGGTTTGTAAATGTGGGTCTTGAAATTTTTCATGTTTTTTATGTAAAGTTCAGGAATTGATGAATTGTTATTTATGATTTGCAGAGGGTAAGTGTGCATGGCATTAACACCACAATTTACAGTCTTAAGGCACCAGCATCAGGCTGAGGTTAGATCATACGTCAAAGCAGGTGGTTAAAATAAGAGCTGAGGCAGGTGCTCACATTGGTTGTGCTCGTGTGAGGGATATTACGCAGCCACAAGACTAGAGGAACCTTCTTAAATGAATGCAAGCGGCACCTGAAGTGGAAATTATAAACGTGGATGAATTTGACAGCTGATCAGTGGAAAGTAGCGCAGACTGTATTGTCAAGCTGTTGCAATACATCCTCCCAATAATAAATTATACTGATGCGAAAAAGTATTTTTGTTTTTTAAGTATTTGTATCCTTACACACTTGGCAACATACATCAGTTATGGTTAACTAACAATTGTTTTTGTTATCAGAGCAAATATATTTACTAATACTTGGCTAATAATAGTGGTTTGAAATAGCAGCCATACTCCTTAAACTATTTTGTATGCAGATATATTTTAACCTATATTAGTTTGTTTTCCACCGTGTTTAATGAGATAAAGAAAGAATCAAATGTAGTAACAAATGGTAAACTTGTCAGTCATCAGTCTTGATCCATGATGGTTTTTTGCATGTTGCTATTTGTGTATATTTCTGAAGGGCTTCCCTGTAATTTTTGTGTGTGTGCCTGTGAGATTTCATATATTCAGGTCAAAGGTAAATGGAAGAAGCTAGGTTAGCAGTGAAGTCAGCAGGTCTGCTTGTTTCTTTTTGTCCTCTGATTTTTCTGGGAAACCCACACAGAGAAAGAATGGCGAGGAGAGAGATGCAAATCTCACCTTTCCTGTAATTGTTATGTTTTTTTGAGGACGTGTTCCTTGTAAGGCATTAAAAATTAACTGTTAATTCTACCAGGCAACAAGCAACACTGTTCTTTGACTTTCTGTTGACTCTGTAAACCTACACCTCATTTGCATAATACCCAACAGCTGGCAAATGGATAGAGCAGCTACACCTGTCTGTCCACCTGTCACCTGTGTGTGTATGTGTGTGCGTGTGTTAGTCTACAAGAAACAGTGCTTTGCTTTTACCCACCTGTTCAAATGTTGTTCTTCTGTTTGTGTTTGTCAACCAAGACAATGATTATCTACCAAGGATACCATGATTGATTTGAATATGGTTTCTGGATTCAAATACTGTTTTGTTTAGTCCCATGAGTTGTGTAGGCTTTTATTAGTAATAGTCACTGCTGTTTTACACTAAAGCAGTAGCAGTCAGTACCTTTATACCATAATAAAAGTACAGCACACCTAGCCTAGTCTGGCTTTACAAAAATGTGTGAACAAATGTGTTGTTCTTAAGAGCTCAAAGAATTGAAGTGTAGTATTGTAAATAGGAGGCCACTGTTGTCAGTTTGTGAAATTTCTTCCCTCTTAGTAGGGCTGGGCCATATCATACCGTCCACGGTAATACCAGTATAATGTTGGGCAACAATAAAAAAATGAAATATCGCGATAGAATATGGGTAAAACGCACATGCGCAGTGCCTTTGTTTTCATACGCACATGGTGGAGAAAGCATGGCGGAGACATACAAAACAGCTGCTTGTTTAAGTGAAAATACATTGATGGTTTTTGTTTTGTTTTTTTACACTAATAAAGTTGTGGAGTTGTAAAGTATTTTGTCTAGTGTCAACTAAAGAATGTAGCTTCATGGGCAGTGTAGTCTGTGCTGCGGGGAGAATGGACTGCCATACATGTTATGTGTCTGTGAGAAAAAGCAGAGTCGAAAAGTACGAATTGTCACCGACCAGAAATGGGAAGTGGAAGCATGTAAATATAATAATAACCACTGCAGCCAAAAAGAGTGCCTGACGAACCCAGTTGTAAGTAAGCTATTAAGACTCGACTGTTCGTGTTTTTCTCCGAAACAATAAGCTCCGTTGGAGCAGCCTTTCAACGCCTCTCTCTGTCTCGTGCTAGCAAAGTTGACCCAGATAACAAAGTAAGGCTAGTTTTCGGCTACGAGCCCGACACGAGCCCGACACGAACCCGACGTATTAGCCAGAGGTCCCTTTACTACAGTTTGGAGCCGCGGACCTGTTTTATATACGCCTGGAATAGTTTTCAGCGATTGCTGCAAAAAGTGCAGCCTTACCTAATGTCCACCCCACTCTTACTCATTTTATATTAAAATTTAAAAATCTAGTTTGTATTGGTATCGCAAGTAGCCTTCAGTAATAGTAATAAATCACACAGCAATAGTACATTCATGTAGTTGTAAAAAGCTTGACAATATATTAAGTAATCCAAAGTATTCAGAATACGTCACTCTCATTGAGTAACGTAACGGAATACGTTACAAAATACATTTTGGGGCACAATTAATGTAGCACCATCCACGTGCTATATTGCTAGTTGTTAAGTGTAGTTGCACGTTTAGAGCAGCTGAGCTATTTGTATGTAGCTCTGCACACAGGAAGAGAGAGGCACCATGGAGTTTATTACCCACTTCCAACATGAAGACAAACTAATCTGTATGTATAGCAGCAGGAGAACACAAATCATATTTAACCTTATTTACATGGAACAGTGAATGACTGTTAACTTGCCGACTTAAGTGTTTAGATATCAAATGAACAGATGAAGCAGATAAACAAAATACAAGAGAAAATTTCATATAAATCATTATTTTGCATGTTGATAAAAAAAAAAGGTTAACTGGAACAGTAGGCTAATAGAGACCATAGCAGTTAATGAATTTCGTTTTTTATCACATGAATAGACCTGCTGGGGGAGTCAACCTAGTCTATAAATACACTGCCAGAAACATGTATTTAATGAGCAATTAGAATTATCTTCTTCACTATGAATTTCTTTGAACATTAAATGCAGTTAAAATGAAAAACAAATAGAATACTGAAATGTAAAAACCATCTTGTAGACTGTTTTTCTTCTAGTGGCTTGCCTGTGACATGCAGTGACATTAAAACCCTTTGTTCTTTACTGCTGTCTGTGATGTAGGACAAATAAAAGCTATTGTGAAAGAAAGGGCTTCACAGGAGGAAGTGTTGTGCAGATAAGAGAGAGAAATAAGGAAGTAAAAGGCCCTGCATACAAATAGGATGCTCTGTGTAAATATAATGTTTTATTCTCATAGTATATGAGTTGCCCTGATATAGAGTAATATTTCCTGTTGTGTAACAGAAAGTTATGTAACGTGCTTTAACAAATGTCAGTCACACAGTGACTTAAAATGGCAGGATCAAAATTCTAGATTCAGCATATCAAATTTGCAAACAACAAATACTAATATCTGTCATTCTGAAAATGTCAAATTCTGAAATAATAGGGTTGCTTTATGGTGACTGGCAAAGACAGTCACTGTTAAATCACCTCATCTCTGCTTGTGTATGATGGACATGGACAGTAATAAAACAGAAGTGTGTTTACGGCCCTCTTACTCAGGCAGGTTGCAGGATTTTCAATGTCTGAAGAAGATGGCAAACAGATAGTTGACTGGCAGCCAGCCAGCAATCTGCTACCTCCATCTTTACTTATTGTGTCCTTGCCGGCTTTCCGTTATGTGTTTGCTGTGTTTGATTATGGTTTGTTGACATTGTTGCTCTTGCTTTTTGTTCTCTCCAGCTGGATGGGGACACCATGTTCCTGGGTATGCCAGAACCAGGCCTTGACTTCGCCTCAACCAATCAGGTGTGTGTTTATGAGACTGTGTGTGTGCATTCATTTGTGTGTAGAGACAGAATGTGCCCAGTGAAGTTGTTTGTTTGACTTTCTGCTTTCAAATCACACTGAGCTGTTCTCTAAATTCCTTTTAAAAGTATGTCAGCAGTAATGTTGGATGTTCCATATTTTATTGAATATGGTTACTAATGAGAAACCGTAATCAGAACGCATAGAGTGCATTTTGAGAAAGTTGCAGCTTCTCTGACGTGCAGCCAAATTATCTTGGGGATATCTTGCACCATGGATCAGTGTAACATGGTGACTTCATGGGATGAATGTTACCTTTTTTCTAAAATCATGCAGTGTGGTTGTCATTTATCTGGAGTAAACAAAGGCAGCAGGTGTGTGTGTACCGGTTTAGACATCGTTGTGGGGACCAAAAATTGAAAGTTCACTATACTTGTGGGGACCAACAGCCTTTATGGAGACCAAAATGCCGGTACCCACAAGTTGGAAGGCATTTTTGAGACTCTAAATATGGTTTTAGTGTCAGGGTTACCATAAGGTTATGGATACGTTTAGGGTAGGGGTTAGGGTTAGGCATTCATTTTTGATGGTTAGGGTAAGGGGCTAGGAAAAGCATTATGTCAATGAGATGTCCCCACAAGGATATGACTACACACACGTACGTGTGTGTGTATGTGTGTGTGTGTGTGTATTGGGGGAGTTTGATACAGCATAGTATTACAATGTATGTAGCAATGCAGGGATATCAAATATTGATATTTTATTAAATAAATAAAAATGATCTGGGAATATAACAAATGCGCTAATCTTACATACCAAAATCCTGAGATGACGTTAGACAAGCAAACTTACATTAATTTGACTCCACTGAAAACTCAAATTCATATATGTGATTTTAGACAGTTTATCACAGTTAATTGCTGTATTATCAGAAATGGACTGCATGTACTTGCCAACTTGACCCCATTCAGTTGCTCACTGACATCAAACTGTCTTATGACGACATTTATGGCAGATTTTATTGACAGTGTCTGAGAATACTATTTTGGAGTTTAAAAAAAATGAAGTGAGATAACTTTATGTTGTTATGTAAGTCAGATTTGTCAAAGTTTAACTTTCAGGACATAATTTGCAGTTGAAAAATGGTGATAGATACAATACATGTTATTGCAATACTTACCATATCACAAATTTTAAAAATCCCAATAATACTGCATTGTGAGTCAGGGCTGCAGCTATCGATTATTTAAGTAATCGAGTAATCTATCAATTGTCTTATTAATGAGCAATAATAAATATTCAAAAGAGAAGAAACACTGGTGTTTCAGAATGAACTGCTCATTGGTTTCCATTTTAGAGATTAGTGTTTTATAATTGTATACAACGTGTAAAAACAAACAAACAAACAAACAAAAACAACACTTTCATTGTATTTATCATTTATCATTTTACATTTATTAATGTATCAAAATATTTTTTTTACTTCAAAAATATGTAAATAATCTCAAGTACATTAAAAGATCAAATTTAAATAAAATAAGATAAATGCAATCTAAACTACAGCATGCAGAAATGTAGCTTTACTATGTGATCTTGGAAGGTTTTCTGACATTAATAGGAGGAGTGCGTGTGTGTGCGCGTGTGTGTGTGTCACTGTTTGAATATACATAAGTTGGGTAGATTAGTTTACTAAGAGGGGGAAGTTGAGATTTAGGGATTAGTTTGAAAAACCAATGAGACAAAGCAAGTCGTATCACCTGTATTCAAAGTTGTTATAAGGGAACTCGTGATGCAGACTACTTTGTAAACAGCTGCACTTTACACAGCAGGGCATCACGGGAGAAGAGAAAAAGGCCTCCTATATATATATATATATATATATATATATATATATATATATATATATATATTAGGGGTGCAACGATATTCGTATCGATATTGAACCGTTCGATACAGTGCTTTCGGTTCGGTACGCATATGTATCGAACAATACAACATTTGTAATTTATGTTATCAATTTTCCTTCTGACGATGCTGTCTGTGTTGAGCGCTCAGTGAATCTGCGTTCGACTACTCCGCCTAGGCTGCACTGTCGAGCGCAGATCCACTGAGCGCTCAACACAGACAGCATAGTCAGAAGGAAGAGCGCAGGGCAAGCTAGCGAGACAGAAGTTAAGCTCTACTTGCAACAGGCAAATTGAACCTCATTCAGATCTGGCGTTTGGAATTATTTTGGTTTTCATGTGACGTATGACCCTGAAGGTAAGCGAGTCATGGACTAAAGTAAAACAGTATGTTGGATGTGCCATGCAATGCTCAATTACATTGGTGTGAACTAGTGTGTTAGCGCAGTTAGCTCGTTAACGTGTTTGCCGTCTAGCCCCATGCACGGAGCGATCGGCGGTAGCTCGTTAACGGAGATTTGCCGTGTTGTGGCGTTAAGGTCATTTCAACGAGATTAACCTGAAAGCACTAGTGGGAACACAACGAATATGACTGCACATTTACGCCGACATCATCCTAGTGCAAAGACAAGTGGAAGCAGACAAAAAAAAGCAAGCATGCTACTAACTTTAGCCGAGTCATTTAGACAGCTGTTAGCACATGATTCTCCTTATGCTGCTGAGAATATAGCCCAGAAGAAGCGGATAGTATAGCTTTTATTTTGGAAAGAGCCATTTCTCTGTAATAAACTCTCTTTTCCAAAGATGAGTGATTCCTCAATCAGATACAGGGCTTGCAATATCGCTAGCCCGACGTCCCGGAGCTAGCGATTTTTTCAGTCGGGCTACCAAAATCTATCTCTTCCCTGCCCGTCGGGCTATTGTAGGAAAAATATATGTCAATGCTTTTGCATTCTTTCAGAAATGTAGCTGGGTAATTATGTCATTGGCATCGGTGAGCCACTGTCAATATGTGACATATTGAAGTCGCGTTTGAATTTGCGCTTGTTTTTTTGCTTTCACTTTGCAATCGTGCGAACTGTGTATAGAGAGCGACAGCACTGATCTGTGAGTGATGATAATTTGTGCACCAATTCCTCTGACATCGTCTTATTAATCGTTAGCTTACTATGCAAACATGACAAGCGAAATCTCCCGCAGCTTACACATGTGAGAGGTTGATCGCGCAGAGAATCGCTGAGCTTATGTGAGTGAGCGTGTAAAAGCATTTCAGTTCTGCTGAGCCAAATAAGACAGGTCAGGGTGAAGAAGTGACAGCCAAAGAAAAGCTTACCACAAAACGGAGAAGTTATGACAAATCAGACTATAAGGCAAAAAGAAAGAGCAGCTTTATGGTTTCATGGACAAAAGAATTTCTGTGGCTGCAATATGATGAGCTAAATAACCAGGGCTGCACATAAGTGGTCCGCAGGTGCGCATTCGCTGTCAAAATAAAAAACACGCACAAGGGTTAGGGTTAAATTTAAAAACTGTACTTTTGAGTTAAAATATATATTTATAATTTTAATAAATGACAAATTAAAAATGCATGAACATTTTTTTGTATCGAAAAAATATCGAACCGTGACACCAAAGTATCGAACCGAACCGAACCGTGAATTTTGTGTATCGTTGCACCCCTAATATATGTATGTATGTATGTATGTATGTATGTATGTGTGTATGTGTGTATGTGTGTGTATGTGTGTATATCTATCTATCTATCTATCTATCTATGTATATATGTATGCAGTTTTCTCACTACGCTCTCTTTGTAAATACCAACGGTATGTTTCTTTACGCCAAAACCCAAATTGCACTGGCACAGCACCCCTATAGAAAATTATTTTAATCAAATAATTGTCATTGTCAATCAGAAGTATTTCCTGGTAATCCTAAATGTGGGAATAATTGTTTTTCTTTGTCTTCTGTGATACAAACTTCAAATCCTTGAGTTTTAGATTTGTGGGGGGAAAAAAGCGCTATGAAGGGTCTGCTTTCATTTAAATTTCAACTTACCTGAAAATATGGTCATGAAAAATGGGAAAATTTCCACTAGAGAACAATTGTTCATTATATAAAGTGAGATCAACATAGTAAACATCAGCTGTTACAAGATAACTTAGCAACAGCCCTAGAACAGTACACTGCATAGACTACACAGCAAGTGGGTGTTGCTGCTTTTGAAAGTACACTTCAAGCTCCTAAGGGAAGCCTAAGATGTGTGTTTGTTAGTGCAGAATTACCTCACCACCAAGCAAAGCCTATATTAATAAGATGCACTACTATAGATACATTATTCATAGAGTACAATATAGAGAATATTGTGCAGTAAAGAAATACATGATTTGATGTTTTATTCATAGTGTTTTGCCATAAGAAGATGGGGAGTTGTGTGTGTGGAATAAGAATTTATGGCTTTATTATTGAATCACCACTGCCTTTATAAAGGCAGGTTGTTGTGATGAATGGAACCAATTTCAGTCAAGTCTGACCCTCATCCTTGTCATTTTTGGAAATGTTAATGGAGTGGCAGTAATGTTAGTGTATTAATGCAGAAACAAGGAGAAAGACAGGTGAATCAGTGCTTTGGACGGCATAAAAATAATACGTGTAGGTATGCAGTCTAAAGGTATTGTGATTTTTTTTTTTTTTTTTTTTTTTCTACAGAAAATTCTACATGAAAGAATTGGTAATGTAAAGAATTGGTAACGGTAAAAAAAGTAAAGGTGACTAATTGTTGAATTCATTTCACTGATTAGCCTATGAAATAAATTCATAGACTAATCAACTAGTATGGGTAAGACAAGACATCGATGCAGAAATATAATGCGTTGGCTTCCTGTTCCGCTTTACAAAATCACTGTAATGTGATACCATCTAATTATGGACACTGCAGTGATGAGGAAAGCGAGGATGGTGTTTACCATCACATGCTTATATTTATTGTAGAAAACTTTAAATAATGTGAAAATTGACACATTAATTGGTCTGGAATCTCATGCCCATGGGAATTCTTTTTTGTACATCATTCATGCGTATACAAAAAGTTTTTGTGTAAGAGAGTAGCTGTATAATGATTAGTAACTGCAACTTGATTTCTGAATTTAGAAATCTTCACATTACTGCTTTACAGACAAATGCACCCAGCACTGATTTGAGAGTTACATTCTGATTCCTACAGTAGTTAGTCTAACAGTAACAAAACACTCAGAAAACACGCACTGGTCAAACATTATCTGTTCTATCTTAATGTAGCTGCGAGCCATTTGAAGCTGTCTCAGTAACCAAATGGTATTTTAAATGCCTCTGACATGTGTGGAACTTTGTGCTCTCTATGACCTTTCACATGTACATTGTCTTCTTTTGATGCAGGTTAAAGTTCACATACATGCTGTTAATACTTCCACGCAGTGCAGCAGAATTTTATGAGAAGTCATCTGACCCTCTTTTCCATGTTGCTGGTTTACAACATCATGGAACAGATGATTATATATATATCATCTGATAATGGTGCTAGGTGTTAAAACCCCCCCAAAACAAAACAAAAGAAAACTCACTTTAAACCTCATGGTAGTGCTAGAGGAAAAGTCAGGGCATCAGCAAAGTCATGAAGATTCGTGGGCTGATACAGAATATCAAGCATAACAGCACAGAGGCAAATAAAAGGGTGGGAAAAACTAAACTGCTGAGTGAAGTAAATGTACCAGTATGATACAAGAAGTACAATTTATAGAAAAACTGACCTGCAAATCCAAGAGTATGGAGGTTGTATTCGAGAAAAGATGGATTTATATCATGAAAATAACTTTCTTTACAGTATGTGATAATGTGAACATGTTTATATCCAATAACAAATTAGTTTTTGGTCGGTGGTTGTTGTGTTAGCAGGAGAGTTTGAAATGTGAGTGCATAGAAATGAATCACAGCAGCACAGTGGTGTTAAAAAGAACGTGGTGATCGCCACATTTACTCAAAGTGACTAGCCTGTTTGTAGCACTGTGTCACAATGATGTTTTTATGTGTTTGTCTCGGTCTCATTGCAGCTGTGCAGCACCGGGTAACCTTTTCTTATCGGGGATTAGCTGTGGAGGAAACAAACAAGCAATTTATTTACAGCTTCTCTTTCTCTCTTTCTGCTCCTTCTATCACCTCGGTATCATTGCAGCCCAACTTTCACATAAAGCAAAGCAATATTAGCCATTTATAAAGACAGAACTTTACTTATGTGAGTGAAAACTTGATCTCACTCTGTCTCTGTGTGTGTCTCTTGCTTTCTCCTTGCTGCTTTTCATGACCTTTTGATTTGACCTCTGACCTCCCTCTGACCTCTGGGCCCATTTGAATTTGTATTTGTCTTTGTGATTCTTCCCACAGTTTCGTGTGCCACATCCACCTCACCCTCTCAGCAAGGTGACACCACCCTCACAGCACTGGAGGAGAGACGCACACATGGCCGAAACACATCGCCTGCCCTGGGTGAATGTCCATACAGACACACACCTCTACATGCACAAAACCAAACACTTCCAGGTGTCCACAGAAAACTGTACCAAGTAAAAGCATTGACTGCAGATTATTTGGAATTTAGCATTTCACATCTATAACGCTTGCGCAAAATCAGATGAGAATTTATGCAGCTGAAGTGTTGGTATCATTGCAGCACTATCTCTTTGTCAAAGCCTGCAATACCCAGAATTCAACTGGAGTTGCACATTATGCTTACAGCAACTAAGTTAGGTGGAAGGCATTTGCCCCAATTTCTAGTAAACTCACGCCCAGATTGAAATCAGTTTGAATTTTTAGACTTCACTTGTACATGATATTTATTTTATTAAACGAACAGACTGACCAGAAATTGGTGAGTTCCCAAACTGTGACGCTTTGGCTTACACTAGCCAACCTTGTGGGAAAAGTCATTCAGATCATTTAAACCTTAATGCACAACTGATCTCTGGGATCAATATGTTTGCACCTACAGTTGTACATTGATGCTGCTTATTTTTATTTTCCATGTCTAAAGGTGGTGCAGTTAAGTATGACTTAACAGCCTCTAATCATAGTATTAGTCAAAGGTCATTAATTGTGTTTAAACCATGAACTTTGTATGTTGTATTGTGCGTATTTTGACCTGGTCTAAGGAAAAATCAGCTTTTATTCATCATATGAGGTATATAGTCATAATATATATTTACTGATGCAGCAAGATATGGTTTAGTGAGTGCATCTGAGACAAAAACAACAAAAACAGTCTCTGTACATCTCGTATAATTTAGCTTTCATGTGCTTTCATGAAAATCTGAGCTGTGTATCATACAAAAGAGGTTTGATGTTTATTATTAGATAGCTTTGACCTTGACCTTTAGGTTTTGTCTGTTCAGTTTACACAACAAACACTATAATCAAAGAGTCTGACAGATTTGTTTTCTTGCCTTTTTTACCTTCGTTAGTTCATGGTTTTATTTATTTATTTATTTATTTATTTTTTACATTTTATTTTAAGATATCAGTTTGTTTCCAGTAAAACTCGTCAACATATCTTCATGCAACATTTCTCTTCAGTCTGTGTTTTGCAGTGTGGAAAATCATGATGTATCAGTGAATTACAAATTTAATATGTCAGTGGAAGATATGTCGGGGCACCAAGTCTTCCAAAATCTAAAAAACACTATTGTTTCGATGTTCTTTGCTTTGTCTGTTTCTCAACAAGCTCCCGCGTTTTATCAGGAAGACAACTGACTGAGAAATTCAGCTTTCATAAAACCATACTGTAGCTTCTGTGTGAGTGTGTTTACATCCAGCTCTCAGAGGATACAGTCAGTGTATGTGTATCTCTTCAGTTTACTCTGCACAATCAATTTAAACATCATCTTTCTACAAGCACTATTTTTTTTTTTATGAAGACACAGGAAAGATTCACAGCACAGTGGAATCATTTTCTGTAAATCCCCACCCACGTGCACCAGGGCTTTATGCATCACACACTGCTGTATAGCTGCTGTAACAGCTGGCCACTAGTGGACATTAAAAAACTCTAATTACCACCCCACCATGTGTCAGTAGAATTTTAATTCTATGATTTTTGGCCTTCAGTGATAATGAATAAGGGATAAAATTAGATTTTCATTTTAAACCTGGTGCACTTTCACCTCTATCTAAAAGCCCAAATTCACTCACTGTTTGTCTCCGGATCATCAAGGGACTTGTCTGGTCCAGTTTTGGCTGTATGTGTTTGAGGTGTTGGTTGGCTGTTGACCGACTATCTGTGTGACTACTGTGCATGTATGCAAGGGCAACAGGTAATCCACCATGGCCCTAATCACCCCACTCTAGAGACTGTAGGCCACCAAAGACTTGCAGGAAGCAACTGCTCCAGCTGCATAATTGGCTTTACAGTGAAACAGCCATTAATCGGAGTCTGACTTCTTATGAGACCTTGATATATGACCTTGTGTCCCCCACCACCTTCACCTTCTATTTCTACCATTTATTTGTTTTTCATGTTAATTAGGCTACATTTAAAGTTCAAGGCAATCAACTGTTAAAAGACACATTTTGTAAAGTTCATTAACAACATGATTGTTAAGTAAATGAATAACTGTAGTAAAATAATCATGATTATATTTTTATTTTGCTATAATCCATCAGTCCTAGAACAGGTCTTATGAAGGATAAATCCCGTTTTAAAACTTTTGGTTCAAACTATCATCAAAGGACAGAGACAACACTGAGTGTCTACAGTCGTCTGTAAAACATAGTTGTGGTTTGGGGCTTCATTCCAGTGAGTGCTTTTGCAGATCTTGTCAATATTGATGAAATAATGATTGCATGTACCATCAGATTTGGATGCACCATGGAATACAATCTGGAAAGTGTCTGATTGACAACAACTTCATTCTTCAGCAGGACAATGATCTGAAAAAACACACAGCCAATGGAATAAAAGCGTGCCTGGATAGATTACCATCAGTTAAGAACTGACATCCCCTGAACCAGACCTTAACATTATTGATATAACATGTATAACATTATCTTGACGGAGAACAGAACAGCCAAAGAAGAGCTTTTGGAAAGAAAGCTTGCCTAAGATCAGAATCTGTGCTGAAGAATAAAAGTGGTCATACTGAATATTGACTTTTAAGCAACTCACAGTATTGTAAATTTAAGAAATTCTAACTGAATGCCCATTGGATACTTCACAAATCAGCAACCTGTCTGCAGCAAATGTATTTGATAACCTCCTTCTGTAAATGCTGGCAACATATTACTCACATTCATATGTGCTTTTTTTAAATTTTATGAAATAAACATGGAGTTGTGAGACATGCATTTGTAACACGAACACTACATGTGAGAAAGGGCTTAATCCTGACTACATTAGTCTTTCTAGGAGTTCCAATTGCACAAGGAACAGTCTATTGTACTACCAACATGAATGGAAGAGAGAAGGAGAAGAATAATTTATGCAGAAGTTGAAGGAATGACAGAGTTGGAGAGGGAGGGAGAGAGGCAGACAGACAAGCAGTATAATTTATGCACAGCTCAGAGCTCAACAGTGTAACAGTGATCCAAGAAAACGGACCATTCGGCTTGATGGTTGCCCGATAAACCCAATACGCTTGTAGGGCTATGTAGTTGGTCACACAGGTTTTAGTAAAATTACTGCACTAGATCAAGTTTTACTTAATGGTTTGGTATGTAAAGTTTTGTTTTATTTTAATGTAGAAGTGTCACGTACTCTCGCAACTTTAACAACATTCTTGCAAGATTTAGCTATTTTTCCCTTGTGGGTTATTTTTAAAAAGAAATCACCTCACAAAAGTCCACAGACAGCATAGGCAAGAACTGCTTTCAGAAATCGAGACACACCTTAGTCAGGTGAGACTGATGATAAAATGATAACATAATGCCTCCCGAAACTGTTATAGTTGTGCCATTTATAATTAAGCTATAGTTGAACTGCACTTGACCACACATGCACTGTAAACAATAAAATGGATGTGGGGCTGATCACAGAGAATTTGTGGGAAATGTACTATTTGTGAAATGTTGTTAAAACATAGAATATAATGATATTCATCGTAAGCAGAGTGTAAGCTGTGGAGAACCATGAGTAGTTTGAAAAGTTGCAGAGAAACAGATGGATGAGTACAACAGTGAAAATGAGTGGTACATTTCTTTAATTAGATGCTAAAGTTACATGTTGGTTGTTGATCCTCTTTAACAATAATTAAAGGCTAACATTTCAGATTAAATTACTAAGTCACAGAACATTAACAGTGCAGTTGATTTGCATTATGTGAGGTACTGTATCCTGTTATATGTCATTACTGATCTTTCATGTATTCAGTTATTTATCATTTATTTTCATTTTGACATTTCCCTAAATTATCTTCCAATTGTCTCTCGTCTATAGAGCCCAATTATTTTCATTTTGGCTTCACAGATTTACTGTTTCTGACCAGATTTTGGTCAATTAAAACATTGGTGTCCATAATTTTATTTAATGAAATAGCTTGGTAACATTTCAGTATGGCTAGCGACTGTGTTTGTTGTTTTAGTACAGTTTACTGAAAACTGAATTGCATTTATTTTGGGACTATTCAGAGTTGTGCTCGAGATTGTATTTACAGCAACAGGACAGAGCCAAAATAAGTATCAGAGAATAAATGGCGTCACTATTCAATCATGCAAATCTTCAATCCATATTCAACATTTTGATGCTCCTTTAAAGTGCAATTCCCCTTTGGGATTAATAAAACACTCTTTCTATATGCAGCATTTATCTATTTCGCTTCCACCGTATGACATATTGCTTGACTTAATTGCTTTTGCACTGTTTAGAATGTGCAAAAGCATCTTAAAATATGCCCCTGGCACCTAAAACTTTGCTACTCGTGTAAGAAGTTGATAAGTACTCAGGCTGTGAAGTTATGAAAAGACACAGTCAAGACATCACTGGTAATGCCAGTGCTGGTGCTACCTCGTAGCCCTTCTAAGCTGATACTGGGATTACATGACACACCCATAAAGACTTATTTAACAAACTTGTTTTGTAGATTGACTGTTGAATGGCAGCCAAATCAAAGTAGTTTTAAATTTGCCTAAAACTGAAAGATGTGAGAGGGAGCGATGCATGTCTGCTGTGTTCTGTGACCCAGTGCAGCAGTTTGACTCACTGATGTGAGTTAGCTTTTGTTAGTCTGCACAACAAGCTTCATGGCATATAATATGAGTTGTTGGTTATTAATAAAATATAGAGAACATGAGCACAAAATGAAGGGAAATGAAAGTATTTTTTTCAATTTGTTGATCATTTTGTTTTATTTTTATATCTTGTTTCCTAAATATTAAATTGAAGCGGAAACTTATAAGTGGAACCGTGTTTTAGCACGGTGGCAGTGAGTTCCACAGTGAACCTATACTGTATAACTCATCGTTTAGTTCACAAGTCATGCAACTTGTAACTCAACACTGCATGGGGGTTTGAGATAGAGCAGAAAAGAGTGAGAGATGAAATGGAAATTGAGGATGAGATTAGGAGAGAGAGCAAAAGAGGGGTGGAAGGAGAGGGATGGTGAGAGATGAAGAGCAAAAAAAGTAAGAGATGGAGAGACTGGTGTGGCTAGCCAAGCAGAAAAGACTGTCAGTCTCTATAAAAGATCTCCTCTGTCAGATTAGTATGAGAGGGCTTCTCTAACACTGCCTCTCTCCCTCTCTTTATCTCTCACTCCTCTTGCATGATTCTCTCACTCATTTCCCTCTTCATGTCTCCCTCTCATGTGTCTTTGCTCTCAGCATAATTTGTTATGATATGGGGACTGCTCCTGTTTTTTTTTTGGTTTTTTTTGTATGTCAGATTAGCACCTTTGTATTTTTTACACACAAAAACCTGCCTGTGTCTATTCTCTCAGGCAAAATGGGCTTGTACATATAAATTACTGTATTGTTGTGTCACTGAATGAGCAAGTATTTGTTCACGAGGCTTTTCTTTCAAGACGGGGAATATCATTAGCGATAATTAGTCTATGATACAAGCTGTGGCTGACGAAGACAGACTGCATGACACAATACGGAGCTGTAGACTGGAGTCTGAGGAAACAATGGTGTGTAGTTTTTCCACTCGCAGTCATTTAATAACTCTGACAGTAATGTTTTATGACTCTTGTACTCCTATAGACCCCTATGCAATTATTATTGATTTTCTTTAAGTTGTGCACTCTGCTAAAAGCAACATAGCCCAGTCACTTCAAGTTTTAAGTGTTGCCCATCATGTTATGTCAGCTACCCCACACCTGACTTTAACATCCATAACATTTCAGAAAGCTCATAGCAATGTTTGTTTGTTTAATAAGATAATATTAAGAAGCACTAAAGCCATGAATTTCAGCATTTCTGGTAGATCAGCTGATCTCAGCGCCAGCCCACAATAGCTGATGGTTTAGTTTATACCCTCCAGCGATCATATCCCGTATTTGCAAGCCACATGGATGCCCACATCTGTTCAAAGTACAGTGTAGATTCAACACTCTAAGGAAACAACGATGGATAGTTGGACTTTTTCCAACACCAATGAAGTGCCCATGAGGCAACAGCAATGTACATTGGCTTAATAAAATTAGAAGTCTAGTTGGCATTAAATAAATGCCTACTTCCCATCACCCCAGCCTCTGAGCCTGGTTCTGTCAGAGGCTGATTCCTATTAAAAGTAATAATAATAATAATAATAATAATGGGTTGCATTTATACAGCGCTTTTCGAGACCCTCAAAGCGCTTTACAATTCCACTATTCATTCACTCTCAAATTCACACACTGGTGAAGGCAAGCTACAGTTGTAGCCACAGCTACCCTGGGCAGACTGACAGAAGCGAGGCTGCCATATCGCGCCATCAGCCCCTCTGGCCAACATCAGTAGGCGGTAGGTGAAGTGTCTTGCCCATGGACACAACGACCGAGACTGTCCGAGCCGGGGCTCGAACCGGCAACCTTCCGATTACAAGACGAACTACCAACTCTTGAGCCACGATCGGAAAAAGTGAGGTTTTCCTTCCTGCTGATGCCAATAGCTTTTTCGTAGGGGGGCGTCTTGCCCCCTACGAGCAAGGGGGCAGGATGCTTGTTAGTTCAGGTCAGCCATGAAGTCAAAATCTGATATCATACCAGCAGTCATGAGCTGATGGTGATTTAGCTTCTACACATGTAAGGTGTGCTGTTTAAGCTACTTTACCCTGCCCAATGTTACTGCATACATGCAAGCTTCTTTGCAACCCACTTCCACTACAGCTTCTATTTTGATGCAATCTTTGTCATATCTGTTGTCACGGATACCTGCTCTCTTCTGTGCTGGGATCTTGCTGCTGCTCTTTCCATCTCGTACTTTCCATGTGTGACAGAACAAGGAATCCCTGAGCAGAACCATGTTGCTAATGTTGACTCAATATTTTATTTAATACAGTGACCCTGACTAAACTGTATTTGTTTATTTTCATTGTCCTGTCTGTCTTTAGTCATACCCAGTCAGTGGTTTGGGCGATGATGATTTCAACATTCCACCCATCACTCCTCCTACCCTGCCAGATCACATGGTACCCCCTCACCTCCCCCACAACTCCCCATCTGGACCGTATCACTCTCTGGACCCTCCCTCCAGTTCAGCTCCACACCACCCCTACCAGTTGCAGGGCATGGATTTGCCCAGCATGCCTGGTAACCAGGATGGGGCCACTATGTTGAGCCAAGATGGAAGCACATTCAGCCGGGATGGTGGCCCAATGACTAGCACTCTGTCTGTGGTAAGTGGTTCCAAATAAGTCACTGTGTATACACCTGGCATTTATGCTTTACTAGTAGGGAAATAAAATTTCAAAGATGGATTTACGAATATAACTACCAGAGTAGCTTTACATGATTCATTTCAAAATCGCCCCTTTACATTTGATGCGAGACCTTGGTGCAGGCACTTTAAGCCAGTTTTGTTCTAATTGGTGTCTACTCACAAACACAAGGTTTGTATGGCTCTTCTTGTGGTTTGTACACACAAGTTCACATGGAATCAAAAAATGCAGACCTACGCAAAATGAGTCTGAGTAGACTTTTTTTTTTTCTTTTTTCTTTTGGCTGAAGTCTGAGTTCTGTGAGTTTACACTGAGGGTTCTGCACACACAAAGCAGGGAGTCAATGTTAATGGAAAGTTACAATTTGCTGTAACATTGGCCTTAGTACGATGATAGGAACCTATTTGATTTAAAGAATTTAGTGTTTGTTTTTTACTCTTTCCAATTTTATGTCCTTGTGTAGTGTATTTAAATTATTTTTCAATTCAATTACATTTTTGTAAATTCTTATTTTTTTTCTCTGATACAAAATCTTTTTTTTCTTTTGACATGTTAGATGGTATTTTTACTGTAAAACATATAATCCTCAGCATGGATGCAACAGTTCCCTTGTTAGTTGTTATGTATTTACCTTGGAAAAACTGACTGAACTTTTGTTCCAACAACATCTCACATTAAAAGTGAGGTACACACTACATTTGCCCTAGATGAACAGTCATCATCTCGTTCCACTTACCATCAAATCATGCTTGATTAAAAGCATAAACATAATTCACATGATTAAAATCAATTAAACAATAAGAAAATGGATTTTGGATATTTAAATTTTATGTTACTATATATGTGTGTGTGTGTGTGTGTGTGTGTGTGTGTGTGTGTGTGTGTGTAATGTGCTGAAAATGTTTAAAAAGCACACAATGAGGTCACATTACCATGTTTGATGTTGAAAAGTATATGCACACACTCAGATGTAGATTCTCTTTTCATTCACGTATAGTTCGATACCGGGTTTGACAGCACTTAATGAACAAAATATGTTGTGTGGGTGACTAAATTCGGTAATGTGCGGTTGATTGGGTTGGGTGATCAGAGTTTACAGGAACACGACGCATACGGCAGCCACAATCTGAACTGCTGTTTGTGTGACAATGTGAAGCTTGAAATCCACTGCCAAGCTTTTCTTTACTTATTGTGTTAGTCAAGATAAACTTGTTGTGACAAATGTGTTTCCATGGATGATCTCAGAGACGTTTGTTGATATTTTTAAGTCTTTAAATCAGTTTTGGTTTTTGTATTTAGCCATATTTTGGTAATTCACATATACATTTAGATGGAGGAGATTTGACCATCGCAATAAAGGGTTTTGCATTTATTTCCCTCTAAAAACCTCTTTAATAATCTAACTACATACCCTTCATACACGGAGTTGTTGCCAAGTCCTAAATATCAGCATCTGTGGATGTTCTTTTCTGGGCTAAATATATCTGATCTTCAATGGCTTATAATTAGCCTAAAAAATAATCATCGTAAACTCAGCTGTGTTAGGCCATTTCAGTATAATATTAATGATTCCTTAAACAGATGCCACAGTGGTGCGGTGGTTAGCACTGTTGTCTCATACCTAGAGGGTCCAAGGGTTCAAATCCACTGGCAAGATGGGGCCTTTCTGTGTGGAATTTATGCATGTGTGTGTGGGTTCTCTCTGGGTCCTGTATGTTAGGTTAACTGGTAGACTGGCTGTAGGGGTGAATAGCTCTCTCTTTGTGTTAGCACTGCCACAGACTGGTGCCCTGACTCTCAACCTCTAACAGTTGGGATTGGCTCCAGCCCCACCACAACCCTAAATCAGATAAGTGGAAGAAGATGGATGGAAATCTATAAACAAAAACACATGATTGCAAAATTATCTTTTCAATTAGGTACAAAAAGTACAAATGTACTTATTTCAAGGAAATGGAAACTCCAAGAGAGTCAAACTGACAGCTTTATATGTTTTTAACTGTACTCTTTAATGGTTTATTCAGCTTAACTGTGTGAAAGAGGATATTGCCCAGGGCAGTGTTATTTGAAGGCCAATCATGGCAGCTGGTTGATCTGACATTTTCTTCTTATGTTCAATCTTCGTTTCACAGTAAAGTGAAACTCTTGCTTTTAGCGGTGACATTCACATGTGGCTCACTGTGTGATACAGTAAAGAAATGAAAGCCAGACTCGAGACTCATAGTTACTTGAACTGTCAAAAAAAAAATGGTTGTTCAGAGGAAACAGTATCAGTACTTGTCAGTCTCAGTAATAAAGATTGCTCCAATGTTTGTTAAGAATGAAACTTTCTCATCTCCCACTCTTGATCTTTCAGCCTTTTTGTCTCTTGTCTCCATATGAAGTGTACCTGCTGTAATATTAAGTATCATTTTGAAAAAACACAGAAAGCTGTCAGCTTTGACTTTAGGTGAATAGACTGTTGTAAATAACTTTTAAATATATTCAGATTTTTTCAGATTCAGACTCTTTGATTGTGATTAACCTGCTTGTTAAATGCGGAACAATACAGATAATTATTTTAATGGGCTGAAGGGAATAAAGGTAAGCTCTTATTTCTCAGTCTCTGTCTGTCTCAGTTTCTCTCTTCTCTGTACCTCAGTTTTATATTTTCATGCTAACATACATTTATTGCCAGTCCATGAATTATGGTTGCCTAGCAACCGTGCCTGGCTCAGCCTAATGTTGGGAGGGTGGTAGCAAGAAGGTGCGTGTGTGTGCGTGTGTGTGCGTGTGTGTGTGTGAGAGATTCCTAGGACGGGCAGGACTACTCGGATGCAGTTAACATTCAGATGTGGATGGCTCTGTTTTTATGTTTGGCTGCAGTCTGATTGGAAGTTGTTGCTCAGAATGGTGATTTTGGTGGAACTTGGTTCCAACTCATTCTGTGATATTTACCTTTACGAAACAGCATTTTTCCTTTTGTCTGTTGTATAGTGAAGGAACAAGCTATGAACGCAGGAATGAGCACCACTCTGCAGAAATGTGTCGCCCCAAAATTGGGCATTATGAATAAATACAAACAAATCATAAATGATAATACAGATTGCATGATGACATTTACAAGTTTACAAACCCTCTAGTATTTCGAGTTCATTGTGGAGCGCTTCGTACATCTGCTTTATGCGGTGTTGGGAAGTACTATTTTCCTGAACACCTGTCGCCTGAACAGATATTTCCATCTCAGCTTTTTAATTGGAAATCCAGAAGATGTGCTGCCATCCATATTATTATACACATTTCATATGATGTGGTGCAATGTAATTATTGCTTATCCTAATATTTCAGTTGCAGACACGCAGCAAGATTTCTAAATTTAAAATCTGTTAGACACAACTTACAACTGAGCAGTTGTAAGTCACTGTTCTAATTGAAGCTGCAGCAATTAGTTGATTAATTGATTATAGCTGATGGATGTGTGAAAATTGTTTGTGCAAAAAGGACAAATATTTGATGACTTAAGTCTTAAAGATGAGAGTTAGTTGTTCTTCTTCTGGTCTTTCATTTTGGTAACAAGTGATTAATCCTAAGCTCTCTTTGAGCTCTAGGATATTATCTGGGGATTTTGCGGTTACTTATTAAAAACATGAATAACAATGAAGGCAACGTTTAGGTGAAGCCTTAATGAAAGCAGTTGTGGGTTGAATTCCAAGCCCCCCCAAAAAAATATCAGTAGTAAAAATATCAAGTTTTTTTATTGATAAAACATTTAAAATTTCATTTAAACATTTAAAACTTTCCACATTAAATGTGAATGTTTCGCGCCTCTACTTGTCCTTGAGTCTCAGTGTCAGTAACCACAAGCAATGGTGCTGGCTTCAACAGGGTTTTACTTCCATATAAAAACAGTCTTGATGCCAAACAAAGGGAATATCACTTGTGCCATTATAAAAATGTTTCTTAACTGGGGTTTAATTAACCAGAGTATAAAATGACAAGAAAATGCATATTAAATTGGGTAACACAGACTCTTTGCTTTAATTAAATATGTCAGTCATTGTCACTATGCATTCACTCCCATTTAAGCCCATTTAGCTAGGAAACCCCTTAGATATAGATGTATAGTGATAAATAACACAATCAAAGATCAAATTGATCTTTGGAAAATAACTTTTTAAATACAATAAAGGTTAAAAGAAAGTACACCTTCTATCATTTCTATGATATTACATTTCAGGACGAAATAAAAAATTATCTTGTCCATAGCAGGTCTTACACTTGGGTAAATACAACATCAGACCAATGACTCATGGTGTATTGCACCACATCATTATTTAGTCAAACAAAGCCAAAATGCAGACTGTGAAAAACTAAGTACAAGTATTCATCTCTCGCATTTTTTGGAAGAATTTTGGTCCACTCATCTTTACATTGATGCTTCACTTTGTTTATACGCAGCTTTCTTAACCAGCGGCATTCCAATCACGTTGAGATCTTTCTTCCTTGGCATTGCGTTAACACTCACCTGAATGCTCCAAACCTGTAAAATGCCAAAACATTAAGGTGCTCGCACTTCCTGATGTTTGCCGCTTAGTGTCTTAACCTCTATGGAAGCAAAGGGTATGGTTAGTTTTTCACATGGTGCTTCTGCATTTTGACTAAATTGTTAAATAAATAATGGCAGGCTGTAATATATAATATGTTTTCTAGCTCATCTGAAGTTGTATTTAAATAATTTTAGGACCAAACCAAGGACCAGTTTATTTGTTATAGTATCCTGAATGTTATATGCGGTCTTGTTTACACATTAAACATATTGTATGTTCATCTATGTTTACTAAGCTGACATTTTGTTGTTTAATTGACTTGGAAAAAAAACCTTTATAAATCCTTTATTTGGCATGCTTGTTATAAAATGTCATGTAGGTAAATGGCTTTTCTGTTTGTTCAGGCATGATGGTAGCTCTTGCTGGCAGTTTTGAGATTGCATGCAAAGGAGTGATACAGATTGTATTTGACTAAAAACAGGAACATATTTAGAATTTTTCACCTCTACTTTTCATAATGAAATCCAGTAATAACCACACCTGTGTGAAGGTGTGAAAATACCGCATACAGCACTTGTTTCATGGCATGAGTCAGTCATTACTCAGCCTTCGGGGGTTTCCCCTCTGTGGCTGTCTTAGGCCATCATCAGAAATGACCCCCGCAAAGGAAAATCAGATTTTTTTTTTTTTTTTCCTCCATCGATAATGTTTTTATCTGTGAAACAGTTTTGTTATTTTGTGCCTACAGCCTCTGGTATAACCTTGCGACCTTTATTTCCAGTTAACTGTTGCTACTCGTGATGTTACGGGCATTTGTTACATATCTTGCTCTGAATTTTCCATTGGTACCTTTGCTCCTTTTCTTTGTTATTCAGAATCAGGCAGTTTAAAATTTGTAATAGAGTTGAGCATAGTAAGATTGTAATCAAATAAAATAACTAAAAATTGATTTGTAATTTTATTTCAGTAGGTATAGTAAGAAAATATTAGATTTTTAATGAAGCTCTAATATCATTTCCTCTTTTTATAGTTTTGCTGTCAAATAAATCTGGCAAAGAGCAAAAGCATTTGTGGAAAGTTATGGCGATAGGGTATTTTGACAGTTTATTACTATGACATTTATTAAAGTCCCAACCCAGGCGATGTCAAACCACAGCTCGTATTTTCAGCATTTCCATCAGCACATACACATCGTTCTGAAACCTGTTCCCATGTAAGAGAAATGTCACTCACAGTTCTATCGAAACGCCAAAGCAGAGACCGCTGCCGAGACACAGAAGCCGAGTTGAGGTAACATGTTCCCAACAGGGACACATCACACTAGACCACATCCGTTATTATTCACATGCTTACTAAGAGGAAACTCTAAATACAAGCCATCATCGGAGTCCCGTCTTCATATTTGTGATCATAGGTGTCAAAGTCCCCACATCTGTGGTGTTAGCAGTGATAACTTTTGTTTTCCTGAGAAGTGGACTGAATATCGCTGATGACTGGCTCACTGCAAGAAGAGCTCAACCTTAGGAATGGCAGTAAAAACTCAACTATTACAAGTGTTCACACAAAAACGGGACACAAGGAGATATCTTTGTATCAAGTCATTCATTTCTATAAGTAAATGATTTTCTATATTTAATAAATATGTTTTGACATCTACTTAATAACATTAACAAAAAAGATGAAATATTATGTTTTGAGTTTTTTGTGGGATTTGTTCAGCATTGTTCAACCCTTCATTGTGTTCATACAGTTAATCAATTGACTTTTATTTATATAAATTCACAACAACAATTGGCTCACATCAGTTTATATTGTAAGGTAAAGAAAGTTTTTAAGTTTAAAGTTTGCTTTTTTTTTTTTTTTTAGTTATATAAAATAATTTTTTGTTTGTAAGGGGGAATAAATAACAGAAAACTCAGTGAAAAGTGTTGGTATCCACCATACCATTGTTATAAACGTAAGCCCGGGATTTGACAGACATTGCAGTCTAATAATTAAGGCACTCACGCAGTAAGGTAGTACGTTATTATTTACTTTGCACTCATCCTCTCCCACATGTGAAGTTTTGCACTAGCTTCTCATGGGAGTAGCAGTGGAGTTTAAGATCTGTAGTGAATACTTTTGGGCTTCTGATACCATCTTTCCTCAGACCTGTCAGTTGTTACCACCATTACTGTGAGATTTCATTATCAGTTAATCCTGGACTGCTGCATAGCAGAGACAAAACCTGATCAAATGAGGGATAGAATGTCCACACACAGAGGCCCAGATCAAGGATGCTTCATTTTTTATTTTTTTTTAAATTCTTATCCAAATCAACTAATACTGATTGGATTTTGCATCCCAGGCTGTAGTGCATTACATAATGTGTTTTGCCTTTTTGGAACAAAGATTCTACAATAATGTACAATAATGAAAAGTTAAGAGAGCTGACAGCAGATTGGAATATTTTAAACATAAATGCAACAAAGGGAAGTCATCCACTTTTTTCACTGCCATAATCACTTGTTTTGTTTACACAGATGCAGCAGATGGTGAATTCAGATTCTCGGTTTACCAGCAGCCAACAGCCAATCGAAGCAGCGCTTGGGCCCAAGAGCCAATCAGGCATGAGCCAGCAAAACCAGTTGTCCACCATCAACCAATCCCAGCTGGGACTGAGTGGGAACTCTGCTACCCATAATTCCCCTTCACCTCCTGGAAGTAAATCTGCCACTCCATCTCCCTCCAGTTCAGCACACGAGGACGACAATGATGATGGACTCAGGGTAACAACACACAGACACATGGACGCAGCATCTTCTGTTCAAATGACTCACATCTTGCTGGGCTGTAACACCCAGTTGTGTTTTCTTTTGTGAGTGCATAGATACTAGAGAGCTATTTTAATAATGTTATGTGTCATCATGGAGGCATTCTCCATGCATATCAACTAGACAGAAATCAGCTCTCTCGTCGTTGGCTGTCTCACACCGCTCCAAACTAACTGCTCGTTTTCTGGGGAAATGAAACTATTACTGTGCTGCTGAATAATATTTACCAACTTTGTCACACACTATAGTTAGGAAACGGTATAAGCCACTGTGCAGGTAATTTTTTTCTCCAGGAAGGGAAGGGTGGAAAATAAAAGAGCAAAAATGAGTCTGATACTCATACACATCATAACAGGGGCACCCCTTTATTGAGCCGTATGCAAGCTCAGGAAAACCCAGTGTGCTTATTAGACAATGCAGATTAATTTATCTGGCGGCTTTTACTCACAGATGGTTTAGAGTGCTTTAAGGAAGAAAAATTATTCATAAGAGCAATATTAAAGGCATTAATTTACCATGATAAAGAAAGTGCAGTTGTGGTGCAGCATTACAGGCTAAATATGACCTTCTTCATAATCCAAGTGAAGGATCCTGCCTGAGGACACAATTTTCAGCCAAAGATTTTGGTTATGCCACTGGCCAGATGGTGATGTTACGTGAATCAGATAACAGCAGGAGGATTTTTTTTTCCTATGATGTAAGGCTGCAGACAGATGAATTTGATTAAAGCACATACTGTGCTGATGAAGCAGCTTAGATGAGTTTGTTTTGGTTAAGTGAAAATGTATTTCTCTATAGAAAATCACTGCAACAGCTAGCAGCCATCAAATCATAGAGAAAGCAGCACAACTGATACCACTTTAATATAATTTGTAGACGCAATAATGTTGCTCAAGAGTCATTATTGCAGCTTGACCAATCGTGTCATTATGATGTCATAACTTTGCACCCTGGGTCCAGTACTTTCCTTCATGAGACTGAAGTTTGTGTGTAGTATTATTTTCACACTTGCTGTTTTCAGTCAAACATTAATTACTTAATTATGTTTAAACGCCCTTTCTCAACATTTCTTTATATCATTTCTTGTCATTTTTAAAGTGTTATTGAGCACTAGTTTTCCAGCTTTCTGAATGTCTTTCAAAGTTATGGTTTGGACATTAGCTGCTTTTTCACTCATTTTCAGAGAATTGTTCACTAAGCCACTTAATAACACTGACCTCAACATATAACATATTAGATAACATAGCAATGAATGACGCAACTGTAAATTGTACCTCTAGGCACATCGTTACTAGCAGCCTGTTGCAAAAACATATGACTACATACTACTTCTTTAGGTAAATCCATGAAAATTGTCAAAGATGACACAATTTGACAGGCATTTTTGCACTAACAAGGTGGTTTCCAAAAAGCTATTAGCTAATAACTTGACGCATCTCAGCATGGTATACAGTGTGCCCTTTAAAAATGTGAGCAAACTGCACATCAGCCCCCGACGTCATGTGCACCTCAAGCACACATTTATACAAGGATTTCTTTAACAGTATAGAAAATTCTTCTTCCTCAGCTGGGCTTATGTTGTTATGACATAAAGTATATGATCTGAACACTGTTAAATGATAATCAGTAATTAGTGAAAGTTTCTCAGAAGAATAACTTAGAACCATATAGACAATAACGTTTGTGCAGATGTGCTGCTTTTGCTGAGGTATTATGGCGACTTCACCCGTTTAGCGCAGCAATGACTGTAACCACTCTACTGAGAGGCTCTTCTGCTGGTGGGGACTTTCCCTAAGACCATCTCTGCGGTTTACTTATTGCTTAACATCAAAGATTAGCTGAGGACATGTTTTAAAAACAGTTTTGGTGTGAATTGTTCAAATGCAAACTTGCTGACAACAGAAAGAAAATCACTCACTCTACAGTTTTTAAGGATATATTTAATTTACATTCTAACATTTTATGCTTTACGTGTTATATACAAATTTCTCTTTGTCAGTCTATTTCGGGGGTATCCAAGTAAAATTTAAGGAGGTCCACTTAGAGAAAATTTCCTCAAACATTGGTCCAGAAAATCATAAAGTTCCACATAATTATATATATTTAAAATATGTTTTCAAGTAGACTGACAGTTGTAAAAGAAAGTACAATTTAACAGTATTTTAACATTTGCAATTAACTTTTACAATGGACTGGCAGGTACTCTAACAATAAAATAATAATAAAATGTTCTTTTCTCATTTCAAGTAAAACAGGATTTGGAGTTTTTTGGGTTTTTTTAAAAAAGGTGTCTTCAAATAAAATGTTTAATTTTGAGAAATGAAAAGGTTTCATTTAAGTTTCCTTTTTTCTTCTTTTTCCTTAACTACACTTCACATGCAAACCATCTCGGTGTTAACACTCCTTTTCTCTCTGTCTGTTTCTCTGAATTACTGTTTTCACATGCGCTTTTTTGATTGGCTGAGATTGTTCTATGTTTTTCCTTAATAATTAATTACAATGACAACTGTACAGACAAAGGAGGTTAAAATAACCTTACCGTAAACATAAGAAAAGCTGAAAAATAAAAACAGTCTGTCAAAATAATAATAGTCGCAGTCCACCTATTGGTGACCTAGGATCTATATATTCATCCATTCACATTTTCTCTATATACAGTGTTAACCTTTATTCTGTTTCGGCAGGGAGAGAAGAGGCCAGCAGCAGCGGACATCTCCAAGAAACCGAAAACGCCAAAGAAAAAGAAACGAAAGGACCCCAATGAACCAGTGAAGCCAGTGTCTGCCTACGCGTTGTTCTTCAGGGACACCCAGGCTAATATCAAGGCACAGAACCCCAATGCCACCTTTGGGGAGGTGTCAAAAATTGTGGCCTCCATGTGGGATGGTCTGGCAGAAGAAGAGAAACAGGTAAGGGGAGGGAAGGCTGTACTAAAGTAGGAATAAGGGATAATAAATAGGAAAAGACAAATTTCACTGTATCTCAGTAGTTCAGTTTTTTGTGACATCTCCCTTCATATGTGAAACATTTCCAAAAATGTCATTAGCACCACCCCACCCCCATGACTCATATTGATTCCGATGAGTGTCACTGCTTATATTTGGTGGTTTGCTGCACAAAATTGCAACCAAACTGATAGTAATTCTGCAAAGTTCTAGTTAAAACTGATACTGTGAAGGCAGGCTCTTCACTTTTATAGAGCTCATTTTGAAACAAAATGATTAACACGGCCCAAAGCAAGCACATCAGAAAATCAAATACTGCACAGAACATAAGCATAACACACACTAAAAATCATTAAGCAGAGAGAGAAAACATATTAAAACAGATCAAAATCAAATCAGAAAAGGCTTACCGATAAGTTAGTCTTCGTTGGTCTGTGAGTGACCGACTTAACCTGAATACTCAGGCAGTTCATCCCACAGCTTAGGGCTCTGACAGCAAATGTCTGCCAGCTGCAGTTTTAACAGATGTCCTCTGTTCAAAGATCTCAGGCTCTATCGAAGCTCATGTCTGACTAGCAGGTCATATAGAGGACGGATGCCACGAAGATCCTTAAAAATCAGCAGTAGCATTTTAAAAGCTGAGTACCAACAGTGAAATGAAGCTAAAACAGGTATTCTCAAATTAGATTTAACAGTAAGTCGTTTTTTCTGGTACTTGCATAATATACAGAACTGATTCTCATTCCTCTCATCTGTGTTTTGTATTTGGTATCAGTTTACAGTAAAATCCAAAATTAGGATGCAAAATTGAGGTTGGGATGATGGCAAATGCTATTTTTATATTTGTGAGAGAATGTTGACATTAGTGATTTGTTTATATCACCACTGTCTAAATAAATCAAATCAAATCACTTTTATTGTCACATCACATGTGCAGGTACACTGGTACAGTATATGCGAGTGAAATTCTTGTGTGCGAGCTTCACAAGCAACAGAGGTGTGCAAAAAAAAAAAAAAATACAATAACATAAAACAAGCAAAATATAAGAATGGCTAAATCTGAGAGTAATAAATATATGTACATGTGGCGAGAATAAGGCACGGCGGGACCACGGAGTATCATTCAGAGCCATCTTTATTTACATTTCACCACAACAAAAACCTAAACCCCTGAGTCCCCGTGTTTTTAACTAGGCGGGCGTGATTAAGGATGCCGTGCAGGTGCGTCCGCCCTCCCTGCACGGCACCGCAGACCACGCCCCACCACATACCCCCATCGCCCGATTGAGGCCGGGGAGCCATCCGGCCGAACCTACTCCCCCCCACCGCCAGTGGGAGTGGGAATCAGCCCGGACAGCTGGCGCCCCCAGGCCCCGGCCAAGCAACGGGGAGGTGCGAGTTCAGGTGGCCGCCCGCGAATCCAGCGGCGCAGGCCAATCTGGTTCGGAAGTCGGACGCGTGGCAGGTGCACCCGGCGCGGCCGGCACAGGCGTGAGCCCCAGCTCACAGGTGGCTGGGCAGAAGTGTGGAGTGTACTGGCCTCTGGTGGTGGCCAGTACACTCCCTCCGCCGCCACTCCCGGCTCGAGCAGCCCCTCGCCCAGCTTCTCCTCCTCCTCCGCCGCTGCTGCTGCTGCTGCTGCTGCTGCTGCTGCTGCTTGCGGCTCGAGCAGCCCCTCGCGCGGCTCCTCTTCCTCCAGCAGGCGCAGACCCTCGCGCGCCTCTTCTGCTGCCTCCGGTTGGAGCGGCTCATCCACCGCTCCCGGCAGGAGCAGCCCTTCACCCGGCTGTTCCCCCTCCTCCGGCAGGCGCAGATCCCCGCGCGCCTCGTCTGCCACCTCTGGATGCTGAGGTGCCTCACGCGGCTCCTCCACCGCTTCACTGTCCTCGGGACACACCTGTGGGGGTGGCGCCCAGGCCCAGAGCAGCGCCGCCAGCTCCCCAATTTTCCAGGTGGCGCTCGGACTGGTCCTGCAGCTCTTCCTGCCGGCGACGCACCTCCGCCGCCTGCTCCCGCTGGGCGGCCGCCATTTCGGCCACCCTCTGGGCCAGCTCCTCCATTCCCTGGCTCCGATACGGACCCGCCGTGCTGCCTCCTGGGTTTCGGCACCAATGTGGCGAGAATAAGGCACGGCGGGACCACGGAGTATCATTCAGAGCCATCTTTATTTACATTTCACCACAACAAAAGCCCAAACCCCTGAGTCCCCGTGTTTTTAACTAGGCGGGCGTGATTAAGGATGCCGTGCAGGTGCGTCCGCCCTCCCTGCACGGCACCGCAGACCACGCCCCACCACAGTACAATATAAGAGTGTATGCATTACTGGATGTGTATACTAAATATGTTTTTCTACGTGTGTGTGTGTGTGTGTGTGTATATACATATTTTACAAATTAAATAGAGTAAACAATAAAATAAAATATATAAAATATACAGAGGTTGGTAGTTGAACATGTGCAAAACAAGTGGCATTTATATACAGTGTGGAGTGCAGATATAGCTTCAGAGAAGCACTAGCATTACTGCACTCTTGCCCTTGAGGCATAACATGCTCATTTTATTCTGTGACATCATAAAGGAAGCAAATGCAGAGTGCGTGAAAAAGGCGATAAGTGTCAGCATCATGTTTGTGACAGGAATCAACCGTTTATTAGGGGAATGTGAGCTCTAACAATACCAATGAGATTCACAGTCATTAATGTGAACCTAACAGTTAGGGCTGGGCGATATGACCCAAAATTCACATCTCGATATTTTTTAGCTGGATGGCGATATAAGATATATATCTCGATATTTTTTTTTAAAGCCATAAGTTAAGAACAAAAAGAGAGTTCTTAGTCACACTGTGTCCCAGATGTCACACGGGCACTTTTATTTACATACAGCGTAGATGTACATGAAGAAATTACTCAAAAATAAATTATCAGCATTTACTAAATAATCATGGTCCATAAATAAAAGAAAACAATGTTGTTTTTGTGCATAACAAAAAGCTCACAATTGTGCAGTCAAAATGTAAACTAATAGACGCTGAGCATAATAACAAAGAGACAGATTTCACAGCTGCACCACGTCTCTGAACAGGTGCCATTTGTGGTCCTTATACACACACAGTACGTATCACTCCGCGAGGCTCCTCCTCAGTAGCCATAATCCTCCGACAATCCATCAAGCGGTGCAGCTCCGTAGCTTAGCAAAGTCATATTAAAACATTTTTTGACAGATTGCCGAGCGCTGTGTACCACATAAAATCGGTTCGCGGTCAGTAAGCACAACCAGAATTCATACATAAGGCGCACTGTCGATTTTTGAGAAAATGAAAGGATTTTAGGCCGTGCAGCCCCTCCTGGCTGCATGTCGTTAGCGCGGTTAGCTCGTTAGCGCGGTTAGCTCGCTAACACGTTGACGCCGTCCAGCCCCACGCACGGGGCGATCCGCGGTAACTCGCTAACGGAGATTTTCCGCTTTCATCTTGTCATTGCCTGCAGGTGAAGCTATGGGGGAGGCGGAGTTGTGTTCAGTGAAGGAGAGGCGAGGCCGAGTAACGTTGCTTAGAGACAAAAGTGGACGAAAGAGAGGCAAACCTGCGGCTCCACAAGTATAATTATAACGTAACATAGACTATATCGATATAAACGATATTGTCACATCTTATATCTCGTATGAAAATATATCGATATTTTTAAAAAACTCGATATATCGCCCAGCTCTACTAACAGTTATACAAGTGGCATGTCAGCTGGACTGATCGCTGCTGGGCTTCAGAGAGTATTGGCACATGCTTTGGGAATTGATAAATTTGTGTTATTAGAAAAAGACATTAGCTCAGCACTAGAGTGATATTATTATTATTATTATTATTATTATTATTATTATTCTGATTAAATCCAACCTAATTTTTGTAGTTGTGCCTTTTGTTTATCAAATGCTGTGATGAAGGTTCACACTTTCAGAGTTAAATGTTTGCGTTTCAGGTGTACAAGAAGAAGACTGAGACAGCTAAGAAGGAGTATCTCAAACAGCTGGCTGCCTACAGAGCCAGTCTGGTTTCACAGGTGCGCTTAACACACTGATGCACGCCAAGTTAAGTTACGGATTATAAGAGTGAAGGGTCAGAAAATTCCTGATTTTCAGTTTTCTTTTTTCTTCTTCTACAGAGTTACAATGACCCATCTGAAATGAAACAACCCCACTCTTCCTCCTCATCTTCCCCCTCTTCTACCTCCATGATTACACCCAAACATTCAGTGTACCCTGGTCACCCAGGGCAGCACCCTTCCTCCAGCCCACTCAGCCACCCTCTCCCTCCTCATCACCATCAAGGCATGTACATGCCCTACCCTCACCCCTCACACCCTTCCCACACCTCGAGCCCTGGCCTCAGCCCCCATCTTCCCCCTCCCCACCCTCAGATACATCCCCAGCTCCAGGCTTTGTCCTCCAGAGGGACAGTGCCACGAGCCAGCGTCCCCCATCAGGGAGCCATGTCCCTTGGCACTGTAGCGGCCGCATCCACCCCTCCTCTCCAGATCAGCCCTCCGCTCCACAGCCAGGCACACCTGGGAGGGCTGCACAATCCACACCATCAGCACCAGCAGCTCAGTGGCCACTCAATGGGAATGGCACACTCCCCTGCTATCACACAGGTCAGTTGCACTTGATAAATCTTACTATGATGATAATGATACATGCGTGTGTATGTATGTGTGTTTCCTAATTTCTCCTACAATCAATCTGCAGGGACAAGTCGCTGCCCTGTTTCCATCAGATGTGGGTCATAAGGTCATTTATGTGTGTGTTGGACCGTAATGGTGACGCAGCATTTGATTCAGTTTACTAAAAGATTTTGTTCACTTAGAATGATTCCATGTCTTAATTATATGTATCTGTTTTAGCATAAATCTTAAATAACTCCAAGAACCTGCTCAGCAACCGTTGTGTTTGTGCGTTTGATATCGGTTTGATGTGGAAGTAGGAAAAAAGTGCAATGCACCAACCACATTTGCTGCATAATTGGCAAAAGTCATTTTTGCTAGTAATACTTTGAGATGGTGTGAGGGGTGAGGACAGCTACAACACACAGATACTGCTGTTTAACTACATGTAAGAACATGTGGTTACCCATCACTAATGGTGTTGCTGGCAGGTGTTTGAAGTCTTTTGGCACAGGTACCATGTGTTACGTTCATTGTCTAGACGTGTATTGAACGCAACAAGAAGTTGGCCCACTCACACTCCACCCAAGCAAGAACACAAACAACAATATCTTTTAAAATGCTAAGCAGCCATTTATTTGCTTCAGCAGTGAGCAGTGCCAAAAATAACAAACAAAACTCCCTAATGGTCCCTACGCTTTCCTACACAAAATTAAAACCAAACAAAAGACAATTCACTTACCTAACTTTCTACATGAAAAACAGGAGAAAACTTAATCAACAAAAATGGCTTCTCACGCCTACTAGGCTGCTGCAGTGAACAATATATACAAGGTGAACTAAATACTCAATCTAAAATGCTACTTTACAAATCTATTTACAGCTATTTACAAAACTAAGATACCAACACCAGACACACACACGGTTATACTTGCAACTCACTCTGCACAGACACTCTATCAAAAAAAAAAAACGAATCAAAAGCTCATGCTATTTGTTGGATGGTGGAGGCTAGTAGAGAGGGCTAGGTGGCTGTCATCTGGTAGCTAAATACTGGAGGTGATAGCCAATTATCCAATCCAAGGACAGGAAGAGACTCCACCCAACTACTCGGCAGGCACACCCAGGTGTCCAACTCCTAAAAGAGAAAGGGGAAAAAACCCACAGCCATCCTCTGGTGGGAGGAGTCACGCATAAAACAAAACACTGACAACATTGGATCATAACATTTCCCCCCACCCAAAAATCAAACATTTAACCCCAAATGAAATGTTTGATTCATGACCTAGAGAGGACATCAGCCATGACGTTCTCTAAGCCCTTTTTGTACCGGATGTCAATGCTGGAGGAGTCCTGGAGGAGTAAGGACCAGCGCATAAGGCACTGGTTGCTGTTCTGCAGGCGACGCTGATGGCTGGACGGGCCCCTCGAGCCCTCCAGCCGGAGCAGGCTGCTGAAGCGGTCCCTCGGACCCTCCAGCGAAGACAGACGAAGGCCGGACGGGCCCCTCGGACCCTCCAGCGGAGACGGAAGGCTGAAGCGGTCCCTCGGACCCTCCAGCGGAGACGGAAGGCTGAAGCGGTCCCTCGGACCCTCCAGCGAAGACAGACGAAGGCCGGACGGGCCCCTCGGACCCTCCAGCTGAATGGAAGGCTGAAGCGGTCCCTCGGACCCTCCAGCGGAGACGGAAGGCCGAAGCGGTCCCTCGGACCCTCCAGCGGAGACGGAAGGCCGAAGCGGTCCCTCGGACCCTCCAGCGGAGACAAAAGGCTGAAGCGGTCCCTCGGACCCTCCAGCGAAGACAGACGAAAACTCACTCTGCACAGACACTCTATCAAAAAAAACGAATCAAAAGCTCATGCTATTTGTTGGATGGTGGAGGCTAGTAGAGAGGGCCAGGTGGCTGTCATCTGGTAGCTAAATACTGGAGGTGATAGCCAATTATCCAATCCAAGGACAGGAAGAGACTCAACCCAACTACTCGGCAGGCACACCCAGGTGTCCAACTCCTAAAAGAGAAAGGGGAAAAAACCCACAGCCATCCTCTGGTGGGAGGAGTCACGCATAAAACAAAACACTGACAACATTGGATCATAACACATGGCTTTCTCCATCACTGATGTGGATTTGCCTGAATGTTAGTGATTAAATGTCTAAATGGCTGAATGTTGTCACTTTAAGATTAGTTAAACCGACAATGTTACACAGCTGAAAAAGGACTTACCTCGACTGTAACAGAGTCAATCAGTCTGTCAGTCAGCCTCTCTGCCTTTACTGTCAGTGTTAGCTGCTCATTTAGTATTTCTGCGAACAGAGGGGAAAAAGAAAAGATGAACAGCTATGATATGAATTCATGGAAGACGGTCTCCTCCAGAATAGTTAAAATCAGAAGATTAACACTGAGCCTCACTTCCCATTTGATCCCCCTTCCTTTTTATGGTACACTTTTTAATCCCCAACTCCCATAATCCCTTTCTCTCCTCCATTTTGCATATTTTTAGAAAAAGAGAGAACCGAAAACACAGAAAAGTAAAAGAGAAGGCAAAAATGAGAGGACACAGCTACAGAGCGCTAAAAGTTTTATTTTTTTTTTACTGAGTCAAGAGTGAGAACTGATGGGGGAAGGGAGAGAGGAGAGAGAGAGAGACAAAAGAGGCAGATGGGGTCTTTGTGAAGGAGTGAAGGAGAAGAATTTGCTCAACAATAGATGAATAGGTGAGGTAGAGGAGGAGGGGGAGAGGAGAGCAGGGGGAACCAAACCACCTGCTGTCCTCCTCTTTCTCTTCTTTCACTCACAACACTCAGATTAACTTCCCTTTCAGTCCCCCCTCCCCCACATACACACTTTTGTCATTTTACACACTCATTTTTCCATCTCTCTCCTCCCTCGAGTATCCTATGGTTAGAGTCATGCTTGCTGATGTTTTTCCCCTCTTTTCCTCTTCCTCCTAACTTTACATTTTCACTTTTTTCCCTCCCTCCTCCTGGGAGATAGAATCAGAAAAGCTCTCAAAATTCTGTAATTACTGCTCATGAACCTGCGACCCATCCCTCTCCTTTTCACGTGAGTTTCATTCAGAACTTCATTCCTATCTCTGTTCATCTGAAACCATTCTGCCAAAGATGTGCTAATAGCTGGCTTTCAGAACCCATCAGCTGTCCATGGACTAATTCAAGTTGAAGGAGGAAATAAACAGTATATCATTAAAACTTTCCTTAATGACACTTTAATGCAAGAAAATTTTTTTTTACTTTTTACCTGCTTTTTTCAAGTACTGTGACTAAATTTTCACTAAAGTTATGTTTGGCACAGTGAACCCTCTCAGACTATTCAGGACAACTTCTCCTTTAAACCTTTCATTTTTTTCTTGTTAAACACTTTTATTGCTATTGTCTGAATGCATCTAGTGTAACAAAAGAGAGACCCCAGTATTTTTCTTCAATGCTACTTTTCCTGTCTCACCATCAACAATGAGCAGCTGTGACATAGACTCGTTCTATGACACAAAGTCCACATAAGGACAAAAACACTTTATTATTATTTTACTAGCAGCAATATTAGCAGGCAAGCAAGTCACAGTGCATTTGTGACCTAAGTGGGGAAATAGGTGAAATAAGTTAATCTTTTTCCACCTTTAGCAGGAACTGTTTTGTGTTACAGGTTGTTAAAATAATATTTATTTATTTATTTTTTAGATATTTAATTGTCATCGTATTGTTGTTGCTGTGCATGCTAGGAATCATAAATGCATGGCATCGCTACATAAGTGTAAAAATGTGCTGTATGGTTGTCGCACTGGGTCTCAAGCAGTTTGTTAGCACTAGCAGGTAAGCTAACTTTTTGCCAGATAAAAACAAATTTTATCTATGAAATCAAACCATCTCATCAACCAGTATAGATAGCACCAGTATTGTATTTAACTATCGGTCATCAGCAGGGAATTTGAAACGTGGGGCTTGGGTTTAAGAAGTTTAAGTTTGGGTTTAACATAAACTTTTGGCTTGTGTTAACGCTACCATGTTGGCTAACATGCTAACGGCGGTCTGGCGAGGAAGGAGCGGCTAGTAGGTCCAGCAGGCATGTGGTGTGGAGGTTAGCCGGACAACTCGGAGGCGAGTCACTTAAATAGAACAAAAGACCTTTAGTTGGTTATATTAACAGAACAAGACCATACAAGCTAGGTGTCCACGGCTCTACTCTATTCGTACATGCATGTGCCGGGGGTAGGTAGTCGCCGGCGCCAGCCCATTACAGTGGTACGGTCTCTCTAAACAGATGCTTGGCTTACCACGTTATACTATTTTGTGCCCACGAAGTAGTATTTTGTGGCCACAATTTATTTATTTTTTGGACCATGTCATCAGAGGGGATCCGTACATACTAACCTTCTTGCTAACATTATTGCTTTCATCTAAGTGGAGATACTAGTTGGCTAGCTTGCTAAATTATTTCACCAGCTAATGTGATCTGACACATACATTTATATCTGGGGCCACAATATGTTACTGTTTTAGAACCCTCCACTGCGGCGCTCACAAATCCTGTCCTGTTGCAAGCTTTGAAAGTGGCCACTCAGAGAACAAAGTGGGCTTGTAATTATGATTGCGTTAAAGAATGAATATTTTCAAGGTCTCCTTTTTTGTCAGATACATATTTGAAATCACTAACTTATTGTTAATGGTGCTCCCTCTTGAATTTATTTATTTATTTTAAATAAGTTATAATCGTTTTGTTTGTTTACACCTTGAGGCAGTTGTTGTTGTTGTGATTTGGCACATTATAAATAGAATTTGAATTTAATTGTTTGGGGTTGGTTGTTTGTTTGTTTGTTTGTTTGTTTGTTTGTTTGTTTGTTTGTTTAGGGCTACCTTCCCTCCCTCCAATCTGACTACCAGCCAATAGGTGGAGGTATCATGAACAGTGGAGCAGTGATGTCATCATCAGTGGATTACCACCAGATGGGTCGGCATACACCGAATCATCACCCCTCTCTGGACTGGAGCACTGATTACCATGGCAACGGGTGTGTACTAACACTGCACTGGATTGCAGGTGTTTAAAAAGAAACCCAATACTCAACAGACGTGTTGTTGTCTGCAGTGATGTTAGATGATGTGTGGTTACAGCTGGCAGTGGCCACATCCGATCAAGAAAACATGGTTCATGGAGGGGGAAAAAAATAACATCAAAGATACATTTCAAGAGCAGCAACAACCCCTTTCTGACTACACCTTTCCTGTGTGGAAGTCTGTGACATGTTATTATAATCCTGGATAACAAAACTTTTAAAAGTAACTTGTAACATAGCAGTATTAGTACCATTTAAAAAGTTGGCATGTAACATTATATTCCATACTGTAAGAAGAGAGATTGTTAGTCAAAGTTTGCATTTAACTTTCACTTTTGCATTTAGCATATCTACCACCACATAACCAGCAAAAAGCTTGGTAATTTCTATTGAATTAACAGCTTTAGCCAAAGTAAAAGTTAGCTAACTGTGATTTCAGGGCTGTCCTGCCCAGTGAGCCTAACCACTAGTGTTGTGGAGCTGTAGTTAGCATTAAGGTAACTCTTCCAAATGCAAAGCAGAGCTCCTTAGCAGCTGATAGACACTTATCGTTGGCTGACACAAAATAATGCAAATACTTCCACCATGGAACAACCAGCCTGTCTGCCATTGCTCACTGATTCAACTGCACTATTATTAGATGGGTTTCTATCTAGGTGCAGCATATATTTAAACAAAATAACAGAAAGAAAATGTTACCTGTCCAGATGGTGCTGCTAAACTGTTAAAGGATAAGAGAATACAGTGAGACGATGTCAATGAAAGACAAAGGAAAGTTGGTGTTGAAAACATGATGGGAATGTGGTGTTTCTATTAGTCTTTCATATATAATAATGTGAGGAACATTTACCCACTGCTCTTGATAGCCATCCAGTGAAGCAGAAGCTTTTCTATCTTAGCTAAATATAAAAACCTTTTAGCAGTAGTTCTCAGTTTCCATATGAATGTAGAAAAATGCCTAAAAGCAGATGCGTGGGATTACACCTATTAAAATGAAATACAACTGTATTACCTGTAATATTAACCAATGTGTACTCTGCAGTCTACATTAATCACTTTAAATGCATATCACCTCGGCATACAAAAGATTTGGATTAACGTAAATTAATCTAGAGTAGAAATGACCAAAACCAGTTCATATAATCTTATAACAGACTTGATTTTTCTTGAGGCTCGTTAGGAAACAAAAGGGGAAAAACTCATGGTCATCATTGAAACAATGAAGCGTGTCAAACATGTCCTTATTGATTCTCCTCTCTGCTTCCAGGGCTCTCCAGAGAGACAAACCTCTGTATCTGAGCTAATCTCAGGACCAAATGGCATCAACCTTCTGCCAAGCCCTTCTACTGCCACACCACAGAACCTCCAGCTTGTTCTCTCCATCCTTAAACACAGCGAGAGCCAAAAATCAGACTCACAGTGGATCGTCTAAATCCGGAATAAATTAGTTTATCTCTTAAAATAATAGTTCCAGCAACAGAAGAATGGAACATTTCTCGAGAATGCTGACAAAACATCTGCATTTGGCGCTTTCTACTGTCTATTTACTGCATTGTACCACCATTGAACTGAAAATGTGTACACCAGCATGGAGAGGTATATTGGTGTATATACTCCAACCTTTGTCTGATTTCCCATCTGCCCCAGTTCCTCTTTTGCAAGGATGGTGTTTACAATTAGTTGCTGTAAATTGCTGTAACATAATCTTTTCAGTTGTCCATATAAGGACAATTACTCGTTTCTTTTTTCTTTAACTCATACTTGCGGTCTCCTTCTATAGCCAAAGTCAGAGGAACGGCAAAAAAAACAAAATGTTATTAACCAAATACGACACAAATTGTGTTTGATAACTGGTTCTTTAATCACATGAACGTTAGCCCTCAGTTTGATGCCGTCTGGTCTGAAGTCCCACTCGGTGTCTGCAGAGACAGAGAACATATGGTTACTGTGAGTGTGGAACACTGCGATAATGACTGAAATCGCACCGCTTCGTTCGGCTCAGGACAAATTGGAAAAAGATCTGGAAGAGCACCTGAAGCTGTTTGTTTAACCAGGCACCGACTGTGAATAATTGTGTACGATTAAAGAACGTTTGTTGTTCTCTTGATGAAATCCACTGTATTTTAGTCCATGAAATAATAAAATGTCAAACAATTGTCTGCTGAAAAAAAACATCCCTTTGTATGATGACAGCTCCTCCTCCTGGCATATGTCTGTTGATAATATTGATTTGGATCCAAACTGTGTGAGTGTGTGAAGTGTTAATGAGAACGCACAAGTGGGTTGCATGGTCTCTTTTGTCATCTCTATCTCTCTGTTCACAGAGGCTATTTAAGAAACTTTAACTGTTGCTGGGTTGGCTGTGTTTAAATTTGTTTTTGTTTTGTTTTTTTTAAATCAGCTTTTGTTCTAGTGTTAATGATAATGAGACATATCGCTCTCGTTCTGTATCTCTTTGTATTAATGTGTTTTTTGTTTGGTTTTTTTGGCAGATGAAAGCACTCTGGGCAACAGCACCCATTATGGTTTCCTTATTTTTAGATTCTAATAATGTGTTTGAGAATAAAGTCAACGCTGCATTGACATGCAGTCATTACTCCAAACCTGCCTCTTTCATGTTATTTCTGAGTGCTTTGTGACAGCTGTTTTAATTAACTGCACATAATAGCACAGCCCTTTACAACTCCTTTGACACAATACACCTTTGTCTGTATCCTGCCCCTTCATTTATTTAAAGTAGTTTGCAAGTGCAAAACAAATACCTTTGAAGTCTCGCAAAATAAGTATTTTTAACCTTTGTTAGGTCAAACAGAAAATCCTACTTTAGTGTTTCTTTTCTTTTGTAGCCACACAGCTTTAGTTTCTTAGTTGGAGACATCAGTGAAAATGTTAATATTTTTTAAATGGTCTAATACGTTGGCTTGTCACATTGTGTTTAGTATTGAATTTCAGATTTTTGGATGCCATTAATATATGATTTATAGGGTTAAAAATAAAACCAGCACTGATTAGCCAAAAACTAATGGACTCTTGAGGCTGATTCCAAAAGCCCCCCCCCCCCCCCCCCCCCATACAGAGTCTATATGTGAAAGATGTCACTATGCCACTATGATGTCACCAATTAGTCCAGCATGTTGTTGGTGGTGTTTGGAGCCAAGAATTGTTCACAGTGGTGCAACAGAATGAAGGGCTAAGTGCAAGTGTGTTTAGCAAACTGTATGAGAGCAAATTCATAATTAGCATAAACATGGATAAGTGCAATTAGTGCTCATCAAAACTGAAGTATAAAAGCTTATTTTGTTTTTAAATGTTCTGTAAGAATCCAGTTATTTGGCTTTAATTGAGGTGTGGGCTTTAACATTAAGCCACAAGAAAATCTACATTTTAACCCTAAAGCACATTAAAGCACACTAAAGCACTGCTCAGCTTTTAACACCATCCTTCCACACAAACTGGTGGCCAAGCTACAAGACCTGGGGCTTCCATACAGCACCTGCATGTGGATCAACAGCTTCCTCTCGGGCCGCAGACAGAGAGTCAGAGTTGGCCATCACACATCCTCAGCCCTGAGTCTCAGCACTGGCTCACCCCAGGGCTGTGTGCTCAGTCCACTGCTCTACTCTCTCTACACACACGACTGCACTCCTCGCCACCACAGCAACATCTTTGTGAAATTTGCAGATGACACCACAGTGGTGGGGCTCATTTCCAAGGGAGACGAGTCTACGTACAGAGACGAGGTGGAGCAGCTGACGTCATGGTGTAAGGCCAATAACCTCCTCCTCAACACTTCAAAAACCAAAGAACTCATAATAGATTTCAGAAGGAAAAAGGCAGAGATCCAACCACTATTCATAAATGGGGACTGTGTAGAAAGGGTGGCAAGCTTCCGCTTCCTAGGAGTCAATATAGAGGAGAACCTTTCCTGGAGTGTGAACACCTCCGAGCTGCTGAAAAAGGCCCAACAGAGACTGTACTTCCTGAGAATTCTCAGGAGGAATAACATCACACAGAAACTGCTGGTGTCCTTCTACAGAGCCACCATTGAGAGTGTTCTAACTTACTGCATATGTATTTGGTACACTAGCTGCACAGGGGCTCAGAGGAAAGCACTCCAAGGGATCATTAACACCGCCCAAAAGATCATTGGCTGCCCTCTCCCCACACTGGAAGTTCTACACAATGCCCACTGTTTTAAAAAGGCCCAAAACATCATAAAAGACACCTCACATCCTGGCCACTCCCTGTTCGAACTGTTGCCCTCAGGCAGACGGTACAGGGCAATCAGAGCAAGGACTAATAGACTCAAACACAGCTGTTATCCAACTGCAATAACACATCTGAATACTACAAAAAAAATGTCCATCACGCCACTCTTGTGTTAATCTATGCATGGCCTGAAGCATGTGTGTGGGAATGTATGTGAATGTTTTATTGTTACATCTTATTAGTATTTTAAGTATTCTATCTATTTTATTTATTGAATTTTATTGTTTTATTTATATTTTGATATTGCTAGGGATGATGCAATGATCGGGGACCATTCTTCATTTCGTTGTTCTCGTGACAATGACAATAAAGTTTCTGATTCTGATTCTGATTCTGATTTTCTACCAGGTTGTAAACGGGCTTTTTAATGCTATAAAGTTATGGGAGTATGACTCACACATGGTGCCAGCCTCATGTGGCCAGATGAGGAACTGCGGTTTTTGGCACTTCATAGTGTCCTGGTTTCTACATCCATCTTTTTCTATCTACTCTTTAATGATAACAAGCTAAAATAGATGTAGAGGAAAGATTTAAACCATGCAAAGTGGAGGCTGATTGGCTTAAAAAAAGGCAGGTGAGAAAATGATTGGACTAGAGTTATGATATCAACATTGAGATGAACAGTGTGGTAAAGCAGTAGTCATGTAAAGAACAGAAAAGCAGGAAGATGAGTGATTGCAGATCTTTCTTACTGAACTTACCATAAGCTTCGTATTTTATTTATTTTGTGCTATTTTTGTTAAACTATTTCTATACATGTCCATTTTTCAGAAGAAAAAACATCTACCATGGGCGTGGGAAGAGTCAGAGCCACAACGGAGCCCACTAGACATTACTTCTCTTGCATTCAACATTTGCATTTCATGTAGATGCTTGCAGACACAGTTACATTTGTACCAAGGTGTACAAGGTGGCAGCACAGGGTGAAGTTACTGCACAATAGTCTTATCTTACTGTTTTTGGATTGCTCATATGTAATAAGAATATTACGGTTTTCTTGTCCTTCTGAATTGACATACCTTTTCTACCTATTTCTCCACCTTCTGCTTTCTTTCTTTCTCCTCTGTTGGTGTGGGTGCGGATGAGTTTGGTGTTACTGTGTGTTTCAGAGGTGAGGTCTTGCTAGCTCACCTTCCTTCCTTGTTGGCGCACCTGCAAACAGTTTGGTAGTTACCCACCTATGTGCAATCTAATCAATAATTACCTGCTACTTAAGGCTGAAATAAATCCCTCGTTGTTGCTAAATTGTTGGACTGATGTTCAGGTTCCTTGGTTCCTGATTAGAGCTGATTTTGCTGTGGACTTTTTCTCATGACCTGGATTAGACTGTGGTTTTGAGCCTTTTAGGCTGTGTTCTTTTTTTAGTGTTCATAATTTTATTATATCCAAGTTACTGAATATTTGGAGTCCTTAGGTCCTGTTATAATTTAGTCACACTTCTAGAGTTTGTATATATGTGTCTGCATTTCCCTGTTTAGTTATGTTTAGTCACTTCCTGTTTTATTTTGATATATTCTTGTCTTTAATGTCTTAAGTTTAGTTTTATTTCTTCACCTGTCTCATTGTCTTTTTTTTATTATTATCGCTTGCATCCAGTTTCCCTGCTCTGCCTACCTCCCCCAAGTGCCTGTCCATATAAGAGATAAGATAAGATAAAACTTTATTAATCCCTCAGGTGGGTTCCTCTGGGAAATTCGGTTTCCAAAAAAGCACAGCACCGTCTGTATGTCTGCAGCACCGTCACCAGGCTTTGTTGTAGGTTGTCTCAACAAAAATATCTCTTCTGTCACCTGAACTCTTCCCCAGTGGACAAATATCGATACATTGTCACCTAAAGCTGTCTTGTGTCTAGATGGATCCATTGTACTCAGATGGGTATTGCCAAACATCATTCACTCAACTAAATCATTGATTTCAGGTGTTCCAATCATTTCATGACCACAGGTGTATAAAAATCAAGCACCTAGCATGCAAATTGTCTCTACAAACTTTTGTGAAAGAATGAGTCGCTCTCAGGAGCTCAGTGAATTCCACTGTGGTATCGTGACAGGATGCCAACAACAAAACAAGTCCAGCCCTGAAACTTCCTCACTACCATATATTCCACAGTCAACTGTTTGTGGCCTACCAACAAAGTGGTAGGTCTTCCAAACTTCATGTGGCCTTCAGGTTAGCTCAAGAACCGTGTATAGAGAGCTTTATGGAATGAGTTTCCATGGCGGAGCAGCTGCATCACCAAGCAGCAGCCTTATATCACCATGCGCAATGCAAAGTGGTGTAAAGCACGCTGCCAGTGGTCTAGAGCAGTGCAGATGTGTTCTCTGGTGTGAAAAATCACACTTCTTCGTCTGGCAATCCGATGGTTTGGTTTTTGCCAGGGGAACAGCACTACTCTGACTGCATTGTGTCAACTGTAAAGTTTGTTGGAGGGGTGAGGTGTGTGGGACTGTTTTTCAGGAGTTGTTGTAGGAGTTTCAATTCAATTCAATTCAATTCAATTTTATTTATATAGCGCCAAATCACAACAAAAGTCACCTCAAGGCGCTTCATAGATACAGAGAAAAACCCAACAATCATATGACCCCCTATGAGCAAGCACTTTGGCGACAGTGGGAAGGAAAAACTCCCTTTTAACAGGAAGAAACCTCCGGCAGAACCAGGCTCAGGGAGGGGCGGCCATCTGCTGCGACCGGTTGGGGTGAGAGAAGGAAGACAGGATAAAGACATGCTGTGGAAGAGAGACAGAGGTTAATAACAGATATGATTCAATGCAGAGAGGTCTATTAATACATAGTGAGTGAGAAAGGTGACTGGAAAGGAAAAACTCAATGCATCATGGGAATCCCCCGGCAGCCTACGTCTATTGCAGCATAACTAAGGGAGGATTCAGGGTCACCTGGTCCAGCCCTAACTATATGCTTTAGCAAAAAGGAAAGTTTTAAGCCTAATCTTAAAAGTAGAGATAGTGTCTGTCTCCCGAATCCAAACTGGAAGCTGGTTCCACAGAAGAGGGGCCTGAAAACTGAAGGCTCTGCCTCCCATTCTACTTTTAAATACTCTAGGAACAACAAGTAGGCCTGCAGAGCGAGAGCGAAGTGCTCTAATAGGGTGATATGGTACTACAAGGTCATTAAGATAAGATGGGGCCTGATTATTTAAGACCTTGTATGTGAGGAGCAGGATTTTGAATTCAATTCTGGATTTAACAGGAAGCCAATGAAGGGAAGCCAAAACAGGAGAAATATGCTCTCTCTTTCTAGTCCCTGTCAGGACTCTTGCTGCAGCATTTTGGATTAGTTGAAGGCTTTTCAGCGAGTTTTTTGGACATCCTGATAATAATGAATTACAGTAGTCCAGCCTGGAAGTAATAAATGCATGAACTAGTTTTTCAGCGTCACTCTGAGACAGGATATTTCTAATTTTAGAGATGTTGCGCAAATGGAAGAAAGCAGTCTTACATATTTGTTTAATATGTGCGTTGAAGGACATGTCCTGGTCAAAAATGACTCCAAGGTTCCTCACCGCGTTACTGGAGGCCAAGGTAATGCCATCCAGAGTAAGAATCTGGTTAGATACCATAATTCTAAGATTTTCAGGGCCGAGTACAATAACCTCAGTTTTATCTGAATTAAGAAGCAGAAAGTTAGCGGCCATCCAGGTCTTTATGTCTTTAAGACATTCCTGCAGTTTAATTAATTGGTGTGTGTCATCTGGCTTCATGGACAGATAGAGCTGGGTGTCATCTGCATAGCAGTGAAAATGTATGCTATGTCTTCTAATGATACTGCCTAAGGGAAGCATGTATAATGTAAACAGAATTGGTCCTAGCACTGAACCCTGTGGAACTCCATAATTAACCTCAGTGTGTGAAGAGGACTCTCCATTTACATGCACAAACTGGAGTCTATTAGATAGATATGATACAAACCACTGCAGTGCAGTACCTGTAATACCTACAGCATGTTCTAATCGCTCTAATAGGATATTATGGTCGACAGTATCGAACGCTGCACTGAGGTCTAGCAGGACAAGCACAGAGATGAGTCCACTGTCAGAGGCCATAAGAAGATCATTTGTAACCTTCACTAAAGCTGTTTCTGTGCTGTGCTGAGCTCTGAAACCTGACTGAAACTCTTCAAATAAACCATTCCTCTGCAGATGATCTGTTAGCTGTTTGACAACTACTCTTTCAAGGATTTTTGATATGAAAGGAAGGTTGGAGATTGGCCTATAATTAGCTAAGACTGCTGGGTCTAGAGATGGCTTTTTGAGTAAAGGTTTAACTACAGCCAGCTTGAAGGCCTGTGCTACATAGCCGATCATTAGAGATAGGTTGATCATATTTAAGATCGAAGAATTAATTAATGGCAGGACTTCTTTGAGCAGTTTTGTAGGAATGGGGTCTAAAAGACACGTTGATGGTTTGGAGGAAGTAATTATTGAAGTTAACTCAGAAAGATCAATTGGAGAAAAAGAGTCTAACTTAACATCAATAGTACTAAGAGTAGCTGTAGATAATATTACATCTGTGGGATGATTACTGGTAATTTTTTCTCTAATGATAAAAATTTTATTTGTGAAGAAGTTCATGAAGTCATTACTAGTTAACGTTAAAGGGATGGTTGGCTCAAAAGAGCTCTGACTTTTTGTCAGCCTGGCTACAGTGCTGAAGAGAAACCTGGGGTTGTTCTTATTTACTTCAATCAGTGACGAATAGTAGGATGTTCTGGCTTTGCGGAGGGCTTTCTTATAAAGCAGCAAACTATTTCTCCAGGCTAAATGATGATCCTCTAGATTTGTGACACGCCATTTCCTCTCCAGATTACGAGTCATCTGCTTTAGGGTACGTGTTTGAGAATTATACCACGGAGTCAGGTACTTCTGATTTGAGGCCTTAGTTTTCACAGGAGCTACAGTATCCAGAGTCGTACGTAGTGAGGAGGTGAAATGATTAACAAGATAATCGACCTCTGTTGGGGTAGCGTTCAGATAGCTGCTCTGCTCTATGTTGGTACAGGGCATTGGAGATGATAACAGTGGGTGGATTATATTCTTAAACTTAGTTACAGCACTTTCAGAAAGACATCTACTTTGATAAAGTCTACTCTTCACCACTGTGTAATCAATTATTGTAAAAGTAAATGTTATCAGGAAATGATCAGACAGGAGAGGGTTTTCAGGAAACACTGTTAAATGTTCAGTTTCTACGCCATATGTTAAAACAAGATCTAGAGTGTGATTAAAGTGGTGGGTGGGTTCTTTTACATTTTGAGAGAAGCCAATTGAGTCTAATAACAGATTAAATGCCATGTTGAGGCTGTCATTTTTAGCATCTACATGGATGTTAAAATCACCCACAATAATTATTTTATCTGAGCTCAGAACTAAATTAGATATAAAGTCTGAGAAATCAGACAGAAACTCTGTGTAAGGCCCAGGTGGACGATAGATGATAACAAGTAAGACTGGTTTCTGAGTTTCACAGCTGGGGTGGACAATGTTAAGCATCAGGCTTTCAAATGAATTAAAAGTCTGTCTTGGTCTTTCATTAATTGATAGGCTGGTGTGAAAAATTGCTGCCACACCGCCCCCTCGGCCTGTGCTTCGAGATTTCTGGTAGTTAGAATGACTCGGGGGTGTTGATTCATTTAAACTAACATAATCATCCTGCTGCAACCAGGTTTCTGTAAGGCAGAGTAAATCAATTTGTTGATCAATTATTAAGTCATGTACTAACAGAGACTTGGAGGAGAGAGACCTAATATTTAATAATCCACATTTCACTGTTTTACTCTTTGGTTCAGATGTGGATACTGTATTGTTCTTTCTTTGTAATTGTTTATGTTTAAGTTGTTTGTTGCTGGTTTTTAGTTTGTTTTTTGTCTTTTTGGAAGCTGACACAGTCTCTATGGAGATGGGTTTTTGGGGGGGATAGCAGGAGGAGAGAAGCTGCAGAGAGGCGTGTAAGACTGCAACTCTGCTTCCTGGTCCCAACTCTGGATAGTCATATTTTGGGGGGTTTAATAAATTTGTCCATATTTCTAGAAATGAGAGCTGCTCCATCCAAAGTGGGATGGATGCCGTCTCTCCTAACAAGACCAGGTTTCCTCCAGAAGGTTTGCCAATTATCTATGAAGCCCACATCGTTTCTGGGACACCACTCAGACAGCCAGCAGTTTAAGGAGAACATGCGGCTAAACATGTCACTCCTGGTCTGATTGGGGAGGGGACCAGAGAAAACTACAGAGTCCGACATTGTTTTGGCAAAGTTGCACACCGATTCAATATTGATTTTAGTGACCTCCGATTGGCGTAACCGGGTGTCATTACTGCCGACGTGAATTATGATTTTACTGAATTTACGTTTACCCTTAGCCAGCAGTTTTAAATTTCCTTCAATGTCGCCTGCTCTGGCCCCTGGAAGACAATTGACTATGGTTGCCGGTGTCTCTAGCTTCACATGTCTGAGAACAGAATCGCCAATTACCAGAGTTTGACCCCCGGCGGGTGTGTCGCCGAGTGGGGAAAAACGGTTAGACACATGAACGGGTTGGTGGTGTACCTGGGGCTTCTGTTTAGGACTATGCTTCCTCCTCACCGTGACCCAGCCGCCCTCTTTCCCCAGCTGCTTGGGATCTGCCGGGGAACAGCTAGCGGGGCCTACGCTATCTTCGGCTGCACCAGCTACAGGGGCCTGGCTGGCTACGGGTGAATGAAGGGTGCGAAGCCGAGTCTCCAATTCAGTAATCCTGGCCTCCAGCGCTGCAAATATGCTACATTTGTTACAGATATCATTACTGCTAAAGGAGGCCGAGGAGTAACTAAACATCTGACACAATGAGCAAGAAAGTGCAGGAGGGAGAGGTGAAGTAGCCATGGTGCTAATGAGTCGGCTACGAGCTAAGCTAAGCTAGCGAGACAGTACAGAGACAGTGAGTGAATACTTTGGCTATAAATTAGGTAGTGAGTACACAGAAAGTGTGCTTCGGATGAAGCACGTGAAGATTATACTATGAAAGAAGAATGTATTTAAAAGTTGTTAATTAAATTGCTAAGCAAATAAGCTACTCAGAAACACCACTGTGTTTGAGCAGGAACAGGAAGTGATACTCTACCACAGAGCGAGCGAACACCAAGTGACAGCGCCACCAAGAGTCAGAAGACGTTACAGGTCTGAAAAGTTGAATTTTCAATGAAGGGACTCTTAATGTTTCAGCATACCATATTATTTTGGATAACTTCATGCTCTGAAATTTGTGGGAATACTTTAGGGATGGCCCCTTCCTGTGCCAACATGACTCTGAACGAGTGCATGAAGCAAAGTCCATAAACACATGGATGAGTGAGTTTGGTGTAGAAGCACCTCACTGGCCTCAGTCCTGACCTCAATCCACCTCAGTTCTTCTTGTCCAACATCAGTGTCTGACCTCACAAATGTGCTTCTGGAAGAATGGTCAAAAATTCCCATAAACCCATAAAAATTACTTCCTAAACCTTGTGAAAAGCCTTCCCAGAAGTGTTGAAGCTGCAAAAGGTTGGCCAACATCATATCAAACCCTATGGATTAAAATGGGATGTCACTGAAGTGACATCCTTAAAGATTTGGTAAACTGCTCCCCATGAATTATCGCCACAGCCTCATCACACCAGGACATGATGTAATGGGAAAATATATCCATTACTCCCTGGCTGCTGGTATCATCGGGCCTTCAAGACAAAACTCTTCTTCTGTATCAATCCAAGACTGAATCAACTGTATCAACTTGACAAGACTCTTCTTCAGCATTAATTTCCAAGGTCTGAACCAGATCACTGTTAAAAGAAAAATCTCTTTTATCTTTTCCAACTGTTTTAAAATACTGCAAGGAGCCACTGTCTTTCCAAGGTTAGACTTCCTACCACCTGGTCCACGTCAAGGAAGGAAAATACTGGAAGACAACATTTAACTCATTTGGGTCACTTCAAGGACCATCGGATTTACCAATGCTCCAGCTGTTATCCAGGTGTTGGTGAATGATGTGCCTTGAGAGTTCCTCAACCGCTCCATACTAATCTGTCTGGATAATATTCCCATCTTGTCTCACACTATTTTGGACCATTAACGCCATGTTTATCAGGTACTCCAAAGATTACTTGAGAGCAGACACTATGTTAAGGGTAAGAAATTGAAGTTTCATGTTGAAGGTCAAGGTGTACCCAGCCAAGGTTCAAGCAGTGATGGAGTGGCCAGACCCCACAAGTCAAACAGTTGCAACACTTCATAGGGTTTCCTAACTTACTGGAAGTTCAGAGATTTTGGTAGACTTGCCCTACCTCTCACGAGTCATGGAATGCTGCAGCCCATCAAAAGCATTTAACACTCTCAAAGGACGGTTTTCCCCAACTTCAGTTTTGATTGGGCCAAGAGTTGCCCTCTCACAGCAACTGAACAACAAAATATAGTTAGCTCGCTAGTTTCCATCTAAATATAATATACCATGTTCTGACTGAGGGATTTTCGAAACAAATTAAGACGTATAGCTCTGCTATCACTTTCAACATAAATGAAGACAGTAAAGTAAACAGCAGTGACATTTGTAGGGTTACTGAAGTTAGGCTAGCTAGTACATGATCGCTAGTGACACAGCTATGTTAGCATAATTAAAACAGTGAAGCTGGAGGATGAACGCTAACTTTTTCCTACCCGATAAAAGTTAACGTGAGGGTTCCCGATGGTTACAAACAAATGCAATCGCATGACAGGATGCTGTAAACAGACCGAACTTGAGTCACGAGAACAACTGAGATAATCCATCCACAATACGAGGTTAGTCATTAATATACTGCTGCATGGGCTGGGCTGTAGTTACATCGTAAGGTTTTAAAAACTGAGCTTTAAAATGAATAGAGGTAATAAAAACCGAGAGAGGCCGACAGTGATCACTGACTGTGATCACTGTTGAGATTAAATAGAACAAGATACAACACATTAAAACATATTAAAAACACAAAGGTAGTTTGGGCCCGGAAGCAGGATTTGTCATGTCATCACTTAAAGACCGGATAGTTGATTGGAAAGGTTATCTGCCAGAGGAGAGGACTTTGGTTCCACAGTCAAGGATGCCTCCTTGGTTAGAGATTTTCATTGTAGGCATTCCAACAAGCCAGGTTAGGTCACCAGGAGCCTCTTATTGTTGAGGGGTGGGGTAGGGGGTACGTCATGGTCTCCTTGTCCTCCTGTGTTTACCATCGTTTTCTACCGTTTCTCCACCTTATGCTCGAATGTTCCTCTCCTCTGTGGTGTGCATGTGTGTTTGTTGTAACTCTGCTTGTTTGTTTCAGCGGCAAGGTCTTGCTGGCTCTCCTACCTTCCTTGTTGATGCACCTGGAAACAGTTAAGTAATGATCTACCTGTGTGCAATTTGATTACTCTCCTGCTACTAGGTCCTCAGTTGTTGCTAGATCATTGCACTTACTGTAAATGGTAAATGGCCTGTATTTGTATAGCGCTTTACTGTGGTAGTGTTCTGGGTTTTTGATTTGTTCTGGACTTATTCTGTACTCTACGGCGAAGCCATCATGGTTTCTAAAGAGAGAAAGTGGTGAAGAGAAAACCAAACAGGTTACCTGTTTGGGGGGTATCTGGAGTCCAGTCCAGATCTGTTTTGGTACCTTGAAAAAGAATAATTTTTGCCCACAAAACCATCTTTGGTCTATTATAAGTGTTAAACCTTTATACTGAGGGAAACCTCCCCCTCCACAGAATATAAACCTGTGTACATTTGACACTTTGATATTTTCGAAGATCATATCAAATGTTAAATGGTTTCATTCTCTCCTGTCAGCCTTTGTCTTTTTGGTAAAATGAGTTCAAATTCAACACTCAGGCCCCTAACCCTATCAAGCAAATTAGGTATTTTCCCCTCTGTTATAATTATGTCTCCAAAGTGCCAGATCTGAGTCATAAATCAAAAGTGCAGCTGCTGAAAGAGAAGGGTGCCTCCGTTTGTGTGTGCAGGTACACACTGCCCCCTAACAACCACAGGCAAGGACTGCAACCACTTCTTATATGACATACATTTCCTGGTGTTATTACACTATCCCTAAATCCATCATCGTCACGTCATCTAAGCTGATTTTGTTGGAAAAGCACCAGATTTAGCTGTGAAGTAATGGAGTGAATAAAATAGTGTGCATACAACTAGAAATATGTTGAATGGTAGGATTTTTTTGGGGGGGGGGGGGGCCTGCAGCGTGTTACTCTACTTTTGGAAAGTAAAAGAGTTACATGGGATGTAATGGGAAACAGACCAATGTAAGAAAAGAGATGATTTTTTGAAGAAAAAAAATCTATTGGTGCATAGCTTCATGTTACTTATACATTATATAGTTATATGCTGCAACATCCTGGCAACCTGTCCAGGGTGTATCCCTAAGGGGGAACCCTAAAATCAGGTGTTGTGGTGCAGCTGGGAGAGAAGAAATGCATAGAAAAATGTTTCATGAGTTGTTTTGTGACTTTCAGTCAATTTTCCTTTGTGTAAGGCTGCAATCAACTGGCCTGTGCTGCTACTCTGATATTCACTGTGTTTTGAGGATCAACCCCACTGAATTCAACAACATATAAGCAGATGTTTCACAAGCTCTATGGCTGATTTCCATCCCCTAGACACTAAGGAAGCTAGTATGAAAGGGAGTCTGTGAGTGAATCTAATCAGCATCATGACCTCAAATATACATTTTTTACTCTTGATGTAATGATTACATTAAACACCACAGCATGCTATGCATCAGCCCACCATAGTGCATCACTGCAAACTACACTGCTACTGCCAGCTAACCAGTTTAGCCTGTACAAAACCATACCAAACTTTGTAGTATGTTTTTATGCAATATATATAATTCAGCAACACATCATATATCAATCCAATATCTGTTTTGAAAGCTCTACAAAGAATTAGGACATTAAAATAGGCTTTAAATGGCCTGTTTATAAAGTTTGCTTGCTGAAAAGTCCTTACCTTTGTAAAAATCTTTCTCCATCTAGGTGTGTTACAAATTAACAAGCTGCTCCTAAATTCAGATCAAACTGAGGTATTTGTACTCAGCCCTAAAAATCTTAGAAACCAAATACTTACTCTGGGTGGCATTACTTGGCCTCCAGAAACACTGTGAGAAATCTTTGAGGTTTTTGTCTTTCAATACCTTTGATTTAAGCAAATATGTAGGATTGCTTTCTTGCATTTTGCAGTATCTCTAAAATTACAAACACATTACAAACAACAGATGCTAAAACGCTACTTATTGTATTTATTACTTCTAAGCTGGACTACTCTAGTTCATTATTATCAGGGTGTCCTATAAACTCCCAGTAAAGCTTTCAATTGATCCAAAGTGCTACAACAAGTGTACTGACAGGGACTAGAAAGATAGTTGTCCCATGATAACTTCTCTTCATTGGCTCCGTGTTAATCTAATAATCAGGCCCCATCTTATCTTAAAGACCTCATAGTACCATATCACCCCACTTTGCTAACAGACTACAGGCTTACTTGTGGTTCCCGCTCTGGGTTTTTAAAAGTATAATGGGAAGTAGCGCTGTGTGGAACCAGCTCCTAGTTTGGATCTACTTCTAAGATCAAACTTTCCTTTTTGATGAAGCTTATACTGTATTAGGTAACCCTGAATCTTCCCTTACTTAAACTGCACTAGGTCTAGGCTTTCTTCACTCACTTTGTTTTCATTCATCCATCCATCCATCCATCCATCCATCTTCATCCGCTTTATCCGAGGCCGGGTCGCGGGGGCAGCAGCCTAAGCAAAGAGGCCCAGACCTCCCTCTCCCCAGCCACCTCCTCCAGCTTATCCGGGGGAACACCAAGGCGTTCCCAGGCCAGCCGAGAGATATAATCTCTCCAGCGTGTCCTGGGTCTGCCTCCTGGTGGGACATGCCTGGAACACCTCACCCAGGAGGCGCCCAGGGGGCATCCTTGTCAGATGCCCGAACCACCTCAGCTGGCTCCTTTCGATGTGGAGCAGCAGCTGCTCTACTCTGAGCCCCTCCCGGATAGCCGAACTTCTCACCCTATCTCTAAGGGAGAGGCCAGCCACCCTTCGGAGGAAGCTCATTTCTGCCGCTTGTATCCGCGATCTCGTTCTTTCGGTCACTACCCACAGCTCGTGGCCATAGGTGAGGGTAGGGACGTAGATCGACCGGTAAATTGAGAGCTTCGCTTTTACACTCAGCTCCCTCTTCACCACGACGGACCGGTGCAGCGTCTGCATTACTGCAGCTGCAGCCCCAATCCATCTGTCGATCTCCGGCTCCCTTCTCCCACCACTCGCGAACAAGACCCCGAGATACTTGAACTCCTCCACTTGGGGCAGGAACTCATCCCCGACCCGGAGTGGGCACTCCACCCTTTTCCGGCTGAGAACCATGGCCTCAGATTTGGAGGTGCTGATCCTCATTCCCACTGCTTCACACTCGGCTGTGAACCGTTCCAGTGCGAGCTGGAGGCCCTCACCCGATGAAGCTAACAGAACCACATCATCTGCAAAAATCAGAGGTGAGATTCTGAGGCCACCAAAGCGAAAGCCCTCCGCCACTTGGCTGTGCCTAGAAATCCTGTCCATAAAAATTATGAACAGAACCGGAGACAAAGGGCAGCCCTGGCGGAGCCCATCACCCACCGGGAACGAGTCCGACTTATTGCCGGCAATGCGAACCAAGCTCTTACAACGGTTGTATAGGGATTGAATGGCCCGTAGCAATGGGCCAGACACCTCATACTCCCGCAACACCTCCCACAGGACACCCCGAGGGACACCGTCGAATGCCTTCTCCAAGTCCACAAAACACATGTAGACTGGTTGGGCAAACTCCCATGCACCCTCAAGTATCCTCGAGAGGATAAAGAGCTGGTCCAGTGTTCCACGACCAGGACGAAAACCGCATTGTTCCTCCTGTATCCGAGGTTCGACTAGCGGACGAACTCTCCTTTCCAGCACCCTGGCATAGACTTTCCCAGGGAGGCTGAGGAGTGTGATCCCCCTGTAGTTGGAACACACCCTCCGGTCCCCCTTCTTAAAGATGGGGACCACCACCCCGGTCTGCCAGTCCACAGGTACTGCCCCTGATCTCCACGCAACATTGCAGAGGTGTGTCAACCAGGACAGCCCTACAACGTCCAGAGCCTTCAGGAACTCGGGGCGGACCTCATCAACACCAGGGGCTCTGCCACCAAGGAGTTGTTTAACTGCCTCAGTGACCTCGCCCCCGGAAATTGGCGGGTCATTCCCCTCATCCCCAGACTCTGTTTCCTCCTCGGAAGACGTGTCAGAGGGATTAAGGAGGTCCTTGAAGTATTCCTTCCACCGCCTGACAATTTTCTCAGTCGACATCAGCAGCGCTCCGCCAGCACTATACACAGTGCAGGTAGAGCACCGCTTTCCCCTCCTGAGACGCCTGACGGTTTGCCGGAATCTCTTCGAGGCAGTCCGAAAGTCTTTTTCCATGGCCTCTCCGAACTCCTCCCACACCCGAGTTTTTGCTTCAGCCACTGCCCGAGCCGCATTCTGCTTGGCCTGTCGATACCTGTCGGCTGCCTCCAGAGTCCCACAGGCTAACCAAGCCCGATAGGACTCCTTCTTCAGCCTGGTGGCTCCCTTCACCTCTGGTGTCCACCATTTAGTTCGGGGATTACCACCACGGCAGGCACCAACCACCTTGCGGCCGCAGCTCAATGCAGCAGCTTCGGCAATGGAGACGCTGAACATGGTCCATTCGGACTCAATGTCCCCAGTCTCCCTCGGAATGCTGTTGAAGCTCTGCCGGAGGTGTGTGTTGAAGATCTCGCGGACTGGGGCCTCTGCTAGATGTTCCCAGCACACCCTCACTACGCGTTTAGGTGCACCAGGTCTGTCCAGCGTCCTCCCCCGCCACCTGATCCAACTCACCACCAGGTGGTGATCAGTTGACAGCTCAGCCCCTCTCTTTACCCGGGTGTCTAGAACATATGGTCGCAGGACTGGTGATACGATTACAAAATCGATCATCGACCTACGGCCTAGAGCGTCCTGGTGCCACGTGCACTTATAGACACTCTTATGTTCGAACAGGGTGTTCGTTATGGCCAAACTGTGATTAGCACAGAAGTCCAATAACAAAGCACCGCTCGGGTTCAGATCAGGGAGGCCGTTCCTCCCAGTCACGCCCCTCCAGGTCTCACTGTCGTTACCCACGTGAGCATTGAAGTCTCCCAGCAGGACAACAGAGTCTCCAGGTGGAGCACCTTCCAGCCCCCCCCCCCCAGGGACTCTAAGAAGGCTGGGTACTCCAAACTGCCACTCGGCGCATAAGCGCAGATGACAGTCAGGACCCGTTCCCCGACCCTAAGGCGCAGGGAACAAACCCTCTCATCCACCGGGAAAAACCCCAACGTACCGGCAGCAAGCCGAGGGGATATTAGAATACCCACCCCAGCTCGCCGCCTCTCACCAGGGGCAACTCCAGACTGAGACAGAGTCCAGCCCCTCTCCAGGAGACTGGTTCCAGAGCCCAAGCCATGCGTAGAGGTGAGCCCGACTATATCTAGCTGGTACCTCTCAACCTCACGCACTAACTCAGGCTCCTTCCCCACCAGAGAGGTGACATTCCATGTCCCTATTGCCAGTCTTGGCAGCCGGGGGTCAGTCCGCCAGGGCCTCCGCTCCTGGCCGCCACCCGGCACACAATGCACCCGACCCCTATGGCGCCTCCTGCAGGTGGTGGGCCTGCGGGAGGATGGGCCCATGTCTCCTCTTCGGGCTGTGCCCGGCTGGGCCCCATGGACTAAGGCCCGGCCACCAGACGCTCGCCCTCGGGCACCCTCCCCGGGCCTGGCTCCAGTGCAGGGCCCCGGTAACCCTATCCCGGGCAGGGTAAACTGTTCCCTCGATATTCTTTTTATAAGGGTCTTCGGAATCGCTCTTTGTCTGGTCCCTCACCCAGAACCAATTTGCCATGGGAGACCCTACCAGGGGGCAAAAGCCCCCAGACAACATAGCCCCTGGGATCCCTGGGACACACAAACCCCTCCACCACGATAAGGTAGCGATTCATTCATTGTGTGTTTATTCACCACTCTGCATTTAATCATTAGATATTATTCCACAGTATGTCTTTTGCCCTGTCTTCTTTTCCTCACCCAAAGCTGGTCACAGCAGATGGCTGCCTCCCTGAGTCTGATTTCTTCCTTTTAAAAAGGAGGTTTTTTTCTCCCCGCTATCACCAAGTGCTTGCTCAGAGGGGGTTGTTTGATTGTTGCCATTTTTTCTCTTTGGTACTATATAAATAAAACTGAAGTGAAATGAATTTTTTGTGACCACAATTTTAAGGTTGGAGCTCCAAAACTTTGGAACAGCCCTCCTCTGCCTTATCAGGTCAGCTCAATGTTTGGTTTGTATTAAAAAAGTGTTTTTATAAGTTACCTTTACCCTCATCTTTAATTTTTGGCTCTCATTCTTCTTATATGTGTGTTGAAGTGTGCATGCAGCAGTTAATGTAAGTATTTGTGTGTTTAAATGTACACTTATTATTAACACGTGCTTCTATCCAATCTGTGAAGCACTTTGTGTGAAACTGTGTGTTTTAAAAACAGATATACAAATAAAGTTATTATTCTTAGAAATGCAATGCCATCTAAGAATCAGGACCACAGACACCTTCTCTGTGATCATATCCATGAACAACATTAACAAGACAGTGACGTTCGACAGTATAATGTATCACAGTGACTCACGGGAGGAAGAAAGCTCAGACAGTAAATGGACCCCTGTGTAGGTAGCATGTAGAGCTCTGCAGTGTGACCAGGAAACTTAATCCTCTGCAAACAGCCATCCTAGGGCCAAAACTGAAACCCAATCCTGCATGCACACCAAAACCCCAGAAACCTGCTGCAATCTGCATAGAGGTCAAAGTTATCAAAATCAAATCAAATCAAATCAAATCACTTTTATTGTCACATCACATGTGCAGGCACACTGGCACAGCACATGCGAGTGAAATTCTTGTGTGCGAGCCCCACAAGCAACAGAGATGTGCAAACACAACAACACAAACGAGCAAAATACAAGAATGGCCAACCTGAAACTAATAAATATATGTACAATATATAATAGTGTATGCATTTCTGGATGTGTATACTAAATATTTTCCTACGTGTGTGTGTGTGTGTGTGTGTGTGTGTATACACATTTTTACAAATTAAATAGTAAAAAAAAATAAATAAATAAATAATAATAATAATAATAATAAAAAAATATATAAAAATATACAGAGTTGAATATGTGCAAAACAAGTGGCATTTATATACAGTGTGGAGTGCATAATGTTGAAGTTCCAGTAGTGAAGCTGAGGTGTCTATGACGTGTTCAGCAGTCTGATGGCCTGATGGAAAAAGTTACAGTGTTTTAGTCCTCAGATCACTGAAAGATGTTGTCTTTATTTCACTACTGTATTATAATTATAACCTCAAATGTGAATTATAACCTCAAATGTGTAAATGGCTGTTGTAAGTTAGCAGCTGAACGAAGTAAAAGCTCCGCCTTACATGAAACTGTGCTTCATGTCCACAAATAAATGTCGTCATTTTTAACTATACTGTCACAACACACAAGGAAATACCATCTGTAGATGAAGATCGTGAGGAACGACAGAAAGCTGCAGCAAAGCCACTAAATGGTTTTCATGTAATGTAATTTTATTCAAATGCTGCTTCAAAGGCCATGAATGATTTTAAAATGCAAAAATACTAATTGATAAAAAATAAACAATATGAAATCCTCTAAATCTCAAAATGATTCAGTAGTAACATTATCTCCTTTTACTCAGATAAAAAGTAGTTTAAATACTGAGTTAGCTTCTAACGTATTTTCCTCTCCAGAGCAGTGAGAGGACGGCTGGATGTCTTCTCAGGAAGCACCAGTCTCAGCTTCCTCCTGAGGGAGGGGGAGCCTCCTTCCTTAGGCAGGTACTCTTGCTGCAGCAGAGCAGCTGCTGTGGAGGATTCACTCTCTGTGGATATACCGGGCACACCTGATACGCCTGCCTCCTGCATGCTGGCTCCAGACCTTTCCACTGCAGGCACCTCAGTTTGAGCCACACCCCCTACTGATATATCAACTATTGTACCAACAGGTACATTCCCAGTCTCTGCCTGACTGTTACTAATTGATATGTTCTCCACTGTGCTCGCTGGTTCGAGTCTTTTGGGGGCAACCTCAGACATACAATCCTGCGAGGCAGGGAGGTTCTCTTTGGTCATGGATGTTTGAGGTTCAACAGATAGCTCATGCAGTCCTGCATTCTGAATGACTTGTCCCTGCGCTAGTTCAGGTTTTGGCTTGGCTACAAGAGGAGCACTGTCAGGAAGCATTTGGCTCTGAGAGGGGGACTGGACAACTGCAGGATTAACACCTGGGTTTGCTGCTAAGTTCAAGGGAGGTCCTCCGGTCTGAGGTGTTGCACTTGCATGGAAAGGGTTAGCAGCAGACAGAACTCCCCCTGCAGCTTCTCTAATAAGCATGTCTGGAGCACTGCTTGGAGCCACGTTAGGCCCACTGAATGCTATACTAGGAGCTGGACCTCTGGGGAACAGCAAATTTGATCCTGAGGCCAAGGTGCTGAGCAGAAAGTTCCCCCCTTGAAGACAGAGGTTGCTGCCACTTAGCTGTGAGCCAGCTGAGCCAAGCAGTGAGAGGTTGGTAGATGAATGCTGAGCACTACCCAGAGTCAGGCCAGTTCCTTGATACTTATTACCCTGCAGACTTTGCCCATGTCCACTAACAATAGTGGACCCTGATTGGTCAGCAGCACTGCTGCTTTGCACAGACTGGTTGTTCTCTGGGTATCTACTGTCTTCTGTACTTTTCTGGTTACTGTTATCACTTTTGGAAGTTGTTTTTTCAGAGGGTGTTTGGCTTTTCTGTCCTTCCTCTCCTCCGACCTCTTCTTCCTTGATTCCAACCTCAGCCGATGTCTCAATCTTGGAGGATTTTCTAATTTTTTTCTTGCTAGACTTTCCTTTTTCTTCCTTCTCCTCACGTTCTTTTCCATCCTTTCTTTTTTCTTTGCTTTTCTTGGTGCTGCTTTTCTCCAAAGGACCCTGCTCATTTTTCTTCCTTGGATGGACTTTGCTTTTTCTTAGTGGATTCAAGTTTAGTTTGACCTTCACCAACCGGCTGGACTGAACTTTCTGCCTCTTTTCTCTTCTCTTTCTTTTGTCTCTTATTACGTCCTCCTCTCTCTTGTCCTCAATTTGACTGTTTCCTTCCTCCAGGGTTCTTGAACTCTGCAGATCAAACGACACATTTCTGATTACTTTTCTCAACTCTGTGTTCTTCATCATGTCAGAGTGGTTATGAGCATTCCTTCTGCTTTCATTCAGCCTGTACTGAGAAGAGAAGCCATTAGGGAGAGCAAAGTCTCCTGGATTGGTCCCAATCTGCCGTTGTCTCATGTCCTGCTCTGTTCTGTATGTCCTGTGACAACTTTCACAGCGTAAACTCTCATATCCTTTAATCTTTACTTCTGCGTGTGTCCTGTGATTGTTCACATTTCTGCCGTTCTTGCGGGCTGGCAGGATCTCTGCTCTCTGATTAAAGGCTTCACTCTGTGGATAAGAAGATGAATTTGTATTTTCTTGAAAAACAAACTTGTTAGGGGTGTCCCTGTTCAAGATTCTATGCTGAACTTCTGTCCTTTTCCCCTCCTCATCGGGTATCCTTCTTATTTTTCTCCTTTCTCTGTCCACCTCTGCCTCAATCCCTCCATTCATCCTGTTTTCTCTTCTCATTGGGTTCAGCTGTGGTGCATCACTGCTGCAGTCAGCACAGCTGAAACAGCCACCGTTCTCATCAGTTCTAAATCTAAACTGGTCTCTGGGTTCATTTGCCCATGTGTCCAAAGTCATGGCGTCCTTGTTCCACTGCTGCCTGCTGTTTTCTTGCAAGAAAACATCCCTCCTCCTCTCTCTAACATCGAGGTGATTAACACGGTGGTTAGCTGCGCTGCTGCTTCCTCCTTCTTGCTCTTTCAGTCTTTTACTTTCTTTCATTTTTTTCTTTCGAGACACTTGATAGTAAATCAGAACTATCAGCAGAGTCAAGCCAACGCCACCTGAAGCACAGGAGAATGAGTATGATTGGGTATTAAAGGTTCTGCAATGTATTTTTCTCCTGTTTTTATTTTCGAATGTTGATCATTTAGAACTGTGTTGCTTCAGCTGGGTGTTCTGTGCTTATGATTCTCCATCTAATACTCTAATTCTCTTTTCTTATTCTTTCATTAATGTCTAAGAGTTAAATCATTGTTCTTTTATCCTGTGTTGTTTATCATTCTCACCAATAAAGCAGATGACTGCAGTGATGGCTAGATCTCGAGCATACAACTGAGGCGTTACGCTGGCTCTTGGCTCTATATGCACTGTGATGTTCTGATTGGACGGGACACAATTGGCATCGGTCAGCTCCAGCACGGTGGTTACAGCTGGGTTATCAGCGCTCGCACAAACCATCCTACGGCCATTGTAGAGGATCTGAGATCAGCACAAATAGAAAGAGAAAAGATTTAAGTCAGTTCAGGTTGTACTGGTGAGTGGATGTAGGTTCAGTGGGGGGAGTTCCTGTACCTTGTCAGGTTGTTGGATGAAGGTGGACAGGAAGTTGGCGAGCTCCAGCAGCTGACAGGAGCAGTTCCATGAGTTGAGGTCGAGGTTGAGATTTGTCAGCCAGGTGAGGTAAGAAAAAGCATCCACAGGAGCAGAACTCAGGCGGTTTCTGGAAAGATCCAGAGTCGTCAGGCTCACCAAGCCACGGAAACTAAGACACAGAGGGTTATATATATATTACATTTGGTTTGGTGAAGGTCCTTTATTTCTTTTAAAGAAAGGAAAAAAATAAACATCGTAATATTAACTGCTTACCTGTTTCTGTCCACATGTTCAATCAGATTATCTGACAGATCCAGATTCCTGAGTTCTCTGAGGTCATTTAGAGGGAAGGAACGAGAATCTAAGCTGGTGAGCAGGTTTCCCTCCAGTGTAAGACTCTGCAGAGCCTTGGCACCTTTAAACCAGCCACCCTGGATCTGCACGGCAACACAGAGTTGATTCTTACTTCATGTATTTAGTCCCAAAACTTAAAATGCTGTATGTTCTTTAAATGCACAAGAAACGTTGTGGAAGACGATAAACATCTACTACTATCTGCACATAGTATTTGGTTTTACTGTCTATGTTTTATATAAAGGTTATCTTCTTTCTAAATACCAGCAGGTAGAAAAAGGTTCAGCTTCCATAGGAAGATTACCCTGGGCAGCCTTGCTCTATTACCTCAGTAAACACTTTACTCATCATTTGTGACTTCTATCTCTGGTTTCAATTTTTGCTGAATACAATATGATGCTCATTTTGCTCATTACTGTCCCCATAGGTGTCCAGAAGGAGAAAAGGAGGATATGCTTCACCATATATGATGAGTTAGTCACATCAGGTCTTCAAAAAACTAAGATGCTCAGCTCGAACCTTCAGCTGGTAAAGTGACAACGGCTACATCCATCTTTTCCATGACTTACTATCCCTGATTAATGAAGTAATCACTTAACTGTAAAATCTCTCAACTGAAAATGCTACTGTTGCAAATAGTAGCATTTTCCCCAGCAAAGGTACCTACCATGCTAATGATATTATGGCCCAAGGTAAGGACCTGTAGCTGGGTTAGATTCATCAGAGCTCCACCCTGTAGAGACTCACTGTTCAGGAGGTTGTGGTCCAGCAGTAATGTGCGGAGGAAGGGCAGATTTCTGAAGGACTCTTTACCAAGTTCTGAGATGTTGTTATGACTCAAACCTGGATGATCAGCAGGGAGAAATACATTTGAACACTATAAAACCGGGAGTCTAAATGTTTTAATGCATCTAAAAAGTGAAAGATGTCCTGTTGCCTGGCTATGCTATTGTTTCTAAAAAAGAAAAGAACAATTTCCCTTCTTTTGTTCTTTTTCTGTCTGTCATCTGCCATTGCTTTGCAGTATTTCTCTAATAAGCATGTCTGGAGCACTGCTTATCGGGGCGATTGTGGCTCAAGAGTTGGGCGTTCGTCTTGTAATCGGAAGGTTGCCAGTTCGAGCCCTGGCTCCGACAGTCTCTGTCGTTGGGTCCTTGGGCAAGACACTTCACCCGTTGCCTACTGGTGGTGGTCAGAGGGCCTGGTGGCGCCAGTGTCCAGCAGCCTCGCCTCTGTCAGTGCGCCCCAGGGTGGCTGTGGCTACACTGTAGCTTGCCATCACCAGTGTGTGAATGGGTGGATGATTGTGTATAGTGTAAAGCGCTTTGGGGTCCTTAGGGACTTGTAAAGTGCTATACAACTACAGGCCATTTACCATATTTTTATGGTGCAGAGGACTTTCTTCTGAAGTTTAGTGGGTCAAAGTTTTAAAAGTAACTCTATTTCATCTAGCAAAAGGGTTTGGCACACTGACCTCTATGGATCAAAAGTTAAAGGCTGTACTAAGAGGGAACATGTAACACAAGCAAGACTAATTGCCTTGCTTGTGTGTAGTTAGTCTCGAGTCTTTATTTTTTGTAAATTTGAGAGGCAAATTTTATCATAGAATGAATATGAAAAGCTGCATTAGAAGCTTTTGCTTGCTACCTTCAAATACCCCTCTTGACCATTGTGGCTGCTTTTTGATTCACTATTTAACCCTGGAGAACCCATGGGGTCAAATTTGACCCCATGGTTTCCCTAGTAAACCAGTGGGGTTGGATCTGACCCCATGGGTTCTCCAGGGTTAAACTAACTTTGCTTTACTTTGAAGGACCCGTCCCATCCTTCAATAAACTGTTCAAACTTCTGCAATCAGGCAGAAGGTTCCATACCATACGGGCAAGAACAGAGAGACTCAAGAGGAGCTTCTATCCCCAAGCCATCCAGGTCCTAAATCAGAACATGCCCCCCGTGAACAGAATCAACTTGTCCTACCACTATTGTTGCTGTTTTGCAATTCTCAGAACTCACCAGTTTACTCACCAATGACTGTAATGTTGCTCAGCTCAGACAGTGAGGCAGGCTGAACTGTAGAAATTGAGCCTTCTGTTAGCAGCAGAGCCTGTGTGGTATTCGGAGCAACTGGTCAAGGCATACAAAAACACACAACATCATCAGCATATTAGTGCCTTTCGGTTACATACATGAGAAGTAAATTTACCACATTAAAGTGGTACATTTTGCATTATGCTACATCAAATCATAGTTTTGGGGAATTTCACTTGTCAATAAGCTAATCTGGGAAAAAATTCAAAACAAAATGAATTACAGTAAAAATGTTTCTAGGTTTTATTAATTATATAAGCTTATTAAAAAAGTGTAATATATGACAGTTTTTAGTAATGTCAAATTCTGTTGATTTTCTTTAGTTTATGTTTTGCAATACTGGCTTTTGTATTTCTTTGAGCTTTAAGGATTGATTTTATTATTATTACATTTTGTCATTTTATAATGCATTGTGCAATAAAATATGTATTAGTGAATCCATTTGCAAATTAGTATTACGAATTACGAATTGCAGAAGGTAACACGAAAGTAGCACGTAACATTAGCATCACTCCAGGTAGCCCTACCCTTGTAGGCTTGTGTTAGTTTGTGATATGAGGGTACTAGCTAGCTACTGTTAAGAAATATATATATATATATATATATATATATATATATATATATATATATATATATATATATATATATATATATATATTCTTAATGCTTATTTGCTGATTATATTGTTTTATGTATTTTAGTAATGAAGGCTTGTAAACCAAGGCCACTTTTGACTCACAAACTAAGAGCTCAGCCAGACTGAAAAACCAGGAAGTCTGTGTGCAGCTGTACAAGCATATTAATAAATAGAGGAAGCTAGACAGAAAAAGAGGAAGCTACTGACATATAAGGAGTTGTTTGTACTGAAACTGTGTGACGTGTGAAGTACCAAAAATAATATGAGACACAGGCTGAGCTTCTAATGTTAGAGATTCTGCAGCTGGCTATGGGCTGTGCAGGGCTCTCTCTTCCGGAAGATGATTGAATAAAGAATTGTAAATGTTTTGACCACTCTGAGTCGGGTTTTCTCTGTTCTATCATGGGGATCAAAGAATCGGGTTTAATACTACCGTTTTTAGTAAGCTAATGTCTGCTTTCACAAATAAACTTGGAAACTAATCAAACTTCCTTGTGTTTTTGTCCATTAAATTACCATATAATGGATATTTTTTTAAAAACAAAACAAACATAATCAAAAAGTAATTAGTAAATTATTTTATTAATTTACAATTGATTATTAAAGCATGAAATGTTTTATTTCAGTGTAACGTAACTCTCCCAGTCCTCCATATCCCAGTACCCTCTTATTCGATTGTTAATCCTTCATGTCTGTGTTCAGTGTTTACCTGTTTAGTTACTATCTCCTTTATTTAGTTAGTTCCTTTTCTCTCGTGTTTTGCTGTCTTCAGCTCTGAATACTGACAAATAATGTTTTTCATATGACTACCGTACAGTAGGACTATGCACTTATTTAGGCTCAGCTTTCAGTTATAGAGGGCATATTTTTTTTACCTATAATTTTAGTCAGTCTTTGGCAGATGACAGCATCCTCAGAACAAACCATACAGGAAGCAGGACACAACGGGACTTGGGACATGCGCTGGGCGCTGATGACTAGCAGCAACAACATCAGCAAAATATCTGAAAAGAAATTTGCATAATCTTAACTGCCTGCAGTGGGCCTCTGCGATGCAAGAAAACCATGTGTACTACTCACTGTACATGTTGTGTTACAGTGCAGTGATGATGAGGCCTCTCTTCCACAGGGTCGTAACCTGATACAGCTTTATCCGTATCGCCATTATCATCCGTTTGTCCTACAAAAAGACGTAATTGTATCACTGTAAAAACACCATAATCACCCATCTTGTGTAGTCAGACCTGCGTGGCTGAGTGTGGACCTTAGCCTGCAGCATCCTGAAAAAAACAACACACAAGTACTGTAGACGAATGAGTGACATCATGAATAAAACACATACAGATGTCTTCATAGGTGTTTTCACAGACTGAAAATAATCACCAAGTACACGTTTGCTCTCTGTTGCTAAGCAAACAAATAAAGCTAAATGGTAATGCATCACCATGTGTATTTGTGTGTTAGGCAGCACTGGGGAGATAGAGTTTGTCCCCAGAGGAGGCTGACTGATGGATAACAGCTCGACATTGTAGCCAAATGAGGCCTATCATGTTTCTGCTAAAGCTCTTTTACTAATGGACTTTTCTCTGGTGATAAACAAATGTAAGCTACTCCACAATAACCATAAAGCAGAATGGCTCATCAGATTGACCAGCAAGACAACACATTCATTACAGAGTGCAATTATATTTCAACCTGGCAGACTTTTATCTCCTATACAAGAAATGCATTTTGCAGTTTATTCCTAGCGCAGACAGCACTGCTGATTGAAACAATAACGTCTAAGCACCACTTAAACCTGATTTAAGAGCTATTTAAGTATTATGTTTTATTAACGCTGAACTCAATGTAGAGCTTCCATCTTCACTAAGCTCTTTTTTCACTGTTGTAAATGTACAGCTGCACTCTGATCTCGTGCATTTTTACACAGTGATTTTGAATTTCTTGGTAGTTGTTTTGTGTCTGTTTTTCATCACATCAAGTCTCTTTGTTGTCATTTCATGCGTCTTTGTGTGTCACGTTAATCTCTTTTGTCTCTGTCATGTTGCCCCATTTTTGTGAGTCTCGACACTGTTGTTCTTTTGCATAGCTTTCTTTTGCAGGGAACTGTTTTAACTGACATTATAGTTCGTCTTAATACTACTGAAGAGACAGTAGACACCTGGGAGACAGGTGTAACAGTGAAGCTCCTAGGAATAGAGGAGTGAGGGTAGACAAATTTAAATATCTGGGGTCAACTATCCAAAGCAACAGACAGTACACAAGAGGTGAAGAAGAGAGTGTAGGCAGAGTGGAGTAGGTGGAGATGGTGTCAGGGGGATTTGTGTCAAAAGGATAGCAGCAAGAAAGGGAAGGTTTACAAGACAGTAGTGAGACCTACTATGATGCAGGGTTTGGAGGCAGTAGCTCTAAGAAAAAGACAAGAGGCTGACGTGCAAGTGACAGAGTGACCAGGATGGACATCATCAGAGGGACAGCTCAGGGTGAGCAGTTTGGGGACAGAGTTAGAAACTCGAGTTGGAAGTGGATATATTAGACAAAGGATGTTGAAGATGGAAATGCCAGGCAGGAGGAAACGAGGAAGACCTCTGACAAAGTTTATGGATGTAGTGAAGGGGAACAGAAATTGTTGGTGTGATAGAGGATAGGGTTAGATGGAGGCAGATGATCGGCTGTGACAACACTTAAAGGGAGCAGCCAAAAAAAAGTTGTTTTGTAGTGCATCTCTTTTTTGTGTACTGTATTTATTTAAAGCTGTTTTGTGTCTCTTTGTTGTCTCTTGACAAGACACATGTGGATGAGACAGAAAACAAAGAACTCAGACCGAGCACCATAACAGTAAAGCAATCTAGACTTGTAGCCAAAATTTCTTAGAAACTAAACAGCCAACAGACCTCACACAATACAACAAGAACTGACACTCAGAATTAACAGTATGATAGAAAGTCAATCATCAGATAGTAATCTAAATCTTCAGGCACAGAATAACAGTAATAATAATAACTCTAAAGTAAACGTAACCTAGGACCAGGACAAATATACATTTGTAGTGGAACAGAATAGAACAGCCCTTTATTGTCCTTGTACATAAAAAATGAAATTTTGGATGCTCCACATCTACTGTGCAGGAACAAAATATAAATAATAAGACATCAGAACACACAGTAGGAGAACTTGCTCTACACTGAGGAACAGTTGCAGCAGCAGCTTCTGGTCCATGTTATTCTTCCTCAGGAGCCAGAGGAAGTGTAGCTGCTGCTGCACTTGATCAGCGGAGATGTGATCGCCCTGAAACCTGAAGGTGGAGACAGATTCCACTCATTCTCCATTTATAATGAGAAGGCAGTGAGCCTGTCTGTGCCTCCTGAAGTCGATGTGTTATTTTGTTTTAAGGATGTTCAGCTTCTAGTATATCTGCTTTAGAGATTTTCTGCCTGCTGTTAGTAAAACATCACTGAGCAACGTCACAGCGTAGTGGTTTATACATTCACAAAACAGTCTGAAGGTCCCTCAGTTCAATCCCGAGGAGACACACAGATCTCTTTGGGTTTGTGTGAGGAACAAAAATCAGCCAAGTCAAAACAGATGCAGCTACCTGCTGTGGTGGCTCCTTATGATTAAAGGGAGCAGCCAAACATAGCTTCAGTGGTAATACTGAATGCATTCGTTCTTATGTGGCACTTTTCTAGTCTATGTCTCATTCACCCATTCATACAAGCACTGTTTACCATCTTTCTATCCAACAGTCACACTTCAACAAACACAATTTGGGGTTTAGTATCTTATCCAGGATATTTGACCATGCAGACTGAAACAATCAGGGATCAAACCACTGACCTTTGGATTAGTTAGTACATGATTAGGAAGTCACAATTAGTACGTGAGGTAAAGCCACCCTCATGCTGGTTTAAGTCGAAAATGGCATTACCAGCTGGTAATATAGCCTAGATTTCCTGATGAACTGCACTGGTTAATGAAGTGCTGCGAAGAAACTACGAACTTGCCTGGAAACTACATTAGTGAGACTTTCACTGAAGCACGCCAGGCCTTATGATAGTGTGATGGTCAGGGTACGCACATGCTAACCATGGGATATTCGGTTTCAGTCCAGTTCAAACTTTTCCCATCTTATTAGTTGACTGACTCCTTGGATAAGTTTGACCCTCCATCGTCACGGCAACTCACTAGACAGTTACAACATTTGGAAAATATGCTTTTAACAGAGCTTATTAGTGACCCAATTACAATTTGGTATTTACCAAATACCAAATTGTGCACCTTTATTCCAGTGTCATCTACTACAGCTTGGTTTCTTAATCTGAACATCTAAATATTAATTTTAAAAAAGATCATTGTCAGATCGTCATCATAGAAATCCATTAAAAACATTAGCAGGTTCCTTACCTGTTCCTAACCAAGTGTTTTAACCCTGCTCCTGATATGGTGCACTCCACTCACATGATCCATCAGAATGACCTGTAGTGCTTGTCTGCTGTAGAGCCATCATTTACTGGTTGCTGTAGTGCTGCAACACGTACCGTGTATATGAGTGGGTCTAGCTCAGGTTACCTGGCCGTCTCTGAAGCATGCTCAGTAGAGCTGGCTGTTACCTGAGAGGAACAGATGTCATGTCTGACTTGGAAACAGAGCCTTAAACTTTGTCTTAGTTTTTTCGTTGTTTGTTTTGTTTATCTTAATTCTAAGTATAAGTATCACTGATGTCTAGAGTGACTGCAACTGAAAAGATGCATTTTTTTACACAATAATTACTATTTGCTTTCAAAGTGAGGATTTTCTATTTATGTTTAACCATTTTTTGTGTGTGGCCACTTATGGTCTTTATTTGTACTATATGCACCTTCTTCCTGTCATTCTGCATTTCTGTTGGTTGCCCGAATGAATGTCACAAATTTGACCATGGCAAGCAAAAGAGCTCCATGCTCAGCACACTTTCACCATGCAGGAATCAGCACATTGTAACTGCTACATCTGAATCAAAGCCAGTCTTGAGATTCTGGTTCTCTCTGCTATGTATATGCTACATTATACTGCATTTAAAGATGCTGTAGGAGCCATATGAGTTGTTCCCTTCTGACTAAGTGGATTGGTTTAAATGGACTCACTGTATTGGTGCACGGGTGTGGGGCGTGTCTCATGGGTGTGGTAGATGATAAATGTGGTTGCACTCACCTGTTCACAGCACCTGATGTTGATGAGCAGAAAGGTAGGGTGAGCAGGAGGCAAAACTTTCTGTTGACCGCAGCTTGAATGATTTTGATGTATTTTGACTGTAACTTGATGGTTTTTGTATATTTGTGCACTAATTGATGCCATAGGCCAAATTGTAAGTTGGCATTGTAATTCGTGCAGTTATTGGTGAGTTGCAGTTAATTGTTTGTGCAATCTGTGCATTTGTTTAATAGTTAATCCCATGTGCTGATTTATATATTGGACAGTTGCATGTGGAAATAAAGGAGCAAATGGTACAGAAGTGTATTTTATGCGTTTATTGTTGCGCGTCATCTGTGTCCTCATGTTTAGCCTGCCGCGGCCATAGGTTGGAGAAGCCGCAACAGATGCTCTAATTTCCATTTAGGAACTAAAGACCAACTTAAAGCTGGAGGACATTCACTGATGTCAGGAAGTGATGCCAGTAAAAATACAGATTTTTTTTTTCTTTAAATTTCGCTAAGCAGCAAACAAAGTAGTTACCAGGAGGTAAAAATGGTGCATTTTTCAAAATGAGCAATCGGCTAATTAAATTGAGAAAACATTTTAAGAAAGAAAATAAGGTGATTTTGAATTTGATGGCAATGACATGTTTTAAAACAGTTTGGACAGGAAGAGTATGTAAACATCTGGGAGCTGAAGACACCAGCTGCTGGGAGAGGACTGTTGTCCCATTCTTGTTTGATATTGGATTCAAGTGCTGAGTCTGCCATATAATATTTGCCATATTTTACATTCATGAGAAATAGAATGTTTTGAACTGGTGAAAGATCCAAACTGTAGGCAGACTAGTTCAGCACCGGATCCTCCTACTACAAAGCCGTGCTATTGGAATAGATGTAGCTGATCTCGTTTATTTACATTAAAAAGATGTCATCTGCATGCATATGTTGGTGTTGGTCATAATTACAGGATGTCTGATCCTTAGCAGTCTGCAAAGACTCTGTGTGCCTTCCAGAGCACTCTGGCATGCACACACATCTTAAGGTCATGAGAGAGGTCATACCTTCTCTTACTGATTTATACTATAGGAAACCTACTCTATATCTGTTTTAGTATAAGTCCCTTTTGTTTAGATGAACTGCTGGACTTCCAGGCACACACACCTACACTATGCACAGACTGGTACTCTTTGTTTACATGTACGCCTATGTAAGATGCCATATGGTAATGAACCTACGCATATTCATGTAACCTCAATAAAGAGCAGTGTTACGAGGGAGCAGACGAGAGCAACTGGGGTCAAGTGAAGGAACGGCGCTCGTCCAGTTCTCTCCCTCATGCACGAGTAACACAAAGAACTTTGGCAACTTGTGTCTTGCTTTGCTGCGTAGTAAAATTGTCTTGAACGTTCCAGCAAATACGTTTATGCTAGACAAACCCATCAACATGCATATACCTTCCAGCACTGATGGTGCCTTTCCAGATGAACAAGCTGTCGGTTCTGTAGGCATTAGAGATTCAGGCTTTTGAACTGAGGGCTTAAAAAAGAAGTGTTTTCCACTTTGTCACAGGCTATTTTAAATCCAGAGAAGGCAGTGGCTTTTTTTGGTGCATGGCTTCTTTTTGCACAACAGAGCTTTAATCTGCATTTGTGGAAGGCACGGTGAACTGTGTTCACAGACAATGATTTCAGGAAGTGTTTCTGAGGGTAGGACAGAATCCTGCATGCTCTCAGGCGAAGGCTGGCTGTCAAGATACCCTTCCTTAAGAAGGGCAACAAGTAGAAAAGAGTGAGATATGCCAAATTACACAAGAACTAAACCTAAAATCAGTGACAACAGACCTTATGGAGAGATCTGCAAAAACACTCTGATCATTCTGGAAAAAAAAAACTATTAAATTCAGCTTTAGAAATACAAAAGTATATTAACATGAATTAAAGAAATAACTTCACTACAGTAGGGCTGCTCGATTATGGCAAAAATGATAATCACGATTATTTTCACTGAAATTGAGATCTCGATTATTTGACGATATTTATTTAACCCTTTAAGACCTACTATAGAACAAAGTCCGCCAGAGCTTATATTATTTTTTTACATGTTGTAGTGCCATTTGTGGGAGTATTTCAAGTTGCTATACATCAATACAAATGTTATAGCCCATATTTTAATAATATGTATGCATTAAGTCCATAGTAACTACATTAATTGCAAAAAAGTGCAATAAACTACAAAAAAATTGAAAATCATTTGTTTTTTTTTACATACATTTCTACTTGGAGAAATTTAAGAGGTTTATCCCTCAAAACTTTAAATACAAAAAAGTTGCAAAAAATAGTTTACAACAACAGGACATTTATTTTGAGTGTCTTCGTAGTTTTATTTTGGAGATACAGCAATTTTTATATACTGCAGGAAAATCCAAAAAAACAATCCTATGATGCAAATTTGCAAAGAAAACAGCATGTGCATCAAAATAAACTATTTCCAGCAGTGCAATTTGAGTTCTCAGCATCCCAGAAACTATTCAGAAAAGTCAAACATGACTTATAAAAACACCAGTATAGGCTTTTAAGGCCTACAAGTAAAAAAAACGTCATTTTCCGCAAAAATGACGTCACTTCCGGTTTCGGGCAGGAAATGGCAGAAATGGGATAGTTCGCGCTGACGTCTGTTTCAATGTGGAAAGTGTTACGAACAGCTGATCGGATCGGCAAAGCGTGTTTCTGGAATATTATGTTTTTGTTCCTGCAGGCGCTTTTTATGCAATTTTTGCAAAGCTTTATGTGGAAGGAAACCGTGACAGAGGACAAGCTGATGGCATAAGATGTAAGTTTCATATGCAAAAAAAATTATTGCGCTAGCTTACATGGTTCAGGTTCTACAGGGATTTAAAAATAGTTACACAAAATGGAGCATGCTGCTCTGACCGACTTTAAAGGGTTAACAATAACAATGTATTGAATAATGACTTTAAAAAATAATATAAAATAGTGTGCAAATACTGCTAACAGTGCAAATGTTTGCAATATAAGAAATAAATGAAAAATGTAAACATCTATGTTTAGTGAACTTTGCAGTGTTGCTCTGTGGTGCAGCTACTACACCATAGCAAAGTTTACACACTATGTCTACTTGATCCACGTCTGACTCCGCAAACCCATAATGTTTCCAAACCACTAAAGTTTTTTTTTTTTTTTTTTAACCTCTCTTTTCAACCAACAGCAGTCACTCTCCTCTCCAAATAACTTCTGCTTAGCTTTCCGAGCTTCCCTCGGGTCCTCTTAATTGTTGTGACACGTGTTCGAAATGCAGAGAGGTGCGCTCGATTTGCCACACGGAGCAGCGCGAGAGTAAAGCACGAGGGAGGGGCTAATAATCGGCTCAGTCATTTTTAATGATCGTTAAAAGCCCAGATCGTAATTGTGATTAAAATTTGATTAATTGAGCAGCCCTACACTACAGTAAGGTTTCATCCAATTGGCAAATCGCACCATCATGGTACAGTGAAAACAAATCCAGCCTAAGGATTTTCTGCATTATTTTCTGTGATCTAGCAAACTGATTTTTGCCATAGAAGCAACAAACAACAACATTAACCGTTCCTGAATTTTTTTTTTTTTTTTTTATTAAAGTATCACCCATTTAAAAACAGCCTGAACTGTAATAACTGTAAAGGTGACCTGTGACCCATTACATGGTCGTCACATAGTCAGGACCATCTTCCCAGCAGCCCCGGGAGACTCGATGATATCATGGTGGGCCTGGGCAGCTTTTTCAAGCGGATACTGGGAACCGACGACTGGACGCAACCAACCAGCTTCCATCCCTGCATACAGTAGAGCTCCACACTCCTTCAACTCCTCCTGAGAGGAGCAGGGGGAGAAGAAAGATGTCCAAATCACCAAGTGGGGCACGGAATAAGAATTCTGTACATATTTATCATGTATGGAGTCATAGCCAAAGGTTTTGGAAGTAGCATTACCAATGTGCATGATTTTGCTTACTTGGAAAACTAAATAAAATAAAAAATAATAACAATAATAGCACGGAACACTAACTTTAACAAACTAAACATTTTCAAATAATAACAATCAAACCTACTCTGGAAAATAGGCTTAACTGAATTAAAACAAAATTTTAAAATGAAATTAAAAAAAAAAAAAAAAAAAATTAGATAACTGACAAATTTTGTGATGCTGTTGTTTTGTACCGGTGTTGCAAAGAAAAGGGCCACTCCCACTATGCTGCTCTCTTTAACCATGGTGTCTCTGGGATTGATCTCTATAGATCCTCTGGAGCCAACAACCTAAAGAAAAAGAGCAAAGTAGAGGTAAGATTAATGAGTATTTGTAAATGACTGTATATAACTGTATCAGAACATTTCTGGTAGATATGAATCCCAGCACAATGATGTACTGTTCCAAACCTGACTATAACATTAAAAATACTACTATGCATTTTCATCACTGTTCCCCTGCTACACCTGTTGTTATGTCCTACAGTTAACTAGTTCGCCATACTTTTATGCCGCAACAGGTCTGTCAGAATACACAGAACAACTGGGTGTTTAAAATTTTCTAACAAAGCTGAGCTAAAGAAGACCTAAATACATTTTATAAAGAGCTGCATTGTTTGAGTTTGGAGCTAGCTGGGAATGACAGACAACCTCCTGTTACTGCTGCACACCATGTCATTCATACTTTTGCTGCTTTGTCCGTTATTTGCTTCTCACCTCTTGCTTTGTAGTTGATTGTTGCTAGAGGACATTTCAGCCTGGGGAACCCTCTGATGTATTTATCACACCCTGATATGTCAACAACAGCTGACTACTCCCTGTGTGGAGTGAAGTGAGTGTTTCCTTATAGCTGTCCTGTTTTTAATATTGTACTATAATTATTATTAGTCCACCACAGCTGGATTGTTAACAACACATTTCTGAGTAGTAGTAAACTGATAAACCAGTAAAAGATCCCACGACTATACTATTTAAAAAAAAAAAAAAAAAAAACAAAAAAAAAAAAACTGTAGTCCTACTATCACTCGCCCTCCATAGGCCAGCATCTGGAGGTCCTTACTGAGGTTGACATTTGACAGCATCTCCACTATCACATCTAAACCTCGGCCCTTTGTGGCTTCCTGGAATACATAAACACAGAGCATTTTTCAGAAGGTCAGAACGAGTTATTCCTGCCACTTGACTTCTATGTGAGTGAATACCATGATTTTGTCTGTGTATTCTTCTTGTCTGTGATTAAAGGCCAGGTGAGATCCATTGTTAAGGACCAACTTCATCCCCTCTGGTGTCCCTGCTGTCCCAAAAACCTGAAGACCCAGAGCACGGGACAACTGACAGGCTGCAATGCCCACCTATAGGATGAAGAAAGTATTTGATTGTAGCTAAATTTCATTTTAGCACACATTTCTAGTCACTTTTATTTAAAGCTGATGAGCCACGGTAGTACAAGTAATGCAAGAATATACAGTGGCTTGCAAAAGTATTCGGCCCCCTTGAACTTTTCCACATTTTGTCACATTACAGCCACAAACATGCATCAATTTTATTGGAATTCCACGTGAAAGACCAACACAAAGTGGTGTACACGTGAGAACTGGAACGAAAATCATACATGATTCCAAACATTTTTTACAAATAAATAACTGAAAAGTGGGGTGTGCGTAATTATTCAGCCCCCTGAGTCAATACTTTGTAGAACCACCTTTTGCTACAATTCCAGCTGCCAGTCTTTTAGGGTCTGTCTCTACCAGCTTTGCACATCTACAGACTGAAACCTTTTCTCATTCTTCTTTGCAAAACAGCTCCAGCTCAGTCAGATTAGATGGACAGCGTTTGTGAACAGCAGCTTTCAGATCTTGACACAGATTCTCGATTGGATTTATATCTGGACTTTGACTGGGCCGCTCTAACACATGGATATGTTTTGTTTTAAACCATCCCATTGTTGCCCTGGCTTTATGTTTAGGGCAACAATGGGTTGTTCTAGTTGTCCTGCTGGAAGGTGACCCTCCGCCCCAGTCTCAAGTCTTTTGCAGACTCCAAGAGGTTTTCTTCCAAGGTTGCCCTGTATTTGGCTCCATCCATCTTCCCATCAACTCTGACCAGCTTCCCTGTCCCTGCTGAAGAGAAGCACCCCCAGAGCATGATGCTGCCACCACCATATTTGACAGTGGGGATGGTGTGTTCAGAGTCATGTGCAGTGTTAGTTTTCCGCCACACATAGCGTTTTGCATTTTGGCCAAAAAGTTCCATTTTGGTCTCATCTGACCAGAGCAGCTTCTTCCACATGTTTGCTGTGTCCCCCACATGGCTTGTGGCAAACGGGAGTTCTTATGGTTTTCTGTTAACAATGGCTTTCTCCTTGCCACTCTTCCATAAAGGCCAACTTTGTGCAGTGCTCGACTAATAGTTGTCGTATGGACAGATTCCCCCACCTGAGCTGTAGATCTCTGCAGCTCGTCCAGAGTCACCATGGGCCTCTTGGCTGCATTTCTGATCAGCGCTCTCCTTGTTCGGCCTGTGAGTTTAGGTGGACGGCCTTGTCTTGGTAGGTTTACAGTTGTGCCATACTCCTTCCATTTCTGAATGATCGCTTGAACAGTGCGCCGTGGGATGTTCAAGGCTTGTGAAATCTTTTTGTAGCCTAAGCCTGCTTTAAATTTCTCAATAACTTTATCCCTGACCTGTCTGGTGTCTAAATCCAATCGAGAATCTGTGTCAAGATCTGAAAGCTGCTGTTCACAAACGCTGTCCATCTAATCTGACTGAGCTGGAGTTGTTTTGCAAAAAGTCCCACATTTATTTATTTACTCAATTTCTGTTTATATTTGATTAAAGACAATTTGTTCTAGACATCTGCATCTCTTTAGTTCATAAACTAACAATCTTGTATTAAAAACAAGTGTAAAAAAACTGGGGAAAAAGTTACCCTGGTTAGTTGTTTTCATGTTAGTTATACAGCAGTGACATACACAATCAGGCCAGAAAAGGTCAAACAACATAATTTTACCACAGGAGTAAGTACATTAAATCAAGATACATAAATTCAGTACCTTATATATAGTATTTTACCTTATCCTTAGGTTTTAGATGTCAGGATTATTAGACAGGAGGTTTACTAATATGGTCTTAAATCTTTTACACATCATATACTGCAGTGGTTTGAATCATATCTATATAATAGACTCCGATTTGTTTATGTAAATGGAGAATCCTCTTCCCACAATAAAGTTAATTATGGAGTTCCACAAGGTTCTGTGATAGGACCAGTTCTGTTTAGATTATACAGTGGGATGCAAAAGTTTGGGCAACCTTGTTAATAGTCATTATTTTCCTGTATAAATCGTTGGTTGTTACAATAAATGTCAGTGAAATATATCATATAGGGGAGAGAGAGAGACACACACACACACACACACTGATACTTGAGAAGTGAAACTAAGTTTATTGGATTTACAGAAAGTGTGCAATAATTGTTTAAACACAATAAGGCAGCCACATAAATTTGGGGCACTGTTGTCATTTTATTGATTCCAAAACCTTTAGAACTAATTATTGGAACTCAAATTGGCTTGGTAAGCTCAGTGACCCCTGACCTACATACACAGGTGAATCCAATAATGAGAGAGTATTTAAGGGGGTCACTTGTAAGTTTCCCTCTTTTAATTTTCTCTGAAGAGTAGCAACATGGGGGTCTCAAAACAACTCTCAAATGACCTGAAGACAAAGATTGTTCACCATCATGGTTTAGGGGAAGGACACAGAAATTTAAGATGTCTGTTTCCACAGTTAGGAACATATTGAGAAAATGGAAAACCACAGGCTCAGTTCAAGTTAAGGCTCAAAGTGACAGACCAAGAAAAATCTCAGACAGACGCGATGAATGGTGAGAACAGTCAGTCAACCCACAGACCAGCACCAAAGACCTACAACATCATCTTGCAGCAGATTGAGTCACTGTGCATCGTTCAACCATTTAGCACACTTTACACAAGGAGATGCTGTATGCGAGAGTGATGCAGAGCAAGCCTTTTCTCCGCCCACAGCACAAACATTGCCGCTTGAGGTTTGCTAAAGCACATTTGGACAAACCAGCTTCATTCTGGAATAAGGTGCTGTGGACTGATGAAACGAAAATTGAGTTATTCGGGCATAACAAGGGGCGTTATGCATGGAGGAAAAAGAACACAGCATTCCAAGAAAAACACCTGCTACCTACAGTTATATATGGTGGTGGTTCCATCATGCTGTGGGGCTGTGTGGCCAGTGCAGGGACTGGGAATCTTGTCAAAGTTGAGGGAACATGGATTCCACTCAGTATCAGCAGATTCTGGAGACCAATGTCCAGGAATCAGTGACAAAGCTGAAACTGTGCCGGGGCTGGATCTTTCAACAAGACAATGACCCGAAACACTGCTCAAAATCCACTAAGGCATTCATGCAGAGGAACAAGTACAACGTTCTGGAATGGCCATCTCAGTCCAGACCTGAATATTATTGAAAATCTGTGGTGTGAGTTAAAGAGCTGTCCATGCGCGGAAGCCATCAAACCTGAATGAACTAGAGATGTTTTGTAAAGAGGAAAGGTCCAAAATACCTTCAACCACAATCCAGACTCTCATTGGAACCTACAGGAAGCATTTCGAGGCTGTAATTTCTGCAAAAGGCAGATCTACTAAATATTGATTTCATTTCTTTTTTTTGTGGCCCCCAAATTAATGCACCTGCCTGATTTTGTTTAAACAATTATTGCACACTTTCTGTAAATCCAATAAACTTCGTTTCACTTCTGAAATATCACTGAGTGTGTCTCCTATATGATATATTTAACTGAAAATTTTTTATCGTAACAACCAACGATTTATACAGGAGAATAATGACTATTAACAAGGTTGCCCAAACTTTTGCATCCTACTGTACATGCTTCCTTCAGGCAGTATGATTTGAAGGTATAGCACACATCTTACAAATATGCTCAATGACACCAGGGTCGAGTAAAATGCCAGAAATGTTCGAAATCATGAAAATATTACCAACAGTTTTATTAAATATTTTATCTCAAGAAAAGAAAATCTATCCATAACTATTAGCCCTCTTCAGGGTGTCACTTATAAACAAAAGCCATTTTTTAAAACTCCTTTTTGACACCAAGAGATAAAATTAGAAGTCAAGCTCCCTTACATTAGGTGTGAATGATATTTGTAATCAAATTAAATTATAGGAAAGGGAGCAATATGTGTGTGTAAATGGTAAAAATCTCAAAGTATAACTATCAAATATGGGGTCCCACAGGGATCAGTATCAGGACTACTTTTCTTCCTTCTACACATTTTGTTCATTCCTTTAGTATTTTGTGTGCAATATTGTAATATTTTTCATAATGCATAATGAAGTATTTAGACTCGAGGACAAACTTTGTAATACAGTGGAACCCCGACTTACGAATACCCCGTTAAACGAAAAATTCAAGTTACGAAGGCACTGAACGCCAATATTTCTGCCCGTGTTACGGCAAAATGCCCATTTTATGAAATCCGCTGGCTCTGATTGGCCGAGCCCAGAATGCCTTCCGAATCATGTGACAACCCATTGGCTTTCGTAATTGCGCTTCGCTGTTCCACTTGAACGACGTATTGTTGTTCTAGTTAGCAATTAGTCTATAGTCTATCGTTCAGCATCGCCTCACTCAAAAGGCGCGATGGGTGCTTCGACTTACGAAATTCATTTGTTCCCGAGGGTCTTTCGTAAGTCGAAAATTTTTGTAAGTCGGAGTTCCACTGTATTCTCCATCATACTCTCCCTTAACCCACTCACACACATAACACTTCAACTTTTGAAGGGAAAGAAAGGCAAAACAAGTTTTAGCGTGACCTACAGATCAGGAAAGCACTGCAAGTGTTCAAAATCTTTTTCGGGCTTTAAAAACAGATTAATACAACAGCTGCTCCTAAAATATGTTTAGATGTATCGGATTGGTGTCACTATACTTTGGCATCCTTGCAGGATATTTTAGGGATCTAGGTCAGCCTAATGATGATTTGTTAGAAATTGGAGCTATATCTCCTAGAGCTGAAGAACAGTCTCACCCCTCCACTGGCTCCATGGATAAGAACGGTCTCTCCAGCCTTGGCGTGCGCTCTGCACAACACAAAAAACCCACAGAGTAGGTGAAAGTTAACAGTATGGTGCTGCATTACTAATTAACCACCCCCTCTATTAAAAACATTGATCTTTCCTTTGTAACATGATGTTTGTTCAGAGTTGGGATATGCATATATCTGGACTTGTCAGTGTGGAAGGAAGAAGATCAAGGTTTTGACCACCAGAGGGCAGTATAAGTACCACGCAGCTGTTTAGACTTGGTCATATGCAGGAAGAGATACATGCATTTCTTGTTGTTATAATATATTTTAGCTGACATTACTTTTTCAGCACTTTCTGTTGTTATATAAGCCCACTAAAAGATTTTTACTGGACCTTGTAATTTGAATTAGAAATATTAAATTGAATATTATATTGAATTTCATTGCTTTGCTCTTTAAGATCTGCAGATGGTGGAATCCTGCTACAGCTCGCCCTGATTAGAACAGGTGTGTCTTACTTGTGGATCAGAGCTCTGTAGGCGGTGAAGTACGGGATCCCGATGGCTGCTCCCTGTGTGAAGTCTAAAGCATCAGGCAGCTTGTAAACAGAGTCGCCAGCTGCTACAGTGTACTCTGCATAGCCTCCAGTCTCTGTAGCTGTGGTGAACACACGATCCCCTGCCTGGAAAACACACACATGTTCACACACTGTGCACACCTCCTGTATCTCCTTATTTAAGAGTTCCTTCTCACATTGTCTCTGTGTATTTTCTACAGGATGAACTTGAACTTGGATTTACACAGGTTTTAAGTGATGCTAAGCAGAAGATGGAGGACTGATCCTGATATGATCATATAACTACACTGACATGTAGCTGCTATCACATCCATACAGTCGTCTGTACTCTAACCTTCACTGCAGTCACTCCTTCTCCAACTGATTCCACCACTCCTGCTACATCAGAGCCAGGTGTGTAAGGCAGGGTGGGTTTCCTTGCATACGTCCCAGCTCGGATGTAAGTTTCCACAGGGTTCACTCCACAGGCATGGACACGGATCAACACCTATATGAGAGAGAGAGACTTCAGATGGACTATGCCATGTGGGCTGAGAGATTAGGAGATTTTAAACACTATTACTCAAATATTTCATTTAAATCACTTGAACTTGAATAATAATCACAGGTTAAAAACACTGGCTGTTTCGGGGTGGCTGTAGCTCAAGCGGTAGAGCAGGTCATCTACTGATCGGAAGGTTGATGGTTCAATTCCTGGTTTCCCTAGTCTGCATGCCAAATATCCTTGGGCAAGATACTAACCCCAAATTGCATCCATATGAGTGCGTGTGTGAATGTTAGTTAGAAAGCATTCATACAAGCACAAAAAAAAATGTGCATGGGTGAATGCACAAGTTGTGTAAAGTGCTTTGAGTCCTCAGAAAAGCACTATATAAGAACCAATCCATTTTCCATTTAAACAACAAAAGTTTGTCCACCTCGGGCCATTAATTCTAATCTTAGCTACTTCAATCTTTAAAATTTCTAAATGTTTCAATTTGACCGTCATTTCAAGCTTAAGAAACAGCTGCTTGACTACAAAACTTCAACTACTGGATACATTTCTCAGATTTTACCCTTGATTTATTTGCTATTGACTATAACAAAATCAGATTTCTGACTTAAAAACATGTTCACAGCTTTTTTTCATTTCAAGTAAAAAAATGTAATTGCAATGACACTTGATGCATGTTCTGACGCAAGTGGGGGTTTACCCTTTTTCCACTTTGATAGTACTGTACAGACATCTAACACTCATTCAGTGACAATTTATTCCTGTGTGATTCAGTACATTTCTTTGAGAACTGGATAACCAGTGCAGAAGTCCATCCAGGATCTGTGATCAGAACAAGTGTTACTTGTACTACTGTTTGCTAATAATTAAATTAGATTTGACTTCTACATTCACATGTAGAATTCAATATTAACATCATTCAGAAAAAGGCAAGTATATTTGTTTTGTCAACAGTCAATTTAAAAAATGACTTTATGGGCTTTATTAACTGAAAGGAAGCAGGAGATGAATTTGCACTTGTTTTGTAGCAGTGCTGTCAGGTCATTGTTGGTACAAGTTCCTTTTCCACCCCTCCCTAATGGTTATACCTTTCTGTTCTATTATGCTTGCAGCTAGTGCTCTGCGATACTGCAGAATCTGGTATTAATCTGATACCAAGTATCAGTGCCAGTTTACAAATACTTATACTTTTTACTGAAAAAAGGATATAGTGGAGAGCAGGGTATCATGAGTTTTGAGACAAAGTGTCTCAGTTTTAGTTTTTCATGTGTTTTGAAACTTTGTTTTTGAAGACCTGGAATGTAAATGTAATGGTGTCTAAAACACTCGGGTGAACCTCTGTTATTTAAATGTGCTGTAGGGTATAAATTAGGGATGCACCGATACCAGTATCGGCCTCGATACCACATTTTTTAAAGTACTCGTACTCGTTAAAAGTCCCCCGATACCGAGGACCGATACCACGGTCTGAGACCTGTCTATGTTTGAGCGGCATGTAAAGGGTTAATCACAGGCGCCGAGTGCCCGCCCCCAGGCCCCGAGTGCCCGCCCCGGCTGCAGCTCAGAGCGGGGAGAAAGCGAGGCGAGACATATCAGCTGTGTGGAACTATTTCAAAGTGAACGAAGACGCGAAAACAAAGGCGGACTGCAAATTGTGCTCAGTGAAATTGTCCAGAGGAGGCTCTAAAGGTAGCGCATTTAACACAAGCAATTTAATCAAGCACCTAAAATCCCAACACAACAACGAGCACAAAGAGTTTACCCACGCTTATTAGCACAGAGGAGCATAGCTGATGCTATAGCAGTGGGACGGAAAATAGTTGGGCATTTTAAACATTCCGCCTTAGCCTACTCCCGCCTCGAGGACATTCAGGGACAGCTCAACCAGCCAATAAGACTGCAGCAGGACGTACAGACGCACTGGAACAGCACGTATTACATGCTCCAGTCCCTCATTGAGCAAAAGCGAGTGCACGAACTCCCTGACTATCTCACCGCTCACCAATGGGCTCTTATGGAGACGACTGTTGCCATCCTCGCCCCCTTTGAGGAACTAACTAAAAAAGTGAGCAGCTACGACGCACTAGCCTCTGATGTCATCCCAGCTGTGACTGTGCTAGTGAGACTTCTAAACAGAGAAACAGACGAACAAATTTAAAATTAAATTTTGTGTTTTTATAATTATTTATTCTGTAATATGTTGCATACAACATGCTTTTCATTTTAAATAAATGTTCTTAATTCCAAACTAGTCCCTTGTTTGTTTGTTTTTTGTTAAATTATAGGACTAAAGCTGTCACCTGCAAATTTAAATCATGTTTTTATTAAGTACTTGGTATCGGTATCGGCGAGTACTGAAATGCAAGTACTCGAACTCGTACTCGTTTCCAAAAAAGTGGTATCGGTGCATCCCTAATATAAATAAAATACACGTGACAGTCAACACAAAAAGGTTCAAACATTTTCATCTCTTTCAAGTTAGGAGGCGTATTTTTCATTAATATTTAACACAATTCAGTGGGCTACATACTACAATGTATCGATCAGATACCAATACCAGCGTTGGTATCAATACTATCGATATTTGGCTCGATCCACCATTTCCAGTTGTAGCATGGATATTGTTCACATGTGGTTACTTGGCTATGATTAAAGAGACAGCTTTACATCTCAATGTTAGTGTAGTATTCTTAATATCTGACTTCCACAAATATTCAGTTCAATTCAATTTTATTTGTGCAGCACCAAATCACAACAACAGTCGTCTCAAGGTGCTTTATATTGTAAGGTAGACCCTACATACATACAGAGAAAAACCCAACAATCATATGACCCCCTATGAGCAAGGTGACAGTGGGAAGGAAAAACTCCCTTTTAACAGGAAAAAACCTCCAACAGAACCAGGCTCAAGGAGGGGCGGGGCCATCTGCTGTGATCGGTTGGGGTGAGAGAAGGAAGACAGGATAAAGACATGCTGTGGAACAGCCAAAGATTAATAACAAGTATGATTCAGTGCAGAGAGGTCTATGAACACAATGGCTGTATCCCAATTCAGGGTCTGCAGCCTTAAAGGCCGCATTTTAAGGCCGATTACATCACAGCGACGAGACAAAGGCTGTCCCAATTCAAAGGCTGCTCGAAATGCGGCCCTCAAATGCGTCCTTCATTTCCCTGAATTTTAAGGATGTGGCGGTGTAGACTTCGTGGCCCAACATATCCCAGAATGCATAGCGCGGCGGTGGGTGTGGATAATTTTGCCGAAAAAAAACGGCGGATGAGGGGCGCCCGAAGAGTAAACTTTAAGTAAGTACTGAATATTATGTCACTTATTTATGTGCAAATGTTTAATAACGAAGAACATTAAAACATTACTGTTGGCCACATGTCGGCAAAGTTATGTGACATTAGTGACGTTTGTACTAACTTGGTTTTAAAGCCTTTACTTTAAAATGTACGCCGTTCAATAGCTGAGCTTAATCTTACAGAGAATGATCAAAGCTCATGTAGAAACAAACAAACAAATGAACAAAAGATTTTCTCCTTCATTTCTGTCAAACAATGCTGTATGAAACGTTTCCAGCTGTTAGTATCATGGTTGCTAGGCAACCTGGGCAGCGCGACAGAGGCTAGACCGTCCAATTTTACGAGCCTCGAACTTCCGGCCTTAGCGGTCTTTGAGTACGCGGCCCTTGTGGACCGCTAAGGCTGCATACTTTAAGGCTGCAGACCCTGAATTGGGATACAGCCATAGTGAGTGAGAAAGGTGACTGAAGAAGAAATACTCAGTGCATCATGGGAGTCCCCCAGCAGCCTACACCTATTGCAACATAACTAAGGGAGGATCCAGGGTCACCTGGTCCAGCCCTAACTATATGCTTTAGCAAAAAGGAAAATTTGAAGCCTAATCTTAAAAGTAGAGATAGTGTCTGTCTCCTGAATCCAAACTGGAAGCTGGAAGTCATTAAGATAAGATGGGGCCTGATTATTTAAGACCTTGTATGTGAGGAGCAGGATTGTTAAATTCAATTCTGGATTTAACAGGGAGCCAATGAAAGGAAGCCAACACAGGAGAAATCTGCTCTCTCTTTCTAGTCCCTGTCAGTACTCTTGCTGCAGTATTTTGGATTAAATGAAGGCTTTTCAGGGAGTTTTTAGGACTTCCTGATAATAATGAATGACTACTTTTAGAGCTATTGCGCAAATGGAAGAAAGCAGTCTTACATATTTGTTTAATATGTGCATTGAAGGACATATCGTGGTGAAAAATAACCTTGGCCTCACAGTGTTACTGGAGGCCAAGGTAATGCCATCCAGAGTAAGAATCTGGTTAGATACCATATTTCTAAGATTTTCAGGGCAGAGTACAATAACCTCAGTTTTATCTGAATTAAGAAGCAGAAAATTAGAGGTCATCCAGGTCTTTATGTCTTTAAGACATTCCTGCAGTTTAACTAATTGGTGTGTGTTATCTGGCTTCATGAACAGATACATTTGTGAAGCCAGATAAAACACAAGTTTGGTGTCTTCTGCTTAGCAGTAGCAGGGCTTTCTTATAAAGCAGCAAACTATTTCTCCAGGCTAAATGATGATCTTCTAAATGTGTGATACACCACTTCCTCTCCAGCTTACGAGTTATTTGCTTTAGGCTACGTGTTTGAGAATTATACCAGGGAGTCAAGTACTTCTGATTTGAGGCCTACAGGAGCTACAGTATCCAGAGTCACTCGTAGTGAGGTTAAATTATTAACAAGATAATCAACCTCTGTTGGAGTAGCGTTCAGGTAGCGGCTCTGCTGTGTGTTGGTACAGGGCATTGAAGACGGTCAGTGGGTGGATTATATTCTTAAACTTAGTTGCAGCACATTCAGAAAGACGTCCACTGTGATGAAATCTACTCCCCACTGCTCTGTAATCAATTGCTGTAAATTTAAATGTTATCAGGAAATGATCAGACAATAAAGAAGTAATGCAGAAGGCCAAGCACCAAAATCAAACACACCGTAATGCAGGTTTATGATTTCATGAAACTCTATATGCAGATCATAAGCATTAGCAGTGAGTGTGTTTCAAACATCACGCGTGATTTTACTGTGACGTGCAGCTGCTGCTGTGTGCCCTTTGCACGGAGTAGTCCAGCTGCGTGGGTCTCACCTGTGTGCGCCCGGGCTGAGGGACAGTCACGTCAGAGCGCAGTCTGAGGACTGACGGAGCTCCGAACTCACTCACTCTAATGGCTCTCATCAACCTGCTGCCTGACATGCCCGCACATGCGCTCAGATAAATCAACCTTGAAACTCGGACGTCGTACTCTTCAGGACTTCCATACTGCGTCAAATTGCGCTGCTTCTTCTACGTTTTGGGGCATTTGTTGGTTTTCTGTATTGTCGCCCTCTCCTGTGCGGCTGGGGAAGTGCTCCGTCGACTACATCTGCAGTCCAGGGGCCCGTTCCTCGTACGTCGCTCACTACATCCAAGATCAAATGACACATCCAAGACCAAACCATCGCGCTAACCGTGAGCTCGCTAATCCGGTTCCCCGAACACACCTGCTGTTGACGATCAGTACAGCTGGATGAAGTAATGTGAGATCACTGGGTGTCGTAAAAGGGGCTACGCATCGATAGTAGAAACATTGATCGGCAACCCTCTGATTGGTCGGCGAAAATGTCGAAGGAGCGCGCTCAGTATTTTTCGGCAGCAGAGCAAGAACTCCTGAGTGAGGGATTTCAGGAGTTTCAGAGTTTAATCAGAACGCAAGGGAACACTGCAAAGGCTGCAAAAGCAAGGAGAGAGGGCTGGCAGAAAGTTGCTGACAAATTAAACTCGTAAGTAATTTAATAATAACAATAATAATGGAGTGGATTGATATAGCGCTTTTCAAGGCACCCAAAGCGCTTTACAATACCACTATTCAGTCACTCTCACATTCACACACTGGTGGAGGCAGCTACGGTTGTAGCCACAGCTGCCCTGGGGCAGACTGACAGAAGCCAGGCTGCCATATCGCGCCATCGGCCCCTCTGGCCAACACCAGTAGGCGGTAGGATAGATTTATTATATTACACTATATTATCCAATATTACATTACATTATATTATATTATGTTATATTATATCCCCTTTCACATTAGAGCCACAACAGGACCCACTAGAACATGGGAACAAGTAAAAGTGAAATATAAGAATATTCCACAGAATGGTAATATTTATCACTTATATTGCTTATAGTCTCTTGGAAAGAGACCCTGAAATAATCTGTTTGTTTGTTCATAACAGCAACCAAGAAAAGGGCAGAGCACAAAAAGACAGCTGGTGGTCCTGCACCCCCTCGTCAACAAGTTGGTTAAGTAAATAATATCCTCACGGGAATATCGATATCTCTCAATGAGCACACTGTCGCGCTGAGCTAAAGGATCCTGTCTATCCCGCAATATACGCTGAATTCTGAAAACTCTCCTTATCAATCTTGCACCTTCCGCAATGGGTGGCTCGCGTATACGGACAGGACATGGCTGCAACAGACTTCCCAAATCCACCTTCGCTTTTATAGCCGTGGTCTCCCATCTTGATTACTATGGAGTGCCAGGACTGCCATAATGCATTAATTAAATACACCATTAAATAATTAATTAAATGTGGCAATAATTAATTAAAATTGGAATTAATTAATTAAATAAATAGTTATGACACATGTAATTAATTAATTATTGACACATTTAATTAATTATTTATGTATTTCACATTTTAATTAATTATTGACACATTTAATTAATTAATTATTGACACATTTAATTAATTATTTATGTATTTCACATTTTAATTAATTATTGACACATTTAAATAATTATTGACACATTTAATTAATTATTTAATGATATATTTATTTATTTCATTTTGGCAGTCATGGCGCCTGGCTCTCATCATGAAATAATTTTATCTGTCAGCCTCACCCATCAAACTCAGGGGGCGGGGTTAACGCTGATCGAGTCAAAACCATTGCTTTGGCCTGGTGGCCATTGTTTCTAGCACACAACAACCAGCATGTGGAAGCTAACAGAACTGAACTTTGAAAAACCCTGTTTGTGTGTCACCAAATACTGTTTTAATATTTTTTTAGCCGAGAATGTAGTGGTTTAATCTTCATGTGTCTGGTCGGTTTGTCAAGATACAGCCTCTTTGCAAAAGTGCTTCGATGATTTCGGAGATGTCTGCCCTGTCTCACGGCAAAGCGTGGGATAGACCCGCTCGCCTCGCAAGCAATCCCACCGACAAAGCGCAGGCCCCGGTACACAGCTGTAGTAACCCCCGCTGACTTCTTTTACTGAGGTTATATTTATCGGGGTTTTATTTCCTGATGTTCGTATGTGTCCTACGTGTTTCAGTATAATTCTGAATTATAACTAACATTAAAAACATGTTTAAGGAGGAGAGAGAGCAAATAAATCTGTTTAACATCTGATCTTTGGGTTTTTGTTCAGTAATCAGCGTGACCTGTGTATAAACGCATAAAAGAGATAACGTTGGTGTTTCTGTCATGTAGTAACTGCTGGCTTTAACTGTACAAAGGTTGTTCGACACTATGAAACACATACAGACTTCATGATGTTCGGCTAATATTTTTATAGTGAATATTAATCATGAGGGTAAACGGCCCTGTACACCACGGAGCGAGGTCAGCATATCCACGATATCCACGATATCCTCAGCTCCATGAGTTAACACAAAGTTTCCCAGCTGACTATCTAACTGCCAACTATTCCAGAGACGTGAAAATATACAGCATAAAGAAAAGTGTAAGAGACTCGGCAGCAGATTAGAATAACAGTTATACATTTAATAAATCACCAAATGAATCCAAGAAACGAGCAAACCTGTTCCGACAATTTGAGTTTGTATTCCCTCAGCTGCAGACTCGCTGCTGTTTAAATGTTTGAAAAGGAAGATTAGATATAAAAAACGTCAAACATAGACTCAGTCTGCCTTCACATTTGATATGAGGCCAGCACGTATAGTGGCTGTGTCCTGTTTTAAGATCATACATGTAAAATTGTTGTCTGACCTCCGTCGATCCAGCCGCTCAGTCCGTGGTTACCATGGTTACTGCATAAGCAGCTATACTGTTAACAGCTGGCACTGAGGAAACCTACACCAGCATGGGTGTTTATGTTTTTCATTGCAAAAGAACTGTCTGAATGGTTAACTGAAGTTAACTTGGATAAATTATAGTTAAGGAGTTTCACAGATAACGCCTACGTGAGCTGTGCGACTGTTCACCTGAAATCAGCAGGCTATTACTGAAATACACGTGCTATATCATAAACTATGATATAAATAGGGAGGTCCTATTAACATGTTTAGTTTTAAAGGACACCTTCCTGCCTTTAGTCTCCTTCATGAGCAGTATTAGTTTTCTTCTAACATCCAGAAGTCTGCACCATGTGTTTCATAGTTTGTAACAAGCCTTTGACAGGTAAACATAACATGACCGAAAAAGAAAAAAAAAGAAAAAAAAAGAGAGAGAGTGTTGACATAAGAAGAGAAAATGCTCTCAATTATGGAGACAGGCAAATGGTTCATTTATGTTTGATGTGTGTTTATTCCTCCCTAAATATCGTCGGTGAAGTTTGCCATGCACATCAGATTTTCCTGCGCATTTTTTATACCTCTGCCAACAGAGAGAGAGAAAAAAATCACATTCTAACAGACAGCTGGTGCTTAGAATACAGTTGAATAACTATTAAAAAACAGATGATATTTAGATGATAGTTCAGTCTAACACATGTGCCAGTGAACCATTAAACGTCTGTGAAACTATGCAGTTATGAAACGTAACTTTAACCTCAGCCAAACCGATTTGCTCAGTTGTAAATAAAACAGCGAAGTAAACGTGACCCGACAGACAGAACCTGAGTGAATGAAGTCCAGCGTTTAACCACTGAGAGCTAAAACTCAGCTGAGGTTTCAAAAGCTGTGTGCCGGTGATTGGACATCAGCCGCTGATGAAGCTGCTTCGCCTATAAAGTGCTCTGTAAGGAAACAAGCTCCAGCAGCTCTGCGCTCGGGGAAAACACTATATTTACTTATCTTGTGCAGAAAAATGCGCTGACATTGCTTTATATCGAGCACCGGCTGCCCGGTTAAACTGTGACTATCACCAGGTAACGTAGGCGTGTTTCTTGAATTAGCAGCAGGTGTTAAACAGCTGACAGATGAGGAGGAGGATGCATGCAGGTAAACTGAGGGTCTGTTGAGCTGATCGCTGGTTTCGTGAGAAAAATGTCAGCTCGTTATTTATGTTACAGAAGCACAGAGACACAAGACCAGGCGGAAAGAGACGATCGTTCGGTGAAAATGAGAATCTGCGAATGCAACATGTGGAACACGGAGAGTGGAATATGTAAACAAACCGGTTAACGTAACCCCCTGGGTGCACTCTGCATGCTGACTGTTAGCAGAGCTAGTGAAATCTCTGAAAACATCTGAGCACTTTTGCAAACATGTTCTATGTTGACAACGTCGCGACATTCGCGGCTAAAACACTGTTAAAAGTGTAGCTGGTGACAGAAAAACGGGGTATTTTAAAACTACACCACCACCATTGCTGCCTGTGATTTGATCTGCATTCTGGGATACCTGGCTGCCCCAAGTCTACACAAGCAATCGATTATCTAGGATCGACCTGTTTTGACTTACTTTGCACGGCAACCAATCAAATGTTAGAGAAGCTGCATGGGCAGCGTTAACCCCGCCCCTGAGTTTGATGGGTGAGGCTGACAGATAAAATTATTTCATGATGAGAGCCAGGCGCCATGACTGCCAAAATGAAATAAATAAATATATCATTAAATAATTAATTAAATGTGTCAATAATTATTTAAATGTGTCAATAATTAATTAAAATGTGAAATACATAAATAATTAATTAAATGTGTCAATAATTAATTAATTAAATGTGTCAATAATTAATTAAAATGTGAAATACATAAATAATTAATTAAATGTGTCAATAATTAATTAATTACATGTGTCATAACTATTTATTTAATTAATTAATTCCAATTTTAATTAATTATTGCCACATTTAATTAATTATTTAATGGTGTATTTAATTAATGCATTATGGCAGTCCTGGCACTCCATAGATTACACGAAGTAATTTGCAATTACTACTCTGAAATATGAATTACATCTGTAATAATCACATACATGTAATAGAATGTTAATAGTACATTTCCCTTTTTTAGGAAATGACCTGTATGTATCTGTGTGAAATCAATAAATGGATCAAGTGCTGCATTACCTTTAGTTACATTGATAATATTTATTTATGGTGAAACAGTGGTGGAATATCGCTGTTGCTTTCGTATACATGAAGCGGACATACCTGCGTGGCCGCGATCTAATCCTGTTTACATAAAGTAAACCTGCTCCCGAGCAGGTTTACGCTTACGGCTCTGTTGCTATGGCAGCAAGTCCCGGATGAGCTTCGGGGAACCGAACGATCCAAGATCACGCGAAATCGTCAACAATCTAATCCAGCTAACTTACTTAGCGAGGTACCCAGGCCAACACTGAGCGCACACGGCTTTTACTTTGTAATTCTGTGGGATATATAAGTATTATGTGTTACATTTAGCAGTACTTTTTTTTTTAAAATACCACACAATATTTACACATCACACTGGAATTATTATGCAAAGTCTGTCTGATACTCGACACTGATCACAGTTGTTAGCTGGATCCTTTTCCACTAATTTCAGTGCACGTCAGCACAGTAAGTCCAGTTCTTAACGTGGCATTAATCTGTGTTGTATGTGTGTCAGGAAAATTTACTTTGCTCATTTTCAAATCTGAAATTTTTGGATTTGAAACTGTAAAAGTGGAGCACTGTCAGAGGAACATACTGGGCGGTTGGCCAGGGCCGCATCGTGGTGGGGGTGGCATCACGGGCAACAAAAAAAAAAGTTGCTCGTACTCATGCTGCCCCGATGTCAGCCAGCGCATTTTGGAGATGACATGGGCACCGATCGGTTTTCCATCGCCCATTTGCTGGGAGTAAGGGCATCCTCTGTTTGCGAGGTGCGGAGGAGAGGGCGGGGCGGCGGGGTATTCTCTGGCTAACTGGAGCGGCATCTAATAACCAACTCACAAAATAAAACAAAATATAAACAAACCAACAAACACGAAAACACCAGACAGCATGATACAGACTTATAATTTGCACCGATGTTTTTTCGAAATTCTATACGTGAAAAGTGAGCGCGAGAGCCCTCGGTGCGCCTGCTCGCTGCTGAAGTCAAAGTAAACTTTATTGTCATCTCCGTTACATACAGTCCAGTATATAGAGAGACGAGACGAGGAGGCTCCAGTTACAGCAGTGCAAGTAAACAAACATTATATATAAGAAGAGTAAGAAAATAAACATACAATTTAGGACCGGGGTAAAGGATCAATAACAATTTAACATTTATAATTTACTGTTTGATGATTTAAAGTCTCACTCAACTTGTTGAAAGGGGAGGGGGGCGGCTGCTTCCAAATAGAGCACATTTCATTCATAATGTTGTAAATCCAAGCCCATTATGGATTCATGATTTGAATCCTGGGTTGTGCGAAATCCCAGAAATAAACCCTAGACAAAGTGAATCTGTGAACTAAGGTATAGGTCCATTAGGTTATGTTGTGGTGATCCTCGTGTTGGGGGATAGGTGTTCTGCAGTGCAAAATTAAAACCAATGGAAGGTGGACAAGAAAAGGTCAAAGCCATCAGGTGCTCAGCCAGAGGGGGTGTTCGCCCAGGGCACCAAACAGGCTAGGACCACCATTGGCTACTTGGATTAGGGGAGTATTAGTTGGCCTCTCTCAGCCTTTAGGCCATTCGGGCTTATTTGAATGTTGTTTGCTTTACACAGCACAGGAACACACACTACGCATTACCACTGAACTGACAACATATTTGACTTTTGTTGGGCTTTTTTTGTTGTTGTTTTATTTTTATTATTTTTTTATAAATTAGCTTTTTGTGCAACTAATGTGTGATGTCCATCTTTTGTGGTGTCCTTGTCACGGTTCTTGGTCAGTTTGACCCAGTATTTTGAGTTGTCATGTTTTTGCAGGTTTAGTTTAGTTCCATGTGTCATTCTCTCTATGTCGAGTCTGCGTCTTAGTGTGATGGTTTCTTGTTCCTGTTTTATTGTGAAGGTCTGCGTCTCATATGAGTGTGTTCAGTTTTACCTCTGTCTCGTCTTGTTGATTATTCCCAGCTGTGTCCACCACCTGTGTGTAATTCCCCTGTGTTTCTCTGTGTATCCACCACAGCTGTGTCCCAATTCAGGGTCTGCACGCTTGAAGTACGCGCACTACGTACGGTGCGTACTATAAGTATGAGAAGTGCGGAAGTGAGAGGCTTGTGAAATGGGACGGTATACGCTTCGTCGCGCTGTTCAGGTTGCCTAGCAACCATGATACTAACCGCGAGACACGTTACATACAGCTTTGTTTGACAGAAATGAAGGAGAAAAATGTTTTGTTGGTCATTCATTTTTGTCATGACATCACTTTGATTAGTTGAGTATCTGAGGCTGAGACCAAGGGACTGTAAAACATGATTATTGGGCTTCATTTATGTGCTGAACAGTCATTTAAGATTAGTTAGTAAATAACAATTAGTTAATGTTGTTCATGAGACTAAAGTCATCTCACTGTGGTAATGTAAATATAATATGGCCAATATTATAGTATTGTCAGATTATTATGATATATATATATATATATATATATATATATTAGGGGTGCAACGATACACAAAATTCACGGTTCGGTTCGGTTCGATACTTTGGTGTCACGGTTCGATATTTTTTCGATACAAAAAAATGTTCATGCCTTTTTAATTTGTCATTTATTAAAATTATAAATATATATTTTAACTCAAAAGTACAGTTTTTAAATTTAACCCTAACCCTTGTGCGTGTTTTTTTATTTTGACAGCGAATGCGCACCTGCGGACCACTTATGTGCAGCCCTGGTTATTTAGCTCGTCATATTGCAGCCACAGAAATTATTTTGTCCATGAAACCATAAAGCTGCACTTTCTTTTTGCCTTATAGTCTGATTTGTCATAACTTCTCTGTTTTGTGGTAAGCTTTTCTTTGGCTGTCACTTCTTCACCCTGACCTGTCTTATTTGGCTCAGCAGAACTAAAATATATATCTGTCTGTGAAGGTTCTCAGTCATCCAGGTCATCGTAGTCAAATATATATCCTGCTGCTTTTACACACGCACTCACATAAGCTCAGCGATTCTCTGCGCGATCAACCTCTCACATGTTTAAGCTGCGGGAGATTTCACTTGTCATGTTTGCATAGTAAGCTAACGATTAATAAGACGATGTCAGAGGAATTGGTGCGCAAATTATCATCACTCACAGATCAGTGCTGTAGCTCTCTATACACAGTTCGCACGATTGCAAAGGGAAAGCAAAAAAACAAGCGCAAATTCAAACGCGATTTCAATATGTCACATATTGACAGTGGCTCACCGATGCCAATGACATAATTACCCAGCTACATTTCTGAAAGAATGCAAAAGCATTGACATATATTTTTCCTTCCTACAATAACCCGACGGGCAGGGAAGAGATAGATTTTGGTAGCCCGACTGAAAAAAATCGCTAGCCCCAGGACGTCGGGCTAGCGATATTGCGAGCCCTGTATCTGATTGAGGAATCACTCATCTTTGGAAAAGAGTTTATTACAGAGAAATGTCTCTTTCCAAAATAAAAGCTATACTATCCGCTTCTTCTGGGCTATATTCTCAGCAGCATAAGGAGAGTCATGTGCTAACAGCTGTCTAAATGACTCGGCTAAAGTTAGTAGCATGCTTGTTGTTTTTGTCTTTGCACTAGGATGATGTCGGCGTAAATGTGCAGTCATATTTGTTGTGTTCCCACTAGTGCTTTCAGGTTAATCTCGTTGAAATGACCTTAACACCACAACACGGCAAATCTCCGTTAACGAGCTACCACCGATCGCCCCGTGCATGGGGCTAGACGGCCAACACGTTAACGAGCTAACTGCGCTAACACACTAGTTCCCACCCATGTAATTGAGCATTGCATGCCACATCCAACATACTGTTTTACTTTAGTCCATGACTCGCTTACCTTCAGGGTCATACGTCACATGAAAACCAAAATAATTCCAAACGCCAGATCTGAATGAGGGTGGGGGAGGGTGGGGGAGGTGCCCTGCGCTCTTCCTTCTGACGATGCTGTCTGTGTTGAGCGCTCAGTGGATCTGCGCTCGACAGTGCAGCCTAGGCGGAGTAGTCGAACGCAGATTCACTGAGCGCTCAACACAGACAGCATCGTCAGAAGGAAAGTTGATAAAATAAATTACAAATGTTGTATTGTTCGATACATATGCGTACCGAACCGAAAGCACTGTATCGAACGGTTCAATATCGATACGAATATCGTTGCACCCCTAATATATATATATATATATATATATATATATATATATATATATATATATATATATATATAACACCCGGCACGCCCCTGCGGGCGGTTTATCCTTCAAGCTCGGGTCCTCTACCAGAGGCCTGGGAGCTTGAGGGTCCTGCGCAGTATCTTAGCTGTTCCCAGGACTGCGCTCTTCTGGACAGAGATCTCCGATGTTATTCCCGGGATCTGCTGGAGCCACTCGCCTAGCTTGGGAGTCACCGCACCTAGTGCTCCGATTACCACGGGGACCACCGTTACCTTCACCCTCCACATCCTCTCGAGCTCTTCTCTGAGCCCTTGGTATTTTCGAATGTTGGAGCACTGAGCTACTAGTTGTTTCGCCGTCATTGTGGATGTTGGGTATCGAAGAATCCATAGGTCCCTCATCCTATTCATGTAGCCCCTTCCGCCAGGGTTACTTGCGTAGTAGCGTAGTATATATATATATATATATATATTAGGGGTGCAACGATATTCGTATCGATATTGAACCGTTCGATACAGTGCTTTCGGTTCGGTACGCATATGTATCGAACAATACAAAATTTTTAATTTATTTTATCAACTTTCCTTCTGACGATGCTGTCTGTGTTGAGCGCTCAGTGGATCTGAACTCGACAGTGCAGCCTAGGCGGAGCAGTCGAGTGCAGATTCACTGAGCGCAGGGCAAGCTTCACTCGACAGTGCAGCCTAGGCGGAGTAGTCGAGTGCAGATTCACTGAGCGCAGGGCAAGCTAGCGAGACAGAAGTTAAGCTCTCCTTGCAACATGGCAAATTGAACCTCCCCCATCCTCATTCAGATCTGGCGTTTGGAACTATTTTGGTTTTCATGTGATGTATGACCCTGAAGGTAAGCGCGTCATGGACTAAAGTAAAACAGTATGTTGGATGTGCCACGCAATGCTCAATTACATGGGTGGGAGCTAGTGTGTTAGTGCAGTTAGCTCGTTAACGTGTTGGCCGTCCAGCCCCACGCTCAGGGCGATCGGCGGTAGCTCGTTAACAGAGATTTGCCGTGTTGTGGCGTTAACGTCATTTCAACGAGATTTACGCTGACAGCACTAGTGGGAACACAACGAATATGACTGCACATTTACTCCGACATCATCCTAGTGCAAAGACAAGTGGAAGCCGACAAAAACAACAAGCACATGCTACAAACTTTACCCGAGTCATTTAGACAGCCGTTAGCACATGATTCTCCTTATGGGGACCTGATATGTTTAATATGCTGCTGAGAATATAGCTCAGAAGAAGCGTATAGTATAGCTTTTATTTTGGAAAGAGACATTTCTCTGTAATAAACTCTCTTTGCCAAAGATGAGTGATTCCTCAATCAGATACAGGGCTCGCAAAATTTTTCCAGTCGGGCTACCAAAATCTCTCTCTGCCCTGCCCGTCGGGCTATCGCAGGAAGGAAAAATATATGTCAATGCTTTTGCATTCTTTCGGAAATGTAGCTGGGTAATTATGTCATTGGCATCGGTGAGCCACTGTCAATATGTGACATATTTAAATCGCGTTTGAATTTGCGCTTGTTTTTTGCTTTTACTTTGCAATCGCGCGAACTGTGTATAGAGAGCGACAGCACTGATTGGTGAGTGATGATAATTTGTGCACCAATTCCTCTGACATCGTCTTATCAATCGTTAGCTTACTATGCAAGCATGACAAGTGAAATCTCCGGCAGCTTAAACATGTGAGAGGTTGATCACGCAGAGGATCGCTGAGCATTATGTGAGTCCGTGTGTAAAAGCAGCAGGATATATATTTTAGTTCTGCTGAGCCAAATAAGACAGGTCAGGGTGAAGAAGTGACAGCCAAAGAAAAGCTTACCACAAAACGGAAAAGTTATGACAAATCAGACTATAAGGCAAAAAGAAAGTGCAGCTTTATGGTTTCATGGACAAAATAATTTCTGTGGCTGCAATATGACGAGCTATATAACCAGGGCTGCACATAAGTGGTCCGCAGGTGCGCATTCGCTGTCAAAATAAAAAATGCGAAAAAGATAAGAAGTTGCAACGCGTTTTTGCGTACATAAGATTTTCAGGAGGACAGACATTTGTTTAGAACTCTTAAAGATGTCGAAGAAGCTCCTTTAAGCAATTACTTTGGTGTTCCTCCACCTCCAAAGAAATGTCAGAAGGAGTCCGAACCACAAAAGAAGCACGTATTCTCAGAAAAGTAGTTGCAGGAGGTAAGCTGGCTTCAAACAAATGATGAACGCACAGAGATGTGGTGAATGTGCCGTGAAAATTTAATAAATGACAAATTAAAAAGGCATGAACATTTTTTTTTGTATCGAAAAAATATCGAACCGTGACACCAAAGTATCGAACCGAACCGAACCGTGAATTTTGTGTATCGTTGCACCCCTAATATATATATATATATATATTAGGGGTGCAACGATACTCGTATCGATATTGAACCGTTCGATACAGTGCTTTCGGTTCGGTACGCATATGTATCAAACAATACAAAATAAATTTTTAATTTATTTTATCAACTTTCCTTCTGACGATGCTGTCTGTGTTGAGCGCTCAGTGGATCTGCGCTCGACAGTGCAGCCTAGGCGGAGTAGTCGAACACAGATTCACTGAGCGCAGGGCAAGCTAGCGAGACAGAAGTTAAGCTCTCCTTGCAACATGGCAAATTGAACCTCCCCCACCCTCATTCAGATCTGGCGTTTGGAACTATTTTGGTTTTCATGTGCTGTATGACCCTGAAGGTAAGCGTGTCATGGACTAAAGTAAAACAGTATGTTGGATGTGCCACGCAATGCTCAATTACATGGGTGGGAGCTAGTGTGTTAGCGCAGTTAGCTCGTTAACGTGTTGGCCGTCCAGCCCCATGCACGGGCGATCAGGGGTAGCTCGTTAACAGAGATTTGCCGTGTTGTGGCGTTAAGGTCATTTCAACGAGATTTACGCTGACAGCACTAGTGGGAACACAACAAATATGACTGCACATTTACACCACCGCGGTAAAGTGAGCTGTCATTTGTGAGCCGCGGTCAAGCCAGCCGCCTCTTATCCGCCGCATAAATTTCCTTGCGCTTTTACACCAGTCTTTACGGTAGCGCCTTTTCGCTTTATGTGCCGATTGAAAGCCTATACCCGCACACACGTGCACGCGCGCACACAAATTTAAATGAAACAGCCCAATACAGTCAATACAGTTATGGAAATTTCAGAAATTCATTAAAAATCATCCTTAGTAGTTGAGGTCCAACTTTCAACACATCCCTCCTCCGAGACACCTACTGTACCTGTGTGCCAAGTTTCAGCCAGATTTACTGTAAAATTCCTCAGAAATTAAAGGACATTTATATGCAATTCAATACAGCCAATACACTACAATTATGGAAATTTCAGAAATTCATTAAAAATCATCCTGAGTAGTTGAGGTCCAACTTTCAACACATCCCTCCTCCGGGACACCTACTGTACCTGTGTGCCAAGTTTCATCCAGATTTACTGTAAAATTCCTCAGAAATTAAAGGACATTTATATTCAACGCAATACAGCCAATACAATAGAATTATGTCAATTTTCAAAAATTCATTAAAAATCATTCTGAGTAGTTGAGGTCCAACTTTCAACAGATTCTTTCTCTGGGACAGCTACTGTACCTGTGTGCCAAGTTTCAGCCAGATTTAGTGTAAAATTCCTCAAAAATGAAAGGACATTTATATTCAACACAATACAGCCAATACAATAGAATTATGTCAATTTTCAAAAATTCATTAAAAATCATCCTTAATAGTTGAGGTCCAACTTTCAACACATTCCTCCTCTGGGACACCTACTGTACCTGTGTGCCAAATTTCATCCAGATTTACTGTAAAATTCCTCAAAAATGAAAGGACATTTACTGTATATGCAATTCAATACAGCCAATACACTACAATTATGTCAATTTTCAAAAATTCATTAAAAATCATCCTGAGTAGTTGAGGTCCAACTTTCAACACATTCCTTCTCTGGGACACCTACTGTACCTCTGGGCCAAGTTTCATCTCAATTCACTGTAATCTTTATCAAAAATTGAAAGAACAATTATATGTCAATGCTGGATGTGTGTCCTTTCAAAGTGACACTAAATAACAGAACTCAGGCACATCAGGGAATAATCCAAAAGGCGGATTTATTAAACAAAAACAACATACAAAATATCCCTAACCCATACTACATAACCTAAAAATAAACAAAGGGACACTTAGAAGCACAAGAAAACAATACTGAAAGGGCAAGAGACACAGCCCAAACATAATCCACAACTAAAATGCCAAAAGAACAAGTCATCCCACATAGCAGACGGGTCTTGCCTGGATCTGGTGTCAAGCCGGCACTGCTGGCTGACTTCTGGCATTGTAAGATGGCCCTGTTTATGTGATGGCATGCCACATTTGGCCTGATTGGGTGAATGTGACATGTTGTATAGAGCACTTTGAGTAATATGGGTGAGTAAAAAAAGCACTGTATAAGAATCAGTCCATTCACTGTCTGAACAGAGTTTCGTCATGTTACTTTTGCACTATTATGTTCCAGCACATGTTGTTATTACATGGCTTACATGGCTAAGGTACACATTAGGCTGACATCTGGGGCCAGAGCTGAAACTGTTCTGGGCCAGCAGTGTGTCTGCAACTGGCCTTGTGCTGGCTCATGTGTGGGCCACCTCTGGTAAACCAGATCTGGGCCACCAGAGGGCCGTCATTCTTTGCGGTACGCAGGCCATGTGTAAGCAAATTGTGTGTGACAGATCCAGGCCATACCAATTTTGCTATGTGGGAGGAATTATGTAAAAATAGAAACATCATAAAAATGAAAATGAACATGAAGTAAAATGTACTGAAAAGAACATCAGTATGGCCATCATTATTTGCTTGGAAAGTTTAAAGTTCCATGGCTTTGAACAGCCAGAGAACGCAATGCCCAGCTTAGAGTGACTAAAAGTAACTTCTTTTAACATTCTGTCATTCTGCCTCTATATCAAAAATCCACTAAAAATAGTCATTTGAAAAAAAATATTCACCACTTTTCATCAGTTTGGGTTCCTCTGTTTATAGCAATTTTTAGAAAAGAACCCAATACCTTTGTCACTATACAGTTGTACAGTGAGATACAGAGCATCTCCTACTCATTGCAAACATGCTGGGGGGGTGGCTCTATCCGCCTTAGTGCAGCTGCCGTACCATACTGTGATGCAGTAAGTTAGTAGGCTCTCAATGGGCGAGTGGTGGAAGGTCAGCAGAGGATGTCTGGGATGATTGCATTAAAGGTTGAGCTGTAGTCCACAAAGAGCATTCTGGCGTAGCTCTGCCGCTGTTCTAGGTGACTCAGCACCGAGTGGAGGGTGATGGCATCTTCTGTGAATCTGTTTGCGCGGTATGCAAACTGGTGGGGGTCGAATTCTGGGGGGAGGTAATCCTTGGTGTGCTGAAGGACTAGTCTCTCAAAGCATTTTATGATTGAGGTCTGAGGGCCACAGGGCAATAATAGTTCAGGCTGGTGATGGGAGACTTCTTTGGCACTGGGATGATTGTGGCTGATTTTAGACAGGATGGGATGGCTGCCTGATCCAGTGAGAGGTTGAAGAGTCTGGTGAAGATGAGGGTGAGCTGGTGGGCACATGGTCTTAGCACTTTACCACATATTTCGTCTGGACCGGCCGCCTTCCTGGGGTTCACTGCTAAGAACACACATCTGACATCGTGCTCCGTTACAGTGAATGGAGCGGTGCAGGAACCAGGTGAGGATGAGGATGGGAGCAGGGCTGAGGTAGATGAATGCTGCTGTTGTGGTGTTTCAAAGCGGGCGAAGAAGCTGTTTATTTCCTCTGCTAGCTGCACACTCAGGTTTTCTGTTTTCACAGTTCTGCCTCTGTGGTTTATGATGTCGATTATTCCCTGCCACACCTCTCGTGTGTTGATGCTGGACAGGTGGGACCCCTTTTCAGGTCAGCTCGAGCAGACCTGTACAGAGCTCTGTCAACAGACCTAAAGTCGGCATTGTGGGCTTTGAGGAGTGTGCAGACCTTGCTGGTCATCCAGGGTTTTTGGTTTGGGAAAACCTGAATGCTTTTGTCCACAGTCACATTTGCAATACAGAACTTGATATAGTCCAGTACTGATCCTGTGAATGTTTCTAATGCAATATATTATACTTTACCAATGTAACGCTGCATGCCAAATCAATTTTGAAAATATCTGTGAATTTTGTATTGAAAAATGCAGGTATCTTTCAGATTTATTTTTACGTTATCAAAAATGTATTAAAAGTATAAGCATGAAAAATTCCAAGAGTGCAATAAAAAATATAACCAAACAAGCTTAATTTACAGTTTGAAATACAGAAGATAATGAAAATATATAAATAACTACCTATTAATCCCCATATCCAAGTATCAAGACGTGTAAAAACAAATTACATTCTTTCCTCAGTTTCTATTAATAAGACTTAAATTTACATTAAATTATTCAAAATTATATACATTATTCATAAGGAGACAAAGAATTCAGAAACAACACGGAGAATGTTTTGATGCATGCTCAATCATCCAGGTAATTAAATCCCTAAAGGTTGATTCTGTTCATCTGGAGGTAGTGTTTTCAATGGGAGAAAAGTTTTGTCACTCATCCAAGTGACTTCTGCAGTCTCAGCTGACTGCAGGTTTCCCTAATCTTATAATACTACTAATAATAATGGATTCCATTTATATAGTGCTTTTCGAGACCCTCAAAGCGCTTTACAATTCCACTATTCATTTACACACTGGTGGAGGCAGCTACAGTTGTAGCCACAGCTGCCCTGAGACAGACTGACAGAAGCGAGGCTGCCATATCGCGCCATCGGCCCCTCTGGCCAACACCAGTAGGCGGTAGGTGAAGTGTCTTGTACAAGGACACAACGACCGAGACTGTGGGAGCCGGGGCTCAAACCGGCAACCTTCCAATTATAAGACGAACTGCCAACTCTCATTATGCAATGTACTTTTTAAAAGAAAAAACTTTTTTTTTTGCCTTGACAACATACATTCATCTTCATTTCAAATAAGTAGTTATTTTTCACACAGAGAGCAATACCACTCTCCAGCCTCTGCTGTCCAAAACTACTCTGTATTCATCTGGAGGCACTGTGTGTGAAACCACTTTAAATAGCTCTCATGCAGGAACAAAGCAATTGTATAAAATGAAGTGAGGGAATGTAGCTATAAATAGATTAATATAGAGATATGAAAATAAACTTATATATAGACATAGGAACACAAGTTTTAACATTAATGTAATATAAGCATACAGGTGTCTAAGCAAACATTGTGGCATACAAAGTGAGAGAGTGCAGTGAGTCATGTTTATTCCTGTTCAGTATGTGTCTGACACAAGTGGATGAATTAAAAAGTCTGACAGCAGCAGCAGCAACAACAGACTATGTCTTCCTAATGACTTTATATCCGTTTACATCTTTTTCTTTGATGCCTGTATCCCAGCTTGAAGAGTCCTGGACCCTTTTTCTAGTCAGTGGGTGTGTGGGCAGACAACTCTGGCTTGTCACCCAGTTGGATTTCCTGGTATTTGTAAGATGGCACTATCTACAAATCAGGACACATTAACTATGATATTAAAAAATGACATGATGACATAGTTCTTGGTCAGTTTACCAAGCATTTCTCAGTTTTGTTCTTTATAGTTCTGTTCATCATATCATTGTTTGTGAGTCCTGGATTATTTGATGATATGTTTACATTATGTATTCTTTTGTTTTCAGTTCCATATTGCTTTTAAGTGTAGTTCTTCTTCAGCGTTCCACAAGTGGATGGAAGACTTGTGAAAACACTCTAGTGTTAAAGCCAGTCTTGTCTTCATGTCTGTTTATGCTTTTGTCTGTGTCAAGCTCGTGTGTCTTAGTCTGTGTTTTAGTTTGGTGGCCTCTTGTCTCTTTCTTGTGTTGAGTCTTACTTCCACTGTCTTCTTATTCCCAATGTATCCCTGCTGTGTTACACAGCTGTCTCCAATTCCCCTAATCGCCATCCTATTTATACATTTTGCCAATCTCCCGGTCTGAAGTACATTATTCTATTCGATTCTATTCTATTCTATTTATACAGCACCAAATCACAACAACAGTCACCTAAAGACACTTTATGTTGCTGGGTAAAAACACAACAATAATACAAAGAAAACCCCAACAATTTAAGTACCCCATATGAGCTAACATTTAGTGTGAGTGGGAAGGAAAAACTCCATTTGAAGAGGTAGAAACATCTGGCAGAAACAGGCTCAAGGAGAGACAGCCATCTACTGTGACTGGCTGAGGTTGATGAAAAGGAGACAGGAGAACATATACACTGTGCAAGAGATACATACTAACTAATGATTAAATGCAGAGAGGTGTATAAACACAGAACGAGCAAAGAAGGAAAAAATTCAGACATGATGGGAAGCCAGCAAGAGCCTAGGCTTATTGCAGCACAAATAAGGGAAGATTCAGGGTCACCTGATCCACTATAACTGTATTATTTGTCAAAACTGAGGGTTTTAATGCTAATCTCAAAAGCAGAGACGGGTTTTATCGCTTCTGAATTAATATAGAATAGAATAGAATAGAATTCGACTTTGTCATTGCACATGTCACAGGTACAAGGCAATGAAATGCAGTTTGCATCCATCAAGAAGTATATATTGTAATAGATGTATTACAATATATATTAGAAATAATATAGGTATGCAAGTATATTACAGAAATGGGTCTATTATGGTATGTTATAATGTACACGGTATGAAGTAAGTTATGAATATGCTATAACTATAAGTATGTACAGGCTGTAGTGAGTACAAGCTATGAACAGGATATAAATATGAAAAACTATACAGAATATGAAATAAAAAAAACTATACAGAAGTATGAGATACACAGCTATACAGAAATGTGAACTATGCAGGTTATAAACAGTTGTAGAATTAAAAATTATCGTATTGTACAGAATGATGTGAGCTGCATCCACAGAAGAGAGGCCTGAGAGATGAAGACTCTGATTCCCGTTCAACCTTAAAATTCTATAGCAACCACAAGTACACCTAATATTCCAAAATTAAAATCTGGATTTCAAAGCGAGTCAGTGAAGACAAGCAAATATGCTGTCTCTTTATAGTCCCTGTCATGACTCTCTCAGCAGCACTTTAGATCCATCAATATTAAACAATTATTGATGCAGTGGATTGAGATGAAACCTGGCCCAGAGGTACAGTAGGTGTCCCAGAGAAGGAATGTGTTGAAAGTTGGACCTCAACTATTAAGGATGATTTTTAATGAATTTTTGAAAATTGACATAATTGTAGTGTATTGGCTGTATTGAATTGCATATAAATGTCCTTTAATTTCTGAGGAATTTTACACTAAATCTGGCTGAAACTTGGCACACAGGTACAGTAGGTGTCCCAGAGAAAGAATCTGTTGAAAGTTGGACCTCAACTACTCAGGATGATTTTTAATGAATTTTTGAAAATTGACATAATTCTATTGTATTGGCTGTATTGCGTTGAATATAAATGTCCTTTAATTTCTGAGGAATTTTACACTAAATCTGGCTGAAACTTGGCACACAGGTACAGTAGGTGTCCCAGAGAAAGAATCTGTTGAAAGTTGGACCTCAACTACTATGGATGATTTTTAATGAATTTCTGAAATTTCCATAATTGTAGTGTATTGGCTGTATTGAATTGCATATAAATGTCCTTTAATTTCTGAGGAATTTTACAGTAAATCTGGCTGAAACTTGGCACACAGGTACAGTAGGTGTCCCAGAGGAGGAATGTGTTGAAAGTTGGACCTCAACTACTATGGATGATTTTTAATGAATTTCTGAAATTTCCATAATTGTAGTGTACTGGCTGTATTGAATTGCATATAAATGTCCTTTAATTTCTGAGTAATTATACAGTAAATCTGGCTGAAACTTGGCACACAGGTACAGTAGGTGTCCCAGAGAAAGAATCTGTTGAAAGTTGGACCTCAACTACTAAGGACGATTTTTAATGAATTTCTGAAATTTCCATAATTGTAGTGTACTGGCTGTATTGAATTGCATATAAATGTCCTTTAATCTTTGAGGAATTTTACAGTAAATCTGGCTGAAACTTGGCACACAGGTACAGTAGGTGTCCCAGAGAAGGGATGTGTTGAAAGTTGGACCTCAACTACTAAGGACGATTTTTAATGAATTTCTGAAATTTCCATAATTGTATTGACTGTATTGGGCTGTTTCATTTAAATTTGTGTGCGCGCATGCGCGTGTGACTGTTCGCGCGCGTGCACGTGTGTGCGGGTATAGGCTTTCAATCGGCACATAAAGCGAAAAAGCGCTACCGTAAAGACTGGTGTAAAAGTGCAAGGAAATTTATGCGGCGGATAAGAGGCGGCTGGCTTGACCGCGGCTCACAAATGACGGCTCACTTTACCGCGGTTTTACACCGACATCATCCTAGTGCAAAGACAAGTGGAAGCAGAAAACAACAAGCAGCATGCTACAAACTTTACCAGAGTCATTTAGACAGCCGTTAGCACATGATTCTCCTTATGGGGACCTGATATGTTTAATATGCTGCTGAGAATATAGCCCAGAAGAAGCGTATTGTATAGCTTTTATTTTGGAAAGAGCCATTTCTCTGTAATAAACTCTCTTTTCCAAAGATGAGTGATTCCTCAATCAGATACAGGGCTTGCAAAATCGCCTGCCCGACGTCCCGGGGTTAGCGATTTTTCCAGTCGGGCTACCAAAATCTATCTCTGCCCTGCCCGTCGGCCTATCGTAGGAAGGAAAAATATATGTCAATGCTTTTGCATTCTTTCGGAAATGTAGCTGGGTAATTATGTCATTGGCATCGGTGAGCCACTGTCAATATGTGACATATTGAAATCGCGTTTGAATTTGCGCTTGTTTTTTGCTTTCACTTTGCAATCGTGCACTGTGTATAGAGAGCGACAGCACTGATTGGTGAGTGGTGATAATTTGCGCACCAATTCCTCTGACATCGTCTTATCAATCGTTAGCTTACTATGCAAACATGACAAGTGAAATCTCCCGCAGCAAGCTTAAACATGTGAGAGGTTGATCGCACAGAGAATCGCTGAGCGTTATGTGAGTGCGTGTGTAAAAGCAGCAGGATATATATTGTTGCGGGTCAGGGCTGTTCGAGGTTCTGTTTGTACAGTTATGTTTTGTTTGTGTTGCCATAGTGACGGGTGACGCCCTCTCGCTGCGACGGTGTGTCCTTCCGGGGTCAGAGGGCACCCTGTGTGTTGTTGTTGTTGTTGTTGTTGCTGTGCTGTTGCCGCACTGAGCAGTTAGCTAGCGGCAGTGTTCTTCTGCAGATGTCAATAAACGGTTGTGCTCCCTGGCTAGCTCACGGGAAGCAAGACCAAAACGATACCTCCGTCTCCTCCTTGTCTGAGCTCGCCACATTGGTGTCAGAAGTGGGATGATGATGGCACCCCATGTTCTGACCCGAGTGACTTTTCCCCCGCCGGTTGTGACCGGCCGGTGCGCCAAAAGAAGGCACCTGGACATTTGCAGGACTTTGTGTGGGGTAATGGGGTCGTCGGGGACGACTGACCCCTTAGGTGGGGGCTATGTAGCGGGTCAGGGCTGTTCGGGGTTCTGTTTGTACAGTTATGTTTTGTTTATGTTGCCATGCTACAAACTAGTGACGGGTGACCCCCTCTCACTGCGACAGTGTGTCCTTCCGGGGTCAGAGGGCGCCCTGTGTGGGTGTGGTGTTGTTGTTGTTGCTGTGCTGTTGCCGCGCTGAGCAGTTAGCTAGCGGCAGTGTTCTTCTGCAGATGTCAATAAACGGCTGTGCTCCCTGGCTAGCTCACGGGAAGCAAGACCAAACGATACCTCCGTCTCCTCCTTGTCTGAGCTCGCCACAATATTTTAGTTCTGCTGAGCCAAATAAGACAGGTCAGGGTGAAGAAGTGACAGCCAAAGAAAAGCTTACCACAAAACGGAAAAGTTATGACAAATCAGACTATAAGGCAAAAAGAAAGTGCAGCTTTATGGTTTCATGGACAAAAGAATTTCTGTGGCTGCAATATGACAAGCGAAATAACCAGGGCTGCACATAAGTGGTCCGCAGGTGCGCATTCGCTGTCAAAATAAAAAACGGGCACAAGATAAGAAGTTGCAACGCATGTTTACATACATAAGATTTTCAGGAGGAGGAAAGACATTTGTTTAGAACTCTTAAAGATGTCGAAGAAGCAAGCTCCTTTAAGCAATTACTGTGATGTTCCTCCACCTCCAAAGAAATGTCAGAAGGAGTCCGAACCACAAAAGAAGCATGTATTCTCGGAAAAGTAGTTGCAGGAGGTGAGCTGGCTTCAAACAAATGATGAACGCACAGAGATGTGGTGCGGAATGTGCCGTGAAAATTTAATAAATGACAAATTAAAAAGGCATGAACATTTTATTTTGTATCGAAAAAATATCGAACCGTGACACCAAAGTATCGAACCAAACCGAACCGTGAATTTTGTGTATCGTTGCACCCCTAATACATACATATATATACATACATACATACATATATATATATACATACATACATACATATATACATACATACATACACATATATATATATATATATACATACATACATATATATGTATATGTATGTGTATATATATATATATATATATATATATATATATACACACATATACATATATATACATATACATATATACATATACATGCATATACACATATATATACATTAGGGGTGCAACGATATTCGTATCGATATTGAACCGTTCGATACAGTGCTTTCGGTTCGGTACGCATATGTATCGAACAATACAACATTTGTAATTTATTTTATCAACTTTCCTTCTGACGATGCTGTCTGTGTTGAGCGCTCAGTGAATCTGCGTTCGACTACTCCGCCTAGGCTGCACTGTCGAGCGCAGATCCACTGAGCGCTCAACACAGACAGCATAGTCAGAAGGAAGAGCGCAGGGCAAGCTAGCAAGACAGAAGTTAAGCTCTCCTTGCAACATTCAGATCTGGCGTTTGGAATTATTTTGGTTTTCATGTGACGTATGACCCTGAAGGTAAGTGAGTCATGGACTAAAGTAAAACAGTATGTTGGATGTGCCACGCAATGCTCAATTACATGGGTGGGAACTAGTGTGTTAGCGCAGTTAGCTCGTTAACGTGTTGGCCGTCTAGCCCCATGCACGGGGCGATCGGCGGTAGCTCGTTAACGGAGATTTGCCGTGTTGTGGCGTTAAGGTCATTTCAACGAGATTAACCTGAAAGCACTAGTGGGAACACAACGAATATGACTGCACATTTACTCCGACATCATCCTAGTGCAAAGACAAAAACAACAAGCATGCTACTAACTTTAGCCGAGTCATTTAGACAGCTGTTAGCACATGATTCTCCTTATGCTGCTGAGAATATAGCCCAGAAGAAGCGGATAGTATAGCTTTTATTTTGGAAAGAGCCATTTCTCTGTAATAAACTCTCTTTTCCAAAGATGAGTGATTCCTCAATCAGATACAGGGCTTGCAATATCGCTAGCCCGACGTCCTGGGGCTAGCGATTTTTCCAGTCGGGCTACCAAAATCTATCTCTTCCCTGCCCGTCGGGCTATTGTAGGAAGGAAAAATATATGTCAATGCTTTTGCATTCTTTCAGAAATGTAGCTGGGTAATTATGTCATTGGCATCGGTGAGCCACTGTCAATATGTGACATATTGAAATCGCGTTTGAATTTGCGCTTGTTTTTTTGCTTTCACTTTGCAATCGTGTGAACTGTGTATAGAGAGCGACAGCACTGATCTGTGAGTGATGATAATTTGTGCACCAATTTCTCTGACATCGTCTTATTAATCGTTAGCTTACTATGCAAACATGACAAGTGAAATCTCCCGCAGCAAGCTTAAACATGTGAGAGGTTGATCGTGCAGAGAATCGCTGAGCTTATGTGAGTGCGTGTGTAAAACCAGCAGCATATATACTTTAGTTCTGCTGAGCCAAATAAGACAGGTCAGGGTGAAGAAGTGACAGCCAAAGAAGAGCTTACCACAAAACGGAGAAGTTATGACAAATCAGACTATAAGGCAAAAAGAAAGTGCAGCTTTATGGTTTCATGGACAAAATAATTTCTGTGGCTGCAATATGACGAGCTAAATAACCAGGGCTGCACATAAGTGGTCCGCAGGTGCGCATTCGCTGTCAAAATAAAAAAACACGCACAAGGTTAGGGTTAAATTTAAAACTGTACTTTTGAGTTAAAACATATATTTATAATTTAATAAATGATCAAATTAAAAAGGCATGACATTTTTTTTGTATCGAAAAAATATCGAACCGTGACACCAAAGTATCGAACCGAACCGAACCGTGAATTTTGTGTATCGTTGCACCCCTAATATACATATATACACATATACACACATATACATACATATACACATATATATATATATATATATATATATATATATATATATATAATATATATATACACATATACATATACACATATATATATATATATATACACACATATACATATATATCTATATATCTATATATATATATAAATAATATATATATACACATATACATATATATATATATACACATATACATATACATATACATATATATACACATATATACACATATACATATACACACATATATATATATACACATATACATATACACATATAAATATATATATATATATATATATATATACACATATACATATACACATATATATATATATATTAGGGGTGCAACGATACACAAAATTCACGGTTCGGTTCGGTTCGATACTTTGGTGTCACGGTTCGATATTTTTTCGATACAAAATAAAATTTTCATGCCTTTTTAATTTGTCATTTATTAAAATTATAAATATATATTTTAACTCAAAAGTACAGTTTTTAAATTTAACCCTAACCCTTGTGCGTGTTTTTTATTTTGACAGCGAATGCGCACCTGCGGACCACTTATGTGCAGCCCTGGTTATTTAGCTCGTCATATTGCAGCCACAGAAATTATTTTGTCCATGAAACCATAAAGCTGCGCTTTCTTTTTGCCTTATAGTCTGATTTGTCATAACTTTTCCGTTTTGTGGTAAGCTTTTCTTTGGCTGTCACTTCTTCACCCTGACCTGTCTTATTTGGCTCAGCAGAACTAAAATATATATCCTGCTGCTTTTACACACGCACTCACATAAGCTCAGCGATTCTCTGCACGATCAACCTCTCACATGTTTAAGCTTGCTGCGGGAGATTTCACTTGTCATGTTTGCATAGTAAGCTAACGATTAATAAGACGATGTCAGAGAAATTGGTGCACAAATTATCATCACTCACAGATCAGTGCTGTCGCTCTCTATACACAGTTCACACGATTGCAAAGTGAAAGCAAAAAAACAAGCGCAAATTCAAACGCGATTTCAATATGTCACATATTGACAGTGGCTCACCGATGCCAATGACATAATTACCCAGCTACATTTCTGAAAGAATGCAAAAGCATTGACATATATTTTTCCTTCCTACAATAGCCCGACGGGCAGGGAAGAGATAGATTTTGGTAGCCCGACTGGAAAAATCGCTAGCCCCAGGACGTCGGGCTAGCGATATTGCAAGCCCTGTATCTGATTGAGGAATCACTCATCTTTGGCAAAGAGAGTTTATTACAGAGAAATGTCTCTTTCCAAAATAAAAGCTATACTATCCGCTTCTTCTGGGCTATATTCTCAGCAGCATAAGGAGAATCATGTGCTAACAGCTGTCTAAATGACTCGGCTAAAGTTAGTAGCATGCTTGTTGTTTTTGTCTTTGTCTTCAACCTGGGGTAGCGGTCATGTCCAATTAGGGGCTCTGTTGGCTCTCAGGTGACGGTTTCCTTGTGGCTGCGTGCAGCGGGGCTAGGGGAGGGTCTGTGCTGACGGACGTGGGTTACTGACCTGGTAGCCTGGCTGCCCCTGGGTGGGTCCGGGATGGGCGTGAGGTTCTGGGGGCGCTCCGTCTCTGGGCTGGGGCCCTGGTTGGTGTGTTGCCGGGGTTGTGGGCGGGTGGGTGCATGGGGGCCCAGCCCTGGCGCAGGGTGCCGCCGGTGCGTCGAGCCACCTGGGGGGCTATTCAACTGGTGAGGGAGGTTGTCACGTCTTGCAGGAGCTTTCCTCTCTTTGGGAACTCTCTCTGCAGGAGGGGGAGATACAGGAGAGGTGGAGGAAGATCTCAGCCTGGGCGTCTATTGTCTTATGTAGTCTGGAAGATGAGTGGATGGTGGGGTGGGTGCAGTTTTCTCTGTGGTGGGGTTGGGTGGACTGTCCCAGGCTCTGTGGGGCCGGGCGGCGCTGCTGCACTGGGTCCCGGTCTGGATGGGCCTGGGCCCCCTTTCCCTGGCCGGTCGCGGAGTATGGGGGTGCCTACTGGGGTCAGCGGGGGAGCTGGCCCCAGGGAGGGGTCACTTGCCCCTCCCTTCCTTCCCTCCCCATCTCCAGCTGCCTCCCTCTTCCCGCTCCACCACAACCACCCACACATGCAGGGCCTTGGAGTAGGGGTGTGTCACCAGGGTGCAGAGGAGGCTACCCTCCCCCCTCTGTCCCCTTCTGGCTGCCTCTGCCTCAATTTTATCCCACAACTTAGACATTCACCTTACTCACACTCTCATTACACATACATATAGGATCTTGGGGGTGGGCACGCTACACGGATTCCAAAAGACCATCAGGGTGTACACCTCACCCCTGGTGTCATTGCCCACCTCTCAATTTTAAATACACGTAGACATTGAGGGCTAGCAGGAGGGACTATGCGCTTACCTGCTGCTCTCTGGCAGGTAGCTCCATGCCCTCCTGGGTTTTAAATGCACCTTAGAACACACATGCATCAACACTACAATGAGCGGGTGGAGGGAGGTTTGGAGTCTTCTCTCACCCCCGTTCTCTGCAGCCTGCTGGAGCGGGGGGGCTAGAAGGAGGAGTTGGCCGTCCGACTGCGGTCTGGAGTGTGGGGCCTCCCTGCTGCTGCGGAGTCGGGGTGGTCTGCCTCTCCCCACCGCAGGGAAAAGGGTAACACCACCTGGGTCTGGGTGCAGTTCCCCCCTCCAGGGGAAAGGGTACCTAGACCCGGTCCGTAGAGTACGCTTGGGGAGTGTGATCGTGTCTTTATGTCTGTCTCCACGTTGGTTGAGTGTGGAGTAAGTGCATATGAGAGCATGAGGGTGGGAATGGATGTTTGTATCTGTGTGTGCCTGTATGTCTGTGTCTATATGTCAGGTTGGGTATCAGACGCCACCTCTCTGAGGACATCTCAGGCCCTCCAAGGTTTGGAGGCCTATCTCCCCCCACCACCACTTCCCCTGCCAGTGGCGGACTCCCTCAGACATTGGTGCGTTGGTGGTTCTTTGTGTCTGGGGATGGGCGTCCAGGTACACACCGGCTCACTCCTTGGCGGCCGCTTATTGGGGCCTGGAGCCTGGGGCTCGCTCGGGCCACTTCGGAGGTGGGGTGCCCCCGGCCTCTCGGCCTGGGGCTCGGTCACTCAGGCACAGCTGGCTGCCGGCGGAGCTCACGGGCGCGTCACTGCAACCCCCCCTGGCTTCTGCTCCGCGGCTGCTGGGTGAGCCCTCATCTGGGACTCTCCTCAGCTCTTTCTGGGACAGTGGCGCGGCTGCCCCTCTGTTGGTCTTTCTTGGTCTCTTGTGTTCTGGGGGCCTCTGGATGTCTGGAGTTTTGATCTCCTCCATACCTGCTTCATGCCCTGGAGGACGGGGCAGTGGCTCCCCACACCCTCTAGCAGATCATTACATGAAGGAACCTTTTAAAAAAACAAGAGCGTCCATGCTCACAGGTGTACACACCCACAAACTACACCCTTTTTGGCTCCCACCTTAAAGCACACTGTGTTCTGTTGATCTTATGTGCTGCACAAAAATGTTTAATATTTAGTATTTACTGTCATATTCCCATATATCATTGTAATGTTGTTTATTCTATTACTCTTGTTCTCTTCTGCTTGTTTTCTTTTTTTCTTTCTCAACAGGTGATCCAGGTGATCAATAGATGCATTTTTTTTCTTTTTTTTTCCTTCTGCCCATTCTGTTGGTTTTTGTTTTTTGCCCTTCTCCCCGTCCCTCTTCTCAGCTGTTTCTCTTTCCCTCTTTCTTTCTCCCCTTCTTTCCCCCAGTCAAGTCTGTCCCGTATTCAGCAAGTGAAAATAAAATAAACAATAAAAGGTGAATCAAATGGACCATTACGGCAAGGCTGGGATGGTCAATTTGGTAAAGTAAATCCGTTGGGCATCTTTCTTTGCCTTTAGACAATAATTCTGATGGCAAAAGAGCCAAACGGGACAGGCAAAAAAATAAAATAAAATAAAATAAAAAAAATAAAAAAAATAAACAATAAAATATATTCCTAAATGACAACATGCATAAAAGCAGAACGGTATTTGTACGTCAGTGGGAAAATAGTGGTGGCTTGCTAGCTTTTGTGCGGCTTCCCCGGGTCAGCGAAAACTTTAGAGAAAACTTAAGAGAAAACTTAAGAGAAATGAATGAACTTACCAGGTTGCCCGATCTCTTTACATATCTTCCTCCAAGCTTGGTCCTTTTTATTCCTGTCTCGGTACAGAAAGCAGCTGGTGTCGTACGGCTCCGGGTTGTTTGCTACGGCATTGATTAGCCTTCCTTCTATTGAAGAATGAAGGGCTTTGGCTGGATCTGCCCCTTTGACCTAGGTAACAGCCACGTCACCAGGCTCCTGATTGGTTGTCGCGGTGCGATTTGACGCTGGAGTTCAGATTTTTCCAACTCGAGCGGTAGACGCGTAACGCGTGTATGCACAAAATGCAACACAAAAACTCACACGCGTGTTTTTTTTCGCGAGTCAAACGCCTGAAACGCGCTACACTGACGCGCGTTTCAGGCGTTTTGGCGACGCAAATCTGCTTCCAAATTTTCACGGGAGCCGCAATCGCGGGTCATCGCGCCTTTCCATTGACTTTACATGTAAACCTGCTGCTCTGGCCGCCCCTATCGCGTTCGGTGTGAACACACCGTAAGAGCCATTTCGTTCGCGACCGACCCATCACTACTTCCTGGCTTGTCTAGGTAAGAAAAGCTCAACACTGCGTCTAGCATTCTGGAGCACATCTGTTGTACGTGTTTTGGAGTTTGTACGTGCTTCAGAGTTTGTATGTGCTTCTGAGTTTTTAACGTGTTTTGGAGTTTGTACGTGCTTCGGAGTTTATATGTGCTATGGAGTTTTTACTTGTTTTGGAGTTTGTACGTGTTTTGGAGTTCGTACATGTTTTGGAGTTTGTACGTGCTTTCTCTCTAGGGGCCACCGTAAATATATTTTTATTTATTCACTCCACATAAAATTTAATAAATAAATCATATAATACAAAAACCAAATATTCACATTTCAACTTTTACCTATTTAAATTTTCTGCTTTTTCCTTTTAAACAAATTTAAAGTGAAACAACACAAAACACTGCAAACCACAACACAATTAAATATAAATTAAAATATGAAAACAAAAAGAAGATGCATATCCTCTGTCATATGGGCCTGCATGAATAAACTTTCTGAATCCTTTATCATCCGCAACTGAAAATAGTTGTGGATGATTACTTTACCTTTCTAAAGTGACGTTGTTGTCCCTGGCTCTCTTTCTCTGTCTCTCCCTCCTGCTCTATTGCTGTGCTACTGCGAGTGCAACTACCGCCCCTCCACCCTCTTTCCGGCGCAAAGCACAAGGCTCACGTGCGGAGTGAAGCAGGAAAAAAAGAGGGTGAGAGAAAGAAGAAAAAAAAACCCACGGCTCCCAATAAGGAGTCAGCTCGCATTGTTCACTTCGTTCACTAAGAGCCGTTTCGTTCGCGACCGACACATCACTATTTGTCTGCCAACTTCTTCATCGAGCCGCTGCCACAGTTTTTCTGAAATAATAAAAAATGCATGGCCGTTATACTTTTTGTCATCTACTCCAAATTAGTACACTATGTTGTCATTAGGTATTTTCTGTTCTGCAGCAGTTTGCCCTCTAGTGGGTTTTTTTGTGTATTTTTTTACTCTGCAAGATCTAACCAGAGGCAGTTTCACCTCTGTTAATCTGTTGCCATTAGTGATGGTAAATTTGATTCTTTTTACTGAATCGAGTGTTAATGAGTCACTCACCAAAGTGAATTGGATTTTTGAGTCATTTGATTCACTGAGTCAGTTGACCAGAGAGTGCAAAAATTTCAAATTCAAATTCAAATTTTATTTGTCATACAGTCATACACAGTACGATATGTAGTGAAATGCTTGGACAACTGCTCGTGACCTAAAGAAAACAAAAAAGGAAAAGGCTATGAATAAGATAGGAAATAAATATGAAAAATTAAAAAGGGTAAATTTAACTAGGAAGGAATAAAATATAAATTAAGGTTAAAAATGAAATAACTGTACAACACAAATTAGAATGAAGGGTAAATTTAACTGGGAGAATAAGATAAAATATATAAATTAAAGTTGAAAATAAAATAACTGTACAACAAAATACACAATATAGAACTATATAAGAATGTATGAAGAAATATAAATAAATATATACACAATAACAGCAGCGTGATTTAAGTGACGAAGTGAAAACAATGTCCAGAATGTCCAGTGTGTGTAAGAACTGTATGTGTGGGTCAGTACTGTGTGGTGGTGTGATTGAGAGACCGTATCGCCTGCGGGAAGAAGCTCCTCCTCAGTCTCTCTGTGTTGGTCTTCAGGGAGCGGAATCGCTTTCCTGACCTCAACAGAGAGAACAGTCTGTTGTTGGGATGGCTGAGGTCCTTCACGATCTTCCTGGCCTTGGTCCAGCACCGCCTGCTGTAGATTGAGTGCAGGTCAGGGAGCTCGGAGCGGATGGTGCGCTCAGCTGACCGCACAACCCTCTGTAGAGCTCGTCTGTCCTGCATGGTGCTGTTCCCGAACCAGGTTAAGATGTTTCCCGTCAGGATGCTCTCTATGGTGCAGGAGTAAAAGTTCCTGAGCACCTTGGAGGGCAGATGGAAGTCTCTCAAGCGTCTGAGGTGGTAGAGACGCTGACGGGCCTTTTTCACCACGGTGTTGATGTGACAGGACCATGACAGGTCCTGCGTGATGTGAACTCCGAGGTATTTGAAGCTGTCCACTCTCTCCACTGGGCACTCGTTGATGACAGGGGTCTGGTAGTTCCTCTCCTGCTTAGTGCTGAAGTCCACTATCAGCTCCTTTGTCTTACTGATGTTTAGAAGGAGGTTGTTCCTCTGGCACCAGTTCTCCAGATTCCTAATCTCCTTCAGGTAGGCCGTCTCGTTGTTATCAGAGATCAGGCCCACCACGACGGTGTCGTCAGCAAACTTGATGATGGTGGTGGAGCTGGTAGTGGCCACACAGTCATATGTGTACAAAGAGTACAGCAGGGGGCTCAGAACACACCCCTGGGGGGCTCCAGTGCTGAGAGTGGTGGAGGCTGAGACATGTCCGCCCATCCTTACTGCCTGTGGTCTGCCAGTTAAGAAGTTGGAGATCCACAGACACATAGATGAGCTGAGTCCCAGATGCTCCAGCTTGGTGGTGAGTGTGGAGGGAATTATGGTGTTAAATGCAGAGCTGTAGTCTATGAAGAGCATTTTAACATAATTCCCCCTTTTTTTGAAAATGAAATGAAAATGAAAATTTTACATTTTCACTCAAACTTAATTTGTTTCCCTTTTCATGTAAATCCCACTGCTAAGATGAATGATTCAAAAAAACAAACAAAACTATTTTATAGAGAAAAAAGAGCAAAAACATTTCTAAAATTAAGCAACTTCCTATCAAAATTGCTTAATAAACATTTATTTTGTTTATTTGTATTTTATTAGTATTTTCCTTAAGTGTGTCAAATATATATTTTCTCATCTAAATGTCCACTGCGCTGTGAGCCAGGGGGCGGTAATGCGCCTTAACATTGGTGGCCAACCAAGAAGAAGAAGAAGCTGTGAGCCAGGAGGGAGGGGGTGAGTGAGTGACTGATTCGTTCGCTCGCTCTTTGATTCAGCACAGGAGGGAGGGGGTTAGTGAGTCCTGAGTATTCTGTCGCTCGCTCTTTGATTCAGCACAGGAGGGAGGGGGTGAGTGAGTGAGTGATTCGTTCGCTCGCTCTTTGATTCAGCACAGGAGGGAGGGGGTTAGTGAGTCCTGAGTATTCTGTCGCTCGCTCTTTGATTCAGCACAGGAGGGAGGGGGTTAGTGAGTGAGTGATTCGTTCGCTCTATGATTCAGCACAGGAGGGAGGGGGTGAGCGAGTCCTGAGTGATTCGCTTATGATTCAGCACAGGAAGCGAGGGGGTGAGTAGCTCAAATGTGTTGTTCGCATGTTAGCAGCGCGATGCTACTCTGAACCGAGGAGCTATTTTCTTGATGTGAGCTTCTACTCAGGGTTTTTTCTTCCAGTTCAGAGCAGAAATGCTTTTGTTACGAAACTGGCTGTTGTTTTCCCCCCACAATTTTAATTATAAGCTAGATATATTGCTACTAATGGAATTAGTTTGCTAACAGCAACAGGGATGAGTCAGTGAGTCAGTTGGGCTTGTGACTCATGATTCACAAGTCAGTAAAGTGATTCTCGAGTATTGAACGATTCGTTCACGAATTGAACATCACTAGTTGCCATCCATGCCTTCACAAGTTGATAAACGCCATCATCTGTAAGTAATATTGTTTGTTATCACTGAGACGACTTGTGTGCATTATTATTTGTTGTGAAGGCGTGATATAGTTTGTAGTTTGAATTTAATTTGAATGCATGTATAACCTAAGCTAGTAAGGTTAAGCTAGCTCATATGCCATATGGTTTCTTTAACATTTTCATCATGAGCATGATTTCATTTGATGTTTTATTTAGGCACTCACTAAACAGATAAATATTGTGCTCATATTTTTGAATATGTGTTTGTTATATTTTATATTGATGCAACATTTTTATTGATTTATTTCTGGTTTTGTCAACAGTTTCGAACTTTTTCCTTATTAAATCAACACATCGGCCTGTTCCTTGGATTTTGATTAGGAGAGTGTTTAGCTGTCTGTATAGCTGAGTCTACGTTCACGAGGACAAGGGGGCTATACCTTCTAGTGGTGTGCGGATCGATACTGAAATATCGATTCTTCCGATACCAGCAATTTATGTTCTAGAATCGATTCTCATATTATAATATCGATATTTTAGTACTCCGGGGTAAATTTGTAGTTTTTCCATTAAAATGAACGCAGTGGAAAGAAACTATACAATTTGGATCGTCTAATTTGGAAGGAACTACTTCCTCTTACGCCTTTCATAGTCATATGCGGAATACGGCTGTATAAATGGGTCGCAGCCCCTGGCGTGCACACTCACAACAATGGCTGAGCGCAAACAGAGTCCTGTGTGGACACGTTGTTGTGGCAACACTACTACCTCGTCAAACACCTCGGAGTAAATCACATCACAGAATATGATAAGCTTATGTTCAGGCGAACTGAAGAGGAGGACAGGGACAGGTGCTGCTAGGGCGAGACAGACGTCTCTCGCAGAGTCCTTTAGTGCTGCAGGCAGGCAACATGCTCAAATAGCGCACAACATCAGTTTTTTTATTTCTATATGATTATTCTGCATTATTAAGCAATAAAAACAAGTTGTCTGATGTCCTCTAATCATTATGAAGCAATATGGTTATGTTATTATTACAATTACATAATACAATTATATATTGTATTATGAAATGCAATGAAACATTAAGTTTTTGTACAGAGTATCGGTATCGGATCAGTATCGCCGATACCACCCTGAATTTTACTTGGTATCGGATCGGAAAGGAAATCAGTGGTATCGCACATCACTAATACCTTCTCCCTCACAGAGAGAATTATGACTGTGAGGTAGTCAGACTCAAACGTCAAGGAAGGTGGTAAGGGAAGCAGACTACGCAGTTCTTCGGGTTTCCAGAGGTGAGCAATTCATTTTCAGTGAACTCCATTTAATAGTGATGGGTCCAGCAACACTGACGTGGAGAGTGGAGAGTGAGGGGTTGAGGGAGCTGGTTCAGGTCCTTGATCCATCATATGTTTTGCCAACCACAAAGGTTTGTATAGACAATGTTTCATCAGGTAGCTGATGTTAAGTACTGCATACTGATTCACGAGGACAACACTTAGTGAGGACAGAACATACATATTAGCATCAAAATAAATGTACGAATAAGCTTAACTTGCCTGGAACAAGTGACTGCTCTGATGAAGGTCCAGGCTGTGGCTTAGATGTTGTGCGGGCAATTACTGCAGCACACTCCATTTTCAGGCGATTGACTGCCTCACTACACTTGGAGGAACTACAAAATCCGAGTGTTTTATATCTGGGGTCTAAAAGTGTTGATAGGGTCAGGACGCAGTGTCTGTGACTAAGGATACATTCACACTGCAGGTGAAAGCGCATCAAATCCGATTTTTTTGACCCTATGCGACCTATATCCGATCATGGTATGACAGTGTGAACGGCACAAATCCGATATTTTCAAATCCGATCTGGGTCAGTTTCGTATGTGGTGAGTCATTCCATGAAAATGGCACAATTTGAGTCCCTCTCACCTCTTATGGTGTATTTCTATTTGGTCACCAAACTTTCAATTTAAACAGCTTTACATATATATTAAAATGTACCCTTTAATACAATGTAAAAAAAAATGAACTAATTTTTTATCTTTTTATGGGAAATAATACAGTTTTTTCATTTGACACCACCTATTTTGTCACGTCCCTCATGGCCTTGATGAAAGTTTACTTTGAAAATACCAAATAAAACTTTTTAAATAGTCAATAAATTTTGATATCAACCTAAACATCTATTTGTGCTCTTTTGTTGTTAATATTTATTTTTTTCAAATGTAATTGTTAATTATTCATTAAAATCACAATTATTTCGTTGTGTCCTTGGGCAAGACACTTTACCCTACCGCCTACTGGTGTTGGCCAGAGGGGCCGATAGCGCCATATGGCAGCCTCGCTTCTGTCAGTCTGCCCCAGGGCAGCTGTGGCTACAACCGTAGCTTGCCTCCACCAGTGTGTGAATGCGAGAGTGAATGAATAGTGGCATTGTAAAGCGCTTTGGGTGCCTTGAAAAGCGCTATATAAATCCAATCCATTATTATTATTATTGTACCTGAGTAACCCCTCAACCCTGTTACACAAATGATCCCACCCCCATAAATACAATGGTGTGATCCAGAATTCCATATACATCAGGAAGTGACATCACTGAAGTCTTTTGGACAACAGGACCGCAGAGACAGGCAAGTTGCTCCATTCTTTTCCTTTATTTTAGTCATTTATCTTGTGATATTGTGGTCGTCAACCTCAATGACTCAACACCGTAACATGAAAAAAAGATAGAAAACTATTACTTATGAAAGTTTTTTTTGTTAGTTCATGAATATATGGTGATTTTGAATTTCATGCATGCCATGTGTTCTCTGTCTGGTATTCACTACATTAAGCAGCGGCCAGTTTGTGCATAAATCTCAACCCCGTCACACTCAACCCTGTTGTGTTTTTTATTGTAACGGGGTTGTGAGATTGTGATGGGGTTGAGATTTTAATACTTTGGTTGTTAAGTTATCCAATTATTTAAATGAATTATTATTATATTCAATCAACATTCTTATACTGCATGCATGCTGAATGTGATTTATGTTCCATGTTAAGGATGCAAGTAAGATGGCACCAACAACAACAGCAGCAGAAAGGCAAAGGAAGTATCGGGAACGCTTTAAAGCTGATCTTGAAAGAAGGGAGAGATACCTGCAGAGTGAGCGTGAGAGATGGAGAAAGAATGTAGAGGCAGGGAAGAAGAAAGCAATTAATGAACTGAGTAAAAGAGAACAGCGTAAGAAAAGAAAAATGTGGAGAGCAGCTTACCATAGGAGCAAGGAGAGGAAAGAAGTGCTCAAGAACTTGAGCACTCCTCCACAGAGTCCTGATCAGGGAGATCACCCAGAGCAGCCTTCACAGCCAAGATCTTCAAGGTTAGGGCAATGGGTAGTTAACAGTGTTATAGTGAAAATGTCATTTTATGTCACTTTCACAGTGTCATTTTAGAAACAGGTAGGGCAGGAGGAAAAAGGCATCATTTTCCAAACCGAAATCAACTTTTATTGCTTTATTTTATAGGCAACGTCTGGTGGCTCGGAAAAAGTACAGAACAGAAAAAAATAAACTCAAGAGGCAAATAGCAGAACTCCAGGAAAAACTTGAAAAAGAAAGAAAAAGCAAAGAAAAATACAAAAAAAGGTGCCAACGTTCAAAGAAATTTTCGGATTCCCCACAGTCGAAAATAACACGACTCACTTCAAATTGCCCCGTTAACCCCCAAATAAAAAAACCTTAGTTTTCCATGAATCACTCATTGAAGATATTAGGAATAAATACAAAAATGCCACCAAGGACAGAGAAAGGCAACTGATTACCAAAGTTGCGACAGGGAGAATTATAAAAAAAAATATAGGTTGCAAAAGTTTGCAAGTGACTCCCTCGGATTTTCAAACAAGAATTTTAGACATCAGGACAGTCTTCATTTTGAAAGAAAGAGGACCAGCAGGTTCACTGAAGACTTCAAAAAAAGAATCAAGGCGTTCAATCTCAGGGATGACGTGAGTAGAATGACCACAGGAACCAAACAAACACTCACAAAGGACAAATTAAAAATGCAGAAGAGGTTCCTGATGGACACGATGGAAAATATCCACCGAAGGTTTTTGGCAGAATACCCAGACCAGACGATATCCTATTCCCTTTTCTGTCATCTTCGCCCCTTTTGGGTTGTGAATCCAACACTCTCTGAACGTGACACGTGCATGTGTAAGTTGCATGAAAATCTCAGCTTTCTGGCAGTGAAGCTCCATCAGTTGAAACTCATTGAGACTGCCAACATTGAAGAGTTGATAGAGAAGGTTTGCTGCAACTCATCCAGCAAGAGTTGTATATATGGAGAGTGTGTCCATTGCAAGGACAAAACTGTCCACATCACAAGTGCATACAACAGCACCGCAACCACATCATTTACCCAGTGGGTGATAGAGGAAAAGGAGATAGATAAAAAGGGAGAAAAGGCAACTGTCAATGTGACAGTCAAGAAATCTGTGGAGGGCACACAAGAGGACCTCATGGAGCTCTTCCAGAGCTTTGTAAAGAAATTTAAAATGCATCACTTTAATATCAAGCAGCAGTATGCCTTCTGCCGTGAGCTGAAGAACAACATGTCAGGGGAGAAGGCTTTGATACATGTTGACTTCTCAGAAAACTACAGTTGTAAATACAGTTCTCAAGTTCGGTCCACTTTGGGGCTTCACATCAGCAGGCCACCCTTCATACTGGTGTGTTGTATGTTGGTGGACTCTCAGAGCTTGTGTGCTTTAGCACCATCTCTCCCAGTAGACATAAAGGCCCTCCAGCAATATGGCAGCACCTAAATCCTGTGCTAGATTACCTTCAAGGCCAACATCCACAAGTGTCTGTGCTGCACTTTTTAAGCGACGGACCCTATACACAATACAAACAACAAGGAAACTTCTACCTTTTCACTACAGAACTGGACAGAAGAGGATTCAAGGCTGGTTCTTGGAATTTTTTCAAGGCTAGTCATGGAAAAGGAGCACCAGATGGTGTCGGGGGAGCCTTAAAGAGAGCAGCTGACATGATGGTAGCAAAGGGGCATGACATCCCAGATGCAGAAGAGTTATTCAGGGCCTTGTCTGAAACAAATACAAGTGTGAAACTGTTCTTTGTGAAAAGTGAAGATGTTGAGGAAGCTATGGAGAAAATGCCGAAGCAGATACCAGCTGTTCCTGGAACCATGAGAATTCACTAGGTCATTACTGTAACTCCAGGAGAACTGATGGTTCGTGATGTAAGCTGCATGTGCACAACACGGAAGCAGTTTAACTGCAAGTGCTTCAACACCCAGTGTTTCACTTTTGGCCAGAAGATAGAAACGGCTGTATCACAGACAGGCAGTGGGGGGAATCCAGAAAAAGAAATCCAGTGGGAAAGTCCAGAGCTGATTGGTAAATGGTGTATTCTCAGATATGACGATGATTTGTATCCAGGCATCATTCTAAACATACAAGCAACACAAGTCCAGGTCAAATGCATGCATCGTGTTGGGTCAAACCGATTCTTCTGGCCGCATCAGGATGATATCCTCTGGTACCTGTTTGATGGTGTCCTTGAACTCATTCCACCCCCACAGGCTGTGACAAGGCGCCATGTGGAAGTCTTGAAAGAGGTGTGGAACCGACTCACAAGATGAATTCATGAAACAACCGGCACATTCATGCATATATACAGACATACACACCGATACAAGCACACACATGCAAAAACACACTGACATGGACACAGGCACTGATACACAGACACATTGAAACTGTTAACGGATTATTATTGTTATTAGTTCAACCAGTTCATCAAGTTTAATTGTATGTTATCGGAGCAAGGATGAGGTGACTTTTAGCACAACTCATGAGGCTCTCTTATGCCTAGACACACACACACACTCACATATACACACACAAACACACTCATTATGTTACATTTGAGCAATTCACTTTACAATGTTTGTTAGTTGTTAATGTGCTGTTGTGGTTGTTTTTACTTGAGATGAATAAAACTTAATTCTACTACAATTTGTATCTGGTGTCCTTCCTATGGTTACAAAGTGGGCCGCTGTGAGTGTTCACACTAGAGCGTGTTTGCTGTCGGATTTTATTTGTAGTGTGAACAAGCAGACAAAAAAATCGAATTTGATCAAAAAATCAGAATTGAGCATTATGACCTGCAGTGTGAACGTAGCCTAAGTTGGTCATGGAGATGGGTGGCTGCTTGTGTGTATAAATGTAAAGAGTTCCACTCAAGTGCACAATATAGCATTTTCATCATTGGAATGACCTTTGATCCTGAAACTCTCCTCTACTCAGACAACTCCACTGTGGTCTGATGGAAAGGGGCCAGCACAAGAAGTGCTTCCTTTACAATGTTACACTCATCAGCTGTAAGTGGAGTTAAATCTGTTGGAAGAGAAGCAACAGATACCCAGACTGCTTCTTTCTCATCATGAAGCCGTGGCAGCATCTGATACAGTGGGACAAAAAAGTATTTAGTCAGCCACCGATTGTGCAAGTTCCCCCACTTAAAATGATGACAGAGGTCAGTAATTTGCACCAGAGGTACACTTCAACTGTGAGAGACAGAATGTGAAAAAGAAATCCATGAATCCACATGGTAGGATTTGTAAAGAATTTATTCGTAAATCAGGGTGGAAAATAAGTATTTGGTCAATAACAAAAATACAACTCAATACTTTGTAACATAACCTTTGTTGGCAATAACAGAGGTCAAACGTTTACTATAGGTCTTTACCAGGTTTGCACACACAGTAGCTGGTATTTTGGCCCATTCCTCCATGCAGATCTTCTCGAGAGCAGTGATGTTTTGGAGCTGTCGCCGAGCAACACGGACTTTCAACTCCCGCCACAGATTTTCTATGGGGTTGAGGTCTGGAGACTGGCTAGGCCACTCCAGGACTTTCAAATGCTTCTTACGGAGCCACTCCTTTGTTGCCCGGACGGTGTGTTTTGGATCATTGTCATGTTGGAAGACCCAGCCTCGTTTCATCTTCAAAGTTCTCACTGATGGAAGGAGGTTTTGGCTCAAAATCTCACGATACATGGCCCCATTCATTCTGTCCTTAACACGGATCAGTCGTCCTGTCCCCTTAGCAGAAAAACAGCCCCATAGCATGATGTTTCCACCCCCATGCTTCACAGTAGGTATGGTGTTCTTGGGAAGCAACTCAGTATTCTTCTTCCTCCAAACACGACGAGTTGAGTTTATACCAAAAAGTTCTACTTTGGTTTCATCTGACCACATGACATTCTCCCAATCCTCTGGTGTATCATCCATGTGCTCTCTGGCAAACTTCAGACGGGCCTGGACATGCACTGGCTTCAGCAGCGGAACACGTCTGGCACTGCGGGATTTGATTCCCTGCCGTTGTAGTGTGTTACTGATGGTGACCTTTGTTACTTTGGTCCCAGCTCTCTGCAGGTCATTCACCAGGTCCCCCCGTGTGGTTCTGGGATCTTTGCTCACCGTTCTCATGATCATTTTGACCCCACGGGATGAGATCTTGCGTGGAGCCCCAGATCGAGGGAGATTATCAGTGGTCTTGTATGTCTTCCATTTTCTGATGATTGCTCCCACAGTTGATTTTTTCACACCAAGCTGCTTGCCTATTGTAGATTCACTCTTCCCAGTCTGGTGCAGGTCTACAATACTTTTCCTGGTGTCCTTCGAAAGCTCTTTGGTCTTGGCCATGGCGGAGTTTGGAGTCTGACTGTTTGAGGCTGTGGACAGGTGTCTTTTATACAGATGATGAGTTCAAACAGGTGCCATTCATACAGGTAACGAGTGGGGGACAGAAAAGCTTCTTACAGAAGACGTTACAGGTCTGTGAGAGCCAGAGATTTTCCTTGTTTGAGGTGACCAAATACTTATTTTCCACCCTAATTTACGAATAAATTCTTTACAAATCCTACCATGTGAATTCATGGATTTTTTTTTCACATTCTGTCTCTCACAGTTGAAGTGTACCTCTGGTGCAAATTACTGACCTCTGTCATCATTTTAAGTGGGGGAACTTGCACAATCGGTGGCTGACTAAATACTTTTTTGCCCCACTGTATGTGCTGTTCCAACGTGTTGGTATCTCGTTGATAAGTTTCGAGACGGGCCATCCCATCTGCTGCTGCACTTGAGCAAGCTTTTCTTTGTCTAGATTTGTCTCTTATAAATGAAAGTTCAGGGATTTGACCACATTATTTCTTGAATAATAAATTGAGTTTGTGTGCAATGCAAACTGAATGTCGAATTTGGAGAGTTCTTGGTGCTGCATTGGTCACAAGACACCTTACCTTATTTGTGATGGCCCAGTCAGCCATCATGCCCTTTTTGAATTGGGCCAAATTGTCTGCAGTGTGACTTTGTGGAAAGTGTTTCACACCCAACACAGATGTACACAACTGCATATTCTCATTAATGTAGTGACAGGTAAGAGCCAAGTAAGCCTCCATCCTCAAAGACATCCATATGTCAGCTGTTATACTCACTGCCACAGCTTGTGGTAATTCCATTTTCACTCGTTCGAGTTCCTCCGCATATTTTTTGGCTATCAATTCCTTGATGGTCTGGAGATGAAACAAAATTAAATCAGTATGCAGTACTTAACATCAGCTACCTGATGAAACATTGTCTATACAAACCTTTGTGGTTGGCAAAACATATGATGGATCAAGGACCTGAACCAGCTCCCTCAACCCCTCACTCTCCACTCTCCACGTCAGTGTTGCTGGACCCATCACTATTAAATGGAGTTCACTGAAAATGAATTGCTCACCTCTGGAAACCCGAAGAACTGCGTAGTCTGCTTCCCTTACCACCTTCCTTGACGTTTGAGTCTGACTACCTCACAGTCATAATTCTCTCTGTGAGGGAGAAGGTATAGCCCCCTTGTGAGAGGGGCCAACATGTAAGAGTCTGTTGGAATTTTCTTTGTCTGTGTCTCTGTGTAAAAGATGTAAGGGCAGCAGCCACAATTCAGAGCAGCTGCCCCATGTGGCGACCGTTCTGTCATCTGCATGAGATCCTTCCAGGCGGAGAACATGCCAATATCAGGAAGTTGAGGGTACCTGTCCACAGAAATATGGTTTCTTCAACTCACCATCCTTTGGCTCTGATTGACGTAAAAATTCAGGGCCTTAGTTGCTGTGTGGTCGTGACAGCTCCTTCAAGGTCTTGCCCCGGGTAATGTCATCAGCAGGGTTTTTTGCACTATCTACATATCTCCAGGTACTCCCATCTGTAAGTCTCTGGATCTCAGCCACCGGTGTGCCCACAAAAACTTTATAGCTGACTTGATCCAGTGGAAAACAGTAGTAGAGTCTGACTAGAGAATAATCTTTCGGATGGGTAGCGTGAGCTCAGCTTGAAGGAGACTAGCTAGTTGTGCACCAGTGAGAGCAGCACTCAACTCCAACCACGGCATGGACGGTTTCTTTGTTTCTGATCTAGCCAGTAAAAAGGCAACATAGACTTCTTTTGATCTCTGCTTGAAGCAGATGAATCAGCAGACACTGGTGCATAACATCTAGGGATTTCCATCTGGATAAGATCAGGAATCTCCTGTTCCCAGGCAAGCCATCTGTCACGAAGGCTGGGTGGCTGGATTGGGTCATCCCAGCCGAGCTGTTCCTTCCAAAGATCCTGTAACAGAATCTTGGCTTGTGTGGTGAATGGCACTATACTGTATAACCTAGACAATCGTACTGACAGGTGAGTGTTTTGTAGACATTCCTCAGTGTGTCGATGTCTGTATTTGAAGCGTGGTGGAGTTGGCGCAACAAAGCAGTGGTGTGGCATACCTCTGTATCCCATCAACAGTGACCCAGATGGTTGGTGTTGGAGTAGGTTTTAGAGCTTGCTGATCTTGCGTCGATTGAGTTACCTGCTTCTCGCTCACATAAGGCAGCATATCAATCTGCCAAAGATGCTCAACATTTCTGAAAGGCTCGCAGGTCGGCACTGTTGTGAACAGGCACTGCTGCTCGGATGCAGGGGTCTGGTCAATGCTGGTAGGACCTTGGAGCAACCAACCAAGCTTGGTATAGACAGCGATGGGTCCCCCTGTTGGACCCAAATGAACTGGTTCTGTGGGTGTCAGGAGATGAGGCATGTCAGAGCCGATAAGCAGCAGAGGTTGAACATGGTCTACCAAAGGCAGAGGTAAGTCACTCAAGTGTTTATACTGACGCTGGGGAATCTTCACTGGATGCGAATGTTCTGAGAGACCAAGAGCATCAGCGGTGAATGCCTTGTGTATATGATACTTCTCCCCAGATTTGTAGGGGGAGGATACTTGGAAGGAAACTGAGGCACTGCGAAGCTACACTACCTCTTGGTGGACAGTCTGCACGGTAAGTGTCTCAGACTGAGGGGTTCAAGCGTTGAACAGCTTGTGGTAAAATGATGCTTCATTCTGAGCCATCATCTAGTATTGCAAGAGTCTCCAGTGTTCGGTCTCCATTGTACAGCAATACCTTTACAACCTTTGGCATAACAATGGGGGACCGGTTTGGCCTATCCAAGTGCACCGTTGTAGTCGGAGGAGTCATCATGAGCACACTCTTTTGGATCTGCTGGACCGCGTCACACAGTACTGTCAGGTGCTACAGAGTGGTACTGGCCAATTCCAGACACTAACATTCCAGACATTCTGGATCCCCTGCAGTATGTCTACCGACCCAATAGGTCCCATCAGACGCCATTGCTGCTGCCCTTCACTATTCCCTCTTCCATCTGGAAATTGTATATATACAATATATATATGTGTGTAAATTGCCCTGCAGGGGGTCTAGCACCCTGGGAGCTTGAGGGTCCTGCGCAGTATCTTAGCTGTTCCTAGGACTGCACTGTTATGGACAGAGATCTCCGTAGTCGGTATCTGTAGCCAGTCTTGTCAATGATCTCATTGAGGGGGTCTAGGCCTATGCAGAACAGTAGTGGGGACAGAGAATCTCCTTGGTAGATCCCGCACCTGATGGTGACTTGTGCTATGGGCTTGAAGTTGGCCTCTAGTATTGTCCACCACATCTCCACTGAGTTCCTGATGAAGGCTCTTAGGGTCCTTCATTTTTTAAATACAAGGATATGACATGTAATTCATCCGATCCTGGCTCTAGCGCTCCTTCCGACCTTGAGCGGTATTATCGTGTACTACATTGTGTTGTGTTTTTCTTTTCTTTTTCTTTTTCTTTTTTCTTTCTTGACAAAGGGAATCAGGAATATATCTAGCTGGGTCACCACTATAGACAATCCGGCAGAGGAGGAGGAAGGTAAATCGAATTGAGTTTTTTCTTTTTTAAAATACACAGGATATGACGTAGTCATTCAACCGATCCATGCTATATTGCCCCTCCCGATCTGGAGTGGTATAACGTGTTGTAGAAAGGTTTGATCAATTCGTGCTTAAAAAAATAATACATTCTCTGTTTTTTTTCTTTCACGCTTATGGTACCCAACAGAGGGAGTTGAAGCATCCCGAGCTCTCCCTCCTATCACACCCAAACCTTGCGGGCTGCACGTCAGGAGACTCGGAGGTAATTGACCGGGATGAACCGATCCTATAAATTTAAAAAAATTTGTTCAATTAAATTTTTAAGATAATTTACATAAAACTGGATATGTCACAATCTGATGTTGTATTAATAAAGCTCTCTGCCTCGTTGAACGTATGAATCAGCCCTATAAATAAATTTTAAAAAGTGTAAACGATTCAAAGATAAGTGCAGCATCATTACCGGCAGGGGTGGCAGGAGGAGGAGGAGCAGCCTGCGGAGCATCAGCACTGAGGATCTCGGGTACAAAATCAAAACGAGGTTGTGACGTGTCACTATAACTTCTGTGTTTCCCAAAAACACTATGGCCATCCCCTCCCCCGAAAACTACGGGCGTCTGTCCAAAGCTTACTCACACGCGTCCATTCATTGGTTGGAGTGGGAAGCTAAAATCCCTATTCCATACACGTTAAAGGCGGAAAGAGAGAAAAAAAAAATAGGCCCATACTTTGTAGACGGTTACTCGGAGAGAGAGGGAGAGAGGTGGGTCTGGAAGTTTCTGGGATGCTTTTATCACAGGTGTCCTAAGTGCCACAGGTCCAAGGAGATCTGCCCTCTGACTCCGGCCAGTAGTAAACTCACAGTAGCACAGGAACAGAGCGGGAGGGAAAGAGAGAGAAAGAGAGCCAGGGACAACAACAAGAGACAACATCGTCACATTAGAAAGGTATAGTAATCATCCACAATTATTTGTAGTTGCAGATGATGAAGAATTCAGAAAGTTTACACATGCTGTGAATCCTATGTGTGCAATTCCAGGCAGGAAAACACTCTCCAAAAAATCATCCCAGGCTTATGTGAAAGAGAAAGTGCATCTTCTTTTTGTTTTGCATATTTTAATTTATATTTTATTGTGTTGTGGCTTGTGGCTCTCTTTCTCTCTCTGCTTTGTCTCTAGGGGCCACCGTATATATTTATATATAAACATTTATAAATAAAAACACGTTTTTTTTTTAACATTAGTAATTCCTTTTGTGCATAATTTTATATTGTTGTTGATAATAAATTAATTAAAGCAACAAAACAACCTGAAGAGCCGGTTGGGAGCCGAAAGACCCAGCTCTTTTTATTGAGTTGAGCCGAAAGAGATGGCTCTCTAAAAAAAGAGCTGGAATTCCCATCACTACTACCAATGTGAGCTCCGGGAGAAATGCTTACCACAGGCCCTGGTGTGGTGATGATGGCCTCACAGGAAGCACTGTCCCTGGTGTAATTTGGATGGCCTCATCCCACAACACTGGCCCTGGTGAAATGTGGATGGTATTGGCCAGCACCACAGGCCCTGGTGTAATGTGAATGTCCTCAGCCAACACCACTGGCCCTGGTGTAATGTGGATGGCATCAGCCAGTATCACAGGCCCTTGTGTTTTGTGAATGTCATCAGCCAGCAACACAAGCCCTGGTGAAATGTGGATGGTTTCAGACAGCAAAACAGGCCCGGGTTTAATGTGGATGCAATCAACGAGTTGCACAGTCCCTGGTGAAATGTAGTTGGCCTCAACCAGCAACGCAGGCCCTGGTGAAAGGAGAATGGTATAAGCCAGCAGCACAGGCCCTGGTGTGGTGAATATGGTCTCACAGGGAGCACTGGCCCGGGTGTAATGTGGATGGGATCAGCCAGTAGCACAGGCCTTTGTATATTGTGGATGGGGTCAGCCACCAAGACAGGCACTGGTGAAATGTAGTTGGACTCAGCCAGTAGAAAAGGCCCTGTTGTAATGTTGATGGCCTCATCTAACAACACTGTCCTTGGTGAAATATGGATGGTATTGGTCAGCATCACACACCCTGGTGTAGTGTGAATGGCCTTTGCCAACACCACTGGCCCTGGTGAAATGTGCATGATATCCAGCACCACATGCCCAGGTTTAATGTGGTTGGCATCAACGAGAAGGAGAGGCCCTGGTGGCGTGAAGATTGCCTCAAGGGAAGCACTGTCCATGGTGTAACTTATCCACATTACACCAGGATACATTACACCAGGCTTCTAACGGCCTGTGATACAGGTAGAAGCCGGCATCAAAGGCCCAGGTGTAATGTGGATGGCATCAACAAGCAGCAGAGGCCCTGGTTGGGTGAAGATGGCCTCACAGGAAGCACTGTCCCTGGTGTAATGTGGATGGCATGAGCCAGCAATTCAGGCCCTTGTGAAATGTGGATGGCCTCATCTAAAAACACTGTCCCTGGTGAAATATGGATGGTATTGGTCAGCACCACTGGCCCTGGTGTAATGTTAATGTCCTCATCCAACCCCATGGCCCCGGTGCAATGTGGATGGCCTCAGACAGCAGCCAGGCCCTGGTGAAATGTGGATGGCCTCATCTACCAACACTGGCCCAGGTGAAATGTGGATGGTAATGGCCAGCACCACAGACCTTGGTGTAATGTGGATGGCCTTAGCCAACACCACTGGCCCTGGTGAAATGTGGATGACATCGGCAAGGACCAAAGGCCCTGATGTAATGTGGATGGTTTCAGCCAACAGCACAGTCCCTGGTGTGGTGAACATGGCCTCAGCAAACAACACTGGCCCTGGTGAAATGTCGGTGGTATTGGCCAGCACCACAGGCCCTGGTGTAATGTGAATGTCCTCAGCCAGCAACACTGGCCCTGATGTAATGTAGATGGCATCAGCCAGTAACACAGGCCCTTGAGTATTGTGAATGGCATCAGCCAGCAACACAAGCCCTGGTGAAATGTGGATGGTTTCAGACAGCAAAACAGGCCCGGGTTTAATGTGGATGCAATCAACGAGTTGCACAGTCCCTGGTGAAATGTAGTTGGCCTCAACCAGCAACGCAGGCCCTGGTGAAAGGAGAATGGTATAAGCCAGCAGCACAGGCCCTGGTGTGGTGAATATGGTCTCACAGGGAGCACTGACCCAGGTGTAATGTGGATGGGATCAGCCAGTAGCACAGGCCTTTGTATATTGTGGATGGGGTCAGCCACCAAGACAGGCACGGGTGAAATGTAGTTGGACTCAGCCAGTAGAAAAGGCCCTGTTGTAATGTTGATGGCCTCATCTAACAACACTGTCCTTGGTGAAATATGGATGGTATTGGTCAGCATCACACACCCTGGTGTAGTGTGAATGGCCTTTGCCAACACCACTGGCCCTGGTGAAATGTGCATGATATCCAGCACCACATGCCCAGGTTTAATGTGGTTGGCATCAACGAGAAGGAGAGGCCCTGGTGGCGTGAAGATTGCCTCAAGGGAAGCACTGTCCATGGTGTAACTTATCCACATTACACCAGGATACATTACACCAGGCTTCTAACGGCCTGTGATACAGGTAGAAGCCGGCATCAAAGGCCCAGGTGTAATGTGGATGGCATCAACAAGCAGCAGAGGCCCTGGTTGGGTGAAGATGGCCTCACAGGAAGCACTGTCCCTGGTGTAATGTGGATGGCATGAGCCAGCAATTCAGGCCCTTGTGAAATGTGGATGGCCTCATCTAAAAACACTGTCCCTGGTGAAATATGGATGGTATTGGTCAGCACCACTGGCCCTGGTGTAATGTTAATGTCCTCATCCAACCCCATGGCCCCGGTGCAATGTGGATGGCCTCAGACAGCAGCCAGGCCCTGGTGAAATGTGGATGGCCTCATCTACCAACACTGGCCCAGGTGAAATGTGGATGGTAATGGCCAGCACCACAGACCTTGGTGTAATGTGGATGGCCTTAGCCAACACCACTGGCCCTGGTGAAATGTGGATGACATCGGCAAGGACCAAAGGCCCTGATGTATGGTTTCAGCCAACAGCACAGTCCCTGGTGTGGTGAACATGGCCTCATAGGAAGCACTGTCCCTGGTGTAATGTGTATGGCCTCAGCAAACAACACTGGCCTTGGTGAAATGTCGGTGGTATTGGCCAGCACCACAGGCCCTGGTGTAAGGTAGATGGCATCAGCCAATACTCAAGGGCACAGGCCCTTGAGTATTGTGAATGGCATCATCCAGCAACACCACTGGCTCTTGTGAAATGTGGGTGGTTTCGGCCAGCAACACAGGCCCTTGGGTAATGTGGAAGGCTAGCAGCTTTGGCCCTTGTGTAATGTGGATGGTATCAGCCAACACCACAGGCCTCATCCAACAACACTGGCCCTGGTGAAATATGGATGGTATTGGCCAGCACCACAGGCCCTGGTGTAATGTGAATGTCCTCAGCCAGAAGCACAGGCCCTTGTGTATTGTGGATCGCATCAGCCAGCAACACAAGCCCTGGTGAAATGTGGTTGGTATCAACGAGTAGCACAGGCCCTGGTGTAATGTGGATGGCCTCAGCCAACACCACAGGCCCTAGTTTGGTGATGATGGCATCACAGGAAGCACTGGCAGTGGTGTAATGTGGATGGCCTGAGCCAACAACACTGGCCCTGGTGTAATGTGGATGGTATTGGCCAGCACCACAGGCCGTTGTGTAATGTGGATGGCATCAGCCAGTATCACAGGCCCTTCTGTGTTGTGGATGTCATCAGCCAGCAACACAAGCCCTGGTGAAATGTGGATGGTTTCGGACAGCACCAAAGGGCCTGGTGAAATGTGGATGGTATTGGCCAGCACCACAGGCCCTTGAGTATTGTGAATGGCTTCAGCCAGCAACACAGGCCCTTGGGTAATGTGGAAGGCTAGCAGCACAGGCCCTTTTGTAATGTGGATGGTATCAGCCAGCACCACAGGCCCTGGTGTGGTGATGATGGCCTCACAGGAAGAACTGTCCATGGTGTAATGTGGATGGCCTCAGCAAGATGGCGGCGCGTGAACAACGCGAGGCTCAGTGTCTCTCCAGAATCTGCTATTTAGCGGTTTTTTATCTACTTTTAACCGGATTATTCGTCCAGAATTGCTGTGCGTTGCTGACCTACAGCAGACAAGAGCTTCTGAATATCTGGACTCACAACTCCAACAGTTTTATCACCGATCTCCGACTCATCCCAGAGATCTCCAGAACACCGGAGGCTGCCCACTCTCCCCGGCCGGGCGGAAGTGCACGCAGACGGCGCCGAGATCGTAAACAAAGGCGAGGTAGGCGCGGAGGGCTACGGGCTAAGCTAAAGCTAACACCACACCGGCTGCCTTTACCCAGTATTTTTCTCGCCAATGTCCGTTCTCTGGCAAACAAAATGGATGAGATACGGCTCTCCATCACTAACAACAGACGGATTATGGACTCAAATGTCATGTTTTTCACCGAAACATGGCTGAACAACAGCTGCCCGGACAATGCTATCGAGTTAGCAGGACGCCACACACACCGAGCCGACAGGCTAGCAGATGACTCCGGCAAGACCAGAGGTGGAGGTTTGTGCATTTATATTAACAATGCTTGGTGCATGAACTCCACTACTACTGAGAGTCACTGCTCACCTAATGCGGAGTTTTTAATGGTCAAATGCAGACCTTATTATCTCCCCAGAGAACTCACTTCTATCATACTCACTGCCGTGTATATACCCCCCGACGCTAATGCTAGGTTGGCCATGAAAGAACTTTCTGCAGCCATTAACAAACACCAGAATAAACACCCCGAGGCTGCTTTTATTGTTGCTGGCGACTTCAACCACACCAACTTAAAGACAGTCCTCCCCAGATTCCACCAACATGTCTCCTGCCACACCAGAGGAGACAAGACTTTAGACCATGTGTATTCCAACCTGGCTGGAGCCTACAAAGCCACACCCCTCCCCCACATTGGACAATCGGACCATCTCTCCCTGTTCCTCACACCTCGGTATTCACCACTCATCCAACATGTGAAACCTGCTGTGAGGACAATTAAAGTGTGGCCAGAGGGGACAGACGCAGTGCTCCAGGACAGATTTAAAAACACAGACTGGAATATGTTCACCCACACAGACCTGGACCAGTACGCCTCATATGTACTGGATTACATCTCCAAAACCACAGACAGTGTCACCACCCAGAAACGGATCACCATGTACCCCAACCAGAAGCCTTGGATGAACCGGGATGTTCGTCTCCTCCTGAAGGCCCGCAACACTGCCTTTAGGTCAGGAGATGCACACGCCTACAGTACAGCCAGGGCTAATCTAAAGAAGGGCATCAAAAAAGCCAAACACCATTACAAAAAGAAGGTAGAAGAACACTTCTCCAACTCCAACCCCCGACGCATGTGGCAAGGACTCCAGACCATCACAGACTACAGGACCACCAAACCCTCCCCCGCATCCTCTGATGTCTCCTTCCTCAACGAGCTCAACAACTTTTATGCTCGTTTTGAGCGAGGGAACCCCACAACCACAACCAAAGCAGACATGACGCCAGACCACCAACCTCTGACTCTCTCCCCCACCGATGTAGGAGCGGTGCTGAGCAGGATCAATGTCCACAAGGCTGCAGGCCCTGATGGCATCCCCGGGCGTGTTCTCAGAGCGTGTTCTGGGGAGCTTGCAGGAGTGCTCACAGACATATTCAATCTGTCCTTGGCCCACGCTGTGGTACCGGCCTGCTTCAAATCCACCTCCATCGTCCCGATACCCAAAAACTCCAACCCATCTTGCCTCAATGATTACCGCCCAGTAGCACTCACCCCCATCATCACTAAGTGCTTAGAGCGACTGGTCCTATCACACTTCAAATCCTGTCTCCCCCCCACCCTGGACCCCCACCAATTCGCATACCGCCAGAACAGGAGCACAGAGGATGCAGTCTCCATCGCAATGCACTCTGTCCTCTCACACCTGGACAACAACAACACCTACGCCAGAATGCTGTTTATAGACTTCAGTTCAGCATTCAATACAATCCACCCCTCACAACTCATCAGGAAACTGACAGACCTGGGCATCAGTTCCCTCATCTGCAAATGGTTACTGGACTTCCTGACCAACCGCCCCCAACATGTCCGGCTGGATAACCACTGCTCATCTACCATCACAATGAACACCGGTGTACCACAAGGCTGTGTGATGAGCCCTTTCCTCTACTCCCTCTTCACCCACGACTGCAGACCTGCTGATGGTTCCAACACCATCATTAAGTTTGCAGATGACACCACGGTGATTGGCCTCATCAGTGACAACGATGAGGCCGCCTACAGGGAAGAGGTGGATCGTCTGGCTGAGTGGTGCGACACAAACAACCTGCTGCTTAACACCGAGAAGACCAAGGAGCTCATCGTGGACTACAGGAGGAATGCTGACCCACATCCACCCATCCACATTAAGGGGACGGCTGTGGAGCGTGTGAGCAGCTTCAAGTTCCTGGGAGTCCACATCTCCGAGGATCTCACCTGGACGACCAACTGCTCCAAGCTGGTCAAGAAGGCTCACCAGCGCCTCTTCTTCTTGAGGACTCTGAGGAAGAACCACCTGTCCTCAGACATCCTGGTGAACTTCTATCGCTGCACCATCGAGAGCATCCTGACCAACTGTATAACAGTCTGGTACGGGAACTGCTCTGCCTCGGACCGGAAGGCGTTGCAGAGGGTCGTGAAAACTGCCCAGCGCATCGCCGGAGCACCACTTCCTGCCATAAAAGACATCTACAGGAAGCGGTGTCTGAAAAGGGCTGGGAAAATCATCAAAGACCCCAGTCACCCATCGCATGGACTCTTCACCCTCCTGCCCTCTGGGAGGCGCCACAGGAGCCTCCGGACTAAGACCAGCAGGTACCGGAACAGCTTCTTCCCCACAGCTGTCAGACTCCTGAACTCTGCCTCCTGACATCTGACCCACGTTAAACTCATGGACTGAACATACACACACCCACAACCACCTACACACACACAATGGACAACTGTACCCTCAAACACACAATAATAACATGGACTGAACCACCACTCACAACCACTAGCACTAGCACCTCTGTAGAAACTATCTACACCCTCACTTATCTTAACTGCACTACTGTATAGCTCTGTGTAAATAATCATTCTGTACATTCGATAATCTTTAATCCTACAACTGTCTACAACTTGCATAGTTCCCATTTCTGTATAGCTGTATATCTCAGATTCTGTAAAGTTATTTATTTCATATTCTGTATAGTTTTTCATATTTATATCCTGTTCATATCCTGTACATAGCTTGTACTCACTACAGCCTGTACATACTTATAGTTATAGAATATTCACAACATACTTCATACCGTGTACATTATAACATACCATAATAGACCCATTTCTGTAATATACTCACATATCTATATTATTGCTAATATATATTGTAATATATCTATATCACTAAAGCACTTCTGGATGGATGCAAACTGCATTTCGTTGCCCTGTACCTGTGCATGTGCAATGACAATAAAGTTGAATTCTATTCTATTCTATTCTAAACAACACTGGCCTTGGTGAAATGTCGATGATATTGGCCAGCACCACAGGCCCTGGTGAAATGTAAATGTCCTCAACCAGTAGCACAGGCACTTGAGTATTGTGAATGGCATCAGCCAGCAACACAGGCCCTTGGTTAATGTGGATGGTATCAGCCAGCACCACAGGCCCTGGTGTGGTGATGATGGCATCATCCAGCACCACAGGCCCTGGTGTAATGTGGATGGCATCAACGAGTAGCACAGGCCCTGGTGTAATGTTGATGGCATCATCCAGCACCACAGGCCCTCGTGTGGTGATGATGGCCTGACAGGAAGCACTGTCCCTGGTGTAATGCGGATGGCCTCATCCAACAACACTGGCCCTGGTGAAATGTGGATGGTATTGACCAGCACCACTGGCCCTGGTGTATTGTGGATGGCCTCAGCCAACACCACTGGCCCTGGTGTAATGTGGATGGCCTCAGCAAACAACACTGGCCTTGGTGAAATGTCGATGGTATTGGCCAGCACCACAGGCCCTGGTTTAATGTGGATGGCATCAACGAGTAGCACAGGCCCTTGTGTAATGTGGTTCACATCAGCCAGCAACATAGGCTCTGGTGAAATGTAGATGACCTCAGAAAGCAGCACAGGCCCTTTTGTAATGTGGATGGCCTCATCTAACAATGCTGTCCCTGGTGAAATATGGATGGTATTGGTCAGCACCACACACCCTGGTGTAATGTGAATGGCCTTACCCAACACCACTGGCCCTGGTGAAATGTGCATGATATCGGTCGGCACCACAGGCCCAGGTGTAATGTGGATGGCATAACGAGCAGCAGAGGCCCTGGTGGGGTGAAGATGGCCACACAGCAATCACTGTCGCTGGTGTAATGTGGATGGTAGAAGCCGGCATCACAGGTCATGATGTAATGTGGATGGCCTCAGCCAAAAGCACAGGACCTGGTGTGGTGAAGATGGCCTCACAGGAATCACTGTCCCATGTGTAATGTGTATGGCCTCAGCCAACAACAGTGGCCCTGGTGAAATGTGGATTATATTGGCCAGAACAACAGGCCCTGGTGTAATGTGAATATCCTCAGCCAGTAGTAAAGGCCCTTGTGTATTAAGGAACGCATCAGCCGGGAACACAATCCCTGGTGAAATGTGAATGGTATCTTCGAGTAGCAGAGGCCCTGGTGTAATGTGGATGGCCTCATCCAACAGCACAGTCCCTGGTGTGGTGAAGATCGCCTCACAGGAAGCAGTGTCCCTGGTGTAAAGTGTATGGCCTCAGCCAACAACAGTGGCCCTGGTGAAATATGGATGGTATTGGCCAGCACCACAGGCCCTGGTGTAATGTGAATGTCCTCAGACAGAAGCACAGGCCCTTCTGTATTGTGGATTGTATCAGCCAGCAACACAAGCCCTGGTGAAATGTGGTTGGTATCAACCAGTAGCACATGCCCTGGTATAATGTGGATGGCCTCAGCCAGCACAACAGGCCCTGGTTTGGTGTTGATGGCATCACAGGAAGCACTGGCAGTGGTGTAATGTGGATGGCCTGAGTAAACAACACTGGCCCTGGTGAAATATAGATGGTATTGGCCAGCACCACAGGCCCTGGTGTAATGTGGATGGCATCAACGAGTAGCACAGGCCCTGGTGTAATGTTGATGGCATCATCCAGCACCACAGGCCCTGGTGTGGTGATGATGGCCTGACAGGAAGCACTGTCCCTGGTGTAATGCGGATGGCCTCATCCAACACCACTGGCCCTGGTGTAATGTGGATGGCATCAGCCAGTATCACAGGCCCTTCTGTGTTGTGGATGTCATCATCCAGCAACACAAGCCCTGGAAAAATGTGGATGGTTTCGGACAGCACCAAAGGGCCTGGTGAAATGTGGATGGTATTGGCCAGCACCAAAGGCCCTGGTGTAATATGGATGGCCTCAGCCAAAAGTACAGGCCCTGGTGTGGTGTAGATGGCCTCACAGGAAGCACTGTCCCTGATGTAAAGTGTATGGCCTCAGCCAACAACAGTGGCCCTGGTGAAATGTGGATGGTATTGGCCAGCACCACAGGCCCTTGTGTAATTCGAATGGCTTCAGCCAGCATCACAGGCCCTCGTGTGGTGAAGATGGCCTCACAGGAAGCACTGTCCCTGGTGTAATGTGGATGGCCTCAGCAAACAACACTGGCCCTGGTGAAATGTCGATGGTATTGGCCAGCACCACAGGCCCTGGTGTAATGTGAATGTCCTCAGCCAGAAGCACAGGCCCTTGTGTATTGTGGATCGCATCAGCCAGCAACACAAGCCCTGGTGAAATGTGGTTGGTATCAACGAGTAGCACAGGCCCTGGTGTAATGTGGATGGCCTCAGCCAGCACCACAGGCCCTGGTTTGGTGATGATGGTATCACAGGAAGCACTGGCAGTGGTGTAATGTGGATGGACTGAGCCAACAACACTGGCCCTGGTGTAATGTGGATGGTATTGGCCAGCACCACAGGCCCTGGTGTGGTGATGATGGCCTGACAGGAAGCACTGTCCCTGGTGTAATGCGGATGGCCTCATCCAACAACACTGGCCCTGGTGAAATGTGGATGGTATTGGCCAGCACCACAGGCCGTTGTGTAATGTGGATGGCCTCAGCCAACACCACTGGCCCTGGTGTAATGTGGATGGTATCAGCCAGTATCACAGGCCCTTCTGTGTTGTGGATGTCATCAGCCAGCAACACAAGCCCTGGTGAAATGTGGATGGTTTCGGACAGCACCAAAGGGCCTGGTGAAATGTGGATGGTATTGGCCAGCACCAAAGGCCCTGGTGTAATGTGGATAGCCTCAGCCAAAAGCACAGGCCCTGCTGTGGTGAAGATGGCCTCACAGGAAGCACTGTCCCTGATGTAAAGTGTATGGCCTCAGCCAACAACACTGGCCCTGGTGAAATGTGGATGGTATTGGCCAGCACCACAGGCCCTGGTGTAATGTGAATGTCCTCAGCCAGTAGCACAGGCCCTTCTGTGTTGTGGATGTCATCAGCCAGCAACACAAGCCCTGGAGAAATGTGGATGGTATCAACGAGTAGCATAGGCCCTGGTGTAATGTGGATGGCCTCATCTAGCAACACCACGGGCCCTGGTGAAATGTGGTTGTTTTTGGCCAGCAAAAAAGGCCCTTTGGTGATTTGGATGGCTAGCAGCACAGGCCCTGGTCTGGTTAAGATGGCCTCACAGGAATCACTGGCCCTAGTGTATTTTCGATGGCATCAGCAAGCAGCACAGACCCTGGTCTAGTGAAGATGGCCTCACAGAAATCACTGGCCCTGGTGTATTGTGGATGGCATCAGCCATCAACACAGGCCCTCGTGAAATATAGGTGGCCTCAGCCAGCAGCACAGGCCCTACTGCAATGTGAATGGCCTCAGCCAGTAACACAGTCTCTGGTGTAATGTTAATGTCCTCATCCAACCCCATGGCCCCGGTGCAATGTGGATGGCCTCAGCCAGCAGCACAGGACCTGGTGTAATGTGGATGGCATAATCTAACAACACTGGCCCTTGTGAAATATGGATGGTATTGGTAAGCACCACACACCCTGGTGTAATGTGGATGGCCTTAGCTTACACCACTGGCCCTGGTGTAATGTGCATGATATCGGCCAGCATCACAGGCCCTAATGTGGATGGCATCAACGAGCATCAATGGACCTGGTGGGGTAAAGATGGCCTCACAGGAAGCACAGTCTCTGATGTAATGTAGATGGCATCAGCCAGTAGCACAGGCCCTGGTGTAATGTGGATGGTATTGGCTAGCAGCACAGGCCCTGGTGTAATGTGAATGTCCTCAGCCAACACCATTGGCTCTGGTGAAATATGGATGGTATTGGTCAGCACCACACACCCTGGTGAAATGTGCATGATATCGGTCAGCACCACAGGCCCAGGTGTAATGTGGATGGCATCAACGAGCAGCAGAGGCCCTGTTGTGGTGAAGATGGCCTCACAGGAAGCACTGTCCCTTGTGTAATGTGTATGACCTCAGTGAACAACAAGTGGCCCTGGTGAAATGTGGATTATATTGGACATCACCACAGGCCCCTGTGTAATGTGAATGTCCTCAGCCAGTAGCACAGGCCCTTGTGTACTGTGGAACGCATCAGCCAGCAACACAATTCCTGGTGAAATGTGGATGGCCTCATCCAGCACCACAGGCCCTGGTTTGGTGATGATTGCCACACAGGAAGAACTGTACCTGGTGTAATGTGGATGGCCTCATCCAACAGTACAGGCCCTGGTGTGGTGAAGATGGCCTCACAGGAAGCACAGGCCATGGTGTAATGTGGATGGCCTCAGACAGCAGCCAGGCCCTGGTGAAATGTGGATGGCCTCATCTACCAACACTGGCCCAGGTGAAATGTGGATGGTAATGGCCAGCACCACAGACCTTGGTGTAATGTGGATGGCCTTAGCCAACACCACTGGCCCTGGTGAAATGTGGATGACATCGGAAAGGACCGATGGCCCTGATGTAATGTGGATGGTTTCAGCAAACAGCACAGTCCTTGGTGTGGTGAGGATGGCCTCACAGGAAGCAGTGTCCCTGGTGTAAAGTGTATGGCCTCAGCCAGCAACAGTGACCCTGGTGAAATATGGATGGTATTGGCCAGCACCACAGGCCCTGGTGTAATGTGAATGTCCTCAGCCAGAAGCACAGGCCCTTGTGTATTGTGTATCGCATCAGCCAGCAACACAAGCCCTGGTGAAATGTGGTTGGTATCAACGAGTAGCACAGGTTATGGTGTAATGTGGATGGCCTCAGCCAGCATAACAGGCCCTGGTTTGGTGATGATGGCATCACAGGAAGCACTGGCAGTGGTGTAATGTGGATGGCCTGAGCAAACAACACTGGCCCTGGTGAAATGTGGATGGTATTGGCCAGCACCACAGTCCCTGGTGTAATGTGGATGGCATCAACGAGTAGCACAGGCCCTGGTGTAATGTTGATGGCATCATCCAGCACCACAAGCCCTGGTGTGGTGATGATGGCCTGACAGGAAGCACTGTCCCTGGTGTAATGTGGATGGCCTCATCCAACAACGCTGGCCCTGGTAAAATGTGGATGATATTGGCCAGCACCACAGGCCGTTGTGTAATGTGGATGGCCTCAGCCAACACCACTGGCCCTGGTTTAACGTGGATGGCATCAGCCAGTATCACAGGCCCTTCTGTGTTGTGGATGTCATCAGCCAGCAACACAAGGCCTGGTGAAATGTGGATGGTTTCGGACAGCACCAAAGGGCCTGGTGAATTGTGGATGGTATTGGCCAGCACCAAAGGCTCTGGTGTAATATGGATGGCCTCAGCCAAAAGGACAAATCAAATCATATCAAATCAAATCACTTTTTATTGTCACATCACATGTGCAGGTACATTGGTACAGCACATGCGAGTGAAATTCTTGTGTGCGAGCTTCACAAGCAACAGAGTTGTGCAAAATACAATAACATAAACATGCAAAATATATGAATAGCTAAATCTGAAACTAATAAATATATGTACAATATATAATAGTATATGCAAAAATAAATAAATAAATAAATTTCTGGATGTGTATACTAAATGTTTTTCTACGTGTGTGTGTGTATACACATATTTTACAAATTAAATAGAGTCAATAAATAAAATATATAAAAATATACAGAGTGAGACATGTGCAAAACAGTGGCATTACTGTACAGTATGTAGTGCATAATGTTGAAGTTCCAGTAGTGGAGGTGAGGTGTCTATGAAGTGTTCAGCAGTCTGATGGCCTGGTGGAAAAAGCTGTCTCTCAGTCTGCTGGTACGGGACCGGATGCTGCAGAACCTCCTTCCTGATGGAAGTAGTCTGAACAGTTTATGGCTGGGGTGACTGGAGTCCTTGATGATCCTCCCCGCTTTCCTCAGGCACCGCTTCCTATAGATGTCTTGGAGGGAGGGAAGCTCACCTCCAATTATCCATTCAGAGCACCGCACTACTCGCTGGAGAGCTTTGCGGTTGTAGGCGGTGCTGTTGCCATACCAGGTGGTGATGCATCCAGTGAGGATGCTCTCAATGGCACAGTGATAGAAGGTCCTGAGGATGCGGGGGCTCATGCCAAATCTTTTCAGTCTCCTGAGAAAGAAGAGGCGCTGCTGCGCCTTCTTCACTGTTTTGTTTATGTGTACTGACCATGTAAGATCCTCAGCCAGATGTACACCAAGGAACCGGAAGCTGCTCACTCTCTCCACAGCAGTGCCGTTGATGGTGATGGGGGTGTGTACTTCTCTGCACCTCCGGAAGTCCACTATCAACTCCTTTGTCTTTGCGACGTTGAGGGTGAGATGGTTGTCTTGACACCAGTGGGTCAGGGCGCTGACCTCCTCCCTGTAAGCCGTCTCATCACCGTTGGTGATAAGACCCACCACTGTAGTGTCGTCCGCAAACTTCACAATGATGTTGGAGTTGTTAGTGGCCGTGCAGTCGTAGGTGTAGAGTGAGTACAGGAGAGGGCTCAGTACACACCCCTGTGGAGCACCAGTGTTCAGTGTGATGGGGGATGAGGTGATGCTGCCCAGTCTGACCACTTGGCGTCTGTCAGACAGGAAGCTAAGGATCCAGCTGCAGAGGGAGCTGCTCAGTCCTAGATCCTGCAGTTTCCTGTCCAGCTTCGAGGGAACGATGGTATTGAATGCTGAGCTGTAATCTACAAACAGCATTCTCACATACGTGTCTCTCTTCTCCAGGTGTGACAGGGCAGTGTGTAGTGTCAGGGCTATGGCATCATCAGTGGACCTGTTGTGGCGGTATGCGAACTGTAGAGGGTCCAGTGAGTCGGGTAGTGCAGAGCGGATGAAGTCCCTGACCAGCTTCTCGAAGCATTTGCTCACGATGGGGGTCAGGGCTACAGGTCGCCAGTCGTTCAATGAGGAGATGGTGGAGGATTTGGGTACAGGGACGATGGTGGCCATTTTGAAGCAGGCTGGGACAACAGACAGAGAGAGGGAAAGGTTGAAGATGTGTGTGAACACTCCAGCCAGCTGAGCCGCGCATGACTTGAGGACGCGGCCGGGAATCCCGTCCGGACCAGTAGCTTTGCGTGCGTTCACCTGGACAGGCCCTGGTGTGGTGAAGATGGCCTCACAGGAAGCACTGTCCCTGATGTAAAGTGTATGGCCTCAGCCAACAACACTGGCCCTGGTGTAATGTGCATGATATCGGCCAGCATCACAGGCCCTAATGTGGATGGCATCAACGAGCATCAAAGGCCCTGGTGGGGTAAAGAGGGCCTCACAGGAAGCACAAGCCCTGGTGTAATGTGGATGGTAGAAGCCGGCATCACAGTCCCTGATGTAAAGTGTATGGCCTCAGCCAACAACACTGGCCCTGGTGAAATGTGGATGGTATTGGCAAGCACAACAGGCCATGTTGTAATGTGAATGTCCTCAGCCAGTAGCACAGGCCCTTATGTACTTTGGATCGCATCAGCCAGCAACACAAGCCCTGGAGAAATGTGAATGGTATCAACGAGTAGCACAGGCCCTGGTGTAATGTGGATGGCCTCATTCAGCAACACCACAGGCCCTGGTGAAATGTGATTGTTTTCGGCCAGCAACACAGTCCCTTCGGTAATTTGGATGGCTAGCAGCACAGGCCCTGGTCTGGTGAAGATGACCTAACAGGAATCACTGGCCCTGGTGTATTTTCGATGGCATCAGCAAGCAGCACAGACCCTGGTCTAGTGAAGATGGCCTCAGAGAAATCACTGGCCCTGGTGTATTGTGGATGGCATCAGCCATCAACAAAGGCCCTCGTGAAATATAGGTGGCCTCAGCCAGCAGCACAGGCCCTACTGCAATTTGAAATGGCCTCAGCCAGCAACACAGTCCCTGGTGTAATGTTAATGTCCTCATCCAACCCCATGGCCCCAGTGCAATGTAGATGGCCTCAGCCAGCAGCACAGGACCTGGTGTAATGTGGATGGCATAATCTAACAACACTGGCCCTTGTGAAATATGGATGGTATTGGTAAGCACCACACACCCTGGTGTAATGTGGATGGCCTTAGCTTACACCACTGGCCCTGGTGTAATGTGCATGATATCCGCCAGCATCACAGGCCCTAATGTGGATGGCATCAACGAGCATCAAAGGCCCTGGTGGGGTAAAGATGGCCTCACAGGAAGCACAGGCCCTGGTGTAATGTGGATGGTAGAAGCCGGCATCACAGTCTCTGGTGTAATGTGGATGGCCTAAGCCAACAAGTGTGGCCCTGGTGAAATGTGGATGGTATTGGCCAGCACCAGAGGCCCTGGTGTAATTTGAATGGCTTCAGCCAGCAGCGAAAGGCCCTCGTGTGGTGAAGATGGCCTCACAGGAAGGACTGTCCCTGGTGTAATGTGGATGGCCTCAACAAACCACACTGGCCTTGGTGAAATGTCGATGGTATTGGCCAGCACCACAGGCCCTGGTGTAATGTAGATGGCATCAGCCAGTAGCACAGGCCCTTGAGTATTGTGAATGGCATCAGCCAGCAACACCACTGGCCCTTATGAAAAGTGTATGGCCTCAGCCAGCAACAGTGACCCTGGTGAAATATGGATGGTATTGGCCAGCACCACAGGCCCTGGTGTAATGTGAATGTCCTCAGCCAGAAGCACAGGCCCTTGTGTATTGTGGATCGCATCAGCCAGCAACACAAGCCCTGGTGAAATGTGGTTGGTATCAACGAGTAGCACAGGCCCTGGTGTAATGTGGATGGCCTCAGCCAGCACCACAGGCCCTGGTGTAATGTGGATGGTATTGGCCAGCACCACAGGCCCTGGTGAAATGTGAATGTCCTAAGCCAGTAGCACAGGCCCTTGCGTATTGTGGATGTCATCAGCCAGCAACACAAGCCCTGGTGAAATGTGGATGGTATCATCGAGTAGCAAGGGCCCTGGTGTAATGTGGATGGCCTCATCCAGCACCACAGGCCCTGGTGTGTTGAGGATGGCCTCACAGGAAGCACTGTCCCTGGTGTAATGTGGTTGGCCTCAGCCAACAACATTGACCCCGGTGAAATGTGGATGGCATCAGCCATGACCACAGGCCTGGTGAAATGTAAATGTCCTCAGCCAGTAGCACAGGCCCTGTTGTAATGTGGATGGCCTCATCTAACAATACTGTCCATGGTGAAATATGGATGGTATTGGTAAGCACCACACACCCTGGTGTAATGTGAATGGCCATAGCAAACACCACTGGCCCTGGTGAAATGTGCATGATATCGGTCAGCACCACAGGCCCAGGTGTAATGTGAATGGCATCAACGAGCAGCAGAGGCCCTTGTGGGATGAAGATGGCGTCACAGGAAGCACTGTCCCTGGTGTAATGTGGATGGTAGAAGTCGGCATCACAGGCCCTGATGTAATGCGGATGGCCTCAGCCAAAAGCAGAGTCCCTGGTTTGGTGAAGATGGCCTCACAGGAAGCACTGTTTCTGGTGTAATGTGAATGGCCTTAGCCAACACCATTGGCCCTGGTGAAATGTGCATGATATCGGTCAGCACCACAGGCCCAGGTGTAATGTGGATGGCATCAACGAGCAGCAGAGGCCCTGGTGGGGTGAAGATGGCCTCACAGGAAGCACTGTCCCTGGTGTAATGTGAATGCTAGAAGCCGGCATCAAAGACCGTGATGTAATGTGGATGGCCTCAGAGAACAACAGTGGCCCTGGTGAAATGTGGTTGATATTGGCCAGCACCACTGGCCCTGGTGAAATGTGAATGTCCTAAGCCAGTAGCACAGGCCCTTGCGTATTGTGGATGTCATCAGCCAGCAACACAAGCCCTGGTGAAATGTGGATGGTATCATCGAGTAGCACAGGCCCTGGTGTAATGTGGATGGCCTTATCCAGCACCACATGCCCTGGTGTGGTGATGATGGCCTCACAGGAAGCACTGTCCCTGGTGTAATGTGGATGGCCTCATCCAACAACACTGGCCCTGGTAAAAATGTGGATGGTAACCGCCAAAACCACAGGCCCTGGTGTAATGTGCATGGCATCAACGAGTAGCACAGGCCCTGGTGAAATTTAATTGGTCTAAGCCAGCAGCACAGGCACTTGTGTAATGTAGATGGCCTCAGAAAGCAGTACAGGCCCTTGTGTTGTGAAGATGGCCTCACAGGAAGCAATGGCCCTGATATAATGTGGATGGCATCAGGCACTAGCAAAGACCCTGGTCTGGTGAAGATGTTCTCACAGGTAACACTGGATCTGGTGTAATGTTGATGGCATCAGACAGTAGCCCAGACCCTGGTCTGGTGAAGATGGTCTCAGACAGAAAGCACAGGCCCTGGTGTGATGAAGACAGCCCAACTGGGAGCACTGGCACTGTTGAAACATGGATGGCCTCAGCAGGCACCACAGGCCCTGGTGTGGTGATGATGGCCTCACAGGAAGCACTGGCAGTGGTGTAATGTGGATGGTCTCAGCCTACAACACTGACCCTGGTGAAATGTGGATGGCATCATCCAGCACCACATGCCCTGGTGTAATATGGATGGCATGAGCCAGCAACGCAGGCCCTGGTGAAATCAGGATGGTATCAGCCAGAAGCACAGGCCCTGGTGTGGTGAATATGGCCTCACACGGAGCAGTGGCCCTGGTGCAATGTGGATGGCCTCAGCCAGCAACGCAGGCCTTTGTATATTGTGGATGGGATCAGCCACCAACACAGGCCCTGGTGAAATGTAGATGTCCTCAGCAAGTAGCACAGGCCCTGTTGTAATGTGGATGGCCTCATCTAACAACACTGTCCTTGGTTAAATGTGCATTATATCGGTCAGCAGCACAGCGCCAGGTGTAATGGATGGCATACATGAGCAGCAGAGGCCCTGGTTGGGTGAAGATGGCCTCACAGGAAGCACTGTCCCTGGTGTAATGTGGATGGTAGAAGTCGGCGTCACAGGCCGTGATGTAATGTGCATGGCCTCAGCCAAAAGCACAGGCCCTGGTGTGGTGAAGATGGCCTCAAAGGAAGCACTGTCCCTGGTGTAATGTGGATGGTAGAAGTCGGCGTCACAGGCCGTGATGTAATGTGAATGGCCTCAGCCAAAATCACAGGCCCTGGTGTGGTGAAGATGGCCTCAAAGGAAGCACTGTCCCTGGTGTAATGTGAATGTCCTCAGCCAACACCACTGGCCCTGGTGTAATGTGGATGGCATCAGCCATGACCACAGGCCCTGGTGAAATGTAGTTGGCCTCAGCCATGACCACAGGCCCTGGTGAAATGTAAATGTCCTCAGCCAGTAGCACAGGCCCTGTTGTAATGTGGATGGCCTCATCTAACAACACTGTCCCTGGTGAAATATGGATGGTATTGGTCAGCACCACACACCCTGGTGTAATGTGAATGGCCTTAGCCAACAACACTTGCCCTGGTGAAATGTGGATGGTATTGGCCAGCAGCACAGGCCCTGGTGTAATGTGAATGTCCTCAGCCAACACCACTGGCCCTGGTGTAATGTGAATGGCATCAGCCAGTATCACAGGCCCTTGTGTTTTGTGTATGTCATCAGCCAGCAACACAATTCCTGGTGAAATGTGGATGGTTTCAGAAAGCACCACAGGCCCGGGTGTAATGTGGATGCCATCAACGAGTAGCACAGGCCCTGATGTAAAGTGGATGGCATGAGCCAGCAACGTAGTTCTGGTGAAATGTGGATAGCCTCAACTAAAAAACACTTTTCCTGGTGAAATGTGGATGGTATTGGCCAGCACCACAGGCCCTGGTGAAATGTGAATGTCCTCAGCCAACACCACTGGCCCTGGTGTAATGTCGATGGCATCAGTCATGACCACAGGCCCTGGTGAAATGTAGTTGGCCTCAGCCATGACCACAGGCCCTGGTGAAATGTAAATGGTTGATATTGGCCAGCACCACTGGCCCTGGTGTAATGTGAAAGTCTTCAGCAAGTAGCACAGGCCCTTGCGTATTGTGGATGGCCTTATCCAGCACCACAGGCCCTGGTGTGGTGATGATAGCCTCTTAGGAAGAACTGTCCCTGGTGTAATTTGGATGGCCTCATCCAACAACACTGGCCCTGGTGAAATGTGGATGGTATCATCGAGTAGCACAGGCCCTGGTGTAATGTGGATGGCCTCATCCAGCACCACGTACCTTGGTGAAATGTGATGATGGCCTCACAGGAAGCAGTGGCCCTGATATAATGTGGATGGCATCAGGCACTAGCAAAGACCCTGGTCTGGTGAAGATGGTCTCAGCCAGCACCACTGGCCCTGGTGTGGTGAATATGGCCTCACAGGGAGCAGTGGCCCTGGTGCAATGTGGATGGCCTCAGCCAGCAACGCAGACCTTTGTATATTGTGGATGGGATCAGCCACCAACACAGGCCCTGGTGAAATGTAGATGTCCTCAGCCAGTAGCACAGGCCCTGTTGTAATGTGAATGGCCTCATCTAACAGCACTGTCCTTGGTTAAATGTGCATGATATCGGTCAGCAGCACGGGGCCAGGTGTAATGTGGATGGCATCAATGAGCAGCAGAGGCCCTGGTGGGGTGAAGATGGCCTCACTGTCCCTGGTGTAATGTGGATGGTAGAAGTCGGCGTCACAGGCCGTGATGTAATGTGGATGGCATCAGCCAAAAGCACAGGCCCTGGTGTGGTGAAGATGGCCTCAAAGGAAGCACTGGCCCTGGTGTAATGTGGATGGCATCAGCCAGTAGCACAGGCCCTGTTGTAATGTGGATGGCCTCATCTAACAACACTGTCCCTGGTGTAATGTGGATGGTATTGGTCAGCACCACACACCCTGGTGCAGTGTTGGGACTAACGCGTTACTTAATAACGCGTTACAGTAACTACGTTATTATTGTGGTAACGAGCACGGTAACTAGTTATTATGCCAAAACCAGGAACGCGTTACTCGTTACTGGGATTTAGATGGGCTCGTTATTCGTTACTTCGTGTGGTGGCTATCGCGGGGCTTCCACAGATTCAATAACATTTGCAAGTGGTGGAAGCCAGCAGGTGGATGAAGGAAAAGGGATGCAAGAGCAGAGACCCGAAGCAGCCGCTGGTCCGAGAGTGTCAGGTGAACTGAACTTCAGGTAAGAAGATATAACCTGCAGTGTATCTGGGTCAGATATGAACCAAGTTTAGCTGGAGTTTATTTTCGTTGTGCTGACTTTTTCGTACTGCGTGCTAGCTAGCATGACGGAGTTTCTATACAGCTGGGTGGGTGCTATGTTACTGATGTTGAACTTTATTTTGTTCACAAGGTTAATTATTAGAGTTGCCAACCGTCCAGTAAAAAACGGAATCGTCTCGTATTCAGAGAAAATATTACGCGTTTCTTATTGAGGTGAAAAGGAACAGTTTGTCCCGGACTTCAGCTACAATGAAAAAGACACAAAGCTGGAGTTATTCTGTGTCTTTGCTGCACAGCTGCCTCTTCTTCTTTCATTCTCTGCCCCTCCCTCTCCTGTTTCTACTTCAATCATGAAACTGATCAATGATCAGCTGATCGGCTTTTCTCTCTTGTTTATTTATCGCCCACTTTGCGCCAGAAAGAGGAAACCAGCAGATGTCGCGGTAAACAACAGCAGCACTTTTAAGCTTGATCAGCTGTTGTTAGAATTTATTTAATATTAATTTCTAGTATCAGCTGATGTTTGCTGGAGCCACAGCTGTAAAGCTGCTGGTCAGGATGGTTTGGATATGTGGTGAGAGGGAAATGTAACCACTGACTCATTTTTAAATAGTTTAGGACAGCCAAACTACGGACCAGTTGCTAGGTTCGGCAGGGCTACAATAGAAAGCGAGGCAAATACAGAATGAAATGGCTGGAGACAGGAATTTGAGCAGCAACAGTTATTATTTTGCACAAAAATGAAATAAACAAGACACAAATTCCACATTGACAGCAGTAATGATAATAATAACAACAATAACAATAATAAGAATAAGCCGGCAAAACAAAAATAACCCCAAAAATAGTTGTTTGAGCTCAATATTCAATTGTCTTTTTGTCTTTGGTCATTTGTCAAGTCAAAAATTCTTAGTCTAGTTCTTTTTCTCTTTCGTTTGTGGTTCGTGTGTTACCACTTGGGAGTCTCCGTCGAGGAAGAAGAGTAAGTTCCTCTGCAAAGTTCAGTCTGGGCTCAGGCTCGCCATCTCCATCCGGAGAGAATCCATTGGAATCCAAAATCTTAATTCCTTCCACACGAACAAGGGGAAAAAAACCTAGCCTGCACAACAATATTAACATTATTGTACACAGCCAGCTCCGTTTCTTCTCTTGTATCACAGCTATAGCTTTAGTTCTTTATCTCTTTTCACATTTCTTTCACATTACCACAGTAATACATTACATGCATGCTTTGAATATATCTCTCGTTATACATGAAATTATTTTAACCATGTAAAACAACAAATGAATTTCTTGTTCTCTTTTTAACCATGAAATTATGATTAATAGGTATAACCAGCAAGATAATACATTTTTCCAATCATCCTTCAAGTATGCTAAACAAATTCTACCACAAACAGCATTTCAACCGTTTTTAAACAGCAAATTACCACTCGCGAATCGGTATGAACAGAAGAAACAACTTTTAGCAACAGACTAACACATTATTAACTTTTCAAACCCATGGGCTCAACTCACCAAAATGTTAGAAAATTCCGCACGAGCTATCCGTGGCCTGTCTCATCTACTTCCACGTGCGAAAAGATCTAGCTCATGTGAAATGATGGTCTGGTGTTTCGGAAGACGGGGCTAAAACCACCTTCAACCAATGAAAAAAAGCATTTATCCCTTGTGATCCGGCAACAGAAAAATAAAGTTTGCTAGAGGATCACACTTCCTTTTTTCAAAATAAACGTTTCTTTTCAAAATAAAAGAATGAAAATACATTTATACAAATAAAGTGAAAACAAGAAAAAAAAATAACAAAAGGCAGTTTTCTCTACTGGGTTACACTCTCCCCAGCTAAATGTCATGCACGTCTCGTTGCATGTGTAGCCAGTACTGTCCCTCTGTACTGTTTAGGGACTCAGAAAAGGCTATGCTCAAACCCTGGAAAAGTGATTTCACAACAGTCACCAGAGGGTTTCCTAAATCAGGATAATCAAGTCTTTTAGGTGGATGTCTGATTCTTGTTGACTGTCTTACTGGTTGAGTTGTAATGGGATCACAACTGTCCATCTCATCAGGTGAGTTAACAGGCTGGTTTCCTGGTTCTTTAACCAAATCCTCAGGTGATTCATCCAATACGGTTCCCGTTCCATTGTCCACAGGATTGTCAATTCCAATCTCATCTCCATCTGGTAAATTTTCAACAAGCACATGATTGTTAAGTTCGTCTTTGCTTGCATCTTTATCCATATTCATCTCCTTGTTGCTAGCAGTTTCAGAAAGGTCACAATCAGGTAAGTTTGTAATCTCTGGTTCATGAGAAGGTTTTGGATATTCATGTACAGTAGTAAATCTGGTTATTTCTTCACATGGGGAATCATCAACCCATTGAATGAAAAGTTCATTGTCAAGTTCCATTGATTCTTCATCCTCATTGCTTTCTGTGACAACAGTTTGACGCGTTTTAGGACGGTGAACCTGCTGTGGCTCAGATGTGTCTGCGGTGGCAACCGGGAGGAAACTGCAGGGAAGCAACAGGTCTCTGTGTAAAGTTCGGGAGGGACCTTGCTTGGACTCAGGTTTAACAGTATAAATGGGTAGGTCGCCTGCACGTTTGACTACCACATGGATGTCTGCCTCCCATTTATCAGCAAGTTTATGCTTGCCACGCAGCCGCATGTTTCTAACTAAAACCCGGTCCCCAGGTTCAAGTTCTGAAACAGTTATTTTGCGATCAAATCTGGCCTTATTCTTGTCTGCCACTTTTTGTGCGGTTTGAGAAGCTAACCTATAGCTTTCCTCTAGCCGTTTCTTGAGACTTTCAACATATTGCGAATGTGTCACTTTTTGATCTTTGCTGAGAGGAAGTCCATATGCAAGATCAACAGCTAATCTGGGTTTTCTGCCAAACATCAACTCGTAGGGTGTAAACCCTGTTGCATCACTACGGGTGCAATTGTACGCATGTACTAATGGCATAACATAGTCTTTCCAGTGAGACTTTTGTTTGGATTCCAGTGTTCCTAACATACTAAGTAGTGTTCTATTAAATCGTTCAGTAGGGTTACCACGTGGGTGGTACGGGGTAGTTCTTATTTTCTTTATCCCAGAGATCTCACACAGATCTTTTATCAGTTTTGCCTCGAAATCAGGACCCTGATCGCTGTGCAGGCGCTCAGGTATGCCGTAGTGGACAATGAACTGGTCCCACAGGCACCTGGCGACCGTTCGTGACTTTTGATTAGAGGTGGGCAACGCGAGGGCAAATTTAGTGAAATGATCGGTTATCACAAGGATATCCCGTGTGTTGCAACTGTCTGGTTCTAGACTGAGAAAATCCATACAGACGAGTTCTAAAGGTCTGGTTGTTGTTATGTTGACCAGTCTAGCTGCTTTTTCAGGGGGACTCTTTCTCCGTATACAACGATCACATGTTTTCACTTTCTGCTCAACCTGTGTCGCCATGCGTGGCCAATAGAATCGGGTTCTGACCAGATCAAGGGTTCTGTCGATACCTAAGTGGCCCATGTCATCATGCAAACTTTGGAGCACTGAAGCTCTGAGCTCCTCAGGAAGAACAAGCTGGTGGGTCACCTGGTCTCCATCTTGTCTTTTTCTGTATAACACCTCATTGTGCATTTCCAACCGATTGAGTTCCCTAAGCAAAAGAGGGAGATCTGGGAGTTATTTTCTAACAGTCGGTGGAGGTGTCTGACCATGTTCGATTTGTTTGATAACTTGGCTGATTGTCGAGTCTGCTCTCTGCTTATCCTTAATTTCTGATTGGGACAAGGCAGGAATGGTTGGTAAGCCATGATGTTCTTCTGAAACATAGATGTCTGGAATCGCGTCAGCTGAGAGGGTAAGCGATTCTACAAGTGTAACACCACTATCCTGAAAATCATCACTGACTTTTACAAGGTGATTTCGACAGATTGCTTGGACAACATCACTATCTACAAGCTTTATGGTGTCAGTGTCAGCTAGGTGACGCTCTACAAATTGGCTTACACGCTCCTGCTCTTTCCTGGACTGGACATCATTTATGAGTTCTCCATGAGGACGCCTAGACAACCCATCTGCGTCTAGGTTGTGCTTGCCCGCTCTATACTGTAACTTAAAGTTGTAGTTAGATAAAGCGGCAAGCCACCTATAGCCAGTGGCATCTAACTTAGCAGAGGTCAATATGTATGTGAGTGGATTACTATCTGTAACTACAGTGAACTGACCACCATACAAATAATCGTGAAACTTTTCAGTCACTGCCCATTTGAGTGCTAAAAATTCCAACTTTTGGGCTGGATACCGTGCTTCACTTCTTGATAACCCACGACTGGCAAAAGTTATGGCTCTGAGCTGACCCTCCTGCTCCTGGTAGAGTGCTGCACCTAAGCCAGTAGTACTGGCATCGGTATGGAGCACATAAGGCAGCTTCGAGTCTGCAAAGCCTAAGACGGGGGCTGACGTTAGCTTTTCAATGATGGAGTCAAAAGCTTTTTGACACTCTGCGGTCCATCGGTCCTCAAATGGCAGTTTGGGAACAAAGTAGGTCTGGTTGGGTTCTTTGGACTTTGATTTCTTACGTAGTGGTGGGTAACCACGAGTGAGGTCATTGAGTGGGCGTACTATGGACGAGTACCCTTTTACAAAACGTCTGTAGTACCCCGAGAACCCCAGGAAAGATCTTAGTTCTTTGAGATTCTTGGGCCGTGGCCAGGTCTTTAGGGCCTGAATCTTTTCGGGATCCGTCTCAACTCCGCTTTCAGAGATTACATGCCCAAGATACCGAACTGTGGTTTGGAAAAATTTACATTTTTCCAGCGATAACTTTAGGCCATACTCTTTAAGGCGATGGAGTACCCGCATAAGTCGGCGTTCGTGTTCTTCCAAACTATCTGAGAAGATGATGAGATCATCTAAAAAGACGAGCACTTCATGTAAGTTCATATCACAAACACAGCGCTCCATCAGCCGCTGGAAGGTGCTTGGGGCGTTGGTTATGCCCTGCGGCATGCGGTTAAACTCCCAGAACCCAAGCGGTGTCACAAACGCGGTCTTTTCTTTGTCTGCCTCCTCAACTTCTATCTGGTAATACCCAGATTTCAGATCGAGGACCGTGAACCACCTGGATCCTGAAAGGGCAGAGAATGTCTCTTCCAGATTTGGAAGTGCGTAAGAGTCTTTTATTGTTTGCAAGTTCAGCTTGCGAAAGTCTATACATAGACGCACATCATTGTTCCGCTTTCTCACCACAACAATGGGAGACGAGAAAGGTGATTGAGACTCTCTTATCACACCTGCAGCAAGCAGCTCCTGCAGGTGTTTCCGGACAGCCTCAAGATCTTGAGGGTGTATAGGGCGTGCACGGTGCTTGAAGGGAGTCGGATCATTAAGCTTGATGGAATGTTTCACCTTGTTCGTACACCCAAAGTCAAGATCATGAAAAGCGAATACTTCCGGAATGTCATTGAGTTGCTTGGTTATCCTCTCTTTCCATTCATGTGGAATCGGAGAGTCACCAAAATTGAAATTCAGCGGTGTCTTACTTGTGGCTGACTCATTAACACTGGTGACATTATGCTGGGACATGATACAATGGAAAGCTCCCAGCTCTGCAATGACACAAGTAGACGGGATAGTAACATCTTGTTCTGTTTCATTTGTAATCATAACAGGCACTTTGTGTGGAGCTCGGGAAGGAAGTGTTATCAAGCAAGTTTTAACACAAAGGCCACCAGGCAAGGAAGACTGAGAGGGGTGTTCAACTATGGCACACGTGTCTGCTGCAGTACAATGAACGTTAGCAGATCCCTCTAAAACTACTGTTTGGCCTGCTGGAACTACAGCTGTAGCCTTGCCTGACAGGGTAACTAACCCAATGCTCCCATCTTTGTTCTGTGTATGTCTTAGTTCTAGAGTTTTCAACAGGGCTCTAAACCCGCAAGGACTAGGTAAGTAGTCAGAAGTCTTAAGGTCCAAAAAATTTTCATAAAGGACATCAAGCGTGTTTGTTCCCACCAACACTGGGGTCTGACTGTTTGGATGAGTGTCTGGAACAACAAGAGCTAAGGTTGGTATGTCAATCTCTGCATCTAAGAAGTCTTTTGGAAAAGTAATGCATGTCTCTATATAACCCAAATAGGGGACGGGCTGACCTGCAGCACCCTCCACTTCTAAAAGATCATAGAGTGAGTTAAGGTTTTGATCTGGAAAGTTCTGTTTGTAGAACGACTCAGCGACTGTGGTCACTTGTGACCCTGAGTCCAGGAGACAATTCACATTAATGCCAGAAATGCTAACTACTGCTGTGCATTTAGAGCCAACCAACCCTTTTGGCAGACTATACTTCTGTGGCTTAGTGACAGACTGCTTACAGTTAGCATGTTGCATGTACTTAGTGGGACATGATCGCCTGGCTGCTCCATTTGCCCCGCAATAGAGACTGTTTTCACTTTAACTGTTCCTTAGTGGCTGGAGGGTTCTCAACCTCCCATTTCCTCTGTTTTTCTTTAAACAGTTTGCGCTTTTCAGCAACTAGGGCTGGGTTTGGTTCATTTTCGCAGTTTGGCTTGATGTGGCCATCTTCTCCACATTGGAAACAGTACCACGGTTTGGGTGGGGTACTTTGAGTTTTAACTGTTCGTTCTGAGGGCTCCTTGCTCACTTTGTCTGGCTTTCGGTTTTCTTTAGACTTGGTATGGGAGGCATATCTGGAATTCTGCGCTTTTGATTTCGCAGTCAGCTGCACCAGTTGGGCCTGGAGCTCTGCAACTTGCTTTGAGAGTTCTTTAATTGAGCTTAAGGTGGTTGTGTCTTCATTTTCGTCTAAGCAGCCTTTGACTGTTTGGAGGTGGTATGTCGCTTTTTGTTTTGTGATGTTCAAATGTTGCTTCATTCGCATGTTTTTGGTAGCATTTTGATCTTCTTCTGTGCGTAATAAGAGAAGCAACTCAGGAAAAGATGGGGGATTTATCCGTTTTTGTTTTAGTTGAAGTGCGTTCAAAAGGGAATCATCCCAGCAACCACGACAGAACTGCGTGACAAGGAGTCTGTCAACATCATTGCCTAAAGCACCAACCCGTTTTACAGTGTGAGTTAAAGCTACCTGAAGGCGTTGTAAGTATGACGACGGTTTCTCACCTGGATTTTGGAAGGTGTCAAGGAATTTGGCGTAAAGCTCTCCACCATCTTGAACTGTCCCATAGGCAGAATCCAACATTTGAAGGTAGTCTGCAGGTGAGCTGTCTGGGTTCAAGTGCTTAACTACGTCAGCTGCCGGGGGTAAGAGAGACTCAAGAATCTTTCGCGATTGTTGCAGTTGCGACATGGAAGTGTCACTCATGATTAGTTCAGCACTGGAACGCCAAGTATCATAATCTGGCTCATAGGTTGGCCGGGGGTCCTTGCCAGAAAAAGCTCTGAGTTTTTGTGAAAAATGTTGCACTGAATGATCATCTCTTCTCACAATGTGCTCAACTACTACACGCTGTACCTCAGGAGGGTTTAAATCAGGTGCAGGTATGGTAGGTACACTATGAGCTGGGTTTCTTGCAGTGTGATTTGACTGGTTCGATTGCTGTGCACCACCAACACTGGGTTCAACAGCTGAAGGCTGAAACTCAGCCAAGGGAGATTCAGGTAAGTCAATTTGCTCTGATTGATCATGTTCAGGCTCTTTGATTGATTCAGCTATCTGTGACATCATGTCTTTCAGAACATCTGCAAACCCTCGGCCGCTCATTTTGGCTAGGTTTTTTAACTCAGTGAGATATGACTTGGTTGTATCATTCCCCACACATCGCGTGTATACGCTTGCAAGAGACTGTATTCTATACTTAACCCCGCTATCAGATATGTGGTTGTAAGGTAACGGCTCAAGAGCATCAACAGCAGTACCTGAATTGTACTCAACAACAACACTCGAGATAAACTCAGATTTACCATCATCTACCTTTAAGACTCTTGAGATTGACCCATACTGTTTTAGGAATTCAGTCACCTCATCAATTTGCTCATCTCCAACTATTTCGCTCACTATCACCGAATTTGGGACTTTAACAGATTCACGTTCAACAAGACGGTCCATTTTGGGTGCGTTATATACTTGTAATCACATGAGAAAAGCCTCCTGGCTGGCTCGCCAAGACTTACTGTAACCACTGACTCATTTTTAAATAGTTTAGGACAGCCAAACTACGGACCAGTTGCTAGGTTCGGCAGGGCTACAATAGAAAGCGAGGCGAATACAGAATGAAATGGCTGGAGACAGGAATTTGAGCAGCAACAGTTATTATTTTGCACAAAAATGAAATAAACAAGACACAAATTCCACATTGACAGCAGTAATGATAATAATAACAATAACAATAATAAGAATAAGCCGGCAAAACAAAAATAACCCCAAAAATAGTTGTTTGAGCTCAATATTGAATTGTCTTTTTGTCTTTGGTCATTTGTCAAGTCAAAAATTCTTAGTCTAGTTCTTTTTCTCTTTCGTTTGTGGTTCGTGTGTTACCACTTGGGAGTCTCCGTCGAGGAAGAAGAGTAAGTTCCTCTGCAAAGTTCAGTCTGGGCTCAGGCTCGCCATCTCCATCCGGAGAGAATCCATTGGAATCCAAAATCTTAATTCCTTCCACACGAACAAGGGGAAAAAAACCTAGCCTGCACAACAATATTAACATTATTGTACACAGCCAGCTCCGTTTCTTCTCTTGTATCACAGCTATAGCTTTAGTTCTTTATCTCTTTTCACATTTCTTTCACATTACCACAATAATACATTACATGCATGCTTTGAATATATCTCTCGTTATACATGAAATTATTTTAACCATGTAAAACAACAAATGAATTTCTTGTTCTCTTTTTAACCATGAAATTATGATTAATAGGTATAACCAGCAAGATAATACATTTTTCCAATCATCCTTCAAGTATGCTAAACAAATTCTACCACAAACAGCATTTCAACCGTTTTTAAACAGCAAATTACCACTCGCGAATCGGTATGAACAGAAGAAACAACTTTTAGCAACAGACTAACACATTATTAACTTTTCAAACCCATGGGCTCAACTCACCAAAATGTTAGAAAATTCCGCACGAGCTATCCGTGGCCTGTCTCATCTACTTCCACGTGCGAAAAGATCTAGCTCATGTGAAATGATGGTCTGGTATTTCGGAAGACGGGGCTAAAACCACCTTCAACCAATGAAAAAGGCATTTATCCCTTGTGATCCGGCAACAGAAAAATAAAGTTTTGCTGGAGGATCACACTTCTTTTTTTCAAAATAAACGTTTCTTTTCAAAATAAAAGAATGAAAATACATTTATACAAATAAAGTGAAAACAAGAAAAAAAAATAACAAAAGGCAGTTTTCTCTACTGGGTTACAGAAACATGAAGATGAAACCAGGAGATGTCCTTACTGAATCATCAGAGCTGTGATGGAGAAACAGGTTTACCTTTTAGGTGACATGAATGAGTTGAAGGGAAGTTATGAACTGTTTCTGAGAGACAACTAACACCAGGATCCTTTTCTAAGTAGCTGACAGCTGGTAACTGTGCAGGGGCGGGTCTAGCAAAGTGTTGCCAGGGTCCATGTAGGGCATTAAAAGGGAAAGGGGGGCACAAGGAAATACTTTCTTATTCTCATTTAAAATGTCTCACTTTAAAAAAAAATACTTATCTGAGTCTTTGGCAGAAGGCAAAAAGGAAAGGGGGGGGCAAAAGGAAGGGAGAACAGGGGGGAAAGGAATCAGACAAGATATGATAGAGAATAAAACAAAAGAAAAGATAATAAGAGGGAAGAAGGGAGAAAGAAAAGGAAAGGGACCAAAAGCGAGAGAAGACGTGTGGACGAAAATCAAAACGGTCGAAAACAAACAACAAAAAAAAAAACAAAAAAGAGTAAAAGGCAGTTTGAAACACAGTGTATAGATGATATTACATGAGCAAAACCGGGCGCTGTATAATGATTTACTACCTAGAAATGGGATAAAAAGAAGAGGAAGGAGACCGGTGCTCATAGTACAGCAGAATGCGCCGAAAAGACGATGTGGTGATTGTGTGTGGTGTGACACCAGTCCGAGACGGGATCTGTAGTGCAGCTCATGCGCATCATGTGGGATGTTATAACCGGTGGCATCGGGGGTCCTAGTACGAGAAATTCAGGACATATGCCGAGGTTAGTGGGGAGTGGGTTACGGGGTGTGATCGAAATGCGACGCACGCCATGACGACCGTTTTTGTGTATGAGCTAGTGAAAAGAAGGCATAGTAGGGTAGTAAGTGGCGAGGCTTAGGGGGTAATTTCTACACATGGCAGTTGGAAGTAAATGTTAGACAACAATTATTTTTTTTCCTTATCTATAGAATGTAAGGTAGGACACAGTGGGCACTTGGAGGGAAGGGTCAGCAGAAAAAAAGGAAAGGGGGAAGAAAGAAGGAAAGGGAGAAGGGGGGGGGAGAGAAAAAAAGGAAAGGGAAAAGAGGGAAAGGAGGGAGAAAAGGAAAGGAGGGGGGAAGGGGGAGGAGAAGAAAAGGAAGGGAACGAAAGGAAAAGAGGAAGGGAAAAAGAAAAAGAAAAAGGGAGAGAAGGAGAAAAAGACAGAGGGACAGAGGACGCGGGAGAAGAGACAGCCCAGGGGGGCAAGAGGCCAGTGGCCCACTGTACTCGCAGACCCAGAAATCGTGCCGCTGGTTATGGGCGTGGTTGGATGGGTATGATGCAAACGTGACTAGGGGTAGAAAATGTGTTGACAAGCCATGGGTTGTAGAGGGCGAACGAAATATAAGGTGGGAAAGAAAGAAGGGTGAGAACCCAAGCAAACTCGGAGTGGTCTGGTGACGGGATCAACGAAGTGGAGAAATGCCGTGTTGTCACAATTGGTTGACGGTGGAGTTTGGCACGCCCGTCACGGACGCGAAGCCGGCAGCTAGGTTGCACATGAAGCCGGAGATCTTTTTCCACCCGCGACACCCCCGTGTGAAGTATGAGATGGAAGACGGCAAGGAGAGCATCGCGGTGGCGGAAATTTTTCGAAACAGGTTCTGGTGAGTTTGAGCCCAATGGGTTGGAAAAAGTTCATAATGTTTTGTCTGATTGCTAAAGTTTTTCCTTCTGTTGAATACCGAGAGCCGGGGGGTAAGGGGATGTGAGGAGGGCAGATGCGGGTGGTGGTGGGAGAAAAATTTGTTAACCCGCGAGCTACCCCCTTCGCGTCCGGGAACAACCTTATTGCACCACCCCCCAAAGCCTGAAAATCTTCCAGGTGAGATCGGTACGTGCATTCTCCAGCGGCCTACATGCACAACCCTGGCCTGGTCCCTTCCTCCACTCCGTCCTTTCCCCTCTTTTCTTTTTACCTCCTTTCCTCTTCCTACCAACACCTTACCAGGAGAATTCTGACGTCAGCACCAAAGTTACTTCCCCTATGTCACTAGATTTAGTTTGCTCTGAAGTTAACGAGGTAACTTGAAATTAACTGAGTTACTTTTGATAGAAGTAACTAGTATGTAACTAGTTAGCTAATTGAAAGTAGCGTACGGCTTCCAAGCACTGGACCTGGTGTAATGTGAATTGGCGCTCAGCCAGACCACAACGGACGGCTGGTGAAATGTGGATTGGTATTGTGGCCAGCAGCGACAGAGGCGCCTGGTGTAATGTGGAATGTCGCTGCAGCGGCGAAACACCAAGGAGAGAACGAGGTGAAAGCGAAGCGCGGGGGGGGTAAGGTGAGGGTTATGAGGGAGAGGGGAGGGTGAAGTGAGGGGGCGAGAGTGGAACGAAGAAGGACAGCGCAAGGGGATAAAAGGACAAAAAGGATACGGACTGGCCGCTGTGGGTGTATTGTGTAACTGGTGGTGGGGGGGCGCAAGGACCAAGTAGGGGGTGGAAAAACGAAAGCAACGGAGTACACAAGGACGTCCAAAAGCCGCAGGGAAGGAGAAGGAGGGAGGAAAAAGAAGGAAGGAGGGGAGGAGGGGGGGAAGGGAAAGAAAGGGAAAAAAAAGAGGGGAAGAAAAAGGGAGAGAGGGGAGGGAGGAAAAGAAGAAAAAAGACCTGTAGCCCACGACGTGGCTACGACGATGGCGCCAACAGCCCGGAAGAAAGGGCGATACCGAAAACGCAGTGCGGGGGTGACAGTAATGCAGACGTCAAAACCAGGACCGCATGGGCGAGGCAATGCAGCCCAACAACGAAACACGTGGGGTCG